>NW_024039508.1:0-635123 GCF_016077235.1 Cyprinodon tularosa | reverse complement strand
TTACCGTTTTTGCTATTTTATAAAATTTCTGCATATTTTTTCCAATTTTGGCTTGATTCTGCTCTCTTTCTGGAAAGGCATTAAGCTTTTCTGCTTGCTGTTAATTGATAACATGTCTGCCATGTTTCTGCTGTTGGCTTCAGCTACTTTTAAGAAACTAATTAGACATTTTTTTGCTATTCCATACCATTCCAGCAGCTTTGACTTTAAATTTCAGCTTGTTTCTGCCATTTTAACCTTACAGCTTACAGTTTAGCGTACAGCATTCACACTGCATTTTCGCAGGAAATGCAACTTTTTCTAGTTATTATTCTTATTATGATTGCTGCAGTTCTATTGATGGTTTAGGTTGAGGTAATAATCATTACTTTAATATACTGTTGTATTTGCCAATAGGAATGGCCATTTAAAGCGTAAGCGATGACAACAAACTACTTAAGCAGACAAACAAATATTGATCGAATTAGAGGATTTTTAAAGACTGTATTTTATGTGATAATGTTGATATTTTTAGGAATCAATATGCAGTGATCATTTCATAAAGAATGAGAAGTTACAGTTACTAAACAGCTCGGCAGTACAGTAGTTAAACATTTCATACAAACAGATCACCTTTGGGTCCTAGTGCTTCAGTCGTAAAGTAGATTGTACAATAGCTTAATTATTTGTGCAAAATTAAGTCATGCTCGTTGGAACCTTTATTGCATTTTTTATTGTTCGGGATATTTCTATATGCAGCAATGTTTTGCAATAAACTGACTGTTGCTAATGGATAATTTAGTTACTGTTTACCGATGTAAATAATGATTCTTTTTGTATTTTAAGTTTATTTTTTTATCTTTCAAATAGTCTTCTACTTTACTTTTACTTTTAATATACTATAAGAAACCACACTTCTTTTAATTTAGCAGTCTTCATATTTTTCATAAATAAGGAACTTTACACAAAATCTTATCGGAGCTGAATACTTGATAATGACCTAGAGTGTTAAAGATTCTATGTAGTGTTGATATAGGTGGCCACAAGGGTCATTTCCATCTAAGAGGCTGTAAATGTAGTTCCAGTAAACTTAAAAATGCCACAATCAGCTTTAGTTATAATAATTACAGCTACCAACAAACAAATTTGTTGCAATTAAACACCTAAAAACTTTGGAAAGCAACAGTAAAAAAAAACTTAAAATCATGCCATGAATACTACATAGTGCTAAAGGGATTATTTGATTATAAATTTCCCTTTAGGTGCCTTTGAAAGACCTGGAAAACATGGCATAAGGCCTTTAAATGTGTATATATTGCTATATAACATTTATGCATATCATTTCAATCAGAGCACATATATTAAAATTCTGTATTCAAATAGTAAAACTATTTGTTTTACTAATCAAATAACTCTATGAAAACCATTTGCTTTCAAAAGTGCTATTAATAGCCCTTTCATTGGCCTGATTCACCAAGAGCCCAGCATAAAACATTTTTGCTAATGAATTAATTGATCAAGAAAAAACAAACAAAATCATCTATCAGTAAAAAAAATATGCATTTTTCTTTTTTGTACTGGTTAAAAAAAACATCACAAAGACATTCTGATTACCTTTACTGGGACAGAGAAGAGAAGTAATACTGGTTTGGAGAGTTAAAGCTGCTGTTGACTTGGACCGATCAGCTAAGTGTAGTGAAAATGACAGGGATAAGTTTACATACAGTATAAATGCCTTGGTAAAAATTGGCCTTCACTAATTAAATGTTCATTTAAATGTAGACAAACCCTAGTCTGCAGGTAAGGTAGCAATATTATTTATTGCTACCTTACCTACCAACTTATTATTATTGTACAGGTTGACATTAACACCCTACAGTCTACCAGTTCTCTTGGAGAAAAGTGAGTCATAAATTGATGTCATTTCTTCTATCTTTTTTTCCTTCTCTCCTTTTTGAAAAAACTATTTTAGCATTTTTCTAGATATCACTTAATAAGCATCGGCCAATACAGAAATGTTAAGGCAGAAACCATTTTATTCATGCAAAGGGGATGTTTGGTTAATATGGATGTTTAATTTACAATTGGTCAAAAGTGAGAAATTGGACTGAACAAAAACATGTACAACAAAGTTATCATTAAACTGACACATTAGATACTTGTGCTGTATATATTTATTTTATATATATTTTGATCATTTTTTAGGACTCCTGCAAGTCAGGGGCCCTTGGAATTCTCCTAACTTTTCCTTCCTATACAGCAAACCTGCACAGAAAAATGAAAATGTGCTGCAAATATGGAATGCCGAAACTCATGTCGAAACAGCTCATTTTTCAAAGACAATGTCAGAAGCATCTTACCAGGGCTGAGGAGTAAACAAACTGGGCTGTTGTTTAGCAGTCCAAAAATGGCTTTTTATATGTAGGTTAAGTTCCGATTTATTTGGAAATCAATCAATCCCAGATTTTGGAGGAAGAGTACAGATGCACAGTCTGTGTTGCTTGAAGTCCAATGTGAGGTTTCCACAGTCGATGATTATTTGAGGTGCCCTGTCATCTGTTGGTGTTTGGCCACCATGTTTTCTGATGTGCAGACAACACAACCATCTATCAGGAAATTTTAGAGCCGAAAGCTGTTTCATTGACCTTGGTGTTATGGTGCTTGATTGACTAGCGAACTGGCCTGACCTAGCCCCATAAAGAGTCTATGGGGTATTGTTGAGAGGAAGAAGAGAGACACTAAACCCAACAATGGAGATGAACTGACAGCCCCTTTCAAACCAACCCAGTCTTCTTTTACACCTCAGCAGAACTGCAGGCTGATCGCCTCTATGCCCTGCAACAACGATGCAGTAATTCAATCAAAAAGAGGCCAAGCTAAGAATTGGGTGTTTGGAAATGAACCTACTTTTTTTTTAAAGACCAGATATTTCAGCTTAAAATATCCTTTTAAATGAACTTGATGTTCTATGAAAAGCTTATTATTTCTTCCCATTGCATTCACTTAAAATGTGTTTTTATAAAGATAGGTAGTGTTAGAGCTGCTTTGGGATTGTATTTGTCCAGTCCAGCCGTGTTTAGTTAGAGCTAAACTTGAAAGAGACATGTTTTGAATTTTAACTGAAAACTATTAGGGTCTGACATTAGGGCGATAAAAAAAAAATATATATCGCTTTTAATCTATTCTCAGAGTTGGGTTCCAAGATTACAGTGAGGTTAATCTAGATTTTAAAAATAAGCTATGTACAGTATATATATAGATAGATAGATAGATAGATAGATAGATAGATAGATAGATAGATCTATATTTAGATATATATATATATATATTTTTGAGTGATGGTGCCGACTTAAAGAAGCCAAGACCCTGCGGAGGTTGCTGTTCCTCATGGACAGGTACACATGAGCATTTTAGACTTAGTAGATATAGTAACTGACTGGCCTGACAATTGTCTAGAAAACTGGTTTGTCTGACATCCACACCTATTTTAGACCTTCTATTTAGATTTCTTCTTTTTTTAAATGAAAAGTACTTATTTCTTGAATCTTTCCTCATCTTAGCCAGATATTTGCAGGGTATATATTTCCTTTGGCACTTCTCAACACATAAGAAAGTGAAAACCGCCCACTCCTGCCACAGTTGCTCGATTCATTCACAGGGAATTCCTCTCTTAATCTAGTCTGTCACAACGTAGTACTTACATCCATCACTATTGACATACAGATGCACTGCTTTTGCAATTTTTTTTTTCTTTATTTAAACAGACCAAGAACCGCAGAGATAAACTGTGCAAAGCCCTGAATCAAATTACCAATTCCGTACATCAAACAACAGAGTGGGCGAGCGTATCAGTGATTTTGCGTACATAAAAGCAATGGGTCTTAGAAATGATGCTTGCTGAAAAAAGCATCAACAGATTACTTAACATCGGATCTTCTTGCTTCCCAAGTCATTAAAGTAAATCCTTCACTTATGTAAGCTGGAAAAATAGATGCTGTCATTAAATTTGGTTGAGCGCAGTGGGGTTTTGTATGAATTATGGTGGGGAGCGTGTTTTGAATCAACTTAAAGAGAAATTACGCAAAGAAATAATCCAGAGCAGCATATAAATAGCTGTTGTCTGGGTTTACTCATTTTGTGGATTCCTGTTTTATTGCAGGTCACAAGATGTGAACTTTTACCTCTAACTGAATGTGACTCTTAACACCTTATATTATATCCTACATAAGAAATACAGACCTCCCCTTTTTAGAAGCCATTTGAGTTTGATGAGAAGACTGCAACAGCTATTCACACCCTGGATGAGCTTGTAGGAGGTATGCTTGACTGCCTGAGCATGTGGTTTGATACAAGCAGATCAGGTCCTTATCTCATCTTGAATTGATTGTTGTACATGTTGTTTTTTTTCTCGGCGGTGGAGCTCAAAACCCTTCCCTCTTAAGTCAAAATGCCCACAGTAAGAGTTTTAACAAGACTCCTGATGATTCCACATCAGGAGGAAAACAAAATATAGCTTGTTTCTGTTTTGCTTTAGAACTGTACCTTTTGGGCAGGATCAATTTTGCCAGTGTTTATGGGTCTTTGCAGTTTAAGATATATATATATATATGTATATATATATATATATATATATATATATATATATATATATATATATATATGTATATAAATATATATATATGTATATATATATATTAATATATATATATGTATATATGTATATATATATGTATATATGTATATATATATATTAATATATATATATGTATATAAATATATATATATATATATTAATATATATATATGTATATAAATATATATATATATAAATATATATATATATGTATATAAATATATATATATATATTAATATATATATATGTATATAAATATATATATATATATATTAATATATATATATGTATATAAATATATATATATATAAATATATATATATATGTATATAAATATATATATATATATATATATATTAATATATATATATGTATATATTAATATATATATATATGTATATAAATATATATATATATATATATATGTATATATATATATATATATATATACATATATATATTTTTATATATATATATATATATATATATATATATACATATATATATTTTTATATATATATATATATATATATATACATATATATATTTTTATATATATATATATGTATATATATATATATATATAATGAAACAGGGTTGATTTCACCTCCTACACTGCAGACTTCTCCATTAACCACCATTAACTCTGCAGGCTGCCACCTTCAGAAGTTCTTAGATTGCTCTGGCCAAATGACTCCTGAAAGTATTGAATCGCCTTAACAAAAAACATGACCAGAGTTAAAATACTAATACTCATTGTATCTTAGTCTTCTCAGCAGGCAAAGCCTGCTGAGAAGACTAAGATCTGCTGTAGTGCTGGAGGTGCTAAAGACCCTTGTAACTCTGTGGCGACACCAGAGTCTTCTGTGGTGGGGTACGTCTGTAACTGAGAGGAAAAGGTTGGATAAGCTTATGAGAAAGGGCCAGCTTTGGTCTAGGATGACATCTGGACACATTGTTGTGTTGAGACAGAAGAACTATTCCAAAAACGACAACACTGTTTAACAATATCACCCACCCCAGACAAGAACCTGCAGATTTGGAGAGCTGCTTCAGTATCAGACTGTTGCATCCCAGATGCACGAATGAGTGTTTGCACAGGTCCTTACACAGGCACTCGCGACTGTGCTATCTGCCTGAGTAAAATTACCTTCTATAAGATACAATGAAATGTGTCCTCTCTGTTATAAAGAAAAAAAAAGTGCATTCTGTTAAAATAACTTCAAAGCAGAAAAAAAAGAGATTTCACAATACTTTACCACTAATAATGTCGGATGGTTTAGTGGTAACGGGTTTATCAGCATGTAGTGTAATATTTAGCATGAAATGCAGCAGTATAAATAACTTCCCCATTCCTCTAGAGTAATAAAAGTAGTAATTATTTTGGAACAATCAGTGGACCAGGAGAAAAAGAGTACAGTTCTTCTCATGATCACATGCTGATTCCACATAAGCTTTCCTTTTTTAGAGAATAAGTCTGAGCACCACATACAAACTGAAATGTTCCACAGCTTACAGTAGCTGAATGTTATCCAAGAAGTAAGTGAAGCGGAGAGAGTAGTCCTTTGAGTCAGACCCTGATTATGGCAGGGCCACCTGATGATGAGGGACAGAGAGAGCTGAGCTGGATGATCTAGAAACAGGGAAACTAAATAATAAACACGAGAAAGGAAGAAAGAGCTGCTAATGTTTGTAAAGGTTTTGCAGGTTACATTTTCATGATACCGTGTTTGCAATTCTCATTACAATAAAAAATAAGTAAATAAAGTAATCTAAAAATGATAGTGGTTAAAACATCTCAGCTTTAAACATTTCATTTCTAAGCTTCCACGTGCACTAATAATAGGATATAGTCTTTAAAGTTAAACAGCAACCTGCTGTGCTCTTATTTTTAAATGTGTTAGTTTCCATTAACACAAACTATAAATGATGAGGGCAGATTGGTAGTGAATTATTGTCATTATTATGTGTGCGGTAAGATCATTATTGATAATTCGAGTGATAAAGTAGTTTAGCATAGAGTAGATATCTATGCTGTTAAATCAAAAGGAGACATAAAACCCGTTTGTTAGCATTTTTTTCCATTCCATCATGAGTTTACTCAGGTTGAGCTTTGACAGATGGCAAAGTTCAATCTTAATTTACCTCAAACATCCCAAGTCACAGCCTAAAGGTGTTTACCTGATCATACAGCGAGTGTTTAAACATAAAGAGGCAGAAAGTGGCAAATGTACCGTGAATAAAAACCATACACTGTTTTATGATTAGGGATGGGGATCGTTAATATTTATTGATATCGATACCTTTATCGATACTCCTTATCGATCCGAGTCTTTATCGATACCACTATCGATACTTTTCTGTTATTTGGTGGAAAGACGATGCGACAATATGTTTTTAACAGAACTGGTATTGCTTTTATTGCTTAACAAGTGAGCATAACAAAAAAAGTTTCTAGCCTTCAGTAAACATGGCTAATGTAATAGGCCACTTCTAAATGACATAAAACTAACTAGAATATATCAGCAGCACCAAATGAAAAATAAAATGTCATAATGTATATAAATTAAATGAATAATATGCTGTGTCAGAAAAAAAGGAAATAAAATATCAGCCCATAAATTAACAGGTATTTTTTTGCAGAAAAATTAACATGTCTGTCACTTTTCATCAGGTTTTTAGAGATTAGGAAAATATTTATCAAATAAATAATTTTATTTTAAATTAAATGTAATTTTTAATAAATGTTGGCATCAGTAGTTTAATTATATATTGTAAAATAATTACAGCAATATACAACTGTATTACTCATGTTTCTCGCCAAAAACTCAATTTCCCTTTTCTTTACGTTACACTTGAACGCATCATGATAACCTAATTGTCGTTTTACTGAGCCAACCTGAACACATCATCACGCAGCACGTCTGAAACTTTATTTACTTTTTAAGCTAACTAGCTTGTATGCTGCCGATTACAACACGGATTTCACAATTACCATTTTTAAGTGACCAGACAAGCTACAAAGTCTGTGTGCGCGCTAACCAGTGGTTCTCTGAGTGGATGATGAAGACGGGCCCGACTGTGGTGCGGCGGGGCAGCAGCAGGAGGAGGAGGAGTCTTTTCCGTTCAGCCATTCTCGAGTTGCGAGCAAAGTTAACTGCCAGACTTCACTTGTTTTACTTTTAATATCTGTTTGCTTACAATTTCATTCCAAAACATTGGTAGACATGCTGCAGTGATTGGATTGATTAGATTTAAATGCTGTGACGCGACTCGAGGGACACACAATTATGTTACAGGACCTCCGGGAAAAAAAAAAAAAAAGACCAGACTCGATAGTGGTATCGATAAGCCCAAACGTTATTGATTTTCGGGTTTTGAAAAAACTGGAACCGGGTCCTTGATAGAACCGGGTTTCGATCCCCATCCCTATTTATGATTCATCATAACTCATAGTATGTGCTTTTTGTTTCAGGTGATTTGAATTTATTCAGCCAGAGGGACTGCACTGATTAGATCTCCAATACTTTTACAATATTCAACTATGACTACAGTATGCTCTTAAAACAATGTTAGTCACTTTCCGGATACAGCTTGTCATGGGCTGGCTGAGTCAAATTTCCAGGACCTGCTTACAGATGTTAATATTTATAGATCCTAATGACTATATTCACAATTTTTCCTGAATTAAATGTTTTTGCTTTCATAATCCTACTTATTTCTCAGCTTTCTCATTATAAACCAGCCTCTGTATACTTTTTGTCTTTATTTGAGCATTATCTTTTTTTACTGTTTTATTTATCACAGTTTCTAACACAGTTTCTTGTCAATCAAAGTGTGTATGGTATTTAATGTGTAGAAAGGCAATGGCGGCGGTTTGTAAAGCTAGGCATTTTCCTCCATCACTGAAATGCATGACAGATACGCAATAATATGATGGCAGTCTCTGGCTTCGTAGTTGAACTTTGGTCAAATCTTTGTCATTGCTGAGGCATTATTTGTTTCTTACCTTTTGGATTCCTTTGCATTTATGTTATCAGTTTGATAATTTCTTTGCTTTTACTTGCCTGCCTTGCTCTGGTTTGGGCTTGTTCAATAAACAATGTGGGTCCCCTAGTCTTTTCTCCTCTGTTATTGATTTCAGAGATGGATAAATCTAAAATGAGTCATGGAGAAAAAGCAAAGTAAGGGGTTGAAAATGAAAGTCATCATTTCAGAATTGAGCAACACTTTAAGCAGGTGGCAGAGAAAATGAAAAGATCCTTAGTGCATTGTATATTATCTTAAATTCTTGTTCTTTCTTTCTTTCTTTCTTTCTTTCTTTCTTTCTTTCTTTCTTTCTTTCTTTCTTTCTTTCTTTCTTTCTTTCTTTCTTTCTTTCTTTCTTTCTTTCTTTCTTTCTTTCTTTCTTTCTGTCATTTTATCTTGAACACTCACCATGGTCTTTAATATTTCTGCTCCTGTTTTATGTGAAAAAGGGAGAAAGCCCTCACCTAGACCTGAAATTGTATAACAATATGTGCAGCATGTGAGGAATGAGTCTGATGCTGTGGAGGGTATGCAAGCTCAGCAAAATGCTCCATGGATCAAAACAAAAATTATTTTAACACACAGGGCCTGTGGAAAAAAAGGCAGATTTTGCTAACTCAGTAACGGCACTCTAATGTTTGAAAAAGGTCTGTAGATGTGCTGATCAACATATATCCTGAGGAAAAAAATTGCTTTCTGTATGCAAATTAAATTCAACACAGAGAAGGAAAATGTGGACTTTGTGGGCCTGTCAGTAAAAGCTATAGTGAGTCACATATGCAGCAGGATTAGCATAGCTCTTTATATTATTGCATCTTGCTCTGTAGAAATCTGTTTTTCACATTTGTATTCATCAATTTACATGAAGAATATCACAATGTCGGTATGATCCTAAGCCATATACTTTAGGTATATTTCAGATAGCTGGAAATATCTGATAATAGAACTTCTAGACACGTTTTATTATGTGGTCCTAAACTCTGAAGTGAAACACTGTTAAATTCAGTTGTTTTCAAATTACCAAAATGGTGGCAGACATTTTAAAACATAATACAGCAGGACTAACATTTGAAACAGTTTGCAGAAAAACAAATATATTTTAAGATAGCGGCATGATTCTGCATTCCAATTTGTTAATCTGCTAGAAATTCAAAAAGCATTGCTGGAAAATTTAACCAGAAGCTTGACTCAATCTGGGAGCTGGAGGTGAACCAGTAAAATCAGGAGCCATTAAAACAGGTTACAAGGTTACAAGTTGACAAAAAAAGGGCTTCATAAATATGTCCCAGGTCACTGAGGGCAAATACTTCTCATCAGTCATAATTTACAATCACATTCCTTAAAAATCCTAAAATGTGATTCTCTGATTTGCTTTTTTATTTGGTTTCTCATAATTGAAGTGTACCTATGATTAAAATTAGATCTCTCTCATATTTCTGAGCAGCAGAACTTGTGGCAAACTAAATCTTTTTATATCCTATTGTACATACTTATTTTTTAACCAAACTGTGTTATGCTGTTTGCTCACTCGCCAGGCCGATACATAGCTCCCATTTTACATTACACAGGAACTCTTCATATGTGGTAAGGAGCGCAGAAGTAGACACTAGTGGGATTTAAAACCACAGACTCCCAGATTGAAGTCATGAGCATGATCATTAGGAGGCATAGTGATAGGACTACACTGTCTGCACTTAGGACTAAGGTGTGAATTCAGTTTAGATTAGGTTTAAAGTTAGGTATATTTTGGTAATAAGAGAGAGTTAGGATAAGAGTCTGGGTTGGGCCATATGAAATGAATGCAAGTCAATGAAATGTCGCCATAGGTCATGAAAACAAAGCTGTGTGTGTGCATATGTGTGTCTGTATATCTTATACTCACTCTGCCAGTCACCTGAACTCTGTTATTCATATAAAGAGTTATAATATCTTGTACAAAGCCATTAAAGAATTAAACATTAGATATGTGCTTCCTTGGTTTTCCACTGTGTGTAGGCACACTGCACCAAGTAATTAATTGTATCTTAGTGATATCTCAGGGGCAGTGTGTCTGCAACAGTCTTTCCTTCCCTGCCCCAAAATGATCATGTGCACTGGTCACCGATTATTGGTAAACTTTATCTTTGATCGTCTGGAAATTATCTTTATCATGGTTGCATAGCACTGCACCTGCCTTCCAAGATGACGCATGAAACACTTCCCTTTTCAGACGTGTGGGCATTATGTATACATACAAAAAAAATAATTGTACACAAAATCTTTTCTGTGACAGCCTTGTGCCCAATGGACAAATGCTTTGATAAATGACTTACTGGCTTTTATACACTGGTGCAGTATGCTCATCAGATAATCCTTTAGCTCATTGAAACACGTAGCTGCCAAGAGGAGCTGCCAGTAGCCCCACCAACTGGTAACCATTTTGTGGAACTGATGGGCTAATGCTATGATAAAAATAATATTTATCGGTCTTAACAATACATGCATTTACAACAGCTGTATTTGATCATGTTGCGCCGATTCATTAACCTTAAAAAGTAAAAGGAATTGCAAAGATCCCTTCTGTTCAAAGGATTACTACTCAAAATAATATCCACTGCAATTCGTTATCTTTTAAAAATGTTATTATAAAAAAAATAATGACAATGTTTCTGAATATAAAATGACTTGTTTTTTAGTTGTCTTGGCCGTGGCCTCCTAATCCTGATGGAAACCCTGTTGGAATACTTTTGTTTCATTACAAACATCATCTAAATAAAGCTTGATTTAAAAAAGTTTTTTAATTGTGATACTTGTAAAATTCAATATACACCCTCTGCTATTTAAAAAAGTTGTTGAAACAGCTCAAATCTGCTTTGGTGGTCTTACTTTCTGTATTTGGGCCTTGAAATACTTCTACAACTAAGGTAATTAATCAAGATAATTAAGAAAGTACAATCCTCTATACATAGCCTTACAGTTCATGGCCATTGGTCTGTTTTGAAAAATTGCCTCCTTAGAGGCAGCAGGACTTTGCTCCATAAAATCATAGTAAATGACAGATTAAAATCAGAGGCCAATACTGTGCACAGAGGGCAACTTGAACAGTCTGGCTGCATTTGCCTGCCCAGCCAAACTGAGTGACCATGCTTTTCATGGTGACTTATGCCTGAGACCTTATACTGAGATAGGAGAACCTTACAGAAGAACAACCATCTGCACAGCATATCCGCATTATATTTGAAATAAAGTGACAAGACAGAGGTATGTCAGTTTTCATTCAATAACGTGAAAGCCGGATGGTAGTTTGGCTATTTAATTTTGAAAAAAGGCAGATTTATATAAACAAAGACTAAACTGCTTTATAAGTTTATAGTTTAATTATTGTGGAGGGCAATAAAACAGATTCAGTTCTTTAAAAAAGAAGTGGAAATTACACTTTTCGAGTTTTCCTTTTTAGCTCCATTAAGAAATATACTGTACTCAGGTGACTCAGGTCATACTGTGACAGGTGGTCAATGTTGTGCCTGAACGCGTTCATTGAACGTAAGTTCATGAACTCGTTCATATTTTGGGCGAACGTGAACTGAACGTACTGTATTACTGCCTGATGAACGTTATTGTGAACTCGTTCATTCTGGTGTCTGTGAACGGCACGCTCTCTCAGTTCAACTTCGTTCAATAGGTTGCCAGATTTCTATAGAGCACTCCATGCAAAACCCCGGCTAAATCACACCGTAAACAGGCCTTAATATGTAGCGGGAAAAACACCCAATCTGGCAACACCAGCTAACAGTGTCGTAGCCTACAGCTGCGTGCGTCATCAAAACAAAATGCAGCGTGGAAGCCACAGCAGCATGGAGACAACCGTGGATGCGACAAAGCAGCAGTATGATCACTTAAAATAGGTTTATGACCAGGTGGTCGGTGAGGATGATGGCAACAATCTAACATTTCTCTGCAAACTTTGCCCGCCGGCTTTCAGTAAAAAAATTGGCACTTAAACCTGCCTGGTATAATTTTCCAGGATTCCAGTATTCCTTTTTAGTATGTACTGAAATTAAATTTCAAATGGAAAAAAATATTAAAATAAAAAAAAAACATTTGCACCTTAAAGACTACTTTCCTGTTTTTCTTTTAATAATTCCTCATAAAAAAGACCATTCAAGCAGCAAATTTTTCCTGATGCTTTTGAGAATATACTGTAGGGGTGAAAGCTGCAGCTGCTACTAGTGTGAAGTGAATGGACAGCAACAAAGCGTTAAAGTAACAATGGGGAAATGCTGTCCCCTCAATGCTAATGTAAACCCTGGTTGGATAAGGATTCAAAACTGGATATGAAAATGAAATCTGACGCACACTTTCAGAGTTACAACTGATAAAATAATTGCTGTCTGTGGTTCTACACTAGGCTATGGTGTAATTGAGCAATATATGAAAAAACAGAACTATGAACTAGTTAATTTTTTGGAACTGTGAACTTAGTTCAAAATTTTGAATTATGAACTGAACTAGTTCATTTTAAAATGTGTGAACTGAACTTTGAACTAGTTCACGTAGAAAGAGAACTTTCCCAACACTGCAGGTGGTGTCCTTTAAAAAACACATATTGAGAATGGTTTGGTGTTGTGGTAGAACTGTGACCACTCTTCACGGACTGTCACTCTGCCGTTCTTTATTTCATATTCACTCAATCAAAACTAAAATGGTTTGCACTATGCTTTGATTTATATGTCCTGCCTTATGGATGTAAGGTATACCATATACAGAAGCTAATTTGCCTACTGGGGCAGTTTTGCTCTATAAAATTAAAAAACAGAATCCTTATCGTATGATTAAGACTGGATCCAAAATCAAAGTGGGCAGACCAGTGTGATGTCATAGTTAACTCTTTATAAATACTTTTAACCAATAAACCAATTTGTGTGTGTGTACACAACTGTAAGCTGAATTTTATGAGTTTCTCAACAGCATGTGCACACTTGTTAGATTGGTTGCAGGAGCCCCAGACATATAGACACAAGCCGTTACGCATGAGGCTTACTTATAGAGGGAGACTCACAGGATTAGACATAGGCTGATGCCATCTGCCATAGCCGTGAAGGCCAAACCCAGGATCCAATCTGAGACCACTTCTCCTTGGGGGCAAACCACCTGCACCAAGCTTCAGCAGATCTTTTCAAAACACAAAGCACGTGGGAAACTCCAGAGTCTGAACACGCATTTCCCAACAGCAGCTGCCTGTATGACCAAAGTAAGATTTCTGTGTGTTTTACTCAGGAAGTTTACTGGGGATGCACTGCTTCCTTCCTCTACTTCATGTGTAAATAATCATTTATTTGTATGTAAAGAAATAACTATCAGGTATAACTGCAAAAAAGTTTTTAAAGGTTCATCAAACTTTCATAGAATGTTTAATGTTATTGAGATTTGAGTCTTTTGAGACTGCAGGGATTTGCTTTTGTCTTAGCCCGACTAGCTGTCAGTTTTAGTACAAACTAATCTAGACCTATATTACATGAAGACAACAGAGTCATCTACTGCAAGTAAGGTAATAACTGCTTACAACCTATCATCAGTATCACACTTTCACTATGGTTTCGAGAAAACAAACCAATGTGCTTTCCTGGGGCATGTTGGTGAGGAGGTCACTGATCCAGGAGCAAAGTGATGTGGATAAAACAAGATTGTGAGGCTTCAGAGCCACCATGTCAGAAGGTAGAGTGGGCTGAGCTAAAGTTGATGAATGGCATCCTAAAATGTGTTAGAACAACAATGTTGGGACTCTGTTCCTGTAGTGGCTCTGAAGCAGATCCCTTCACTATCCTCTGCCAGGCCTCTTTGACCTGCATATTTTGGATTTGGTACCATGCTGACATGTCGCATTTAAAAATAGTTGCTAGCGGTACTCTGCAGGATGCAGTGAGGATATTAACAGAGGGTTTAATGAAGAATGTTCAGACAGAAATGCTAATTTTCCAACCTGACAAATGCTCAGTTGAATAACTCTGGAATGAAATAAAGAATTAAAACTATAAAAAAAAAAACTAACACAAAAATGTGACCAAAGAGAGAATGCTCTAACTGGTTTTATCTTTTTAGGGTATTGTTTTTTTTCCTATACTTTTAATAATACTTGAGATATTCATGTACAAGCAGAATAGGCATGCACGCATTGTCTTTAACTGACGTGGCATGCTACACTTCTCACAAAACTTGACTTTTTCTATTTCTCTGTTACGGATATGTCACAATTAAAGATAAAGATGTAGTGCATGAGCACAGGAGGCAGAATAACAGAAGAAGTTTATCACAGATAAGAACCAACACCATAAGAGACATAGGCTGGGCACAACTATAGGTAACATCAGAGAAGTGAGGGTCAGACAAAAAGATACAACAAAAAGATATAAATACTTGTTAGAGTCAAATAAGTCAGTGGAGACTGATTCCATTAATTAAAAAGAATACATAAAAGGAAGACATAAAGCTACAAAAAATAAAACAAAGTAATGGCATTGATTTCAAAAATGTATTCCAAAATCCACAATTAACTGTGTTTGATGACTCTCTGGGCATGCTTCCTTTGTCATATTAATCTAATAAATGACTAAAACAAACTTTCAGTGTACTTCAGTGAGCAAAATGTTGACATTTTTTTTCCTTTTTATTCATCAATTATTTGCTGTTTGGCTATTTGTTGTTTTGGCACATAGAAAAATCTCCACAGTACAATAACTTTCCCTCTCCAGAGTCAGCTGTTAGGACATTTCAGTTGGTATAAAACGATCTCTTGTTTAACACCATCCAAATCACATATCCAAATTGAGACAGTTGATTTAGCATTATCTTTTAAATAATTGAAAATAGGACAAAGCAATGTTTAATAGAGCTGCCATTTTTTTTTACTGAAGTTTCTAAAATTTGTCCTGTCATATGCATATGGAAGTAATGTAAAAATGTTGGTACTTCTGACATTTTCAGTGGTATTAAAAGATTTACTGAGCAAAGGTTTTTTTTTTTGTGGTGCAAACCTAACTGGGAAAAATGTAACAAAATCCACAATTTTGCAAATACTGTCCAGTGCTTTTCTTTGCTCATAGTTTGATAGGAAGCTCAATAGCCTTCAAGCTGAATGCAAAATATTCAATACATGGTCTGAATGTCTCTTTAGGTTTTTATCTAGTCTACTTACTGTTCCTGACAGGTGAACTCTGAGGTTTTTGTTGTTTTTAAAAATAAAGTATTTAGCATAGCTATAAGTATAACTGGAAAAAGTTGCATACAAAATGACAGCCTCTGACAAGAATTAGTGCTTAAACTTAAATCACTCCAAAAACCATGAATTTGAATTTAGGATGATACATTATGATGATTATGAAGATTCAAATAGTATACTTACATTCGGCCATACACTCCATGGCCTTATAAAGTCCATCTGATGGAGGACATACAGAGAGGCATGCAATGCAAACATGGGGGTATGTACATCCAATGTAGAACATGATTCCTTTTAATCATTAAAGTCGTCTTTCTCTGCTGGTATGCATACACAGACCTATATGCCATAACATTCATTGGCATATGCATGCTTGAAAGTCATACTATGTGAAAAATTGTCCAAAGAAGATTTGCTAAAATGTTGTTGGTTAATGATACAGAGTTATACATTTACTGAAGTACACATATGTCATTCTTATGGCAGAAAGCTTTATTCTTTACTTGTGATGCAACACTGGCATTTTGGGTTAAAGAGAGAAGCGCATGGGGTAGGACTCTATATGTTTTTTTAAACTTCTTCCTACTCAACTTGAGCAGTTGTGCTTTGTTTGGTATTTAAGTTTGCATACCTGTATATTTTCTACTTTAGTTTGTTTTGTTGTTTTTCATTTGCTTAAATAAATTAGCATGGTTTTGAATAATTAATTGACATTAATACCACAAGAACTGAGAATAGGTCGAAAAGCACAAATATTGACTAGTAAAACTTATTAACTTGGTCAACACTGATAACAAATCCTTTTGACGTATCAATAGGGATTTCCCGATCCGATATCGGTCCGATATCAGGCAAAAATAATATTGGATTATATCAGCCTGCACCTAAAATATCTGATATTGGCATAATGATAAAAGCACAGCTTCATTCTAAAGTTCAAGTAACCCATTGATTAATAATCAAGTTTTTATTTTTAAGGAAAAACAACTGATTGCCTTGAAGGCAAACCCTCACCCCAAGCATGCATATTAGATAAATATCAGTATCTGTCAATTCCTAAAGGTCCAATATGAGTATTTTGTTGAAAAAAAATTTTTTTTTTCGTTTTACTACTTCATTATATCTAAATTCATTATGTTTCTTTTTCTACACCTTAACTTGTAATAAGTAAAATGTTCCTTAATTTCTTTTTTTAACCTTAACAAGAACATCATTTTAAGATTTATTATATTTGGATATAGTATATATAAAATCTAGATAGATAATCCTACAATTCTTTGAGAAACATTTATTCATGAAGATTTCAGTTTTTAACTAAACATTAAAAACATTTTTTTTTTCTGTGTAGGGTGGCTGAAACTGTGAGTGATTGCATCAAGCCGAAAAAAGTTTGAAATGTCTGCTTTGCATAAACTATGTCACTATTAAACACCACCAGTGTCAAGTAAGGGTGGGGGTTTGACAGGGGGACCCAAATGCAGACTGAAGCTGAAGGATGATACTTGCAGATTTATTATCCAAAAAAAGTTTAACAGAAGCAAAAAATCCAAAAAACATAAATCCACAAAAACTGAGAACCAGGAATACTCACAACGAGGGGCAAAGAAATGACGACAAACCAGCAACAGTGACTGAGCAGGAGGTGCATCTATGGGAGATAGAAACAAGGACCAGGCTGATCAGCAGATTGGGAGCAGGTGTGAACAGAGGAGTCTAGAAAGGAGCTGGGAAAAGGAGACTGACACAAGAGGGCAACAGAGGATAAACAAGAAATACCTAATAACTCAAACACAATCAAAAACAACTAGATTATCACAAAATGGAAACCAATGAAAGCTCAAAGATAAAACTTAAACAGGACCAAACCCATGACATACTGTTATTTCACAACAGCCCCAATTCTACAGCATATACTCTGCAAAAGAAATCTTACTTTTCTTTTTATTGATTTTTTTCTCTCGTTTTTGTTCAGGAACACTCAAACTTTAATTTTATGTTTTAATTAGCTGTGGGTGAAAAAAAATCATAACTGAAATATAGGCTTTAAAACAGTGTTTAATTAATCTATCTTCCTCATATTTCATACATCAATAGTGTTTAATAATTAATGTTACCTGAACTAGGATCAAATTTTCATACATCCATGCATTTTTACATATTAATAGCTTTTTCTTTTCCTTGTACAGATTAAATAGAACTTTTTCCTTCTCGGGGCCAATAATGGACTTTGCTGGTAGCAGCTCCTTAAATAGAATTCTGCTCAGGGGCTTAAACAACCCCAGTCCAGCCCTGCATTTCTATTCAACCATTTGTAATATAAAAGAGAAATGGTGACTCATTACACTGTGAGATGAATTGTATTATCTTGCTCCATAGCCTCGTTTAACTAAGATAACGGACGCTTAATTGGCAAAAGGACACCGATCAGAACCCATATGCTCAAAGGCTGCAGATAGTCATTAATTAGTAAAATCGCAATTTCAAAAGCCATTTGCGAGAGCCCCCCCAAGACAACCGCTTCAATATCGGTCACCGTAATTCTGCCTTAAAAAACAAGGCTGGGGTGTAGTAAGAAATAATTAAACCGATATAATTGCTTGTATCTCCTCATGACAAACAAACGACAGCACGTGCGCTTATCCACTCATTTTGTTTCTCAACAGGTCCAGCCTCTCTCTCTCCCCTCCTCACTCATCCTCTCTCTCCTCTGAAAGCCCTAAAAACCCCTCTGCTGCTACTGCTGCTGCTGCTGCCGCGCGCTCAGATGATTCCACTCTCGCGCAGCTGAGTGTCGGCAGCTTCAAAGCTCAGCATCACTTTCTTCCTTCCCTGTCACCGCACCACGATTCCGCGAGGTTAGACCGGTCGCTCCTCATCTCAGCGCGCCTGACCGTGCGCACCCGCGCCAGGCAAGCGACCCGCCGGGACACGGAAAAGAGGTTTAAAAGGGAGGGCTGCGGAGGAGACGGCAAATGCTGAAGACCCGCGGCAGGTGGCCCTAGACCCCGACGGGGAGGGAGACAAGCAGAGCAGTGATGGGACAGTTTTCCAGAGGATGCTGCTGGAGTTTTGCCACCCTCCTGCTTCTTGGTTTGCAAGTCTCGGCCGCCTTAGCTCGAGGTAAGAACAACACTTTATTGAGCTCTAGTAGTTCCCGAAAAGAAAGTGGAATCAAAGGTGTAGAAATGGAACTAATGTTCCCTATGGCGCCGGCTGTACTTACATCTAAAGAGAGAGAGAGAAAAAAGTTATTTTTCGCATTTAAATCTGAATATACGACTCCAATAAAAAGTAAGACTGCAAGTTTATTTATTTTTGTTCATGTTATAAGAATGTATAGAGATGCAGTTTAGAATTACTTAGATATAGAGCTGCAGGAATGTGCCACTCCAATGTATTTTCTACTTTGCTACATGACAGGTCCCCCTGTTGGGATTCACACACAATGCATTGTTCTCTTGTAATATTGGTGATCCAGGTAAGATTACTGCTTAATGGCAAGATGGTCTGAAAATGAAAGCATAAAAAAATTGATGTCATGCTCAGTTTACTAATAGTCACTGGGTGGATGATCATAAAGTCCCTTTTTCCAGTGAATCCTTGCTGACCTATTGACTTTAGCTTATCTACAAGTGAAACAAAGGAGCATTTGCAAGTCGATTAGTTTAATAGCCCTGAGGTTTTAATCTTTTTCCATCCAAAGTTTGAAAATTGGCTTTGACTTCGAAATTTGCATAGCATATAAATTAGATTAAGCGTATGTATCTTAAGGACAACTTTTCATGCATGGATCAGGGCAGTTTTCTTGTTGATATGGAAGATGCTGAGGGATAAACATGCAAAAAAAAAAAAACAATAACATCGGCTCAGAATAACAATTTGTAGCATCTCCACAGTGGCTGTACTACACATGGGAAATGTTGCTGTGATGTTGAGAAGGAGTGACCACCGCCTGGCAGGGAAACACTGCTGCGACTGCATGAAAGTAAAATGGGCTTCTGTTTGTGGATGCAGTTTATAAAGGCTGCAAAGGTGCATTTTGCTGCCTGGCGATGGCTCTTACTCAGGCTTTTGTGATAAATATGTATGTTTTTCAGTAATATAGATGTCAGCAGTCAAATATGCTATGCAAACATGAAACGGTCTACAATGGAAGAAGCACTCTAAGATCAACAGAATGGAAGAATTTCCAAGGAGTACTGATTTTAAATCAGAATTTTTGACATAAATATTGAGTCTGTACAGTTTTAGGAGGGGCTTGGTGTTATGTATTTAATTTAGAATTATGAAGGTAGATTAGTAACCTAAAAAAGAATAATGATCCTCAAATGAAGTATCATTGCAACTTTAAATATTTGGGACTTTTTTATTTTACCTTTTTTTTTATTTTTGTTCTCAGACTTTATAAACATTAAGCTTAAATTAGTGATATTTAATCTAACTATCATAATGCAGCTGTACCCACAGCAATTCTTTTTTATACATTTTGAAGATTCAGGAGTGTTTTTCATTTATTAATAATATATATTCAGCCCTGAGTCTCAGTTTCTACCTCATGTGAATAAATGTAACTCAGCATTTCCCCCAAGTTGACAGCTTGTTTCTTTTGTGTTGGAACTGGAGCGTTAACAGTTTGAGGGTGAGAGCTGCTGGTGTCCTGGCCAAGACTCGTTCTTCTGACGCTAGAAGCAGCTGTTTTAGCATCTCCACCACTTGTGACCGCATTCAGACATTCTGGCAGGCGTTCAGACCTTCTTAGATCTGTTTGGGGTGTAAGGAAGATTGGCACTTTTGTTGGGAACCTTTATTATACTTTCATACACCAAACACATTTTTTCTCCACCTGTAAGTGTTGTTGTTGTCGCCTAACCTGCCTTCCCCTGCTGCTCGGCTCAGCTCCATCAGATATCCAGACACAGTAAGAGGAAGTGCGGGAGAGGAAATAATCCCACTGTAAATAACGGAGCAACTTGGATATGATGCTCCAGCTGAGCTGAAATGCGACGACTGCACGTACATTTGTGCAATAACATAATTACATACCTTTTTATTGCTTTTAGAAGAAGTTGAATCTAGTAAAGATTCCCAGAGGCTTTTAAAGTCTGATGCGTGCTTTATTTGCCATTTAAACAATCCATCATGCTTTGCATTTTAGGGGAAAGTATATAACTTAAAGCATTATTTCTTAAGCCCCCTCCTTAAATGATAGAATAAGAGCTACATCTTCTTATTCCTCCATTGAACTCTGCTTCCTACAGGAGCACATATATCCAAGTTCATCATCTCAGTCAATTTAATATTTAAACTCTTTCCAGAATTATCTATATTTATTAAAAGACAAAACAATTTCTTTGGTTTTATTTACTTTTGTTCAGAGATGAATTTCCAGGTTTTTGGCCCTCCCCATGGAACGCTCATGGCTCTTCTCTTAGTCATCCATGTGTTGCTGTTTATGCTTGATGATTCAGCATGTCACATCTGCCTGTTGCTCTTTTATATTTGATTGTGTATGTGAGTAATACCATTTTAAGAATCCAGAAACAAAAAAAAAATCCATCTGAAAACGTGGCGCCTTGCTGGAATTACTCTGTTTTGTTGAGCTATCTCATTTACTCCAAACGTTGATGTTGCTTCTAGAGCCGAACGATTCAAAAATCTAAGTTGTGATTTTATTTTTAACCAATATTGTGATTTTATTTAGATTTTCCTTGGTACTGAGCCCAAACCTCAGGGTTTAAGTTCTTTCATGACCTTGGAAGCTTCCTTTTCCAGAGACCATTGTTGCAGGACTTTACTGTAACCATTGCGTGAGAAAGAGCTCAATTCAATGCTTCTGCATGCATGCTGCAACCCTCTCTACCTTTCTGTGTTGTGAGAAAACCCACCTTAAGCATATGACTGCCACCTTAAGGGTTGGAAGGGCTCTTTTTAAATGTAATGTGTGTACAATTGAGCTCCTCTGCAGTTTGAACATTTCATTTTGTTAAATTGTGATTATATCGCAAATGCAATTAGTGGCCCAGCCCTAGTAACTTCACATCTTCTAACCAATTCTATCATACCCATGTTTTTCCATTTCTTCTCTGTGAGACGGAACACTTTCCAGAGATATAAATAAACAAAACAAAGGATTTTTAGACATCAAACTGAGAAATAAGAATATGTTGTTTCGTGCTTATTTGAATGAAAATGATGTTGTTTCCTCTTACCCATCGAGCACCCTTTGATTTTATTTTTATTTATTTTTTTGCAGGCACATCGGAAAGTTAGTTTGTGCACAATAAGACAAGCATTGAATTTTTTTTCGTATTTGGAAGAAATAAGATTTTATCTTGTTTGGCAGAAATACAGCAGCCAATCTAAGTTATCTCCAGATTGAGGAAAACATAAGATTTCAAAATTTGCAACATGAAGTCTAGAATTTCCTTTGCTTCTCCTCCTAATCTGAATTCTTTCAATATAATCGAATGGAAAGAGGAAAATGGATTGAAAACATGCTTTAAGAGCAACCTTATCACTGATATATTTTGGTTGTAGAGTTGAATGTTGAGGCTCTTTCGTAATGGATATTCTTGAAGTACTCTAATAACTAAGACATCGGGACTCATTTAAAGACTTCTTAAAATGGCATTAGGGCCATTTACATTCCACAGAGCATTTAGATGCATGTTTCATGTTTTATTTTCTCTGTTATAATGCCCACTAACTCCCCTTAATGATGTTGCTGATGAACATTTATTGTGGCTGCGACATAATAGTTTATGGACCATGGAGGAGACTTTGTATAATTTCAGTAAAATAAAGAGCCAGAATGTGTTTTATCATAAGTTATATCACCCTAAAATGCCTTATTAATACTAATCATTATTACATGTTTTTCCAAATTTTCTTTGCAGCTATAATATATAAGAAAATGTTAAGTTCTTATAGTGTTAAAAATATAATTTAGGTGAAGTGCTGCATGCTAGTTTGAAAATCAAAGTAACACCTTGATGTGAAACATGCAGCTTTATTGCCCAAAGCTAAAAACCACATGTAAAACAGCAGGAGGTGAAGATACAGTTGGCTGTCCATCCTTATGGGAGTCAAATTAACCTTATATCATGTTCACTTGGATAAACACCACTTCTGTCCATGCTTGGTGAAAATGTCATGCATTGCAAATTTTACCTGTTAGAAAAGCGCAGCAGTGCTCCAAGGTCCAGCCATAATCTAAAGTTTCATTTTACTCCTTGATAGAAAGGATTCAGGAAGCTGTATGTTAAGGATTCACATTGCAGCACATGTAATTCAGAGAACCTGCTGGTAGAAAAGCACCATGGTCTAAAGTAAAAAAAAAAAAAAAGTACAGAGAGGGAAGAGGAGAGGCAGAGAATGGAGGATAAAGGGCAATAGAGTCATCTCTGACATGTTTTATTTATCCCAGAACGACTGCCAGAATCTTGCTCAAGCTTCGGCTTTGATTTAACTGCCATTTCACATGATATGAATTCAGTGGCACAGTTGGAAAAGTATCCACAGTCGCGTTGTGCTGGTCATATCGCCCCACTTCACTACTGCATTATTCAAAGGGAACCCATTTCTTTATTCGAACCCATCAAGCCCCTCTCCAATCATTTGCTCTTGACATTCAAAAGAAATCAGGCTCACCACCAGCAAAAAGTGGGTAGGAGGTAGTGTTTATAGAAAATGCTCTTTAAAGAGAAACATTTTAGAAACCTTATTAGGAAACTTTAGAATGTGGTAAAAAGATGAATACAGTAATAAAGTATTGTAACATACCTGGATGGGCAAAATTACAGCAATAGTTTATGTCTATTGTTTCCTTGGATTTGGTGCCTTGAATCATTGGAAATCCTTATATTTAGCCCCTGGAAGATAAAGTAGGAGTCAACCATTCCTTTGTTTTCTCCACCATAAACAATGTCACACTTTCAGTCATAAATGTTTGTACAGACTCAGTCTATCCTGTTTATGTGATTATCTGTGGGCTTCCCTGGTCCTATTTATAGAAAATTATATATAAATGTTTTGTACCGTAAATTCATCTGACACTTTTTTGCATGTAATTTGTCAAATATCTTAATATTCTAGCTTAAATCTTTTTTTTTTTTTTTTTGTATGTCTCTTGAAAAGAGATATAGAGATGAGGTCATTATGTAAATTATGCTAATATCTGCAGTTTCTGTTGGACAGTTGTCCACTGTTTAGTTTGCCTAGTCATTCTGCCCGTGCATGTTATAAATTAAGGGGTTTAGGTCATTTAACAGGACTTATAGTTTTCTGGTGTGTAAAAATGACGAAGCAAAAACCTCAGTTTGTTTCAAACACAGGAACTGGATGCACAAATCTGAATTCAGTGATTATATTTTTTATCTAAGGGGAGTAAAAATAATTCCTACTGGTTAAAATATATGCCCACTTTCTATGCATAGTCTACAAAATGTTCTATATGCTTGATGTCAGGACTTCCTGCTTTTGTTTTGTTTCTTTATTTGCAGTTTTGTTGGTATCGTGTCTAAGCTTCCCATCAGGCAATCTAGAAAAGGGATGAAGTTAAAGAAAACAGACTGATTTTGCTTGTGATGATTCTCAGTCATCCAGGTCATAGTCATTCTAAAAAAGTTAAAAAGTGGACTTTGTTTCCAAGTTTGAAGACGTTTCGCTTCCCATCCAGAAAACTTTTTCAATTCGAAATGTCTGAAATGGCATTGAGTTCAAAGCTTTATAGAGTGAACCAAAGCAAAGCCTTGTTTTGGCTCACTATTTTATGTAAAGCCGCAAGGAGTGAAACAGCCCCACATCATGATGCTCTCACCCTCATGCTTGACAGTTGGTTCATTCTTGCTTTTAAAACATTTTCCTTTTCATTTTTGGCTATTGAGGAGCCTGATTGAGAAAATCTATATTTCAAAAATCTCATCAACGTTTTAAATCTTGTAAAACTGTTTTTACCTGCAAAAAAAGATTGAGATGAGTCAAAAAATGTCCTAAAACAAAAATGTAACTGTTTTTTTTATGAAAGTTTTTGAGTGCGGATTTTCTATCCTGGTCGATCTGTTAGCATGACAAAGTCTTTGGGTAAAGACTGCCACACACTGTATAGTTTGGATTTTGAATTGTAAAGAAGTAGTGCTGTTTGAGGTCAGTATTATAAAAGATGGAAGGTAATTATTGTCATTAGGAAATAAGGCGGGAGATTCAATACTTTTTGCTCCATATTGTCAGTAAAATGGATTCAATGTATTTATTAATATTTTTCTTTAATAAAAATCCAAAGCCAATCTTTAAATGTTGATCATGAAGCATATAGAATAACAAAAAGATGTTATTTTTATAATTTTATAAAGAATAGTTTTCAGAAAAATAAGATTAGCATCTCAAAGAAACACCTTGAAGCTGTTAAACTCTAAAGGGAACATTATTAGGAATCGATGTGTCGGTGCAGTTAACAGGAATTTTACATTGAAAAAGGGACTCAGATTGAAAAAAACAATCTTTCTAAACAGGCTGAGTCTTATTTGAATGACTTTTTGTTTTAGTATGGAAGGTATTGATAAAGTGAATTATTAGAACTGTGTAAATAAAAGTCTAAAAGGAAAAAGGTTTGTTCTAACATTCTCAAATCAAATAAGATTATGTTTCACTGCAGTATAATAACAGAAAGGAGAGTAATATTTGCCGTTCTGTCTTCTGTTGATAAAAAAGAAAGAAAATATACATTTTAAGAACTCGGTAGGAAAAAAGCTGTTGAAATGGTGTTAAAAAAATGAGGACCATGCAATTGTTGCTAAATCTTTACCTTTAGCTGTTGCAGAGCTAATAAATTAGATGGTGGTCATTTTTGACCAGTTCCCCATCTTTTATACTTGCCGTGTATTTTCATGCATGTGTCAGACTATACAGGGCTAGTTTTTTTTTTTATGTTCCATATGTCCAAGCGTGGAGACAATGACAGGATGTCAAGTGATGCCGTTTGTGTTACCTCTTGCAGATTTGCCTGGCAGCCTCTTCTCTGCAGCCTTGAGGCTTTCTCTTCAGTAATAGTTAGCTGTCATGTGTTTTTTTCATACTACTGAAAGGAAAGCCTTGGAGATAACTACCATCCCAAATGCACTTTTCAATGCTTCACCGGCCAACTCAAGGGCATTGCCACAAATGTTAGACTTTTCTTTCTTTCTTTCTTTCTTTCTTTCTTTCTTTCTTTCTTTCTTTCTTTCTTTCTTTCTTTCTTTCTTTCTTTCTTTCTTTCTTTCTTTCTTTCTTTCTTTCTTTCTTTCTTTCTTTCTTTCTTTCTTTCTTTCTTTCTTTCTTTCTTTCTTTCTTTCTTTCTTTCTTTCTTTCTTTCTTTCTTTCTTTCTTTCTTTCTTTCTTTCTTTCTTTCTTTCTTTCTTTCTTTCTTTCCTCACCCTTTGTACCAATATATTGCACTGTTGTTCCCTCTTAAGTGCATTTATTTCATAAATGCCCCATCCCTTCGCCCTTTCTTGTTGCCCACTCTTCTGTAGCAATTTCTTTCAATGTAATTTAGTTTTGGTGGGTTGTAGCTCTGACAAATGCTTGGGTTTTGTATCATTTCTCAACTCACCTGACTGAAGAAGAAAGGAGAGCTTGGTGCGAAGGGGGAGAAAAAGCTCAGGGAGAGCGAAAGACGAATAGGAAGGTTACGGTGCAGAATTCTTAAGTAGCTCATGTTATCAGTAACTGCCACAGCATTTTGTCAGTAATAGCGAGGACCTGTCACCGCTCTCTCTGATGAATTCATTTGAAGAATAATCAAAAGTAAATACATATTTAATGACTCAGAACCTAAGGAGTGGTTTATAGTCTGCGTATGGGAACTTTTATATTTGGTGTACTTGGTAATTCTGACACCCAGTAGTAAAGCTTGACCATAAATACATCTTACTGTTAAAATGGATCTACTTCCTTGTAGAAATTATGTTTCTAGAAGCTTTTCAAATCAGTTTCAGCGCAAAGCTTTTAAAGAAACATTTTAATAGCATATTTTATTATTTTTTTCTTGATAAGTATAAGGGTGAAGTAATTGAGAATAAAAGGGACATATTTATTTTTTTTTTTATTTATACATTGCAGTAAACACCTGTTACCCACCAAAATTGTGGCCTTTAATTTAACAAGCAAAATTATGTAAAATAAAAAATTGAATGCAATTATTTTTCGAATGTGTTTAAGCTACAGATTATGCCTTTTGGCCATTAAATATATAAATAAAAGTCAAAGTCTTTAGTCTTATTTTATAGTTATAAATGTCATGCAGTAAAGCAGCTTTTTATTGCATAAAGACTAAACCCTGCTGTTTTGTTTGTTCAGTTTTTTTTTGTTCTTAATGCACATCAACATCAGCATTTACTTTGAGGCTTGTATATTGAGTTTAATAGCCATTTCTTTTATGAAATTATATGTAGTACATTTGTTCTCTTTGATGTGTTATACTGAGTTTCTGCATGGCCTTAAAATGTTATTATCTTAAAATCCGAATTCATAAGTCTTGTTTGAAAAGTCTTATTTTAATTAATTATTGAGCCCAAGTTTTAATTATTTTTAATCGGTCTTAAAATCCTTACACATAAGGCTATTTTAAATGCACAATAAATGCTCTCATGACACTGATCTGTGACTTGGTAAATATAAATCTAGGTAAAAACATGCAGCCACCCAATCAGCTATCATGTTTTTAGGGGGGTCATCATAACCTTCTATTTTTTCTAAATTAGCATTTTTTGTTAGTAATTTCATGATGCAATTAGTTTTGACATTTCTGCATGTTGAAATATGTTTTCCATGTAATTCATCTTAGTCTTAAAAAAAAAGTCAAGGTTTTAAGCTTAAACTAGTGACATCGCAGAAACCTTGGTTATACTCCTTGGATAATCCACATCTCTAATCTCTAGTGTATGGAGTAAGACTTTTCATAAACACTCTCTCTCAGCAGTGAGACATATTTACACTTCAGGCAGGGCAACACAGCGTGGAGCGGAGTTAAAGGCATAGGTGGTGCCCATTGGCTTAGGAGTTATAATATGGACAGCTTTCAGCATGCCTTTAAGGTATTGTGGAGTATTTTCACAATTTTTTTTAGAAGACCCGCCCTCTCCACTTTAAAAAAAAAAATGTACATGCACAACCTTGTACCCGAGATGGAACATCTATTAAAAGCCTATTTTGCCTTGTGCACGCACTGTTTAAAAGTTGCTCATACAAGCTTACTGTGTCGAAATGTCACCCTAACCTCTAAATCACTCAATCACTATATAGAGCAGGGAATATGTAGTGGGCTTTATAGAAAACTCAGTTACAGTTGCAGCCATTCAAAATTGTCCCACTGTCCTTAATGGGTCCATGGCTGGTCCCCTAAAATTCCTTTTTAAACATCAATATTTACACTATTCTTTAAGATCTTAAGAAAAGCGTCATCTCCTGGTCAGACCCTGTAATTCAGTGAAAGGGTGAAGTCAGAGTAAAAAATATATGTTGAGTTCATAGAGGGGATTTTGCTGGGAGTTGCAGGGGAGTGCTATTTAGCTGGTGTTTGACCTGGAAGAGCCATTTTATATTGCTACTACTGTAACTGATCCTTCGGACAGATGATCACCGCTTTTTGCTCCCCATCGGTCACATAACTTCTCCTCCACTGCGCGGTATCTTTGTTATTAGCAAATCCCATAATGCTTTGCGAGGAGAGCTCTCCGCGCAAAGCATTCCGGGGTATATTTGCCTCTTCTGAGGCCTTTCTTTTCTTCTCATACACGTTGCAGACACTTTGTCTCTTACGACCCTCTGCCATTTTCAAAGAAC
This sequence comes from Cyprinodon tularosa, assembly GCF_016077235.1. Classification (NCBI taxonomy): domain Eukaryota; kingdom Metazoa; phylum Chordata; class Actinopteri; order Cyprinodontiformes; family Cyprinodontidae; genus Cyprinodon; species Cyprinodon tularosa. Next base: position 606,467 of record NW_024039508.1, on the reverse strand, counting down.
GGCTGTGAAAAAGGTGAGCTTTAATGACCGTCTCAAACCGTAGCTCACCACAGATATATATCTGAAAGTTTCTTTCACTTATTTAGATGAGTGATCCACCCAGAAATAAAAGACCATTCTTTATACCTTTAAACACAGAGAAGCGACGATGGAGCAGACCAACTGATTTAAAGACAGAAAAAGTGTTTGCTGAATTCAAAGGCTAAAACTTTCTCTGATGTACTCATTATGTGTGGCAATTAACAATTTATAGATGTCAGTCAGAAGCTATAATTTAAAGGAGCTCCTCACATCATCTTAAGACTGACTGACAGCTGCTGCCTTTAATCAACATGTGTTCTTAACTTTTTCAATGCATAAACCATTTTTACATAAAATAGCTGCTCAGTCAGGTGCAGTAACAGTCCTTCTAGGGTTTTTTTTTTTTTCTGGAATAGTGTAACCGTGTTTAAAAATATAGCAAAATCTATTTTATTTTGTTCAATTAATGGAAAAGTGCTAGTTTTTTTGTTTCATAGCTATTTTATAGCCACATAAAGGCTTGTTCATCATATATCACGTTTTTATCACATTTTATTTGAAACAAAAACGCAATAACATCCAATTACATTGCTTGATTAGTGCATCTCTAACAATGATTATGACATAAAGGTCTCCCATAAAGCAATATTTCTGTAAATATCGTTTATATTTGTTAAGTGGGAACACATATTGATTACTTAGGGGTGTTTAAAACTCTTTATTGATTTTCTTTTACTAGGGATGCCCCATTATGAAAATTAAGATCATAGATTGCCCTTCCCTTTACTGGAAACACTGGCAGAAACAGCAACAAGATGGAAACTAACATTAGTTTAAACTTATAGTTGACTTGCCTTCATATAAGATACCTCTGATTAAACCAATTTTTCAACAGCCCTAGTTTTGAAAAGGAAGGATCTCTTCTTTTTTAAATGACAGGGTAAGAAATCAGATATAACCTTGAAATATTTGATACTTGATCAATGTAAAGAAATATCCCTGATTTAGAGAGTGTCGATCATATGTAGTTTGCATGACTTTTTGTAAGACAAAGTCTGAGTATTGAATTATTTTTGAATTTTTATTAAATTCAAGAATAAAAGTCAGGGAAAAATAATTGTAAAAGTAAAATAAATATATATATAGGAGAGAACGAATTTTCACTCTGATAGCAAAACTGATGTTATTACAGAAGAAAAGGTTTTAAGAGAAAATATTTTGTCTTAGAATAATAAAATTAACATTTGGAAACTTTTTTCCAAGGAGAAAAAGGCTCTCAAAGAATGTATATTAAATTCCATATATTTTTATTTTACTTTCAAAATTATTTTTCCCTTTAGATCAAATATTCGTTTTGAATGTAATAAGAATACAAAAATAACTCCATACTGTAGTAGCATATTGAAAAGATGAAAAATAATTAATTAAGCTTAGGTATAAAACTCTTATTTTAAAAATGCTTGCTTTTCTCACCTTCTCATATTTATTTAATCATAAAAAGGTTTGCTATGTTTCTCCATTTTAGTATTTCCATTCCTTTTTTTAAATAAATTTCCAGCTCTCACTCCTAACTAAGAAATATTTCAGTGACACCTGGTACAGAAATAGAAAAAGGCCCTGGCAGTATTTCTCACGGCACTTTATGTTCTCAAATGCTGTTTGGTTCTTTTGTAGGTGTTAGAAATACAAGATGGGGTTTAAGAGTCCCTCTTGGCATATGAGACCTGCATAATAAGTCTCTGAAGTCATGCGTGGCAGTATGTTGTAAAACCAACAAAGCTCTATCATTCATAAACTGAAGCAGAGAGCACAGTTAGGGAGGTCCTTGAAGAATCTTTCTCTTTTGATTTCTTTCTTTTTTTTTTTATCTCCTTTTGACAGAGTGTTCAGGAACACTGTTTTAAAGATGTGCCCAAAGAAACTACCAAAGATGTAACAGGGCAAAAAATTTTTTTGCAGGATTTGAAAATTACTATGGGGGGCAACAAAGTGCATTGGATTTTATTTTGAGTCACAGTGCTGAGGGGTAATTACGCATAAAAGTATTTTGGGCGAACGTGAACTGAACGTACTGTATTACTGCCTGATGAACGTTATTGTGAACTCGTTCATTCTGGTGTCTGTGAACGGCACGCTCTCTCAGTTCAACTTCGTTCAATAGGTTGCCAGATTTCAATAGAGCCCTCCAGGCGAAACCCCGGCTAAATCACACAGTAAACAGGCCTTAATATGTAGCGGGAAAAACACCCAATCTGGCAACACCAGCTAACAGTGTCGTAGCCTACAGCTGCGTGCGTCATCAAAACAAAATGCAGCGTGGAAGCCACAGCAGCATGGAGGCGACCGTGGAGGCGACAAAGCAGCAGTATGATCTCTTAAAATAGGTTTATGACCAGGTGGTCGGTGAGGATGATGGCAACAATCTAACATTTCTCTGCAAACTTTGCCCGCCGGCTTTCAGTAAAAAAATCCGCACTTAAACCTGCCTGGTATAATTTTCCAGGATTCCTTTTTAGTATGTACTGAAATTATATTTCAAATGGAAAAAAAAAAAAAAAAACAAAAAATAAAAACATTTGCACCTTAAAGACTACTTTCCTGTTTTTCTTTTAATAATTCCTAATAAAAAAGACCATTCAAGCAGCACATTTTTCCTGATGTTTTTGAGAATATACTGTAGGGGTGAAAGCTGCAGCTGCTACTAGTGTGAAGTGAATGGACAGCAACAAAGCGTTAAAGCAACAATGGGGAAATGCTGTCCCCTCCATGCTAATGTAAACCCTGGTTGGATAAGGATTCAAAACTGGATATGAAGATGAAATCTAATGCACAGTTTCAGAGTTACAACTGATAAAATAATTACTGTCTGTGGTTCTACAATTGGCTATGGTTTAATTGAGCAATATATGAAAAAAGAACTATGAACTAGTTCATTTTTTGGAACTGTGAACTTAGTTCAAAATTTTGAATTATGAACTATGAACTGAACTAGTTCATTTTAAAATGTTTGAACTGAACTTTGAACTAGTTCACGTAGAAAGAGAACTTTCCCAACACTGCAATGCACGATAATGGTTTGTGACTGTAAATTATTATTTTTTTCAGTTTTATTGTCATTACACTGTCACAAGTAAAGAGCAACAAATTTAACACTCTGCATTTAAACATTATTGCAATGAAAATTTACATTTAACTAAATAATAGGTCTCCTTGCAAGTTTTACTGGACAAAAGAAGAAAATATCAACTAAAATATCAAGTTTTTCTACCTAAATGTGTATTATTTTCGTTATTTTCTGTGTAATAATACAAATCAGCAGTGTGAAGAGTTACTCAACAACAAAGGTCTTTACTTTTCTTCTTCAGCCTTAATTTTTCTTCATCCTCCTTGTCAGTCTATATTTTGCCGTAGGGATGGTGTTTTTCCAGTCTTGGGTTGCGTAATAAATTAGCATGAATGTTTTATAAGATGTGTCTCTGAAATTCTATTGCACGAGCAGACTCTCCTTGGTTCATTGGCTCTCCATTTGAGAAAGAAAAAAAAAGAAACTCTCAACATTTACATTATGTGAGAGAAATATAAAAATAAAGAGATACATTTTTTGTAACATACTCAATCCAGTTTTGGTGGGTCAAAGTCCACCGAGACCCTCAGAAGCCTTGTACCTCATTAGATATTTGACTCAATGAAAACACCTGACCTCATCAATGGGCACCCTCTTTCTCTGTGAGATACTTGATGTCAACATCGTTCCTGTCTGATGGCTCAATGTTGAAACTTTTCTATGAGGGCCATCGACATCTCAACATTCCTCAGTATCCACTGTACAGTTATAACACACCATGAAAGACCTGGTTGCAATCCTTTCCATTTCATCTCTTAATTTTTTTTTTCTTCTGCCAGGAGCCTGTTAACTTAAAGATATATGAAAATAGAACTCTTACGCTCAGGAGGCATAATCTGGGTACTTTTCAGAATTCTCTTACATAAGGTCCTGTTTTATTTGTCTATTTCTTTAATATGGATCATTGACAAGAGTCACGCATGTCGTAGAAAATCTCTCTGAAGTCATTTTTTAAAAACACTTCCACACTTCCTTAGAATAGACATGAAGCCCCCTTTCAATTAACCCTAGAGTCTTGATACGTCCCGAAGTGAAATGGCCATCCCCTGCCAGAGCGCCACCAGAGATTTACATTAGTAAGGCACACTAGACATGATGATTTGTAAAAAAAAAATGCAGTAAAAGGCAAAAGGTTGTCAGTAGGGAACATTCAATTTAGAGACACATTACCAGAAGGATAGAAAACTGTTATTTCTGTTTCCAAAACTGTAAAGTGCTCTTGGAAAATGTAAAAGATAAACCAAAGTCTGCTGCTGATGGCATGACTGGTTCAACACTGCAGATCTATTTTCTGTCATAAGAACATTGCTTGGTTATGTCTAGCTTGGTTTCTCTTTGTATTGCTTAAATATTACATCACATCCCATTTGATAATAAGCTGTATGGATGGCAATATGCTGGCTTTAGCTTTAAATAGATAATTGATAAATAATCTGATTTTATACAGATAGAAAAGCATGCTTTATTTTCTCTCTCCTCTTGATTACATTCTATATTCACTCACCGTGTTTTGGAGTTGCACACAACTTTACTCACAGCCAACATGACTGCGTCCATTACTATTCCTCTTCAGTCTGTGGAAAATGTGGGCTTTAAGGCTGATTCGTCTGTTTCTGCCTTGAAATGACTTTACTGACTAGATGTGTGGGGAAAAAGCCTGTCATCTTGGCCTTAATGTTTGTGGATCAAGCAAAAGTAAACATTAGATTGTGTGAGTTTTTGCCCTTTTCAGGCCGATTCTTCAGCCGTGCGTGAATTTTTTCAATCGGGCCATTTCATAGTGTTCCTGCGTCACGTAGTATACAGGGGGTAAGAAGGGGCAATTAGCCTCTCAAGACAACCTCCCAATCAGAAATCGTAAGTTCAGGAGAAAATCAAGCATGTATGAAATTCAGTCAGCCCTTGTGAGGCGATCGTGGGTTATCCTGCAGTTGAAGCTATGAGCCGATTTACCAGAACTTAGCGCACTGCGAATGTGCAAACAAGGGAGTTCTTCTTCTTCCTGATTGCTGAGTTTGACTTGTTATCTTTGGAAGTACAGTGTGAGCAGTTAGAACGGATCAGAGCATCGGGTCAACAGTGTAAGAACATACATCATAAGGTTGTGAACTTTTAAATTCTGCGGTTTCATGGCACTTTAAGCTTTAGCTCAACACAAAGATTGAAAATATTGTACAGTTTATTCCAAGCTTTAGATGATATTGTGCTTCAGTGTGTAGACATTAAAGCTATGAGATTTTCGGACCTTTGTTTTCATTGGCTTGCATCCACACTTAGGTAGAGCTATCTTGCAGTTGCCGTCATTTTGATTAGTAGTTTTTGCTGTGAGAAAAAGAATATCTCTAAAGATTGTCTCACTGCCTGCGAACATTGACAGTGTAATTTTTTTGCTTTAGGAAGGCATCCTTCTGTATTCAATATTGATAAATTCACTGTCCTCCTGCATGCAATGTATAAACATGTAACTACTTCAAAATTGTGAACATTATATTGTCAAGTTCTACCGCATTTGAGAGGTGAGCTGGAGAACCTGCATTGGTCAGGCTTGTTCTGCGACAACTTCTTCAAATCGACAAATTTGCAACATCCGATTCCTCCAAAAGATGTGTTGCTGTTGTCTCTAGTCTATGAAACACATAGTCAGTATTTTAAGTGGGTATTGATCATAGTTCTTCCTGTCCTATTGGGTGTGTTTCTAACCACTGTAAATTGTTTTTGCATGCTGCCATTTTTCCGCTACAATACTGGATCACGGTTGGGAATATTTTCTCAGCTTAATGTTTTCTCCCATCTATAGCTACCCCACAGAGCTGGATTTCTTAAATAGCTTCACAAGTTACTTTCAACAGCAATGGACCACTAGCAGAACAATAACACAAGCCTTGGTTTGGTCACTGCTAAACCTTTTAACGGAGTCAGAGCTTGGAAATGCCTCATTTAACGACACACCAGTCCATGGATCAGTAGCTATTGTGTGTCTCCACAGCAAAAGTCTGCTGCACATAGAGCCTTCTCATTTTTCCTGGGTGTAACAAAGAACTCAACTCTCCTGATGAAATCTCACCTTGCACTCTCTGTTTTTTTGTGTCTATTTAGACAGCGAGATCCCCGGCAACTTGTTTCGACACAAAATAAAATGTCTTAGCCTTGAAGAAGTTGCTTCTTTTAAAGTATAGACAATCAAATTTACACCTTCTGCTTGATGCACTGTGCAAACCACCTCTTTTTTTGAGTGATACAGATTTTAACCAGGGGTTCACATATTTTGTTTGGTAAATTTCAGGTTAAGTAATTCGAAGTTGCTATTTTTTTGCTGCTGAAAAATGCTGACATACAGTTTTGGTTTGGTCTACCTTTTTTTTTTTCTCAGGCATTGCTGTTGCTTATTGAGTAACTGTCATTTGAAATTGCATATGATTCATCTCATGTTCTCATTCATGAATTCTACAATATTCAATTTTCAGACCTGTTTGCCTCCCTGTGACTTAAATATAACCAAAACCAGCAGCTTTTGAAAGAAATGTGCTTTCAGTAGACGAAGTGGAGCAGCATAGAATCAGAAGGATCAGTGGTGTGAAGACCGCCATGCTGTGAAACAGCAGTTTAGCCAAATTCAGACAACACATACGCCATGCTTCCCAGGTGACTCAGACTTACACCCTGCCAGGAATGTCTCAAGATTTTACCGCATGTCGTGTGTAAATTAGGACATTGTTGATATCAGGGTTTCACGGCTGCCCTCCAGCGTCATGTGTTTGCTTGGCCCCTGTGGAAATGCAGTGTATTTTAATGAATTTGAATTTTCATCAGTCCCATCTATTTACATATCCTCATGTTTGTTTTTATATTGTCAAAATACTATTTCATAACGGGGCTTGGAAAAACCATGCTGCCATTTTACTGATGATCATGTTTTATTCAGCATTTCTGGTGTTTGGATGAAATAAAATTCTGTAATCTTATCGACTGTCTGTCAAGACACCCATCTAAATATTATTTCTGTTGTTCAATTTAGATCTTAAAACATTTGCTGAACCTGGATCAAAGCTGTAATACCCCAAAAAGGCAAAGCTCAGAATGCACAGAGAGCTTCAGGCTGCTAGTACTTTACTCTGCACCCGACTGAGCAGAATAAAGATGATGGTGGCATCCCTGTAGCTTCTCTCATCTTTATTTAAGAAATTTTAGGGGGTTTCACTTGGAAAAAGAGGCTTCTTGTTGAACAGAAACAATCTTTTGGAGACAAAAGGCACACCTATCTTTAGTTCGGTTCACAACAAATTCCTCTTAAGCTGTTTACCTCACATCTTTTTTTTAGGGGTGAATAGCAAGTGAGTTTATAAAAAGGGCACAGCATAAGCAGCACACCTTCCAGCTTAGTGTGTTGCATCCCTTTAAATGTGCTTTGCTTCACATCTTAGATTCTATTGGCCGGCAAATAGTGTCTTTATTGACAATCAGCTCTGGCATTTCGTCGCTGCTCCTTTTACCCATCTGGTTCGAGCAATTTTAACAGAATTGTAGGAAGGTTTTTTTTTTTTTTTGATGTAGTGTGGAATCCTTTTGATTAACTATAGTTTTATTGTGCTGTCGGGTTATAAATGTATTCATCCTAGAAAAGGCTTGTGTTTCATTACCAATGTAACTACCATATCTCTTGATTTGTTTTTCTTTTATTTCATTCTGAAGTGATGAGTGATATATTAGTGCGGTTTCATTTTGGTTCTTCCTTTTGCTTCATATATTTTTATATGAAAACATCTATTTTTATACATCTCACACAGGTTTTTATTTAGGTTTGTATAACCATTGAAAATAAACATTTTAATAACAAAAAGCTATGTTTAAAATGTTCTTACTTCGCTTCGTCCTTCCTCATTCTGCATGAACTTTTCTCTTGCTGGATTAATTTAAAAGCTTATCTCCTCTTAGGGCTGAATGTTTTCCCTTTTCTCTCTGAACACTGATACAAGGTTATGCATGTGTAGCTTTGATGAGGTTCCCCTTCAGCCAAGGACTCCCCTTTGTCATTAGGACAGATAACATCTATCTGGCTCATCGATACATTCATTTAAAGACTACTTTTGTTTCAACCCACTGACAGCACAATCAATAAATAGCTTTGCCTTTTTTGGCCTCATTTCATCTTGATTCAGCCCCAGCTGAAATAAAGTAACATTTGAAAGGCCATTGCATTTGCTTTAATATATCCTTAGATATATTTGATATTAAACATTTAGAGATCTTAAAATTTGCTATGGACAAACCGCAGGGAGAAAACAGCAATACATAAAATATTAATTAATTCGTCACAGTATGACTAGCTAAAATGTCTCCCTCAACTTTAGGGATCTAGTAATACATCCAGTTCAACCACATTTTCAGGACAGTTCAAATCAGATAAAATTCACAAATCCATATTAAAACATATTGATTTTGGGGAAAAAACTAAGTCTCAGGGCTGTTCAGTGGCACTGCTGCCTTGCAGAAAGAAGGTTTGTGGTTCGATTCCTCACCAGGGGTCTTCTGCATGGAGTTTGCATGTTCTCCCTGAGCATGCATGGGTTTTCTCCGGGTACTCCGGCTTCCTCCCAAAGCCCAAAAAACATGACTGTTAGGTTAATTGGCTTCTCTGAATTCTCCTTAGGTGTGAGTGGTTGTTTGTCCTGTTTGTCTCTGTGTTGCACTGCGATGGATTGGCGACCTCTCCAGGGTGTATCCCGCCTCTTGCCCGTAGACAGCTGGAGATAGGCACCAGCACTTGGACAGGTTTGTAAGCGTGTTAGAAAATGTATGAATTGATGGAATAAAACTAAGACTCCTTAGTTCTGTTTGTCAATAAACACCTCAACATGACAGCTTCTAATTCCACTGCACCTATCTGTTGAATCCATGCATGCTTCTCCACGCCTTTCACTCCAAATAACCAAATACTCAGCAACACTATAAATGATCAAGGCTTTTCCTACTTAGTGGAAAAGCCACTTTGAACTCCAGCCAGATATCATCTTAGTCCCCCGCCTCCTGCCTTGTCCAACTCATCTTCACTCTCTAGGTTTTATTAAATGCTATTTTTGTCAATATGCCAAAAAAAAAGCATTGAAAGACTGCTTGTTTGTGTTAAAAAAAAAGAAACCCTTCATATTTTTTTTTATAATTCTTACAGTAATACTGTCATTCTACAGTAAAGGGTTGTTTATTTCAGCATATGAGAATGTAGGAGTTTTTGTTGTGTTTGAAATGTTTTAAAAACTGATCATTTATTTTGACATTGACATAAGGGAACAAAGCAGATATGAACTTATAGCTCCTGGTTGGCCACTTGCCTATAGCTTATTTCTATCTTGATTTCACCAAAATGAGTCACAGTAGCTGCAGTTTTTTCAATGCTTTTGTAAAATCTTGTAAGTCTTGTCACCCAACCTGAAAATACATCTTTGTTTGTCAACAAAACAGAATAACTTATGAAGTAGCTCCTCTCGTACCCCAAAATAAAAGATGTAAAATACATACATAGGAGAGTCATGTTTAAAGCAATCAGCTTTGTACTCAGGAATCATTGTTATTATAGGCTATGCTTACCTTCACCAAAACAAAACAACACATATTGACAGCAGTTAGACTATGAGACAGGAATATATGAGCCGTTACGATATTGCAAAATGATGCCATCCCTACAGAGCTTTATGACTCTGCTAATCAAAACAAATTAAACAACAGCATTGCCATGTTGGTTAATTTAATCTATGTTGCAGTTTAATGTTCTGATGGGTTAAACATATTGTCTGGACAGATACTGCCAATGTATTTTGAACTGAACTGTCGTGGTGTGAAGTGTTACAACCTTTTGACGTTTCATCTGACATAGCTTATTTCTACTTTACTTCTGTAAAGGCAAGGCAAGGCAAGGCAAGGCAAGGCAAGGCAAGGCAAATTTATTTGTTTAGCTCAATTCAGTACAAAGACAATGCAAAGTGCTTTACATGATTAAAATATAGGAAAATAAAACAGAATCAAAGCAAGTAGGAAAACATGACCTTAAATAAACTTAGTAAATGCTTAAGCCTCTGTTCTGGAATGAACAATGCCATCTATTAAAGGGGAATGTTTTCTAAATGTTTTCAACATCTATTACTTTTGGAAAAGACTGAGTTCATGGTGTCAACAAACAGAATGTAAGTTTGTGTGAGAAACTGCGCATCACATTCATGCATATCTACAGTATTTCATCCAGACAATTTTACTTTTTGAATTGTTCACCTGTCATGGTCTTCAGCCTACGCATACATGTGCTGCCAAGACCCATACTCAAAGCACTGAAATGAAAGAGCAACTGGAATTGAAATGTCAGCCTGAAATGAGCATGCCATGAATTAGAATGTAGAAAGAGACAAAAAAAAAACAAGCTGTTATGCAGCAGAGTATTGTTAAAACTTTTTTGCATGCATTGTTTACCAAGTATGTCCAACACTTTGATTAGAAAAGGGAAAAACAAGCTTTGTTGCTGTCGAATGTCATGTTAATTCTGTAGCTATGGTTTTATTCTAATCTTTAGAGATTTGTTAATATCTAGGCATTGCTGACATTTCCCTTGCAAATGCATGCCTTATTGCTGTAATCTTAAAAAGTCTAGCGTATCTGATAATAAAAACAATTATAATAGGCAGTCCACATTCACTCTCTATTTATTTCAGCAGTTATCCTCTTTTTAAACCTCTTTTTATGTTGATTTGTATGGTTTACTCAGAAACCAATCCATTCCATCTGATCAAAATCTGCAAATAGAAAGAAATGGGATTAGAAAATGTAAAGAAACTGATGAGATGGAGTGAGCTAATCGATGCAAAGCAGCTTGCACAAAGGGATCCCTTTTTCTCCACAGGGTAATCTTCCAATTTGATTTTGTGAAGTTTGAATGCAGCAGGTTTCTGAGGGGACCAATTATACCATGGTGGGGCTCTAGCTTGACCTGCTGGCTCCCTAATAGCCTCCAGCCTGGAGTGGTCCTAAGCCACAGTGAGTCGATAACACAAGCCTCTCTGGTTTCTAATGAATGAATGGCAGCAATCAGGTTTTACATCAGCAAAAAAACAGCAATTTATCATAACTTAATTTGCTGTTAAAAGTATAGACAAGAAGAATCCCTTAAACAACAAAGACCAATCTTTACAAAGAGCCCTAAAGGCCATCTGTCCAAATGTTTACTTTGTATTTAGAGCCCTTAAATTGACTTTAAACCTGATTTTTATCCTCAGAAAATTATTTTACAAAACCATATTCTAAGCTCTAAGAATACAATATAAGTACAAGAATATAGGTTTGCATTTAATGTCCTTGCTTCAAGCGTTTTACAGTAGCTGCATATGATGGAAGTAACACACCACTACACAGCTCTTGCTGCTGACCTACAAGGTGTATATAACCTACTGAGTTTGTTTTCAAGGCTAATAGAGACTGGTGATTTTCCATCCCATCCCAAAGGGATTCTGTTGGTGAGTTTATTATTCCACATGACACATAAAAAAAAAATACATATTGTGCTAGTTGCAAGAAAAAATATGTGTTATGTTGTAAACAGATCAATCTATCAATATTAAAAAAATATATATTTTCACAAGATAGAATAAATATGTGTGTTCTTTTGTTAACAACAGAAAACCAGATTATAAAATCTAACAAAATTTAAATATTTATATATTTTTTTACAAGTTATAATACATAATATATCATATTTTAAATATATTAATGGTCTGCTTTTTTCACTTCATAAGCTAAGCTACATATATAGCTTGACATATGAAAGACTGGATACTGGTTTAAGGGCTGAATAGATTTTGAATCTTTCAGTTTTTACCTCGGCCAAGAAAGTTATGTTTTTACTCAACTTTGTGTGTGTTTTTGTTTGTCTGTCTGTATTCAGGATAACTTGAAAAGTTATGAAATGATTTTAATTAAAAATTTTTTACCAAAGGTGCACCTCAGTCCTAGGAACATCCATCCATCCATTATTTGACACACTTGTCCCAATTGGGGTCGCGAGGGGTACTGGTGCCTATCTCCAGCTGTCAATGGGCGAAAGGCGTGGACAGGTCGCCAGTCCATTGCAGGTCCTAGGAACAGTCAATTACATTTTGGTGATCATCCAGATCATAATCCGGATGCAGGATTAAATTATGTTTAAGGAATTATACTTCAACATAATTTGGCGGAACAAGTAGTTTCCCAAACAACAAGAGAGTGGCAGCACTAACCATTAACAGCTTCAGCATTGGACTCAAAAATGTCAAGAAGTGTTATATTGAAGAAATAGGAAAAGTGACCCATTCCTCATTCAAAGTCTCAATCTACTGATCAAACCAGAATGCAGAGTGAATGAAGGTGATAGCAGAACAGACACCAGAGGCTGCAGATGCTTGCCTTATTTATAAAGACACAATCCTTATAAAATGATTTTAAGGACATTTTTTACCAAAGGTACACATCATGCCAAGAGACAATTCATCAAAATTTGGTATAGATCCAGATCATGTGTGAGTTTTAACTATAGTGTAAGTCACAATGAGGGGCAAAAATTGCTGCTTGGTGGAAGTCTGCACACTCTGAATCCCTATCTAGATTTTAAATGTCTTAATTGACAAAAGGATTGTATGCTTTCTGAAGTTTTTACTCTACAAGGAATCAGAATACTAAAACATGTGAGACTATTTGTCTGGAATAAATAGCTTCTCCTGTTTCTGGATATTTTTTCTAAAGTGTTTTCCTGCTAATGCAACCAAGAAGTGTGACTCAAAGCTTGCCTGGTTTTCTGTACAATAATAAACTGTGTGATTTATCATATATTAGAAATTTTTGGCATGACCGATACAAGAAAAACTTCGCTTTAGTTTTATCAATATATATATATATATATATATATATATATATATATATATATATATATATATATATATATATATGTATGCAACCAAGAAGTGTGACTCAAAGCTTGCCTGGTTTTCTGTACAATAATAAACTGTGTGATTTATCATATATTAGAAATTTTTGGCATGACCGATACAAGAAAAACTTCGCTTTAGTTTTATCAATATATATATATATATATATATATATATATATATATATATATATATATATATATATATATAAATGATATATATCATTAAGAACCGTTTCATAAAAGGTCTCAGCTACAGCTTGCATCACCTTCAGCAGCTGATTATAACAGTCCATGTCTGTGAGTACAAGGTGTGCTGACGGGAGCTCACCCCAATAGGCTATATTTGGCCACACAATTTAAAACAGAGACAGTTTTTCCCTTCAGCCTAATAAGGGGTGATAACACAGTTGAAAAGGGTTTGGGGTTTTTTTACAAACCAGAAAACAGATGTAATTTTTGTGCTTTTGGTTTCTGAGAGAGAAATTATCCATATTGGAAAAACAGTAGTTTTCTTATTCTGATGTTACTCATAGAACTGGTATAGTTAGTGTTGTCAGAAAGATCTCACATTTATATAGCGCTTTTCCACTGTAGTAGACATGAAATAAGTTACCTCACCAAGGTAGAAACGGACAGTGGAGCTGAGGATTACAGATATGATATACTTAATTCTCCACCACTATCATGTCCAGTAGTAACTGTTTTAAGTTTCCCTTCAGGCCATAAGCCAGCCAAATAGCCTCCGGTTTTCAGCTAAATTCCCTCCAAGTTCCTGCCGCTGGTGTGGCTAAACTCTTTCTGCTGAGAGTGCCAGTGTTTACTGTAACTCCACCCATTAAGGATATTCTTTTAGCTTAGTAGTGAGGCCTAAATGACGACGTCATCACCGGGGATTACATTACAACCATGGACCTGGCCTTTACTAGCGAAGGAGCGGTGAAGGACCCATTATAGAGGCATGGGAACCTTCAAATTGCTTGACTAGCTGAAAACAATAGGACATACGGTTTGTAGCTTTAAACCTTCCTTGAAAACCTTCAGGAACTCATCAAAACAATACATGATTTGATTTTATAATCAATGTCTTGTAAAGCTGGACTCACACTGAATATGGCTCAGCAGAAGCTGCTGTGCTGAAAACATTTATTCAGGCTGAACATTGCGACTAGGATGGCTCTGTTCTGGCTGAAATGGTGTTTTAGAGAAACGAGGTCAGGTTAAACCCTATTTCCAGGAGTTGTCTGGCAACTCACTATCCATTTACATAAATGTTCATTTTCATCCATCAATAGCCCCCCCGTTTCCTTCTACTTCTTGTTTTTTTCCTTTTCATGTTGTTTGTAAAATTAACATAGGTTGGTGAGTTGCTTTTATTCTGAAATTCACCAGGACTTTTCTCTGGCTCCTGACTTTCGCTGTTTGGTTTGTGACATTCAGGATCTCTGTGCTGAGACACCTGCAGCATCTGGCCAAATTTCCTTCTTCTGGAATTTCTTTGTTGAGCTGTACTGACTTAGTAACCACACTCGTGCTGCATCGTGGCTGATCTTAGTTTTCACATTGGTTTTAGTGCTTTGGTTTGCTTGTGGCATTTGCACCGCTTCGTCACTGCGTTCAGTATGAGCCTGTTGAAATAGGCAAACTGGATGGCATGCATCCACTAAGAATGTGGGATGATTTGTAGTCATTGACATGAATATTAAGCATTAGATGATCTAAAATCGTGCTTCTGTTCAATTTTTTGTGCAATACGCCGGTGCTGGTTGGTCTGGTTTATATACAGAATGCCATCATTGCAATTAAAAAAAATAATATAAACTAAAATTATGGACGCAAATAACCTCAGACAAGTCTAGACTTTGGTTTTATAGTTTTAAAATGTATGATAGGAAGTGCAAACTTGGGTTATGGCACTGCATTTTAATAAGTGACTGCTGAAGTATATTTGCTGTTCCACCTTCTTTCCAATTTCAGCCTTTCAGTGACAGCATCTTAACCCACCTACTCATGAAGCCCAATTTCCTCCTCTATGACTCATAAGAAGGGCTGATGTGCAAGTTTGATTGAGATTTAGAAGAGTCCTCTTTTACATCTCTACGACAGTCGAAGGTTGATCATAAAGAGCTTTGTTTAATAAAAGAAAAATAGTGGATGTGAATTACAGGACAGGACACATTTATTGGCACCCCTGGTAAAGATGTGTTAAAAGCCTCACAAATAAAATTCCCATTTATTACAGAAGCATTAGACTACTTTAAAACAAAAAGCTGAAAAAGCCAACCTTGACTTTATTCATCCATTGGCATAATTACTGGTATTCCTGCCGTCAATGCTTTATACAAGCTAATAAAGGAACACTTGGTCTTTTAAAACCTTGCTCAAGATGAAGCCTACAGCATGAGGGATGTTCGACCATTCCCGTTGCACAAATCATGCTAGATATGAGACCATTAATGTCTGGGGACCGAAATGGCCAAAAGGTGCATTTCTATATCTTTTGAAGCATTTCAATTTGACCTTATGCTTTGAAAGTTTATTAAGATAGACTTGATGTTAACCTTTTTCCAAGTTTCTGGCAAAGCTGGTAAGGCTTTCATTTCTAAGACTTAATCATGCCACGCATTCTCACATATTTCCCAAGTGCTTTGAAAGAGAAACAGTTTCACAGCATCAGGGACCCTCCTCTGGGGCATGTGGTGTTTTCCCACATAGTTATCCTTCGTTTTAGGCCAAACTCACTTTGTCTTGTTTTCACTAGGATGCTTCTTGATCTTTCCTCCCAAAAGCATACAGTTCAAGTGTCATTTAAGCTAAATCAACAAGTTTAAGTTTGTGGTGGTTAGAAAGGGAAGTGTTTGGCATCTGAGCTGGATTGCAAAATTACTTTTATAGTGACTGGTTGAAACAAGGGATGCTGCAGTGGATAGCACTGTTTCACTGCAGCAAGAAGGTTCTGGGTTCGATTTGGCCTGGGATCTTTCTGCATGGACTTTGAATGTTCTCCCTGTGCATGTGTGGATTCTCTCTAGGTACTCCGTCTTCCTCCCACAGTCCAAAAACATGACTGTTAGGTGAATTGGCTTCACCTTAGGTGTGAGTGTGTGTGTGCATGGTTTTGTCTATGTGTGTCTCTGCATTGCTCTGTGAAAGACTGGCAACCTGTCCAGGGAGTACCCCTCTTTTCATGCATAGACTGCTGGACATAGGCCCTGACTCCAGCTCTACCCTGACAAGGACTAAGCTGGAGAAAGTGGATGGATGGTTTGAAACATTAAACAACTCTATAAATACCCGTTCAAAGTAACTTCTTACTATCAATCAAATATGTATATTTTTCATCATGATGTCTTAAGATAGGCCATCTACAAAGATACATTTAATTCATCACAAAAATTATTTTTGTCTTCTTAATCTAAAATAATGAGTTTTTGCTTACTGCTCTTCTCACTATTTAAGAGTAGAGAAGCAGTTTTATTTTCTATTCCTTTCTTTTTGTAATTACGATTTCATTGAATATTTTCTGAGTCTGCAGATTTATTAACATTTATATAAATGTTTGATTCACTCTAGAGCAGGGGTCAATGAGGTGGTGCCTGTGGGCCACTCTGGGGCCACATGGGGTGCCCACAACGTCTTCTGAAAACTGCACAACTCACCAGTGGGCTAAGACAAAAATCTTATTTTATTCTGTTGCTCTTCTTTTTCCAACATTTATAGAGCATTTTATCATTTTAATCATACAGATCATTTAATCATTAATAACAATTTTAAAATGACAATATCATAAAGAAATTGAGGAGTTAGACAATAAAATTATGTTCATTATGCATTAAATTTAGGGGAATGCTGATCCCTTCAGTTCATAGGTCAGTATTAGCAGCCCTTCGTATGACTCAGTGACCATTAAGTAGCCCTCAGATTTAAAAACATTAGTAAACCCTACTCTGAAGTACTCTTGGAAAACATTTGATGGCAAAAAGATCTTTTGTGGTCTAACCGATGTTTTAACTGCCATTGATTTATCTGTGTGCAGCAGGCAGTCATCTTAATTGACATCTCTTACATGATTATCTGCTTCAGGTTTTTGTTTATGTACGTTTTTTCCATCCATGTTTCACATGTTTTACATGGAAAGATGCAGCCTGAGGTAAATACAAGTTTATGCACCTGTGTAATGTTAATTTTCGGAGCCATCAATTTTTATCAGTGTACATAAGGGAGAGTGTAGTTGTGAGAATACATATGAGAATATTTACTTCACCCTGATTGCTAAATCCTCTGACTCATCATTTTGTTTCATTTTTTCATTGCAGAAATTTTTCCTCGTTTTATCTGCATGCTGCTAAAGAAGATGTATTTTTTTTACATCAATGCAATTTTCTAATCTTGGAAATGTTTCATAAATGAAGGTCACGTCTTAGAATAGTTTTAAACAATTTGTGCCACCATGAGAAGTTATTAAATTAGTCATTTATAAACTCATACATGAACACAGGTTTGACCTACGGCAGAGCCTTGGGATGTGTTCTGCATCCAAAATTAAGACTTGACTCACCAAACCATTTCAGATGAAATGATAAGTCAGACAACAGGAATTTGTTCAAATAAAAGTGAGAAAATATGTTTGAAAAGAAAATGTGTACATTGGACAACTTTGTTTCCTGTTGAGGTTTTTAAGGAGTCTGGAAGTGTTATTTTGAATCTTGATGGAGACATACCAGATCTAATGAAAACACTGTTTCCGCTTGAGTTATAGCCTTAAGGGAGAGTAGACCAAACACTGAAAAAAACCGGCTCTTTTACTGAAGAAAATCAATAACTATGTTAGGTTTAACTAAGATAGAACAACTTCTGCATTGATATAATGTTAGAGCCCATGCAAAAAAATTAAATGTTTTTTAGAAGGAAAAATAATCTGTTTTGTTTTTTATTTTCAATCTACAAAAAATCTAAATAATAAAAACACTCTCAATTCTAAATGTGCCCTCTCAGGTTTTTGTCAAAATACCTCAAGATGGAGAGAAAAAAAACGCTGGTTGTAATCTTGAACATACTTCTGACATGATTCTTAATGGATACCTAACTACTTTTCTACTAAAAACTAGTAGATTTTATGTATCGGCGAGGAGATGTATATTTTCAATAGGGTTACTGGTTAGTCAAGAATACAAACATTTCATTGCTTATTCCCAAAATTTGATCTGTAATTTGTTTAATCCAACGGACTATTGGCTGGCTGTTGATTTAAGCTGAAATTGAATAAGTTGGACATAAAATTTCTTTATTAATCTACTTGCTCTGTGTAGTGGACCTGTACCTCTGGTAACCCTCGCCATGAAGCTTCCATGACTGTGTTTGGAGGTATTTCCGTGTTATTTGGGGGGAAAAATGTACCTTGCCTTTTCCAGACGTATATTATCATAGTGGCCAAACAGAGCTCAGTTGTCTCCTTTAAAGAGATTTCTTTTTCCCACAAGTTTAGAACTATTGAGAATACATATGCGTTTAAAGTTGCCAAGTCATCTCAGGAGACCAGAGCTGGTTTCCGTCCTAACTTGGGTTTAGCCCTGCAGCAGTTACAGTACAATAATCTCTATAAAGGAAGAACATACCAGGGGAATGGGATGGCATAAAAACAGTCTGGTCTAGCTACCATTCTTCCTTAGGGAATGCTATATTAATAAAGCTATCTAAATGTATCGATGGAAAGAACTCTGATAAGAGCTTGTGATATTTTCTAAATGGTTTAAAACGGGGCATCAATGCATCCTTTATTACTTCCTTTAAAAAATTTGATTTAATCAAGTTGCTGCCTCACCTAGTAATCACATCATTAAAAGCTATGGTCAGCTGTTCTTTAAAGAGTCTTATTGTTTGGGATTCATGTGAGGCAATTTAAAACTGACTCCATGAGTCAATCTACAACTATTATTAATGTGACAGCATTATATTTAACTTTTCATGGCTTCTTCTCCCTTTCCTTTATTGATGCAAATTACAACCTTCACGATGAAGCAATATTTTCACCAAGTTGGGTGGCTCTTTCAGCAGCCTGCTTAAAAGAACACTGTGAGCCCACAGGGCGATGTATCTGAAGTGTCTTGTATTACATCTTAGTAAAAGTTGTACTTTAACCATTTCAAACTTAAACTGATGCCCTGCGTAAGAGCTGTATCTTTTGTCTCTTCTTCAACTTTTTTAGTCAAATACAAAGAAATTAACCTAATACACCAGTTATCTCTCAGAGAAAATAGCATAATAGATTTTCAAGGCCATATTTAAAGGTTAAACCAACATGGCAGAAGCTTTTCTTCTCTCCTTATATTTTATGTATTCATATGGTGTATTTTATTTTAGAGATGAACATATATTTTAAGATGTTTTTTATTTTTTCATTTGTTTTGTTTGTTTCTCTATTTTGGAATAACAAAATGTTCAAATGGAAAACCTATTTTTAAAGCAGTATTCTGGACATATTTGCATTAAACTATTTGAACTTGTCTTGGAACATTTCAATGCAAATTTGTTGCAAAAGAAGCTTTAAAAATAGTCTTATTCCTTGATGGCCAGTAAGGCAGCACTGATTGCATGGGTGCACTTTAGTTGGCACATTCAGTAGTCTTATTTCCACTTCCATTGAATAAAAACATTTCGTCCCATTTGTGATGCAGTTGGTTTACTGAGCTTAACTTTACGGCTTGCTTTACGTACATGAACTGTGTTTCAAATTAGAAGCTCTTTTATTGGTTTGCTATTAAGAAATTAATCAAAGACCTTGCATAGAAAGTGTGTTGTAATATTTTTTTTCTAACCAACAGGCTTATAGAGGTCACACCCAGAGTAATGATGCAAATAGTCATATTCAAATAATAATAAATGATTTAGAAAATCATTTGTTTCAGTATCCAGATTTACTGAATGAAACACGGATAATTACACGTATACTGATGTATTTAAAAGCCTTTATTTCTGTTAATTATGAGGATTTTCTGATTATAGTTAATGGAAACATTTAGGATTATAAGAAAGTATTAGAACAGCATGAAAAAAAATAAAATAAAGAAATGTAGGCTCAAAGGTATGTTTGCTGCCTGCTTAAAGGTTGTTATTTTAAAGGGTACTTTTAATCTGACAAATGAACCCCTGGAACATTATTTAATCAATGTCTCTATATAAGGTCATTTTGTTTGTCATTGTAAACCTAGTTAATTAAATACAACATAGCAAAGCAATGCCTTTTATTTTTTAGAAAAAACGTTGTCTCCTGTTTAGTTTAGTTCGTTAGTAAGTTAGTTCCATGTTGTTCACAGGAACTTAAAGGACAGGAGATGTACAGACCATGCCTCAGTCTCTCGGGTTCTCAGCAATCCTCATTTCTTAGCAACTTATCAGATTTGACCTGCAGCATAGCTGGCGATAATTAGCAGAGATGACCAATCAATCTCTAATTAAACCCCTTTAGTTTACCACTTCTCTAACTGTGTTGTTTGCACCAAAGGTCATACTTAGCCTCCCTGGTGTGGGACTATAGAGGTTTCAATGTTATTCTTTTACAAAAAAAACAAAGACCAGTGCTAAAAAAACTGAAGTAGCCAAAAATGTGATTAATTTAGGAACATTATAATCTCTGTCCCAAACCAAGACTCCTGGAAACTGAACCAGTCAATTTGTCCAAATGTTATGAGAAATCTAAAGTGGATGATAGCGGATCATCTGTTATATGTTAGTTAACCTCTTAAAATCCACTTCATTTTGGGCAATCCTCGCCTTTTTTGCATACCCAAATTGAAAAGCAAATAATTTAGGAACTGTAAGCCCAAATTACATGTGCAATACATTATTTGAAAGCTAACACCCTCTAGTTTCTGAATATATAAATTGGGTGACTAGAACACAGACCAACCTGCATCAATTCAAACATGACTCAAAGTTGTTGTTTTTTATTCTTGGAAATGGTAGGTCTTTTTTGAACAGCAGTAATAAAGACATTCTTAAGAAAAAGCAGGTTTCATTGTATTATATTTGTTATACATCATGTCAACCACAAATGCAGAAAATGTCAGACCTCTAGCTAAAAGAGTTCCAGAGCTGTGGAGTTTGGAACTTTTGTTGTCAGCTTGGAGCAGCGCACAATGGCTCCAACTGCTGGTAAAAATTGTACCCGTGGAATTTTATGCATTCTGAATTATTACCCCCACTTAAGGTCCACCGGGTTGCCGTAGAGTAGACAGTAGAGTAGAAAAAGCATTATAGACTAAGCATTAAACCTATGATGATTTTTTTTCACATGTAAATCTAAACATTCAACTAAACAGAATATTTAAACTACTCGCAAATGTATTACAATTTCTGTAAAAAAAAAAAAAACTGTAAATGTTTTCAGTTATATCAAAACAAAGCGTTCATGATTTGAGCAGAACTTTAACAAAGATTATATTAGCGCACTCAAATTATTTGTATCCCAAGCTAAGGAAAATACTGTTTATTTGGGGTTTTTCTGAGTTAAATTTAACATACTTTATTTAACCAGAAACTCCTAGCTTTGACTTAGTTAGCATCCATCCACACGGATGAGTGTTGTCAGTCTGACCTGTGGTGTTTATGGCTGCCAGAGTCAATCAAGCTGAAAAACATTTAATTTCAGTCATTGCTCATATCTCTGTGTATAACCAGTTGCTACAAATTTAGAAACAACAACTGTTAGGTCTACAGAAGGGTATGATCTTCAACCCTCTATTATATATATTTGTAGCAATCTGGTTATTGGGTGTGAGTTGACAACTAAAGACAGAAAACACATCAGAGCTGCAGTTCTGGGGTGAGTCATATGACACCCATCAAGCTGCCCTGGGAACAACGGGAGCTAAGGCACTTTGAGTCAGCAGCCTCTAGACCTCATTCAGACATTATTTTTTTGTACAAAAACAGATCATCTTACTAATAAAATGTCAACCACTGATTTTTTTTTCAACAGTGCACAGGCATTAGCTTGAACCCCCCCACCACTCACCCATTATTTTTCACCTAAAGAGCCCATTTCCCAGAGTTTTCCTTAGCAAAGCAATACATTTTATGCCTATAAAAGTTATAATAATGAGGTTGTGGATCATATAGCTTGAATATTTCTAAAACTCAGCAAATTTTGCAGTTACCCAAGCATATATGCCAATAAAGACTGAGAAACATGAGGTTCATTTTTACTACTTCTGTGACTAAATTCCTTTCAGGGAGATGTATTTTTTTCACATTCTACTTCATCTTGTAGAGAAATAAAGCATTGCTCTTTTCAGTCTCGACTAGATTAAATGTCCAAAGTGGAAATCAGTGAAGCAGGCTTACTGTTTAAAGCTCTTTATGCTGTTTGTTGCAGATTTGAATGAAGGTTAAAAAACAATACATTATCTAAAAATATCAGCAATCATTCTGCCTTACAAAACTGTCATATAAAGTTTTATAAACTCTTAAAACTGATGACTGTGCAAGTTCCTAACTGGTTAACTCTTGACAAGAAGCGAGAAAAAACACATGGATGTAACCTAAAGTTAGAGTAGAGATGATTTAGTAAGAAAAAGACTGCATCATACTATCCCACAGTCAGTCTGCTTGACAGGCAAGACCAGCATAGGAGTATAGTTTTAGAAAAAAGGGCAGACAGAGATACATTAAGCAGCTGACTGGATTTAAAAGTGTAACATGAAGTGGTTATTAATGACTCCTGAAAAACATGTACAGCAATGTCATTGAGTAAATTATGATTTATTTGAAATGCCCTGTCAATAATTAATGAGTAAATTAATCTAATTCAGTCTATTTATAGCCTTTATTGAAAAGACATTTAAAACCAAATGCACGCAGCCTCATTCACGCTGCATCAAACATGTACGTAATTATGCATTACCTCCACAGTTCAAGCAGCACACAAGAGTATTGATGACCTTAAAGCATTTCTTTAATTATAGACTGAGAATAATTTAGCTCTACCGCTCCCTCACAATACCTTTATCCCAAAGCTGCAAACTTAATAGATATTATTTAATAAAATGATTTACTTTACCCTTAAATGTAGTTGTATTTTCACTGAGGAAATGTGTTTCTCCTCTCTGCTGGAAAACACATAAAAGAGCGTCAACAAAAAGAGGGCACAAATGTTGAACACCCTTACAGTTTTTGGCTTTTCTTTTAGACGAGTTACTGTAAATCTCTTCTTTTTAATATAAATTAAATTTTAGAAGCACTAGCAGTTATAACCTAAGAACTTTGGTCTCCTTGCTAGATTTTCTTTTTTTCTCCCTATCCTCCACAAGCAGCAGAGCATTAACCTTTAGACGGTGCTTCTAAAATAAGGGCTGGGGCGATGGGATTCAGGTACCCTTACAGTACATCCTCAATTTTGAAAATCTTCGCTTTTTAGCCTCATGAGCCTTCCATGTGCAGGCGGAACCAATGGTTTGGAGAAAAAAAAGCTCTAAGAAGGTCCCTGACTTTAATCATATGGGCTCTTTTCAGTATAAGGTTTCATAGCTAGACAGGTTCATAACCAGAATTGGGGATTTTTTTAAGAGTTATCAAGTTTTTAGATAAAATATGCCACTTTGATCCAAATTTATGAAATATAGTTTATGATATCTGTCGCACACAACTACTAAATTAATTTAATTTAGTCTTTATATATTTAATTAAGAGGCATCTACATATTTTATTTTATTTTTTTAATTATTCTTAGAGCGGTAAAGATTGGTTTTTATGACAGTGAATCTTTTTAAAACTTAAAAAAAAGCTAAAATATTGTCTCCAACCAAGGCTTAAAAATCATATTCCTGTATAGTTGGGGCCCAATCCAAGTTTATCGATGTGGAATTGTTTGTGCTGACTTTCTTTTAGACTTACATGTAAATAAACAACCATGAAATAATAAAAGGTAGATGTAGGTGTATGTGTTATAACTAAGGGGTGATAAAGTATTCCATTTTATACAGAAAATCATCTCTGCCAGTTCAGCAGAAGTACAGAGTGAAATAAGTTCGGTGAAAAAGAAGCCCGGACTCCAAACAAAACTCAGATGACCCAGCTTTCCACATGCATTTAAACGCATCATATACAAATGAATCTGGGAGCTTTCTGAAAGCATGAAATGTGTCTCAAAACACTTTGTGCACTGGTGACTAGATTTGTGTTTCAACTGTTGTGTTGTCTGTTTGATTTATGTGACCTGTATACATGTAACAGTTTGTATACTTAGGAACCAATTTTAATTTGTAAATATCAGATTTGTGTGTGCATTTTTCCTTTGTATTCACAATTTCTTTCTATTTGTTTTTGAACACACATTTACATGTACAAAGTTATGCAAAAAATGTTACTGACAAACTGAAAACAATTACAAATCTAGTGAAACTGACAAATCTATTTTGAAGCAAAGTTCTCTCCATATTATACTGGCTTAAAGGTGAAGCTAGAATCCTGGTAGCTGCACAGAACAGACCCTCAACCAACTGTGTTTCTGGTCGTAAAAATATTTTTTAAATAACAGTGAATGACTTTACAAGATAAAAATAATATAGCAGACTATTTCTTATTTTAGCTTGGTTACATATTGCGTGATACACCTGCTGCCCAGCCTTTATATAGAGTACCAACACACTGTATGTGTTGCATCCTGATCCAATCAGCTCAGTCAGGTGACTGCCTCTTCAGCAGTTACTCATCCAACTCCTTCCTTCTTAAAAATAATTTAATGACATTCAACTTTTAAACCATCTTAGCAAATGGAGCCAAAAAAATATGTTTCCTTAAGAAATAGAGGTTACTTTGATTGCATGTACAGCGGATCTTAAACTAATAGCAGAGGCTGCCTTCTCACCAAATTACAGTTGGTTATTTCTGTCTTTTTAAGCATGGTTAATTTATAAACCTTAATTCAAAAGCCCACATTTTTAATATAGACATTAAACGATTGCTGTATCCAGAGTTTTCTAGTAATTCTCTTATTTATGTCAGGCTGTAAATGTTTTCAAATGTGAGTCATGTCAGTTTATTTTCAGGAAAACAAAGCCGAAGGAAACGGCTTGCCAGTCCTTGATGGCACATTATGCTTCTCCATTTATTTCAAAGGATCTCCCTTTTTAGTGCATCAAAACGTAAAGGTTTCATATGCCATGACTTAAATAGTTTTTACTCTCCAAGATTTACTTCTGTTAACTTGATCTTAAAGTCGGATTATTTTTCAACAAGCATTTTAGAGACAGCAGTAAAAATGTGGCAAGCCTCTTTTATCACCAGCATTACTTATGTATGCAGGTGGGAGCAAGATTGAAAATTTACAGGATAGTTGAATATAGAATAGTATGTTCTTCTGGTAAGTCAGAGCTGTGTAAACATCCTCGGTATGCTTTTTTTTTGGTATGCCTGTTAAGAATAGTATTTTCATAACTAAATTTTGTTGACTTAGCCTGTTAATGCATATTTTAATGCATATTTTTATAGAAACATAATTGGTTACATTGCCTTTGGATATAAGGATATAAAAATATGCATCTGAAATCCAGGTGTTTATGAACTACTGAAGGTTAGGAATGAAAAGAAATGCTGTTACATTTTTGGAAAATACGTAAATGATTAAAAGTAGGATCCCCAAAAGGATTTTAGCTAAAAAAAACATTAACATTTTAGATTTTCATGTTAAGCTTAATCGATTGAAATAAATGATAATAATAGAAGCAATAGTTAAGAACTGCCTATAGCTCATTTCTGCATACACTTGAATCAAAACCAGCAAAGGCAAATGTTAGCCTTTAGTGAGGACAGAAAGTGATGCAACTGCAGTTAAGGATTCTCAGTAGCTTTATTTTATCAGTATATTACTGGTCACAGGAGGCCATAAGCAATTTAGTCAAAAGTTGCATGGTTCAAATTCCGGATGATTGTCCCATCGCTGGGTAATTGCCTCTGAAACTCTAATGTACCACAAAAGAATTAAAAGCTGCTGTAAAAATCTAATTTGGAAGAGAACTGATAGAAAGCAGGATCATAACTGTGTCACGGTTGAGTGACAGCAAGTGTTTGATGTAAGAAAAGGAGACTTGGAGGAAATTATGATTTTTAACCCAACGGCTACTGCATGCTGGTTTCTCTGCTTTGTCTGCCTGTTGGTGAACATGCATTTAGATAGGTGATGAGCAGTGAGTGTGAAAGTTTAATCTAACCTTTGGGGGAAAGGCTAAGAATAAACACTTCAATAAACCATTTTTGATAGCCGGTAACTGTTACTGCTTGGACATTCAGCCATCGCAGCGGTGTTAAAAGGTCAGTTGTCACAAACATGTGGGTAATTGGGCCTAAAATACCACCTTGCATGTTTTTTTCTTTTTTCCCATGAGGTGTTCTAGATTCTGTCAATCTTTAGACACTCGTATGGTCTGTAGCTTATAGGAAGGAAATTATGTCTGGTCATACAGTAAAAATAACTTAATTTCCTTTTTTTTTAGCTTTGTGATCTATTTTCTTTATCAACCTTTATTCAGTCTTTAATTATAAAACCAGCTTAACAACTACAGAGAGCCCATGAGAGACACCCTCTTCTTTGTGCTTTTGTATCTTCTCAATCAGCACACTGCTGGAACAGTACCACCCGCTAAAACAATAAGCTGCAGCTGCTTAATGTTATTTAGTTGGGTCTTATAACCTCTGCGTAAAAGAAAAAAAAGGGCCAATTAAAGATGGGAAGAATTTCACTTCTCTGATCCCTGGAGCAGACCAGCTGTGTGAAAATGGCCTTTAAGGCAACACCTTGAGGTTTACCTCAGCCTCTCCCTAGTCACAGTAGAGCATTTCATATCTTCCTTTTGGGGTTCATGTATTCTTTACTCCTCAATATTAGCCAGTAAAGGCCTTGGTACAAAACAGGGGATTAAAGTTATCCTACCAATATACCCCCCTTCTGTTTTAGGAGGCAGTTACAAATCGTTCTGAACTATAAATAGTTTGGGATTTTAATACAGGTGTGATATGTAGTGGTATTACATAAAGCAAAGACAGCTGCAGAAGCAGCGGGGGTCTGTGGTCTGTAGTGAAAGCAAACGCGTTCCCTACTTTTCTAATGTCGGATCTGAAAAAAAAATACCTAATAAGCAGAGTCTGATAGATATAATAAAATGTTGAGGGTCATGCACAAAACGCGTTTCGGGGGACTTTCATTAGGAAATCCTCCATACATCTTATGCATCAATGGATGCTGCAAGTTGTTCACCATTTCCTGGGTTACAAGATCACAAGGCATGCTGGGTAAGGACACAGGGTTTTTGATCTGGAGACACTGCAGAAAAAGAACAAAGCAATATTAATATGTGAGGGTGGTGCTCACTTTTTTTACTGCAAAATTGTGACCTTAGAGGCGAAACTGACGCTTAAGAAAGGCACTTGGAGACCAGATGAAAAGTGAAAGAGTGATGTAAAGAGCTGCAAAGTAACTCTTCACTTAATTCTATCAAATATTAAATAGATAATAGTAATAGACCTTAAGGACCATTAGAAATAAAGAAAAATATCTATCTATCTATCTATCTATCTATCAATCATTCTATCTTTCTGAAAATATATTTTTTTTGTTCAATCAATCCTTTGTTAAAAAATACAGCTGCATCATTTAATGAAATTTAACATAAGCATCAAAATGTTATACCATTATATGAGGGTGTTAAAAGTTGGATATTTCTTTTTGTTTAGATTCGCCGTCCTACATTACAAGCTTAGTTCCCAAATGCTGGCTGGCTGTGTATTACTTGTTTTAATCATTGCCTCCAGATTCTCATTTACAACAAAGCTTTTGAAATCTAACACGTTTGATGTTATTCACTCTTGTGGAGGTGGGCAATTGCTGTTCACTCAGAAATGCCAACACCAAGGGGAGTTGTCAAGCTCTGATCTGCGTTAAGGGCATACATCGATCTGACCCGTGCTTGATAGTCCCAGTGGACTAACCACATACAGGCCTGCTTCCCACTGCTAGCTGATGGGTGTGGGAGACCACGAGATGCCCTCTTCAGCTCATTTCTCTGTTGTCGGTTTTCCGTCTTGTACTTTTTGTTTTACAGTTTCAAGCATGGGGGAGGGGGTGCTGTGCCCTGGAGGCACCTCACTCCCTGCCCTTTACGTTTCTCTGCTTCTCCTCTCCACCTGCTTCCCTGCAGTTGTGCTTTTTTTAAATATTCAAAGTTCAAAGTTCCCATCTTGTCTCTCTAGGTAGGTTTGCACTTTGTCTTAATTTGAACAGTTCTGTTTTCATCCCACCATTTTAAAAACAGCAGCACGCAGAGCGAGTCCCTGCTCTACGCCTACACCACATTTCAACTAATTCTTGTTGTTTGAAGTCTCTTTTATTTTCTATTAGAGACTGTTTGACTGTGAATCCATGATCAACACCCCATGGAAAGACTGTTGTAACTGAAATGACTGGGATGTTGCTTTCATTATGCTCATCGAGGCTCACACTTCATCAGCAGTCCTTAGACATCTAAGACATGCAGAACTAAAATAATGTTCTTCACTGAAGGTTTTTGCTGTACAGATAAAGTGAGCAATAATTAAAGCAAAACTTCATCTGACAAACATATTTCCAATAATTGAAGAGGGGACTTTAATAAGTTTTAGATTGATGCTTACACTGTCAACCAGTTCAAATATTAAATGGACAGCTACATTCAAGTATAAGCACTACAGTTGGATACGTTTTGATTATTTTCTTGGAAATTAATTTTGATGCAATGTAATGATAGCTAATTATAACAAAGAAAATACACAATCTTAAAATAGAAAAATCAAGTTCAATGTTTTTCTCTATTTGTTCTGCTCCAAAAAATCTTCAAGAGTTAATTCATGTTATTAATAACAACATCAAACTGTTCAGACCTGGAAACGTATTTAAATTTTTTATTTAATAATTTTGGTAAACAGCACATTAACGTGCATGTTGAAAAATACACAACATATTATATATATGACAGAAAACACATAGAACATAGAGTAAAATAATAATAATAATAGTAATAATATTAATAATAAAAACAAGAAAATAAAGGAAGAGCGCTCAAAATCTTTTGTCACGTTACTTTTTTTGCTGCACATTTTACGAATTGTGATTTCAACATGATTTCTACTGTTGTAGTTGTGTCAGTTTTGTTACAGTTTTTGATGATGAAAATATTTTAACAAAAGTATTGACTAAAACAAAAGAAAAATACAAATAAAACACTTTATAATTGGCCACTTTTCAACAAAGTTGGAAATTAGGCAGGAAAACATTTTAGCCAATTAACTATGTCTTACATGTCAAGCCAATTATTCTTGCTTTTGTAGTTACAATCCTGATTAACCTTCCTTGTCCATCAATACATGTGTTTATCTTTCTTTCTATCCAGTTTGCGGATTAGAAAAAAGTGAACCTATTGAGGGCATTTCAATCTTATATTTGAAAAATACTGGATTTCACAAATACCTCTGCAGTTAAACCATAGATCGGTTGGATAATTAATTTTCAAGGGATGCTGTTTGTGTTTGAATTGAATTGTCTTTCCTGCTTTTAATTAAAACAAAAGACAACTGTTTTGTGTGACGACTCGAAAAAAATAAAGATTTGAAGAGCCAAAAACCTCTTGTTTTATGTAATAAATGAACCCAGAGCTACAAAATAATTTGTTTTTCATAACTGTATCCACCACAAACCCCAGATTATGCAAAGATTATATTGAATATGAACTTATGGCATCGGAATCTGTATTGGTTATCTGAGTTGGTTGAAATTGTTAATATTGTGCGCTAGGGGTGTAAATCACATCATGGCGATTCGATTCAGTATCGATTTCCTGACCCAACGATTCGATTATTTTCGATACTCAAGAATACACCACGATTCGATTCGATTAATCGATTAATTTTTTATTTTTTTTTTACTTACAGGCTAAACAAAGTTTCAAGTTTGAAATAAATCAATGAAAGCTGTAATATCGTTGTGCATTTTTTTTTTAGAAACTACAGCAAATAATAGAAGTAGAAAAGTTGCATCAAAAAATACTGCAAAAGTACTGCACAAAATCAGTGCAATGAGTGCAATTCAATACCTCGGTTTCAGATGTCCCCGCCCCCTCCACAGACACTCCGCTGCACCTCTCCCAAATTGTAGCTGACCGCAAACAGTGCCGCAGACAGGAGGCCAGCTTGTTTTGTTTTTATGACCGAAATTGCGGAAAACAACTCGTGAAGTTTGACCTGCTAGAAGAGCGAGGTGCGTGAGAACGCTGGGAGTCTTTTTCCACCTGGATCTCCGCTCTTTTTGGCCCTCATGTCCCTTCGTCATCGGACTAAACTCGCCCCCACTTCCTCGCCGCCTCGGCCGTATCTAGACCCACAGTGTGTAGCACAGACCACGCTTAAATACTGAGCATAATTTAAAAATGTCTGTGTCAAGCTTGCTGCAACACACTGCTGTAAGAGTATAACCAGAACATGAGGTAGGAGGGCAAAATAGGTTTAGCGCCACTGCAGCACGGGAGGAGAATTACGCCCAGGAGCAAATGGATAAAAATAGACCGGAGGAAAAAAACAAACATGAATCGATTATCTTGCGGACGTGTCGATGCATCGGATCGTCGGCTGTTGGATCGATGCATCGATAAAAAAAGGTTTATTATTTACACCCCTATTGTGCACTACATACATATATAAAGATATATAACTATAAAGATCCAATACCAATACACTTTGGTTAAAATGCAACTAATGTCATTAGCTCAGCACAGAGGACCCAGTATTAAAGGCAAACAGATCAGACAGGAACAGGCAGGCTCAGTGTTACAGAGGCAGACCAGAAAGTCAGAAACACTAAGGTAATCTACTTGATTTTATTCTGCTAATATTCTTTTGTTTCTACTGTATTTTACTATACACGTAAACTTACCTTGCCTAGCCTAGCGCTACAGCAAGCTGCGCCACTTGCAGCAAAAACATACACTAAATACATATGCTAGCAAATATAGCTGTATAAATAATGTAATAGCTGCTTCTAACAGAGTGGATACTGCAGTCATTGAAACATCACTGGTTAATAAGTTAATAATACAAAAAGTTAGTGTTATTTTACTGCTGTTTAAATTTTTCAGTGGTTTGCATATGCTCTACATGCGGTTGACTCTATTAAAGCATCGGACTGGGACTCTGCTTCAACATATGGCTATTTGTAAATAATTTAGATAGGCATGAAGGATGAAAATACTTATAAGGGCTTCCCTAATTAAAAGAAATGTATTTTATTCCCCATTAAGCTGGAAGGGAGTTAATTCCAGCTGTCAGCAAGATTATCAATAAATTATTAGGAGGTGATTAAATATGCCTCCTAAAACCTCACCATTAAAAATGAAGAATTTAATTGTAAACTGAAGAGATTTACAATAACAATTTATTTAATATGGAAAAATGTTCCAACTTGAAATGTCTTTGTGAATGTTCCACTGTTTTACTCCATAGTTGATTTATAGATTAGTGTACAAACAACATTATTTTTATCCAAGAATATCCCTCTGCATATTGTGTTCATTAATGTCATTCAATGATCTAGCTTTGGAATGTGCCAGAGAAAGATGGTTATTTATGACTACACTGTTCCCTGCAGCAGAAGTTAAATATGAGCAGACAAAGGGACTCTACAACATTTATTTATGCTCCTGCCAGCCTGAGGATCTTTAAAGTGCAGAGTTTTAAATGCTAAAGTTTGACAAACAGAGAACGAGGAAAGACAACACCAGCAGCTATGGACCAAGTGTTGATGTTCTGTTAGAGATATAGAAAAGCAAAAAGTTTTTTTCGCATGTCTTCCAAACTTAGTAGAAATATCTTAGATTGTCTCCAGTAGGGTACTTTAGTTGAGGAAGAATGGAAAAGGTTTAGATTTTTAAAGTGGAGTGGAGTGTGTTAACACAGTAATAGAGTTAGACCCTCGGTCCAAGTTTAAGAGCATTGATAGATATCAAAGGTTCATGTGGTGTAGAAAAAAAAGGAAAGCCAGATCTGTTAGAGAGAAGCAAGTACTTCTTGCTTTTTGAGGTTTTCTACAAAGTGTCTTGGTAATTGGAGTGTCAGTACATAAAGAAAACAGATGAAACACACATAAAGTCTGTTTCGCTCTCATACCTCTGTAGAAATGGAAGGCAGAGCTTCAAAAGGTAATTACATTTTGGCTTCAAATAGTAGGAAGCGCCAGCACTCTGTGTATTTTATTCATTACGCATTAGGAAAACCATCAGTACCCTCTCCTCCAGGGAGTGTTTTGTTCAGGGCTGTGATGGCCTTCAGTGTTCGTCTGGCTCTCCTGCATGAATGGTAAAATACTGAGAGTAAATAATTGTTATTGAAGGGATTGCTCATCTCAGAATTCACAGATGTGGAGTGGTGAATATCAAACAGAAATTAGCATTCAGGGATTGAGATCATGACACTGATGGTGACAACATTGACAGTGACATTACTGATGACTGGCAGTGGTGGAAGTAATTGAGGGTGTTGATGACCCTGATACTAATGATGATGTCAGTATTAATGAGGCTGATGAGCCCAGTTGTTGAGGTCACAGGTGTTCATTCCAACGCTATTCCAACTTGACCTTATGCATAATTAATCAAAAACTCTCTATACTTCAGAGCTAAAACTAAGACAGGCAAAGTAGATCATAATTGTGTCCTTCTATATTTGACCATTTGCGTAAAGAGGCCCAGTAACCTTGAATGGCAGGAGCGCAGATTGAGCAGTGTCAGGGGTAATCAAGCGGTCTATTTTTCCCGCTCTCATCACTTACTGAAACTGGGGCGTCATGTCCCTTACTGGACCCATCCGACGCACAGACATTTCACAGCCCATACAATTACTGAGACGTTACTTTGGGTCACTCATGCTGTCAGCGAGAGCTGAGATAAAAAGCTTCTGTTAACGTTAATCCTTGTGAAAGCGTCATTGGGTCGAGTTCAGATGTCAACAAGAGGTTAAAATGTGTCTCCTGTTGGAACAGGGAATGCAAAATGCCAATGTAATCTTTCAAATTATTTCTTTTTTTTGTATTCCTCTGTGCAAGCATGCTAGTAGTATTAAAATGTTAAACTTGTGGATTTCTAAAGCTTTTCATATTGGTTAATTACGTTTTATTTGAGTTGACTTCTACATTTTGGTAGAATTTAGAAGACTTCACACATTACAATTAATTCTAATGTTTTTTGCTATATTACAGTTTTGTAATCTTGCAGCTGCACACACTAATGTAATTCATATGGGATTTTATCAGGAGTTTTAAAGCAACGAGTGTGAAAGCGTCTGAAGAATGTGGATACTTATTAAAGGCAGTGTTATTCTATAGGGGGAAAGCACAATTTTTCCTTTTTCGAACGGTATCTGCAAAGACTGCTGGTTAATGGGATAATTTTTTGAATCTCTAAAGAAAGATTAACTTGGATGTGTTTATACCACAACAAAAAGCTAAAAAACATACAAGTTGTACTGTTATTAACTTTAAATGACACTTTGGGGTCAAAAGTACTCGTGACTCCATGCTGCATATTTATAGCCCTTCAGAGTAGTAATGTACTTTTTAAAAAGAATAATAAAAAGTCTCAAAGGAGCCATGAAATCAGTTTTTGACGGTAGCAGAGGAGCGAACTCTGAAATTAAACTGAAATGTCATTTGAAGTTCTGCTATATTCTCTTTCTCATCACTTCTGCTTTCATTTATTGTCCTCAGCAAAGCCTAAAAATCCTTTGCTGCTTCACAACTGGCCCTTCCTTGTGAAAGGGAACTTGTTCAATAATTGACTAAAAAAGCTGAGCTCATGTTTTATAAATGCTACACCCGCTTATAGGAGCTGCTGTCGAGCTCTTGCTGATATTAGAACCTGACATTACTGGCTTACTTATCAGGTGAGTTGATGATGGTGAAATTTATTACACAGTTACACATGTTTTTATTTTCGTTGTTATTTTTTCCTGCCACCATGTTGAATCAGGCATCTTTATGTTTGTGTCACTGGGTGTTTACAGGCATCTTGCTGCATGTTTTCCCATCATGGCGGTGTTCCTGCAATGTCTGACTTGTTATATTATTTCCACTGTATTTTCCGTGCCATCTTTTATTCATACTGCTTATATATTCTTGCAGCATATTGAACCAGCTGAGATTGTGTATTGTTAGCCTAGTGTAAAGAACCAGAATTGAATCAATGCTATTAATTAATCACATCCCCTACCGCGTGCTCTACTCAGGAAGTACTGAGTGCAAAAACGTACAGTAGAAATGCTTAGTGATTTGCCTTGAATCTGGAGTTTCAGATCCAAAGTTGGAGGTTTAGCCTCCAGTATAGCACAACAACCAGGCATTCGTCAATGTCCCACAGCCAGTCTCTGCACTCTCCCCCCTCTCTGCTGTCGACTTGCCACATCCTTCTGACGAGGAAATATTGAGTGAAGATCCACAAACCTAAGGGTTGTGTCTCCAAAGCCTGCTCCCGGGCCTGAGCTGTGAATGAGAAAGAGAAGGAGGAGGAGGAAGACGAGGACGAGGTGATGGGGTTGTGCTAAAGGTGGGAGACGGGGCAGAAAGTTCCCATGCAGGTGGAATTGTTTTCTATCCACTGAACTGGAAAACATTTTAGAGAAAATGTGTGGGAGGTTTTATAGAGAAATGCCAAACCTCTGTGCTGAATAGCAAAACTTCAACATGCATCCAGGAAATGTCTTAAGATGAATCAGAAGTATTATGATAACTGATCATCTTCTTTTAAAAACATTTCATTTTACTCTCATTTAGTTATTGAATAACAATTCCAAAATCTCTAATTGACATTTATAAAGTTTGTCTAAACAGCTATCAGAAACACCAATTACACATTATGAAAATGATATAAATTGTAAGAAAAATGTTATATTTCTGAAATATAACCTAGAATATCGATTATGTTTTTCTTTAAATTCGTTTGAGATTCCATGATTAATAAAAACATGGACTAAAGAAATTACGTTCTCGTTCATGTTAGATTTCAAGAAACATAAACTTAACTGTGATGTTTGAGCTTTGATTAAGCTCAGCTCATCCTGATGTTGCACAGGGCTGTATTTGAGGGCTTAATATTCTAAATTTATTGGTTTAACACATTTGTGTATCACGTTTTTAGGCTTTGTGCGGCACAGGGGGGTCCGGGACTTTGTCCTTTGGAAAATTATGAATTTTAGACTCTTTGTAACACCATTTCCTGCATTTTGAGGTGAAATACCATAATTTTTTTGTCTTTATTACAGCACTACTAATGTTCTGATTATGAGAAGTATGTGTGCTTGACTAGAGGTGGAAATTTCAGAGATCATTTTAATGTACAATATTATGTTTCACAGGTAAATTCAAACAATTCAAACAACTCCAATTCAAACAGAAAGTCTAATGCTACGTTCACACCGCACAGGCTTCAGCCTAAAAAAAATGTCTGCTGCCTCATTATTGAAGCTTGTACACATTAAGGTCAAACGCGCCTCAGGAGCATCTTTGATGCGTCCAGCAAAATATCTACAGATGCTTCTGATGCTCCTGTGTTTAATGGCAGAGAACCTTTGCTATATTTGCTGTGATAAGTTGGTAAAAAGTAATCTTACTATATTTTTATGTGAGAAAATCCACCTCAAAACATCATCTGTGCAGTCAGTTCATCAAGATTACGATCCTGCCGTTAAGTATTATTTCGCTGTTAGAGCTGCTCAGACCCCCACATAGTGATCTCCAACGGCAGCTGCCTCAGGCCCGGTCGCCATTGGGTTTTTTTCCCCTACTGCTCGTGGCAGCTAGAAATAGACGTTAGTGTTTTTCAGGTATATGGTACAAACTGCAAGCACCATAATAATAAAAGCGAAAATGTTTTTGGGGGCAGGTTTTGACTTTTTAAGTTAATTTAGGTGTTAATAAACAGTTTCAGTGGACTAATCATAGCGATCTGCATCAGCAGTGCTGTGTTTTTCTCCCTGCCAGCTCACAGATCAGCTTCTCTGATTGGTTGATTTGGCCAAAGCCGTACATCCCAAAAACAGGGTGCACAATTTGT
This sequence comes from Cyprinodon tularosa, assembly GCF_016077235.1. Classification (NCBI taxonomy): domain Eukaryota; kingdom Metazoa; phylum Chordata; class Actinopteri; order Cyprinodontiformes; family Cyprinodontidae; genus Cyprinodon; species Cyprinodon tularosa. The sequence goes on along the minus strand of NW_024039508.1, from coordinate 570,274 downwards.
CATTTTTTTTAGTAAAGGGCATACAATCTATGCCCATACTCAGTGTTGGCTAAATGCTTGTTGATATGTCAACTGGGATTACTTTTAGGCAAATTTCACACTGGAAAAAGTCAACACTTTTGATGCAAAAGCAGGAGTCTATTTATTGCCTTGAGTTTCTTCATGCATTTGGGCTTCTATTCATACTTACAACTGATCTGTTAATGATAATTATTTGCCTTATTTCCTTAAGGTTAATATTTTATACTTTGAATGAAATTTGATTTAAAAAAAATACCATCTCCTGAACTAAAAAAAACCCAAACCAAATAACAAAACATAAAGTGTCTATTGTTCTTACCTGTTTCTGCTGTTACTGTAGGCAGATGGTGTCCAGTTGAGTTCGGAGATACAACAGATAAGAGCAGACTAATGAACCCCTACTACAGTTTACCATCTTAACATTTAAAGCTTTCTCTTTTACAATCATTCAGCTAAATTGCCAAAATAACAGGTCAGATAAACAATTTAGATCAGAGAGTTAGATGAATCGAGAAACTTAAGCATGTGTGCAAAAGACACAAGTTGTTTGAATTACAGGCAAAGCCTCAATATTTAGAACAATACAGTTTATGGTTGCAGAAAAATACAGGAGAGAACTAATTGAATAGTAGAGTTATAAAAGGCCAGAACAGAAACGATTCCCTCTGAGGTAATCTTACACTCACTAAAGCTAAACATCATTATCTGAAAGTGAACTAGTTAATGTTAGAAATGTGTTTTCAGGTTTAATTCTGAACTGATGGACTATGCACATCAAACATTTTATTTTAACCTCTGTTAATTAATTATAGAACCAATTGTTTTCAAAGGCAAACTTGTACCACACTCACTTTATCTATAACCTTCACTCTATCTTCCTAATTTTATATATATATATATATATATATATATATATATATATATATATATATATATATATATATATATATATATATATATATATATATATATATATATATATATAAATAATCTGTTCCCAGTAGCTGTCAGGTTAAAAGTGCAACAAAAGCTCCACCAGGACTACCCGTCAGCCAGCGGCCATCCCTGAGGCATTTCAGATAAAATGATGTGTTTATAATCCCAGTGCCATTTCTCAAAAAATCACACCTAAAGACACAGATTGTCCTATGATTTTAACAAATTTACGTTTGAGGTGATCACACTGTAAAAAGTTAAAGGAACACGTATATGGTTCCATAAAAAATGCAGACATCATTTTAGTGAGATAATGTAAAAAGTCTTGCCGTATTGGGGATCACAGCTGTGGTTGGAGGTAAAGTTCTAACAGAATCAGATATTAAAGTTGGATGTGTCCTTGGAAGAACAATGTGGAAGTTATAATTGTGACTATTGTGTCACAGCTTATGTGGAGAAAATGACTTTCACTATTGATGAATTTGATATATATGGTAAAAAAAATAGCATTGACAATATCAAATAATGTCCAAGAATTTTTCACAAAGGTACAAGTTTTCTGCACTTAACTTTGTGTTAAAAGCCAACATCTATTAACCTTCTTACAAAATGTTCTGTAATTCAATGAAGAGAGTGCAAAAACACTTGTCCAGTTACAATATTGTTTTGTGATAACCTCCATTGTCAGTTCACCCACTTGTTACTTTACAAGGTTTATTAGGTTATTTAATATGTTTCCAAATTAGAGCCTGCAAACAGCCTACCACAGGGCTGCTTTGGTTTTGCACCACAGCCGCCCTTGGAGAGAGTCACCTCCAGCAATGCGACTGGTGTATTGTGCTTTCTTACATTATTTGTATAAACAGCTATTGATCCTTTGGGGAGGACTGGCACTAGTCAGCAACTTTATCAACAGCTGAAAAGAAATGAAATTGCATTTTTTGATGGATGCTCCTGTCAGGCTAAAAGAAAAGCAAATGCCGACAGCGTCGGGTTGCTCACCAAACAAGGGCGGTGGAGTTTCACCAGGCCATGCTTAAAGATAACATGGGAGCCCTCTGATCCAGCACAGTTCTTATGATTTATTTATATGACCAGAGCACCTCCGACACTCTTGGAGGTTACTAATTTGTCTCTTTTTGGCTGTTGCACCTTTCACATTACTTTAATGTTGCCTTGTTAACTTGCGACTGGTGATCGAAACGCAATTCCCCAGAGCAGAGCAGGCTTGAGCAGCAGCCCTTAGACTGAGAGCGCTAATGAGATCCCAGTGAGCTCTTTCATAATGAAACAAGTTTGAGGCCAATTGTCCATCACTAATAATCATATGGTAATAACCGCTGCTAAAGCCTGCACTGAGGAGCAGAGTTACAGTCGTTTACTCCTTTAAGTATGCTCTCTTCTGCGGCGAGGACAAAGGAAGAGAAAAGGACAGTGATAAAAGTTGAAATGGAAGAAGATGACAGTAATGAGGACAGGAGGAGCTTTACAAGAAAGAAAATATGTAGGTGGAATTTCACGAGGCAAAAACTTGGAGGCAAAGTCTTGGAAGCAAACAGCCGCAACATTTTCACATACTTGATAAATAACAGGAGGCGGAAAACAAAGGTCCTCTGAATTTTGTTTACGTCTGAAAGCACAGAGAATTTATGTCATTAATTTCCAGGTCAGAATAAGTCTTCAGTTTAAGTTTCCACTCTAAAAATATCTGTGATAAATTCATAGAGCAAGTTTGTATAGATATTGAAAGAACAATAATAAAAATGTTTTCTTTTTACAAGTCACTAGTTAAAATCAGTTGGTGCATATGTATTTGGGTGGAAACCATGCATAGTGTTTGCTAATGGTAGTGCAACACCAATGCTAACAATCACTCATGACAGGCTTTTATCATTTACAATAAGCTTAGCTTAGAAGGACTACATTAGTGCCACAGCTGGGACTTGGAAGCTGGGACTGTAATGGAATCTAAATTGATGTATCCAGAATAGGACGGTGTTCAAACAGACACGAGGGAAGCAAAAAAGAGACGCTTTCTGCAGTTCCTCACGTAGGTTTGTGAAGCTGGAGTAAATACAGTAACTACAAAGATGTGTGCTCTAAGTAAAGAAATTTTGTCCCCAAAGACTAATCAGAGACAGGAAATCTTTGCAGCAGCCACTCTAAACGAGGTGTGATGATGTTGCCATGGAGGGAATATCTATAAATTTGAAAAAAGGTAGAAACGTGGAGTACAAGGACCTCCAAGGTGCTTTTTTTGTTCCATCTTCATGGTTACAAGGACAAGCCTTATGAATGGTTTTGTATTGAAAGCACATAACTCTGCTGTCTTCTGTTTAGCACTCTATTTTCACATTTCTTTTTCATCAAGGTGAAAAATACAAAGAGAAGAAATGGCAAACATTTTTGAAGCCATCCTTTTTTTTATGTTTTCTCAAAGGAAAACAAAATAGATGAATGTAATTAAGATGTTACATTTAATGTCACAATTCCAACCAATTATAAAACCCTTAATATTTCAAGCAACCCTACTGTTTGAGAAAATAATACAGCTCACTCCCATTTGATGATAGGTCAACAAAATAAATAGATAAGAAGCCAGGATAAATAAAAAAGCCACTGTTCTACTTGGCTTGGCACTAGTCACACAACCATACACCTGATACTTACAGAAAAATAAACATACAGATACTGGACTGCTGGACCGTGACAGAATGCTGGTCTGCTGATCCTGAGGCTGAACATAGCAAATAGAGGTGGCTCTATGCCCTCAAAAACCATGCATTACAATCAAACACATCAGTCAAGAGAAAAGTAACAGAGTCGCCTTTTTTTAATAATAAATCAGTTTGTAATATCTAACTATTATATATGTCTACTATCAAAATGTGTTCCTTCCACAGGAAAGCCATCAATTTACAACTAACAAGGATAAATTGAATTACAAAGAAGACAGGAATGGTGTTAACTTCGGTCCTTAGGTTAGTATCGATGAACTCATTTGGTAATTGTCTCCTAAAACAGCTACATTAATCAGTTAATTCATCAGTTCTTTCTTCCCAGGGGTTCATTTAAGGCCACATCAACCATTATACCCCTGGATGGCTCTGCTAAAACATATTTTTGTCTAAGATTTTTAAAAGAATCCTATTTTTTATCCGCAGTCTGCAATTATTTGGATTGAACCAGAGAGAAAGTAACTGACAATAAATATCTAGAAATAGAAGGCTGTCTTTGTCAGACAGCTTAATAGAAACAGACATAAAAGAATGGATGAAAAAAGTAGAAATGGGATTTTTGGCTTAATGTGACAAACTAAAAATGTTGTTTCAGTTCAATAATATTGAGTGATATTTATCGTAGTATTTAAAAGTAAGCAGGGTTTTTAAGGGAATGACAAAGAAATAATGCTTTTATTTGTATCACTCTTATTTTGAATTTTAAAAAAAACTTTTTTTTGGATAGCCATTTTTAAAAGCTTATAATCATTTCAATTATTTTTCCCAAAGAGTTGCTACGCCAAGTCTTTTTGCATCTTTATCAATTTGCTATTGATCATTTAACAGTCAGACTGCTTCGCTAGTTATTAATGAAGCCTTAAGCAGTAAACTAGCACCTGGCCACATAGCTGCATGACCTTGCAAAGTGATTTCATCTCATTGTTGCAAAGCAAAGGCCATCACCACATCATTAAAATCTAAAGCTGTTGCCAGTAACTGAAATCTTTTCACCTCATTTACTTCTCTGTTGATTCTTTGTATCCAGTAGAGGGAACTCTCATGTTTAAGTTTAGCGCTAACATTTGGGGTTTCATTTCTATATTTTATTTGAATCAAAAAAACAAAATAAATCCAAGGAGCTATTTAGAATGTTATAATCCATATGAACGTTTTATTATTACATTTTTCTGTAAAAAAAGTGTTTTTTGGAAACACTGTCAGTTTCATGACCCGGTTAGGTCTATTACAGTTCAGGGCTGTTAACAATGATAAAACTGTGTAGAGTACAATACTTATTTATTTAAAAAAAAATTATATTTAGCCCTTTATACACAGTCACTCCAAACTGAATACCAATATGCAAATTACTTTAACATTTAAAGCTTTGGAAATTTGTTATGTACACAACAGAAAATAAATAGCAAATAGCAGCAGAGTGTCAACTCATTACACAATGTTTTGACACTTCCAAGTAACTCAGCCCTGCTAGCCATAAAGCAGTTCTTTAATAAACACTAAAACAACTAATCCAGTGCTGAGGCCTCGTTTCCCTCTTTGATCTTCCATATTTGACTTTTAAGGGTTTGTTAACAGCTGGTTCATTGACTTCCACGACTTTGAAGGTTAGAATTTCCTTATCTGTATTTTGTTAGACATGCCTTAATTTGCATAGATCCGTATCATGAGTGTGCATCTCATTGGGGCTGTTTATTTTGTCCCTTGCATATCTTAAAGCCTTCGTGCACCTTTTGAAGGCCAATAAATCATTTCCATATTAAAGACATGTTGTACTAGGTGCCTTTCAGATTACACTCAGGGACACACAAACTTGAGCAAATAACAGAATAACCGAAGAAACTCTTAATGGAGGGAATAGCAGTAATTGCAAAGTATTTACATTGCATTTTTATACAAAAAAAAATGCATTGTTAACAGATGGCTAAAATGATCAGCAATAAGCAATAGATTATGTCCTGTTTTGTTTTACTTATTTTCACCATATTAGTGTAGAAAGAGAAATAAATAACATGTATCAGTGAATCAAATTAATGGGGGGGTTGTTACTAGGCTGTAAGAGAATCCTTGGTTCAAATCTCTATTTAGAGCCTATATATTTTATAAGGGATATTAGTGTAGAAATGAGTGTTAGCATCTGAGAATCAGTGTACAGTACATGATTCTTCATCAGATTGACAACCTGTGGATTCAGTGGTTTGTTTGGAGCAGCATTGTTTATGTTTAAGAACTTATCCAAATATTAAATGGAGTAAATTAGGATAATATTTGGGGTTGGTTTAAGAACATACAATAAGTGAACATACTGCACATTTCAGTTGAAGGGGTGTCTAAGTGTTTTTTTTCCAGGCCAAGTTGGGCAGATTTTCGCTTCTACATCCTACAAGAGCCCCTCTATCCTGCCGGTTCACATAAGTGACAGCAAGAACAGTATCCTAGGTAGGAAAGGAACTCTGCACTGCTTTGCTGAATCCGGGTAGCCTTAGTCCTTCTGGACGTCAGGGTGGGAAACTCACTTGAATGATACTTGTCAAAACCAAGATGACAGCCTTTTAATAACACCTTCAAAAAACAAATGTTACACAAATGTAGCAGAAGGCTGAGGGGCCTCCATTATAAAACCCCCCAAAAATTAGGGTCTTAACATGTGTCACACACAATTTACATAAAGAAATAACAATTTGTTAAACTCTATGAGGTGGGCAAAACCTATATGTCACAAGAAAAATGAAAGGAAAACATTTAGCTCCTAGCAGCAGATAGGAGCTCCCTATGTGAAATAAGAAGCATCCTGCTTTCTCCTGCTGCCTGATGAAGTGCTGATACACTTTTACTTTGGCCTTAGTGTCCTTACTGATTTGCCCAACTCGGAATGATCTGACAAGTGAATTCAACCTTTAGAATCAGGAGCTGTCAAGGACTAGACTTACACTGTGCGATTTTTTTCAATCATTACATGCTGCTAAGGCTCAAACTGTACGACAAATCACATGATTAAAAGGTTCACAGCTCACGATGTATGTTTTACTCTATGGCCCCAACCTTTGATGCGATCTAGCTGCTCACACTGTATGTATAAAAACCACGCTGGACTCAGCGCCGCAGAGAGATGGCGGTACTCGGACTCATCTATCCGGAAGCCAAATGAGTAGAAGAGGAATATTAAGCTCACTAGATTGAAACGCGCTGCCTTGGAAATTTTGTGTGATGAGAGCCCTAAAAAGAAAAGGTGACAATGGATTTGGGCAAAGACATGGCGGAGCAAATGTGGCTACTATGGTCTGTCAGAACTCCATTTCACTCACACCCCCGCCATGCTCCTGTGTTTTTATTTCAGAGGAAGAAGATTCCTGGTGTGCGCGTGCGCACTGAGCAATTTGCCCATAACCACCTTTACCACGGCCGACTGAATCTCAAACATGTTTGACTTTCTCCCGAACTTACGATTCTTGATTGGCAGTTGGATGTGAGAGGCTGATAGCCCGTCGTTACCCCCTGTACACTACACAACGCACGATCAGCTGAAAGTCGGTCCAATCAAAAAATTCTTGCAGGACTGGACAATTGTCCCAACAATGGCAAAAAATCGTATAGTGTATGCCCGGCTTTAGACACCTCTGATCTAAACCACAACATTCCCCAAGCAGATTAGCAGTAGAGCTGTTGAGTAGGTCTACAGAGAGTTTGATCAATTAGAAAAACTAAAATGTGGCACAACTGTAAACTTCCCAGGACATGGCTACCCACTAAAACTGGCAGTATTAGTAAGTAGGTAGAGCGGAGTCACAGAACAGGTCAACAAGTCCATCATAACTGAAATGAAAAGAACATGAAAAGTTGCATGGATCCACAGCTCCTGCAAGTTTATCTGTCAACAGAAAAACTACCACTTTGGCTCGAAACAAACATGAGCTTTGGACATGACTGACAAGAAAGAAAAGTTTTTGAAAGAAACCAATTAGAAGTATTTTGCATGTTTCTACAAGCCATATAGAGGACATCAGGTATACAGTATTCAATGGAAGACGGTTCTCTGGTCAGTGGGAAACATGGCGGCGCCTCTTCCTGCTGTGGGGATCTTTTGTTAAACAGTGACTGGGAAGCTTGTCAGAGTTGATGGAAAGATGGATGTAGCTAAATACAGTATAATGTTGAAAAAAAGTTTTAGAATAAAAAAAATAATCACAAACACCCAGCCAGAGCTGTAATAGCAATGTACAGTAGATGACAGTAATGTAATCTCATTCAATTGATCAAAAATCTATTCATTTTAATAGTTCTTTTCAAACAACAAAACTAATTATGCAGTTTATATTAACTACACTCAGACTCAGACTCCAGTTGTTGCCTTTCCTCTTATAATATTTAGGACGATATTATTCCATCCATAAATAAAAACTGTTTTGATAAATAAATGTAGTTTTAATGAGACTTGTGCTCAATATCTTGTTAAAGAAAGTAATGTTCAAAAGACAGTTTTATCTGACAAACAAGCCTCATGGGAGATCATAAGGTAGTAATTAATAATTTCTGTTTTAGAATGACCTGGTCAAAATAGACAGTTTATTACAATTACATTGCCTTTTATAGAATTTTATAATTGCTGTAAACAGATGTTCTTCATCTAATTTTACTCAACTCAACCTTCAGTACATTGCTATAAAGAACATGCAAAGATTTCAACCTCTACTCTAGATAAGTTCATTCTTAACTGGAAACTATCAATCAAACTAAAACCAAACATTCCTAAAACTAGGAATCATTTTACCAAAAAACGTCACAGGATGTTTTCATCACTATTTGTTTATGAAAGAACTGACAAATAAACAAATTTCTGTTATATTGGAAAACAGTAGAATATTGCTTTATTTCTGCATCTATGCTGCTGAATTTAGAAGAACTAAAATTAACACTTGGACCACACACCCTTACACATATGCACACTCTCCCAGAATAAAAAGGTGCATACCCAGTTTTGCACTGCATCCTAAATGAATGTAAGCAAGCATCTGTATTCGACCAGCTCATTATGATGTGGTAATTGGCTAGGGACCATCAGACTGTGAGATGGCAGGCTCCAACCTTGTTAATTCAAATTTCTCGTCTGCAGCACTGTGGTGTTTGTTAGTAGAATACGGGCTGAGCCTTATAGTGTGTTCTTGTTAACAATTTCTATGTCTGGTCCACTGAGTAAACTAACTATGCCCGTCAAACATTACAATAATGATTTAGAACATTTACTCAATGGAGATGGTTGTAGTAATATATTCAATTATGCTATATAGGTTTCTGAGAGACTTCACACCATGAGTCTAGAGGATGTCCTGTTTGAAATGGTTAGCGTACCAAGAGGTTATTGAGAAAAATCATAAAAAGTAATACAAACTTTTTTAATGTAAGCTGACTCAAACATTTCACACAAACGGACACGTTTAGACAGGCGTGGAAAATGTGTTTCTAATTTTCAATATACCTGAAAGAAAAGAAAAACAGCAAAATAAAAAAAAAATAAAAAATGTAAGTTTTTGATTTTCTGAAAATGTTATGTAAGGCAACAAAGTCACAAAAATACACATCACAATCTACTTGCAAGTATAGGGATAGAAGTATAAATAAAAGATCAGCATAGTTATCTTAATGTTATGCTTATAATATACAGTAAATTATGTTTTAATACATATAATTGTGGATTTGTCAAGAGAAATGTTATCCTTCAGTGTCTCACGTTGTGGTTTTGTGTGTGTTTTCATTCCTGTAAGTCAGGATACAAACTGTGGCGGCCTTCTTACAGCCAGCTGACCAGCAGTTGGCAGTTCTTTTATTTCACCAACCTTCAAAAGAAAAAAAGAAAATCATATGAAAGAGACATTTTTACAGAATTCTTTTTGACTAGGCCTATACCATGATGCCAGTGACGGGTATGTACCTTGATAACATCTCTTTTTTTTAAAGACAGCATAATTAAGCTGTCAAACTTTACAATATCTGGGTTCAGTACCTCTCAATACCCACCGCAAATCGATTATTATTATGAAATGATAATGAGTAGGCCTAAAACTCCATCAAAACCAAATTTGAAAAAAAAGGAAATTCTTTTTCAGGTGAAATTATTTTTTCATCTGATCTTTGTGAACTTCCATAGATTTCACCTTCAGTTTTGAGTCTTGTAAATAAATCATAAAAAAAAATGGGGGGAAAAAAGATTAGTTTGATTTACTAAAGCTACAAATAGCTTTTTCAACATAAATGTTCCTGTTACAGTTTTGAATTGTTTTTTATTCTGAATACTCAAGCAAGGAGATTAAAGGCCACAGCTTTTCTCAACAGTCCTTATTTTACTTTCAAAACAATCCAGAAGAAAAAGGAAACCTAAAACAGAAAAAAACAGAAAGTTTTAATGGATACACATCATCTTGGTTACCTGCAGCCCTATAATATGTACATTGCTTAACTGATACTCCTTGATAAAAGCATCCCAGGGGCCATGGTCTGAGGTAAAGAAGATACAGTGGTACCCAAAGCTGATAAAGTTAAAACATGTCATGAATTTAATCAGTATCCATATTGAGCTGAAAACAAAATAAAGGTTTTACTCATTTTTACAGAGAAAGGTTCCACCTAACCATTTCTATATGCATTTTTTCCTTTGCTTTATCATAAGATTAAAACAAAACTGTTATTCACATCTGATGCATATATTTAATCGTTTCTCTTATCAGGTGATCAGATTCTAACTTGTGAAATCAATAACATAATCTATAATTTGAATATTAATAATTTAAGTTTATTATACAAGCCATCCATGCCACATTCATCTGTGAGAAACAAAAACCTGAGCGCAATTATTTGATGCACATATTTTATTCTTTTCTATAGAGCAAATATTTCTTTGATAAATTTCCCAATGACATCATCTTTCTGATTGCAGTATTTTCTGGAAAAGTCCAGCAATAACAATTCTTCACTGTAAAGCAGGAAGACCAAGCTTATAGTAGACCTTAAAATATGACATCTGGGTGAAGCAAGTCAATTCAGCTGTAATGCAGCAATTCTCAAAGAAGAAGAAGTGAGAAAGGTGCTGGAGAAAACAAAGAGGTTGGAGGGTGTGGGGCGTGAGATTATGAATCAGGGGTCTTGACTGTGACAGGGGCCCTAAGGCTGCATGACACCTGACATGTTTCATCTCCAGCCATGTCACGTTCCCCTGCCACAGTCCTGCAGCGAAGGATGCAGCTACACACAGAAATAGAAATGACAATGTAGAACGGAGAAAGGAATTATACAAAACCAGAGGCTTCTGTGTGGACTGCTTGGAAGAAGAAATGGGGAAGCAGACATTTTGCCTTGGATCTATCCCTATCAGTGATGCAAAGACGACCCCAAATCCATTACAAGCCAATTATATGAGCCGGGCCAGGGCTGGGGCTGGGCACTCACTCGTGAACTGCAGTGCTTAATCCATAAAGAGGAACTAATAGGAAATTTGAAAATAGAATCCACACTTGAGTAACTTCGGAGGGATTTGGTTGGATTAATGAACTGTCAGGCTCACTGTCAACACGCTGGGGAGTGCAATCCTTTACTAGCCTCTGCTGTTCTCTTTCTAGTCTCCATCTTTCTAGTTTTTCTGTACATCAGTCTTCATCTGGATGCCAAAAGAAATAAAAATAGCGGTTGTACCACCTGTGTTTAAATCTGTTTGCAGTAATGTCTTGTTGCGCTGACTTCTTGTAACTCCCATCTATTATATGTTCAGAAATACACCTAGACACACACACACAACACATCCCTGTTCCATCATGATTGAACAGCCTAGATGAGCTTGTTCTCTCTCAGGAAAGGAAGCATCTGCTTCAGTCCGAGGGGACACACACTACAATCACAGGCCCGAGAAGTTAGAGCTTAAAGATGGTGAAAAAGAGGTTCGACAGCGAGAGGAAGAGAGGTTAAGGCAATTGAGTGGATCACAAACATGAGAAAAACACTTTAAGGGAAGAAGTAAAGTAGAGCTTGACAATTGAGATAGAATGAGTTTTCAACAGCGATGCACAAGAAAACAATTCAAGGACCAGAACTTATATAGAATCGATAGAAAATATCAAATGCAGTAAATCTAGACAGAAACAAGTGAAGTATTTAGTTGCTGTCGTCTATAACGTTAGCTCAGTGCATCATCCAGCAGGAAATACCAGTCGCAAAAAGTAGGACTTCTTGCTGACCTGAAGCATGAATGTCGTAATGTGTTTTATACACATTTAACAACCTGTAGGAGCAGACATACGTAGTAATGCTGAATATAATTATGCATGAGTCAAAATCTAAAGTAATACACCAACAGAGCAAGTCAATCCACAAGCTTTTATTCTGTTATATTATGCAAAAAACTCAGCTTTTTAAAACCATATTTCTAGCCCCAAAAAACACACAAATCCCATGAATATTGACCGCAAGGATTGGAATAAATTTAGCAAAAGAGTCGTAAGCTTCGCTCATTTTATTTCCTGCATCTATTTTGAACTTATTTACATCATTTGATTTTTCTTTCTTCATTCAGCTTCATTCTGTGGTAAAAGTGTATTTACACAACAGAAAGGTACATTTCAGGAACCAAGTCACATTTCTATATATGATAGAACATAATACAGCACAGCTCGCTGGCAGTCTGTACTGCTTCCAAATATTTATTTTCCTTTGGATCAGCTGCTTCTATTTAATACCACCCCTGCTGAGTCAACACGTATTGGTATGATTTATTCTTCTATGCTTTATTTGGAAGTTTTGTCCTGTATAAGATCTTTAAATATGCATGTGGGGTATTAATCACCGGTTTCTGTGGTCATATGTGTTACAGATACAGCAAAAATACTTTTTTTTCTCTTTAGATATAGATTTTCCTACAGTGGCTAGTGAGATTTGTGTCCTTTGAAATATTTCACATTTTGTCTCATTAAAACCATGACCTTCAGTGAATCATAGTTAAAATTATTAGAAAAAACAGAGCAAAAATTATATTTGATTTTCTTTTTCATTGACTGAATGAACTGATGTGTGTTGTAGGCATTAATAGTCAGGCTTATTTAACCTGGTCATTTGCCATTAATTAATTTCAACTAACTTATCAATATAGGGGGTTCTTGAAGGCTATGAGGGTTTATTTTTAGGCAATGTATTAAAACATGTTTTATGTTATGGTAAGGGAGAGGGTTAGGTAAAAAAGAACAATATCCCAATCTTTGAACATCTTACCTATTACAATTTGTCCAAATATGCCAAGACTTTGGCATCCATCATAACTGGCAGGCCGGGCACTTAGATCGTTATTCAGCAAAGCAGCTAAAAGGTCGATGGTAAATATGGAGGATCACCTGACATCTACAGCTCAGCTGGGAGAAACTGTCCAAAGGACAACTATTAGTTATTCCATCCAAAGACTTTACAGAATAGTGGCAACAAAGAAGTCAGTGTTTAATGAAATCAGTAAGAATATATGTTCTCTGAGAGCTAAATGCCATTTAGAGGGTGCAGAAAACATGGAAAAAAGGGTTCTCTGGTCAGAGGACACATGGATGGATGGATGGATGGATGGATGGATGGATGGATGGATGGATGGATGGATGGATGGATGGATGGATGGATGGATGGATGGATTTAAATATACAATTTGCATACCATGTATCCTGTCTTGCAGCAGTTTTTTTGTTGGTCTATTTTAAAATTTTAAAGCTACAGTGTGTAATAATTACAGGCATATAAATTCAGAAATTTAATATATTATACATAACTATGTTATTTATCATCACCTATGAGCTCAGCCTTTTAACCATAATATTTGCGTTGCCTTAGAATTCGTTATTTATAATTACATAGGAGCGGGTCTCGCAGCCATGGAGGCTGACATCTTTGCGCTACGGCAGCGCAGAGGCAACAAACTAGCGATTGCGAGATCTCCCATGACGCTCGAAAATAACTACGGCAAGTTGAGAGAGATGAACTGAGACGGTACTGAACAGTAGATGGCAGTATTATGCCTGAGAAGCGTTTAGTCTGCCTGAAACCAAAGAAGAAGAAGAAGCAGGTATACTGCGCCTCGGTAACAAGAAAGGTAAACAAGGCGGCAGGCGTGAGTGACTTTGCAAACTGTTTGGCACTGTGTGGCCAAACATCAGACGAATGGAGGATCATGCCTACTCTGTATCACAACGAAAAGCGGCGGACACCGAACCCCCGTCATCTAAGAAGCGGAAACACGACGAGAATAAACGCAAGAGTGACAAGAAACGACAAAAAACACGGATCAACATTGGCACGGCATTTACACGATGGAAGTCACTGATGGAGGAAAAAGGTTTTCAAAGTGACGCTCAAGTTGCCAGTTTTCTCTTGGACAGGTAATTAATCCTATACACACAATTGTCTAATATCACTGCAGTTTTTGGAGTACAGGATGCTCAGACCTGTCTAAAACAATAACATGCTGCGTGATGATGCTGTTACTCTCCAGTATACTTATTCAGCAACGTCCCTGACGTTTCACAGGTAATGATTCAGTAATTATCTGTAAAATAATTTTCTGGATATATACCTCGGTTACTTCTCTCCGGCTCCTTTGGAGATCTTCAAGCCTTTCCTCCTCTGCTCTAGTCACCCCGCTGGCTCCCCTCTCTCGCCTGGCCCCAGCTGCACGCTCACCCCGGCCTCTCTGCCCTCTTCCTTTCCCTCTTCCTTGCCTTGTAACCCCCGTGCCACAAACAAGACTTGGACTCTGTAAACGGGGAATATATATTCTTCCAGCGAACACAATCTCGCTGTTAAACTAATGACTACAATTACTTCGTCTGTTTATATCACCATGCAAAGCAGCTCACCAAAACGTCACAACGACGTAGAAAAAATAACGGGTATATTTATTATCTTAAGTCTACATGAAATCTATACCCTACACAGACTAATGAAATACTATCTGTAAAATTATCTATGTAAACAAACCTCATCACTTGAGAAGGTAGGTGATGCGGACGTCGTGGAAGACATTTTGTCCCGTAACGCTCGCCGTACTGTTGGGGGGGAGAAGCGGTGGGGGGGAGACGTTCATGTTGCTGCAGTCTGCAGTCTGACCGCTAGATGTCGCTGAAAATTACACACTGTAGCTTTAAGGATTTAGTTTGGAAATGTAAGAAAATCTTTATGGTTTGTTGAAATATTGTTGCTGGTCACTTTTTTTTAATTGTTGTTGAACATTGTTCTTTTTTCACATTATCTATTGTTTTTCATGTTGGTAACCAATTTCTGTTACTGTAGATTAAAACATTTAGATTAAAACATTTTTAAATTTATTTTCTTAAATAACATTTTCCTGGATCACCACATTTCTGCAGACTTAATCTTTTACCTCTCTTTCTGCTTTCTTCTCTCTTCATAGATCTACACGTTATCTAGAAATAGATCTAGACATTAGAACAAGAGGCAGCTCACCCAGATCATGATAATTTGTGTATATGCTCCTGTTCTAGTTTTCTAATTTCATCATTAAATTGAGGACAAAATTAGGATTATTTGGTAGTCCTCAATTCATTGTTTTGCTAACTTTTATTACTGAGTACTAAGATTTGAACTGAGTTTAGGGTAAAGTTGGTTTTAGGTAACCAAGTTACTAATGATTGTTAAGGTTAAGGTTTTGGGTTAATGTCATTGATCAGACATAGATGGTGTTAAAAATAACTAAAGATCAATGGAAATCATTAGTTAGTCCTCACCACATATTTTAAGACAAGAAGGTGTGTGTGTGTGTGTGTATCGAAGATAATTAAGTGAACAATATATAATTCTCTTATTGGCTGCCTTTTTGCATCTCTAAGTAAAATTACCTTTTTTCAATATAAAAGGCTATAGCTTCATTTGTGTTTTTTACTGCAAGAGGAAATAGCTGGTGAGGCAAATAGATGTGTTATGGGGCTATCAGCAAATATGTGTTCCTTATTTGCATGAAAATGTACACTTAAGACAAATAAAACAGATTTTACTCTGAATATTTCAGTGGGGTAACAGTTATCTCAGCTGGACTTTCTTGGCTAAGGAAGCATACAGTGGCTAACGAAAAAAATACTTTGTGAAAGCAGCTTTAACGATACAACAACTAAAAAATATATTTTTATACAAAGTAACAGCATGGCAGCAGTGTGGGGGAAATCTAATATATCTATTAAAATTTCTACCTCAAGAGTCCAGAGTAGATGGCTGTCCAATGCAGCAGGATAATGCAGAGGCAGCAGATCTAAGGTGGTCATAGCAATTAGGATGTATTATCCATGAACAAGTTCATTAGAGGAGCGAATTTTTTATTTAAATTTTTTTTTGAGAAGTCAGATGTGAGTGAGACTGAATTTTTCCAATGTAAACCTAAAGTGAGCATTGGATTTTTAATGGCATCTTTTGAAGATTCTCTATTTGGGACTGTACAAAAGATTTACTCTCTGTTTTTGAGGCCAAACTTTTAATATTCCATATAGAAAAGAGCAGAAACATAATTTTGCCTCAAGGCACTCTTGGTGCAGCAAAAAAGGAAGCCACACAAACTGCTTTTGCAGGGTTTTTTTTAAGTCGCTGATATTGATAATGAAATATTTGTCTCTCGCTGTCTTACTTTAAACTTGACTATAATGCCTTTGGCTTGACTTTAAATGTAAAAAATCTAAACTAGAGGCTCATGCCTACCCTATAAAAACTAATAGGTTATGGTTCTGCGCCCCGGTTTTATTATTTATGGGCGGGAGATACTGTAGAGACAAGCTGATGAAGCTGCAGCCTCTTTCTGTTACACTTCGCAGACCATCGTATAAGTGTTGCATAAATAACAGCACATATGTTGTTTTTAATTTACATGACTGAAGATTTCATCAGATGATGTGGTTGAATAAGCTGGATTTTTTGAGAAGGAATCCTAAAGTGTATTAACCCTCTCATAACTATTTGGTTTGGGTTAAGGTCTTTTCGCTATAGTATTATCTTAAGTGAGTTCTTCTGTGCAACGCATCCTCAACCCCTCAGTTCAATAATACTGTGTATTATTTACTGAGTAGTTACATTTTAAAGGGCAAAACAAAAAGATGGTGGCTAATCCTGCCTGTACTGACTCTCTGGTAATAACAGGGTTAAAGGAATAGTACACCCAAAACATGATTAGCCTTCATTTTCTACTCACCCCCATGCTGAACAAAACTCTGGAGTACTTTTTTGATATCTCAAATGCATCTGGAGATCTGGGAGGCTTCTTGCTGTCTGCTGACATTCAAATAATGGAGGTCTATGGTGCCCGAGACAGAAAGGTCCATAAAAGTCCACAAAAAACGTGTCAATATTCCTCCATACTGCTCGTCCAATGTATTCCAAGTGTCCTGAGTGAGTAGCATCCAGAATTTACTCGAAACAAAGTCATTTAGAATGTTTTTAGAGCATAAACAGTAGTGTATAGGATTTCCTGAAAGCGCGCACCTGCGAGTTCACGACGCTATGGAAACTGCGGCAGACCAAACCAGATGAAAGTGCGCATTCAGCTCGGCAAAGAACTCATGCTCTTCCTCAACACTGAAGTCCTCAGACATTTTTCTTTCGTTGTTTCTTTCTTTGCACAGGTAAACAGCACATTTCTTCTTCTACGCTTGCATTATCGGCAGAGCAGACGCTGAATGCGCACTTTCCTTTAAAAGGTAAGGCAGGTAGAAAAATAGTTTTTAAAGCTTAATTCTCGTTTTGTTTTATTGTGATAAAAGCATTAAACGTTTGAAAAAGAGCAACTTTTCTTTTAATTCAGTGGTTCTAAAAAAATTTTGTGTGACCAATGATTAACTCTTTTCAGTAAAATAGTTCGAAAATCAACATTTCAACCCAATA
Source organism: Cyprinodon tularosa (assembly GCF_016077235.1). Taxonomy (NCBI): domain Eukaryota; kingdom Metazoa; phylum Chordata; class Actinopteri; order Cyprinodontiformes; family Cyprinodontidae; genus Cyprinodon; species Cyprinodon tularosa. The sequence goes on along the minus strand of NW_024039508.1, from coordinate 552,695 downwards.
GTGCTATTGGAATCCAGAATAGGACCTCATTACCTTTGTAACATTAAAAAATATGGATATTTTGATGGCAAAAAAAATCAATGTCAATGTAATAACAAGAAACGCCAACTTGCCCGAATATATTAAGAAAAATAACAAAAGTGCTATAAAAATAATAACAAAACAAATTAATAAAAAAAACTCTCTGAGAGTGAAAAAACACAGTTTTTTGGTACAACATAACCTTAGAGGCATTGATTATGACACTGGCACTTAGATTTTTTAGCTTATAAATCTAAATATAATTGTTTACTAGCCTTATTACATTTTTAACTTCAAGTTTTTTTTTCTTGACTTAATTCACTGTAGATAATATATCATATAAGGGCTCATCTAATTAGTCAAATGTCAAAATACGACGTACATGTAGACGGATCTTTGTCGAATGGCTGGATATAGATCTTGTGCTTCTAGAACTCACTGAGGACGCGGGGGGAAATAAAGGGGAAATAAAGTACATATAAAACAGCCTCAAATCCAAGGCATTCAAGTCATTTGACCTATTAAGGAATATTTTTATCTGCATAGATATTTTTTCCAAACTTTATTTCAGATGAAATATAATAAATGAAGAATAGCTGTCTGAGCAAAAATAAGCCTACCCTTATTTAAACGGCAAAATGTAATAAATGTTATTCTTCTCTTGTACTTGTATTTTTTTATGGGCTGTAACATGTTTTTATTAACATAGTTGCACAAACAAAGTGTTTTTATTGCAGTATTTCATTTGTTCTTTATTTGTATTACATAGAAGACTTCAAATAGCCTTAGACCAAGCTATATTACAAACTCACTTTATAACTATATTTCCTGGAGGCATTGCATTGATCCACTGCTAGTCTGGAACAAATTCCTTGTAACAGCTTTAGAAAGGTAAGAAACTCAGCCTTTGTCAGTTATGCCCTGGATTTCCATAGTAATATTAAAGTAGTCGGCTCACTAAATCTCTCCAAAAAAAAGACCTTTTCATCGTGACTTTCTTATATATTTTTTTCCGTCAGTTTTTAAATGCCATAGCAATTAGTTGTAGTGTTAATTTAATTCATTCACACAGTTAAAACATTTTGTTGCATTTTCTCTTCAATCTTTTTTTCAGATCTAACCAGAGGTTTCATTTGCAGAACTAATTTGATTCCATCTTCTCCACCGATTGTTTATTCTTCTTCTTTAGTTTCTCTCTTTTCTGACCTTCATACTTCACCTCAAACACCATAATCACCTCTCCATCCCACTCTTTTTCATCCTCCTCCACTTCTCTTTCTCTTAAGGCGAGTTCAGTGCATGAGTGGGTGTAGAGATAGTGCTGCGCTCTTCACACAGTTTTACTTGATTGCCTTGCATATAGAGCACATCTGCCTGTACCATAAGGTGTACAGTGTCCTTTGTGTCCAATCAAACTGTCAATCCATCTGTAGCGGTCTAACTACATACAGGAGTTGTTGTGGCGAGGAGTTTATACCGTATGTGTGTGAGTGGGAAAAAAGAATGAGTAAGATGTCATTGATGTTAAAATATGCAGGTGGAATCATGACTCTATTAAAGCCGAAAGATATGTTTGGTAATTTCTCTGAAGAGATGTGACTCAAAGCCCTGCGCACGCACCAAACGCCAAACGCCACATGCTTGTCTTTATTATCGATTTTTTTTTCTGGACGTGATCCATGTGTTTCCATTTACTTGTCAGATTTTATGTCCTCAAACACAATACTGATCTAATAAAGCACAGTCGCAGATCCATTCGCAGTGCTCCCCACCAGCTAACAGAAACGGATTGGCCCATTTGCGTCGGAACTACAGAACAGCACGGTGGAATAAAGCACAGCGGCCTCGGGCATTTTGTTTGCTTTTGTATGTGCAGGAAGGAGAGAGGAGATGTGGCATTTGTGGTGCGTGTTTAGTGTGGGTGAGAGCGGGCGGTGGCACCAAATGACTTCTTTTTAAACTGTTAACAAAGATGAGCTGCTAAAGTTTCCCAAGCAAACAAAGTTAAATGCGAAAGTGCACCACTTCACTCCTGCCTTGATTCTAGCCATGAAGGAAAAACAGAAAATTGAAAGTGCTCTTAAGTCAATAAGATGGCCGCTATAAGGCTGCCTAAATGCCCAGGGGAACTCTGCTGTGTCTTGACACGTCCAGCCTGAATGTATGTATTCTGCCAGGATGATATGGGAAGTGAATGAGGCTAATATTTGCAATGGGTTGACAGTGGAAAAACAAACAAGTCAATTTATCTGGATATTAGTCCGGTACGAAGTAAAGCCTGATTGATGCAGTCATTACTGTTCCTGGGCTGAAAGCAGCAGCCTTTAAACCTGTTTAATCTTGATTTAATACATTGTTGGGGGAAAATGAAAAAGGATATAATGGCCGTCATGGTGAATTGTTTCTACATCAGGAATTATTTGTAACTCGATTTTCTACCTAATTCATGATTTTATCTTCTAACAAAATCACAGGAAAATCCCTCTTTTCTCTGTGGTCAGTCTAATTACCCATCTCCTTTGTAATTTGGCATTCAAAGGGCATTGAAACGTCCTGCTCAGGCTGAAGTTTTCTGACGTTACTCCAAAAAGAGATAAATATGAAATATGAGCTTTCAGTAGTGCTTAGGCCTGCAAAATAAGTCAATTAGTCACGGCAGGCGGCAGTCAAATGGAGATTCTGCATGATGGTCTTAACGAGGGCCATATAGGACAAGCGTCCGACAGCTCGTTAAATTAATCCTTTGGGTCTGCTGCGAGTGGAATGAGGCATGTGTCTGTGTGACCTGCTTATGTCCTACACATTACTGTACTGCAAAAAATGTGCACACACACATTAATGCATCAGACCCTGAGCTGTAAATGGACTGGGGAAAATATTTCCGATCAAAGTTTCTTTCTGGCCCCATGGTCGCTCAGATTACATGTAAGACCCTGCCAGCAGGGAACTTGGGGATCTCTCTCTCTGTCTGTTACTCACTCTGTCTCTTCTTTTGGTTTCATTTCTTTCAGTCTGTTTGTGTTTTCCCACATGTCTGACTCATTACATCGTATAAACATAGCTCGCTGCAAACACTAGGTCGTCTAACCACATAAGATCAAACGATTATGTTATATGACAGCCTGATTCAGAAACCCTGAGGTTCCTTTTATCCTATAAATCCCAAATTGCACCTGTCTATATTTTACTATTTACTTAATAAAAAAAAGAGTTTTTGGGTTTCAAATGAGTGCATTTAGGTTTTTTTGCATGAAAGGGATTTTTTTTAGGTTCTGTATTTGCTGAAAGCTGTCTTCTGCTTTTGTACCTTTAGAGGCTGCAACTGAGACCTAAGAAGGGACCTCAAGTTTTGGTATAAACAGTGTCATGGAAATAGAGATGCACCAAGGTTCCAGCTATTTAATAGAATCAACAAAGTTTCGATTTCCCTGTCCATGCATGTCAAGAACAGTAAATATTCACACCAAAAGAGAGAGTGTAAGCTGCTACATCTTTCTCTCTCTGTTTGATGTCATCTGAACTGCATGATGTGCTCAGATATATTTCCATGGAGCTGAAACAATTTCACAAGTATTGGCAAAAGTATTGGCTTGTGAAGCTAAGACATGTCCTGTTTTAATATGAAATAAGGTTATTACTTCTTAATAAGAATATATATGCATTAGAAATAACCCTACAAACATGAAGTAATTGTTTTTTTGTTTTGTTTTTTGCTTTGGGATATATTTCAGATTTACACATAGCAAAATGGATAAGCTTTGCCGACTCATGTTGCTTTCATGAATAACAGATACCATCTGTGTTTCTTGAACCAGCTCATGAATATCAAAGCCACCAACATGCTTCATATCGGAGAAAAGACATTCAGCTCGCCCTGGTCAGCCCGGGCTTTGTTCTATCCATCTCAATCTACTCAGTCATGTCAGCAGCTGTTTACCCAACCAGTGGAGCAGGCCTCTTTGGGTCGTGTCCTTTATTCTGTGTATGAACAGAATCCAAGGCTCCTTCTTGTTCAAGGGCCCATCAGCTAGCAATTTACTCTCCTGTTCTTATATCCCAACCATAAGAGAGGCCTATAAATTGCCCAGGGGAACCATTTTTGTAGCCCTCCTGGTTTCTGTTTTCTAGAGGCACCCTCTTAAATCACTGCCCACCCATTCAACTCATACGTCTCATCCAAAGTGCAAAATAGTCTTAGCGTAAGTTTGAAAGGTAGAAGCATTTTTAATATTTTGGATGTTTTAATCCCAGCAAAAGAAACAAGACAAAATGATTTCTTTTTTCAGGCCGTAATGGTGTTTGTAGTAGGACAGAATATCGAGGACAGTTTGGAGCAGAATGGCTTCACAAGATGAAGATGTGAGACAGTCTATTGAGGTTAGCTAGCAACCACCGTTTGTTTTCCTGGGTGCAAAGATTATCTGGTTGAGTGATAGAGGTGGCCTTGATCAGCCCTCTCCCTAGATGCAGCTGTATATCAGGCGTCGACCCGCTGCAAAAACCATCAACCCTTCACTTGCCTGGGATGTACATATTTACCGTTGTAAATGGCTCCCCGACTCAGTAAATACTCCTGTTTTTCACCAGCCGCCAGAATGCAGGAATGGATGATCCATCGACCGTCGTTCTTTCTTTGCAACCACTCGCTTACACATTTCCATGGAGAAAAATAGCGAGGAGGAGCTCTTTTAGTCAAATGATCCAGAGGCAAAGCTGAGTTTGAAAACTCGAGCCTTTTCTTTCCACTTTTGATTACGTCTCACGCTCATTAAACACAAATGCATCAAGACAATCAAAACTAGCTGCAGGTCTTATTTCGTGAAAACTGAGTAAAAGGCTTGTCATGATAGGGACAATGAATCAGCTCAGTGAGCAGGGAGTGGACCTCGGAAGTTGATTGCAAGAATAGAGAGGAGAGGGAAATATGTTCACTCAATAATTAATCTAATAGTTTCCACAGGACAAGCAGGGCGCTATCTCTGTCTGCATAATGAGTGCCTGAAACAAAGTAATTTACTGCAAATCCATAAATATTATGCAAGTATGTCTTGAAGAGCAGGAAATGGGACAAGAAATATGATAAAATCCAAACTGGTTTGGGGTTTTTTCTTTTCTTTTTTTTGGAAAACTTGATGCCATTATTTAACTCTGATAGACCAGTTATTAAAAGTGACAAAATTTTGCATTTTTTAAAAGGGATTTGTTTATATATATATATATATATATATATATATATATATATATATATATATATATATATATATATATATATATATATATATATATTGCTACTAATAAACAAATGCATGATTTGTCTAGATGAAATGGTGAGTTGTGGTACCAGGATTTGAGGGGAGAAGTGGAGTCATATCACAGTTCACTGGTGCAAAACCGTTTGGTACACAGCCTAGATCTTATTGAATTTTAATTCATAGGATCTGTGGTGCATATGATAAAAAATAGGGAACAGAAGCAAAAGACCTTCCAGGCATCGTAAGTCACCTGTAATTTAATTTATTTATTTATTTATGATATATATTTCACATCAGTTTAATCTTGGACACTTTATTTTGGCATATTAAGAGGATGTTTTTATTAAAGTAGTTGCTTTACCTCCATAGTCTCCATTTTTTTTTTTTTTTTGTGCCTCGTGGACTTACTTTGGACTTACTTACTTACTTTAGACATTTTTCCTCCTTTGGTTCAGCTTGGGCATTTTTGAAAAAGCTCATCCTGAAAAGACTGCAGCCGATAATTGTCTTACCCACAAATAATGTGATATAATATGCAAGTAGACTGAATATTATGCTTTTTTGGTAACACTGCCCCGCAGATGATGACTAGTTCAACTATTTGAAGTTAACCTTCTTTTGCACTGTGTGAATGTTTTAAATGTGTATAGATAAAAGGAAAGGTAATTCAATCTGGTTAATGATTAGAAAGTAGCTACGGTATGCAACAATGTAAACATACTAAAATCCTAAATTTAAAATTAAAGTTGATATTGAATAAAAACAGAAAATCAAAGTGTAAAGAACAAAGAATACTCCCTTAGCAGGGATGGTGCAACCATTCCAAAGCAAGGGCAGATCTATTATGACACATATCTAGGAATTCATCTTTAAAGAATGCTACCTATCCTTTGTCTTGTGTGTGTCTTGTTGTGTGGACCAGTTCTGTAGTGGGAGTTTTCTGCCATTATTTTTACAGTTATTTCAATAATTATATTGTAACCAGCTGCACCTATTGGTGTTCCAGCCCTCTGACCAATAGAGGACCAGATACAGGAGTGGATGGGGCATGATGTTTGGCAGAGTTCTCTAAATATTGTATTTCTGGTGCTGGAAAAGTTCAGTAAGAAATCACTTATTTCAACTGTGGCTGCTTAGTTTCTTTAAGAGAATTCAGAAGATTCTTAAGCAAATTCCTGAATTTTACAAAGGTCTCTGATGTTTAGACCAATATGGGCATTACAACATAGAAGGTATGGAGTTTCGTATTTGTTTTTTGTTTGCTATTTTTAAGACTTAATGAGATGTAATAGTAGATGTAATTGTATATACTGTGCCTAAACATCCTCTATTTTCTTGTATGTGCAATTTTTTTCCTGCTACTGGAAATATAATTTCCCGAAGGGAGTAATCCCAAGGGATTAATAAAGTCAAGTCTAAGTCTAATGTGTTCTGGTGTCCTTTTGAAAGTTGATTTAAATAAATAGTTTTAGGTTATCTTTCCAGCCTTGCATGGCTAGTAGACCCAGGGTCTCTTTCACAAACCGGGCTTAGGGAAAGTTTTAATCTTTATGTAAACTTGATTTTATAGGTAAATATATGTATAAACGGGGCTGCTAGGTAAAAATTACCCTGTGTGAGGTTATTCTTGCTTGCTCTGTGAACATATGCTGCTTGGTAGCAGGGTTTAACTAATCCTGTGTCTTTTCTACTTTTCTGTTGAGAATTATCAGAGGTGTGTCCCCTTCTAGAGGAAGCTATGTTACAACCACAAATACTCTCACAAACCACAAATACTCTCACAAATCTCAAGACTGTATTTAGATGTATTATCATCTTTGGAAATATATATATTTTTGAGCATTAGCTTTTTTTTCACATCAATCGTGCATCCATTCATTTTCCGTCACACTTACCCCTGCTGGAGTTACGAGGGTTGCTGATGCCTATTTCCAGCTGTCAATGGATGAGAGGTGCGATACACCCTGGACAGGTCACGGTCCATCGCAGGGCAATAGAGAGACAAGCAACAATCCACGCACACTAACACCTAAGTAGAATTTACAGAAGCCAATTAAGCAAACAGTCATATTTTTGGACTGTGGAAGAAATTCGGAGTACCCGCATGAGCAGGGAAAACATGCAAACTCCATGCAGAAAGATCCTGGGAATTGAACCTAGAACCTTCTTGCTGCAGGGCAGCAGTGCTACCCGCTGCTTCACTGTACAGCCCCCCAAGTCAATCAATTTATCTTAATTATACTGTCCGCCTGCGCATCACTTTATCATTCAACAAGGGTGAATTTCTGCTGCCTTTTGTGTCTTTGTGCCAATGGGAACTTTTTTGTATAATGGTACAAAACAAAAAAACAGATTTGAAAGGAAAGGGTATATTGTGCTGACAGGAACTATCCCGTTTTGTTTATTGTTTGGTGCTAGTGGCCTTTACTGGAAGTTAGGTTGTCTGATGGCTGCATCGGGAACTAAAGCTTACATTTATGGGTTGCTTGCTTTACCTCTACGGCGCCACTTTACCCTCTATTTTTCTTCTGTGGTTACCTCTGTATTCGTAACCACAGGTTTAGCCCTTGCTTTAACTGACCCTGTTGGTGTTATTCAGGTGTGAAGTTATGAGGGACCCTGGAGTTGGCGGTGATTATTGCATTGGCATGGTTATCCTGGTTTATTTTGGGTTCTTCCTTAACCTTTAGGGCATTGAGGAGTATAAGAGTAGTATTGATTGAAAAAAACGAGAGCTTTATTACTTAATTTTTTATTAATTTTCATATACACTTGAGTGATTTGACTTGCAGACCTGCTTTGCAGCGATTTTATTACTATTTTGAATTGTATATTTATTTGCTTTATTTGTTTAACACTCACTGTTTATGATTCAATAGCTGTTCTGTATCAGATGCTAACCTCTAAAGGTTTTTCAATTTTAACAAAGCTCTCTTTATGAATTTTCACTCAAGTAAACTTGCAGAAAAAAAAACAAAAACAAAAAAAGTGACCAAAATCTGTTTAATATAATTACAGCCTTATCTGCAACATGCTTTTCATATCATCTTATGTAAAACTAAGCCTTCATTATCAGCCACTGTGCATCTTTATTTTTAAACTCTGGCTTTCCCAAATTCCAAAATTAAGTCCATTAGTTAATTCTCCCTGTGGTAATTATGTTTAGTTCTGTTTAGTCATGAGTGCAAATCTTCCCAAAAACAGACAAATCTGTATGTTAGGTTCTCTATGTGGGGTCGTTTTGCACTTGGCAAGAGCTCTAACTTGAGGAATTTTTTTTGTATTCCCTGTGACACTATCACAATGCCATGTGGAGGGGGAAAAAATAAACAACCAAAAACAGTTATCATGTGTTTGCAGCTGTGACACACATAACACTGTCATGAACGGATGCACACCTCATTAGGGAATAATTTATTGGTCTAAATTAACTTAAAAAGGCTGAGAGCATAGCAGTATTTGGGGAGAAAAGGATTATATAAGGCATTCAAAGTTAATGCTAATTTAAGGTCTGTTAGGTTTAAAATATTTACTGAGACCTCATACAGCAGAAGACATTCAAAATGGCCCTTTCCAGTCAAAGCCAGCCGAATGGCAGCCCACTTCCCTGAAACTCCCAGCAAAGTCCCCCCAACCACAGGCCACTGGAGTGACCCCATCTTTCTAATGCATATTTTTTTTATAAAAAATGTTTTTTTTTATACATATTTTTTTACTCAAACTCCAACCTTTCACTGAATTACAGGGTCTGACCAGGAGATGACGCTTCTCTTTAGATCTTAATGTCCACAAATCATGACAGAAAGAATATTTCAGTGCAAAGATTGATATTTAAAAAGAAATTGTAGGGGACTAGCAAAGGGCCCATCAAGGAAAGTGGGGACATTTTGAATGGCTACTACCGTAAGTTTTCGTCTCAAACTCAGTATTATTAATAAGAACTGTGTTACACAACTCCACCCTTGGTATTACACTTATTACAAAACAATATTTTTTTTTGTATAAAGTTCTTTCATCAATATTTTCAAAAAATGATTTCTAGTGGTTCTATTTTGTGGTTTCACACATAGATATATAATGTAATTTAGATTTTAGATATTCCAGACTAAATAGCATTTTATCAAAAAGAATGGTTTACATATTGACATTGTTAATGCTATTTTAGGGGGTTCTGAGAAAAACATGGACTTAGACTAAATATTTGAACAAACACACCCTACACCTTGTTTTACCTTGTTTTCTGCAACCACCAAGTGGACGCAGAGAAGATTGATTTTATTTTATTAAGAGTTGACCTGTCTCATACTCTACTGTCAGGACATACCGACAGTTTTTACAAATAAATGAAAAATGCATTTTTACATAATTACCTACTGCACCTTTAAAGCAAAAAGCTTTATTAAAGTATAAGTAAGTGATTTACAACAGTTTTATATAAGGACTTCATGCCGGAACTCATGTGTTTGTCTGTTAGTATGGCAACGATTACATTTTAAGAACATTTTTTTCTTAATTCTCCAAAAAATCTGAAAACCAACCAACAAGAAAAAAAAAAAAAAAAAACAAAAAAAACTTTAAATTAAATTCTCTACCTGAGTATTACAAAAAAACAAGTTGACACTTTCCAACTCAAACCTTCACCTTTATGATAAAATTTTTGGTTAAGTATAACCAACAAGCGCCAGAGCACCAAAGAACTTATCTCATTTATGTCAACATCTGTATGTCTGCTTCTATCCCCTTGAACCCCAGTTGGCCCTTGCAGATTGTCGCTCACACTGAGCCTGGTTCTGCTGGAGCTTTCTTCCTGTTAAAAGGGAGTTTTTCTCTCCACTGTCACTACATGCATGTGTGAGAGTTTGCAGAGATTCAATAAGTCCATGCATTCAGCATTTTCCTTAGATATAAAACTTTTCACCAATCTGACTGTGTTAGCTGGTTGGGTTTTCTCTGTGGAGTACCATGGGATGGTACATGTTGTGGATTAGCACTTTATAAATAAACTGAAATGCCCTAAATTGAATAACATTTTTCTAGTATGAGTTTCTCCAGGTTAAAATGATATAAGTCCATTCTGCATTATGCTCACCTATGGTAATACTGATACTAAATGCTGTATAAAATAAGCTTCTTTAATACAGAGAGGTTTAAATCATAGTAATCTTTACAGTTATGGCTGCAAAGTGGTTTGAAAAACAAGCTTATATTTTTTCTTTCGATTATTTTGTATTTACTTCTTAAGAAATTAAACCACTGGGATAAATTACTTAAGTGTAAAAAAAAAAAAGTATCTAAAATGCTCTGAGTGCCCATATGCTAATGAAATGAACTATGTTGTTTAAATATTTGAATGTTTGCATTTATTGTCACAGAGGAAGGAAACATTTTTGTTTTCTAAAATTAGGAATTCTGTTTAAATGCCTTAAACCAAGAAAAAAGTATTAGATTCATTAAAATGTAATTGCTTTAAACGTCCCCTTCCAAGCCTTAATCATTTTAAAACAGGCTTGTAGCTTTTTATTTTCCAAATTAATTTGAGAAATGATCCCAATGTACTTTCAGCAACATATACAGGCTGGAATCTTTATTATTGGAGAGAGAAAACATTTTGGCCTGCTAGAAAAAGACAGCTGGGTTCCCTCAGAACTGAAGAACTTCTCCAAGATTTCAAGTTTATTCTGAATTTCTTTCATTTATTTATTTAATTAATTGGACAGACACATAAAGGATAAAAACATGTTTAAGGCAAAGGCATTGCTGTTTCAAAAAAAAGCTTATACATGCCCTCTCAGCATGTTTGGAGACCGTTAATATGACATGAACTAATCAGCCAGAGATCACAGTTACCCAATTCGTCCTTGGTTCAAGAAATTGATGATTGGCAGCCTTTGCAGGCTATGATCTGAATATATTTACAACTGTTATATATACTTTTTTTTTTCCAACTTCTACTAAAAATATTATTTAATAGAATCTGATTGATGGAAAAAAAAACACTGGGAAAAAAAAAAACATTTCTTTTCAATTTATTGAGTTCATCAAATTAAAACTAGCATTAATATAACTTTTTTAATCAGTGCGTCTTAATTAATAAAGACATTTGATACATTTAATGGAGCAAAATAAAAATGTAATGAAGTCAAAGGCATTTGCTTTTTAATTCAAAACTACTTTCTCTCTCTAAAGAAGTGACGACTTAGAAACTAGTATCAAATTAAACTGGAATCGGCAGGTTGTGCTTTCAGAAAATCATTAATTGCTACCGCAGGGAGAAGTTTTAATTTTCACTCACAGAAATGTAAAACTTGGCTTAACATTTGCTGTATTTTGCATTGACAAAGCACACCAGACCATGTCCTTCTGTAAAAAGTAAAGAAAACAAGCAAACATGTATTTTACCTCTGACTGTGGATCCATCTGTTCAGCCTAGGCTTCATATAAACTCTAGATACAGGAGCTCTCTCTGTTCTAGATGGTGCTCAAAGGGACTGGGGCCCATGGGCTTTACCAAAGAGGAATGACAAACCTAAGGTAGAGAGATGAAAAGCCGCAATGAAAGATCAATGACTCAGAATTCATCTGCAGCAGCACTTATATGAACAGCGATAAAAGAGAAAACAAAGAATCAGGAGAACTGAATATAAAAATGATTTAACTTAAACTAGACAGGATTTCTGTAAGGTGTCAAGATCAATTATGCTTAGTTTTCATGTATTTATTGTGCTGTGATGTTTGGGAATACTGGGCTACCCTAGCTTTTTTCTGTCATAAAGTTTCTTCATGAATGCACTTCATTCCCTTTTAGTTTTCGTTTTTAGAGAAATATCTCCTGGGGGTTAGGGAGTTTTCTCTCTGGTACGCTGCTCACAGAACAGGCTGGGAATATTTCTGAGGCTGTGAACAAGTTCATTTATGATACCATAACATTTTAAACCTTGATTACTTTCTTTCTTTTTTTCAAGAGGGTAATTTTATTCAGATTCTTACCGATTTCCTTAAACTACTTGCTACTATATTTTCCTCTCCTTTTGTTAGACAGAAGTCATCAAAGTTTTACTATGAATTCATTTTTGGGGAAAAGTAGCCACTTTTTTCTGATAGTTTAACAAATGGGAAATATAAACTCCTGGGTGTTCTTTAAACTTATGTTCCTTTTTATTTTCTTCTCTTTTGTCCCTTTTATTCTGTATTTTTTCTTTTCTTTTTTTTTATTCCAATATTTTCTGAGTTTTTATGAGAGAAAGACCCACAGCAACAAAGGCTCTCCAACATACCTGCGTGAGGCACTTATACCCTAAAGCACTTATACCCTAAAGCACTTATACCCATGACAGATGACTAATGAAAAGCTTATAAACCTTTCGATTAATTAAAGCATTTATCAAATAGAAAAAAAGTTTTTGCTTCTTATTACTTATAAGTAATGCCACCTTATCATAGATTTTCATAGGAGTATGCGTTTTTCCTAACAGTAGATGTTTCTTAACATGAAATTGTTTTTTCAACTTCATATATTATTTCATTTACATCAAACCGGCCTTTAGAGAGACTGAGAAATTGCTACTGCCAAAAAAATATATTTTATGGCTTGACCAGTGGCTAAAATAAATGTAATTACAAATAAGACAAAAATAATTCGCACTGGAAATAAAACATTTAAAGAGGCATTATGGAGCTTTCTAATACTGCTGCCATCTGTGGTCAAAACAGAGAACTGCAGCACTCTTCTGCTTGTTCTCATAGCTCATGCTTGTAATTAAAGTATTTTTTTTTTTACTTTTTTAACCTTACATGAATTTGCCATTGGTGTCTGGTTTGAACTAAATATAACACTTTGATTGTGTGCTAGATTGTTTGACCTAGATGAGGTCACATCTGCTTAACAGCATGGAAACGTCTGACCTGACGTAAATTCAGACTTTAGAGGTGTCAGTCTGCACATCAAATGATATTTGCGTCACAAAGGTTTAAATAAAAAGACTTTTTCATAGATACTTATCAATAAAAACTTACAAAATGTCTCTTTTGGTTGTTATAATAGCTTGGTGTTTCCCAATAAAACTTACAATCAAAGGAGATATTGCAGTTATAAGTATTGATCGATACCAATATTGACCTATTACATTATCAGCACAAATAATACAAACTTCTATTATCCATTTCATGCCTTGTAATGTTAACTATTTTTTTCTCCAATATATTTTATTGAATTTTCTCTTTTTTGATACAACAAAACGTACAGACAACAAACTTAACCTTGTAACATGTACTTATACACTTACATTCACTCATGCATTCACCATTTAAACCTGTATTTGTCTAATTCCAAAAATATACAAAGCCCTTTTGATTAAGGAAGAGGGTGCAATTTATAATTAAAAACTGTAGTCAAGACATCCATTCAAAACTCCCATGAATAAGCTCCACTTTCAGTCCCTATAATCCTCATATATGGCTCCAATAGATTCTCAAAGTCCCGTTGTTTGTCCTTGGCAATGTATGTTAGTTTTTCCAGTCCAACTGAACCTGCAACTTGTTTCCTTTCAGAGTCCCATGGAGGGGGCTTCCATGCTCCTCCAGCGTAGTGCAATAGATCTTCTGGTTTAAAGACGTCAGTAGTCTATCAATGTAGTTGTCTTCCAAAATTGTTTAAATTCTCTTGGATACATTCCTAGAACACAGATTTTAACCCCTAATGGGACTTTTACTTTAAGCTATTCAGATACACACCTAATAACATCCTTCCAAAACTTCTGGACTTTAGGACATTCCGACAAACAATGGAGAAGAGTTCCTTTTTCAGATAAACATTTAGTGCAAGTATCTGGAATATCACTGCACATATGATGAAGCCTAACTGGTGTTATATAGGTTCTCATAAGCCATTAACCTCAGAAGTTTAAATCGTGTGTGTTTATCATTTGTTTTTTTATGCTATGATTCCAGTCTTCTTCGTCTATGTCTTGGAAAGTGTCTCCTCTCCAAGCGTCTAACTTATCTGTTGTTGAATCTTTAGAGGAAAAGCATCAACAAGTTATAGAACACTGAAAGAAAACCTTTGCCTTTCAAGTCCCCAACGCACACTTCTTCTATTTTTGTTAAGGGTAGAATGTCAACTATTCGTTTCAGTTTTGATATCATATAGTTTTCAATTGCAAGTATAAAAAAAAGAAAAGGGGGATATTAAATGCTTCTTACATAGCTGATCGAAAGTAAGCAACCTGCCATCAGCATATAGGTTTTTCATTTTTTTGAAAGCCTTTGGTTTACATTAGTTAAATCCTCCATTTTTCCCTGGGGTAAACTTTCCATTACCCCATATAGGGGTAAATTGTAATGTTATCTATTTTAATATTACTATGTACAAAGTATGGAAATACTTGTAACTAACAGTTATGTTACCGCTTTCCTTTTCACTGGCCTCTCTTCAAAATCCCAAGCAAACTTTTAGGCCTCAATTTCGTAACCTAGGTAGGTTGGAGCCCATTTTTTTCCCCACTAAATTGAGAGATAATTGCATAATTTGCTGTATCGCAACCCGTGTTACTTATACAGGCTGAGAAATTTTCTTGCCTAGCCAGGGGGAGTCTCCTCTGGGAAAATCACCAGAGAGAGATTCTATGGATATAAAATAAAGAAAAGAAAAGACCAAGAAAGGAAGTTGGAGTGTGGCACAGTCATCCAATGGAAAATAGGGGAACGTGGGAAAAGGAGTGCGAGAGGGAGGTAATGAATAGCAAATCAGCTCTTTCATAAAACTCCTGCTTGCACTGTTCAATCAGAGTAGTCCGGATTGGCAATTTTCCTCCAGCACAATAGAGCCAGGCCCAAGAGGACCCTGGCCTCAGTTCAGAGAGAGATAGGGAGAGGAAAAAGAAAGAGAAAAGAAGCTCTGCCAGTATCCAACCCCACCAACCAAGCATTCTTTCAAGTTTGGCAAAAACAGTTCAGACAACAGGAGGCAATGAGTACTGACTTGCCCTTTGACTTTTCTCCTTTTATAAATATTTCTTCTTCTTGATGCATGCTGAAAGAATCCTCTAAAGGAAATTTGGTATTTGAATAAGGTAGCTACCCTTTCTCCTCCTGTGGAGTCACTATCTGATGGAACCCAAACACTACGACATCATTGTCTCATTTTTAACTTTTTAGACATTAAACTCTCTTTGACATTATATGGAAATAGATATAAATTAGCAATTGTGCATCTGTGAAGCAGTTAATCATTATGGTAATGAAGTTTTGGAAGAATTGTTTTTTTTTTACTTTTTTTTTACCCAACAAAAGCAGTAATCACACCATAAACAAATGTTGTGCAATCATTTTCTTTATTAATTTTTTTAGACAAATTGCAGATAAAGGCTACTGTATGAATACCAAGAGAAATGGCACTGAAAGCTTTAATCAAAAGTAAATTGAGCATGAAAGTAGAGCCACATATAGCTAATTTAACCTAGGCTAAGAGGTCACTTGATCATGCGTTAGAGCATTTATGTCATTAATTCTGCCTGCCTCTCTTGGCTCTCCGGTAAACTGTGGCGGAAACATGAAACATGAGAAAAACAAAAACTGTAATTGCCTGTAAAAATTGAGATGGAGTGCTTCATAGCAGGCCAAGCAGATGAATGGTTTTGTTCATTTAGCACAACCTGAAGTCAACAGCATTTTTGCACACACAACAACAACCATCTGATTTTGGAATACATCCTTACACCTGCATAATAACATTTTCACACAAGTCTCAGAATATTGCATGCAAAGTAAGGTGCGCTGTTACATGAAACTCTTCAAGGGAATAATTACTCTTGACAGTTGTGTGGCAGAATCCAGATGGACTTGGCAAAGCCATGTGGAAACCTGCTCCTTGTGTGCACAACTCAAACCAGCTTCATTTCTCATTTATGCTGTAGGCCAGTCAGGCCTTAAAGCGGCACTTTTCGCTTTCTATGTTGGTTCCCTTGCTGCTTGTCAGCAATTTGGAGGAAAAAAGTCAGAAAAGGAAAGCCAGCAACATTCTGCTGGAGAGCTAGGCCAAAGAGTGGAGTTAGGAAAAAATTGCATTTGGTTAACATGACATTATTTGACAAAACAAAAGGAATTAAGCTGGCTGGTATTGTATGTTTGGAATGGAATTTTTTTCATTAGTTCATAATCCTGACCTACGGATTCAGGCTTTTTTCAATTAGCAAACACACAATATTAGGTGGTGACATGGAGCACAACACCTGGCAGTGTAGATGTTGTTATTGAGTGAAGGAAACTTAAAGTTAGTCTGAAAATCAAGCAAAACTTAGAATTATAAGAAGGTAATGCAAAGGAGAATGGATCTCTTATGGTATTTTCAGACAAATCACCTTTTACAAGAAAATATGTTTCATTGTACATTTGGAAGACTTATTTACTTTCACATTTGCTGACTTTGTGGAGCTTACAAATTTTTCACCATCATTGTAATTTCCTGCAGTATATATTGTAAGGGCACCTTTTTCTCTTACGGCAAAATAGTATCAACAACACAATGGTTCCTCCTTGTATTTCTCAGTTGAACAGTGTCCTCAGTGAAGAATATACCTTTATTTCATATATTAGTGAGTTCAATATAGATATAAATATCACATATAATTTTGGATTACAAAACTTGTGCATCAATATTTCAATTTTTTAGACTGCAAGGCAGTAAAACAGTATATTCAACCTTTTGGATTAATGTCCTTTGTAATGGAGGGCCAAGCCTAAATTTGTTCCAGCTGATATAATTTTATTGTTTAATTGGTTGGTTCTGGAAAAATCTAGGTTTGTAAATAAGCAAAAATAATAATACATTCACAGTTTGAGTTTTTGTTTGACTGTATATTTTAAAGGATATATTTACTTTTCTTTGTTCTGTAGATGTTTTATATCCAAGATAAATCCCTGCTTTTATCATCCCAATGTCTCCAAAATGCACCCTACCACCATATTTCTACTTTTTACTTGTGCACCGCAAAAACCAAGGCTTTTATTCTATTACTGAGAACTTACAGTATGGATGGAACATTTTGGACATTTTTGTTTTTGTCCAGTGTTTGTAAAGTGCCTGTGTTTTTTCTGTGTGGTACAAAACCTAAGGAAGAAGAAACTCTTGTCCCCTAACAGACTGTGAGAGTTTATGGGGGATTTATGGGATTTTTAGCTATATCCTCAAAGTTAGTATACTTCAGAGGACTGACTTTTTTAAGCAGATTTTAAAAACTGATTTGTGTGTTTTCCATCAGCTGAAGTATAAATCTAATTTATTTTACACTGGTATAGTTATATAAGCCATATCAGACACTTTTGTAATCTTTTCTTAATTCGAAGCATAGAAACATACTGCATAAAAATGCATACTGTACTTAATGTTGACTTATTACATATAAAGAGCCTAAAATCTGTTCAGATTTGGCTCAAAATGTAAAGAAAAACTAAACCTGGGTACTGAGGAACATGAGATGCTATTTAAGGATATTAAATCAGAAGCTATATCCTGTGGGCATGCGGGCCAATCCTCAGCAAAGATAAGAATCCACCACTTGAATCCATCTCCTGATAAGTGGTGCTGTAGGGGACTGATCTACTGGAAAGATTTCAAGGAAGCATTTCCCACTTACTATAACTATGCAGGCAAAGGAAGCAGTTCACAGGGCTTTTTCTAAAGGGGCGTAGAACTCGCAATTATCAGAATTTATCATGCAGATGGTAATCGGACTGGGTCTGGAAAACAAATTTTAAAGCTCCCTATAGATAAGGGGTGTCCAACCTGGGGGTCTTCCTCAACCACAGGGGGTTTCTTAAGCTTCGGATGTCACAGAGGCTTGTTGGAATTGGAGCATTAGCACTCCTTCTGGATCTTTAAAAGTCTGTGTGAAGTTAAGTGCTTAGAGACTGCTTTTATAAGCAATTGTGTCTTTCTTATAGAGTTCCAAGAGGTTCAAAGAGAGCATTAATTACTTTTCACAAGCGCTGCAGTGCTGTTGGATAGCATTCATTGAGCAAGCATGGCATTTCTAAAATTAGACCATTAGACTAGATGTAGATACCACTTCCTAAATTAAACAGCATGTAATAAAATGTACAGAGTCAGCATTTATAACCAGGCTAAAAAAATATTTCCACCATTTTACTCTTAAGCTCAGGGCACTTTAATACTAAATGATGGGGTTTAGACTCCACAAGGCAAATGTGCCAGGTTAGAGAGGACAAAACATTTAATAATGGTTATTTTAGGTGTAAAAATAATGTTAAAATCATTTATTAAAACTTAATGTTGTCATTACCCAGACATCAAACTTTATTATTTTAAAATGTGTGTTTGTTTTGGGCTTTAACCTCTTGGACACTAGGCCTGTTTTCGAGAAATATGCTTGAAAATAACATGCCCAAAATGAATTTAATATATCTCAAGAACTACAGAGTTTATTTTAATTGTTTTGGTATCAAAATAAAGGCAAGACCCCAGAGAATATGTTACAGGTCTAAAAACCATCTTTGGGCGAGTGCTGAGAACCCAAATTTGGGTCCTCATGTTATGAAAAGGTTAATAAAACCTGCCAGAAACTCCAGAGTGTGAGTGGCTTGGTTTTTTTTTTACAGTACATGTAACCTTGGTTGGAAAAACCCACAAAAACCACAGATATGGTCCTTCTTCTGCATTTAAGTCAATAGATGAAGCTTGCTGTCAAACCAACTTTCTATCTTCACCGCTATCTCTATTCCTTTGCAAGGAGCAATTCCAACAAACAGGGACTCAACTGCAGTTGGTACTTTAAGTGCTTCTGCTTGGGTAACCTTTATATATTGTGTAAGAGACCAGGGAACAACAGTAACATTGTTTATCTATCTAGCATTAGATCATGTTGCTAATGCTACAACCACAAGTGAGATTTATAAAAATGGATATGAAAAGGCTGCAGAATAATCTACATTTGTATTTCTCTCCTAAAAATGATTAAACAGGAATTCAAAGTCAATTTCAGAAGGATTGTATAATGAAAATATCAGGTTATGACTCCTTCCACCTCCTATAAAGTGGACTAAACAAACTGCTGTTTACAAATGTGCCATAAAAACTGGCCTCCCTGTGTACAACAATCAGCTGAACCAAAGTAAGTAGAGCATTTTAAGTAACTATAATATCAAAAGGAGACCTGTAACTCTAATATTTTATATAAAAAAATTTTAAAAGTAATGTACAAGGCAGCTACTGAAAAGACTGTTTAAAGCATTAGTAGTGAGTTATATTAACTTACCAGACAAGGTGGGAAACTAAAAATCAAGCCTTCCACTAATTGAAGTTACAGAAGATCAATTATTTTACCAAAAAAAAAAAAAGTAGAGCTTCTCTTGTCATTTTAGGGTCTGGTTTTATAGTAAGTTTTATAGTAAGTTTCTAGATCACATCAGAAAAATTAGCTGCATTTTTTACTTTAAATACAACTTCTGGAAAATTACACAATGCAAGAGGTACATGCATTTTCTATTCGATGGAAAAAAGTTGGCTCACCCCTTGTAACAAATCATTTTCGAGCTGCCAAAGTCGACAAGTATTTGTCAAGGGAGGGAATGATGAACCTCTATTTTTGAAGCACAAAGGAGAAACAGGTTGTTATGTCTCATCATAGGACAGATGTAGGCAGTCAACAGTGGGTGTTTGTTTTGTTTTCCTTAATGGAAACAAAAATGTAGTGGAAAATTTATGTATTATTCTTTTGTTTTGTGGGTGTATGTGCACACAGGCACAAGCTGGCTCGGAGGCGGGGAGTAGGAGGCAGCATTGTGTAGAAATACAATTTGAGACTCTGACAGCAAAACAGGTTGGAAATCACTACTTTAAATCGGTAAAATAATTGGTCCAATGCTGAGAGAAGAGGAGATTACTGAAAATATTGGGATCCATACACACATACACTCCTCTAGTCTGCGGTTTTATGCATGAGCAAACCAGCCTAACAACATTTTAATCACTTCAATAATGTAGAGCATGAAATGGATCAGTTTCAGAGGAAATCGTCTTTAATCATATTTCCTAAATGTTTTACTCCACAAACTGAAAATTCATCAACTTAAAAAGTTTCCCAATTAATAGGATGCATTTTTGACTTTACCACCCTTGAAAAGGGCAACCCCTCTGTCACGCCGGCAGTAGAAACAGTAAGAAGAAGATTGATTATTTGATTGAGCCGTCACAATTACTCATCCAGACGGTGGTCAAAGTGACAGCAACATTTCACGGTCAGAGTTCAACTGGTATGACCTGAAGTATAACTCTTTTTACAGCGTGTGGTAACAGATCATCCTGCTCCTAATATGTTATTTTTTCATTCCTTGGTGCCACTGTTACAAATCTAATGCTACTTTGTACATGCTGATGCCTTTGTTTGATTTCTTTCTCATTTAAGAAAGAACCTCTGTTGAGTTAGGTCTAGAAAATGAAATATATTGAAATAATTTTCAAAATAAAAGTGCTGCTAATGGCTATGTTAACATCTGTGATGTCAGGGTGACAGATGATAAAAATGTCAGCATTTCCAGTTTTACATCTTCTGTTGTGAAGCTAATAGATTTTTCACAGGGAAGAAAGTTTCTTATTTCATGTTTTAGTGAAATAAATCATGTTGTTTGCTATTTACCTGGAAGAAAGCCTACAATTTATGTTTTCATCTGGGTGTCATTTCTTCTATACTTTGTGCTTTTGCCATTTTAGGCTTTCTTACTTGGTTTCTCCATAGAAAAAAAAGAGTCTTTTCAGAAGAATATTTTCAAACCATATATTTGTACCGATCTAGGAAATGTTTTGTACTTGCTTTGATTAATAATGATGTTTTTTTGTTGCAGGGAAATTGTTATGTGATAAAAAATTGACTTTCATTTGCTATTTAAAAGTTGCTCTTTTATCTAAAAGCTCATTGTGTGGGATTTTTTTAAGGAACAGAAAATCTTAGGTGACCTATATGGAGGGAATCCATACATATTCCAGCAGCAGAAGACAAAATGTGTAATTAATATTACATTAGAAATCCAGAGCATAAAACGCCTTCAGGCCAGATACTGTTCCAGATATAAAAAAAGAAGCTGAAATTATTTGTGTCACTTTAAAAATGTATATATTGGATGTTATTTTCCTACCCAATATTTTTGATGTAATAGTTTATTCCCAGCTCTTGTTTTTTTTTTATGGATTTGCAAGGAGTTTCTTTCAATAGACAGAAAATTCAACAACTGAATTGATTTAATAACAATAAGTTTATTTTGTATCTTCATGTATTTATCCAGTATTAGAACCAAACTGACCTTTAGTGTAAATTCCCCATATTTTGCTTTTATTATCTTCCAGTCTTGAATGACTTTGACTTGGTTCATTGGTTTCCTTCATGAGCAAACCATCTTCATTTATGTTGTGCCCACATGTTCTGGCCTCATGTCGTCGTCCTCTTTCTGCTTTCAGCTGTGCCCAGTGTGATTCCCTGCAGAGTGGACTCACAGATGGACACAGTAGGGGTTCCACAGACAGCCTGGCTGCCACACCAGCCTCACGTCTCATCATGCGCCTCACAGACTGGCAGCACATCACACAGTCACATCAGGAAGATTTCTCATTCATCCATCTGCAGGAAAATTGTTTACGAGCTAATTTGCCTTAGCTGCATATCTGCACTGGTTTTATGCTTTTGAAGCTAATTAAGATCCAGGGTTGATTAATTAAGTTATCATTTACTCATTTGAAATATATGTCATTATTGTAGAGTATTCAATGATTAATTCTTAGTTTAATAAAGAGCTCTATCACTATGTTTTTGATACATCTTAAAGAAAACACTTGATTTAAAATGATTATGGTGTTAAGGATTTAAAAAAATATACAGAAACTGGATTTCATTCCTGCCTCAGATGGTGAACAGCTTTGCTCCTGTGTCTATGAATAGGACCTCAGCACTGAACAAATGTAAGAGATACGAGATTAGAGAAGTAGACGCTATATTAAACTTTGAGCTCTTGTGTAGTAATAACTAAATAATCCAATTCCGTCTCAAAAGAGTTGTGGCTCCATCTTTAAGTCGAAAGTGTTTTAGAAAGACAGAGCTGTAAGCCAGTGTGTGCAAAGCACCAAACCTTTTTGATTTTAGATTGCTACATTTTAAATAATGTCTATTAAAATGATCAGGTTTATTTGGTAGTGTTATGTCTGTGTAGCTCTTTTAAACCCAGAGGAGTATTTTTTAAGGTAAAAACATAAAATAATATCGAAGATGTTTATTTTATTTTTTTGTCTTCAATATTTCAAAATAATGACACCATAATCATTTCAAATCAAGTGTTTACCTTTAGTTATACCAAAAACAATATAACTATAAAACACTAAATAAATCCTCTAAAACTATCAAAGACTGGCATATATTTCACATGAGTGAATGATAACTTCATTAATCAACTTAGGAGGTTATTCAGTCTCAAAAGCACAAATCAGAGCAGATATGCAGCAAGAGCAAATAAGCGTTTCCTGTAAATGGATTGAAAGATGAAAAAAAGAAAAACTAGCTCATTGAAACAGAAGGTTTTTAGTACAATTTCAGCTTCTCTTTTGTGTTAGTAAACATAAAACTATCTGCCCCCTGCTATACAAATAAATGCATATATGTTTGTGAGAATAGATTAATAGAACTTGACCCAATATCTATTAATCTTGATGAAAATGAAAATTTAGCTTCAAGTGTTTAGACTAAAAGTGATGCATATAAAAGCAATTTACTCATTGTTCAAAATTGTCACTGTCCAAAAATCCTAAAAGATAAATAACATGAAAGGAATACATTACATCTATATAAAGAACTTTATGTTAATCCAGTGTGAGTAAAACATAGTGAACTATATTACTATGGCATTTAATTTCTATTTTCTTTTTCTTTTTGCATACAGGCTCTGTATTATTTTGTGGATTTCGTATTTGTGTTGCTAAGTACTATTGTTGACACGTCACTCTAATTTAATTGAGCTGCAAAAACTGGTATTTATATTCGGAATATACATTATATTTCCTCAGTATGTGGGCTAAGACGTATGCTTACTGCTACTGTAAATATAGCTTTCATGAAGTCATGCACTCTAACAAAAGAGATACTGTTGACCTCTGACTGGCAACCAGCTGAAGATTCTGCAGGTCAGTCTTTCTCTAAGCTCCCAG
Organism: Cyprinodon tularosa; assembly: GCF_016077235.1. Taxonomy (NCBI): domain Eukaryota; kingdom Metazoa; phylum Chordata; class Actinopteri; order Cyprinodontiformes; family Cyprinodontidae; genus Cyprinodon; species Cyprinodon tularosa. The sequence continues at coordinate 529,226 of NW_024039508.1, read as the reverse complement.
CATTCCATGCATCCTCATTTGATCAGTTCGGTCCACTGGCAACCTCTTCAGTGGTTGTTCTTCCACTCTCTTTTTATTTTTTCAAATGTCTAATGTTTTCCTAAAATCATCAAATGTTTTGATGATAATATAGAGGTGAGATCTCCACTGAGGACTAAAAACTAAAAGACTTTCAGCTGCTGTAAAAATGTACATTTTCCTGAAGCAAGATACTAATTTGTACTTGGAGAGACTTTATCTGACTTATTAGAGAATTTTCTAAATTTTTAATGGTTCATAATCCCCTCTTGCTAAGGTTAAAGAATCAAATTGGGAATTGACAACAACTGTTTAAAAAAATATGTGTTGGCTATCACTTTTTAAGCGTATCCATATAGGTATATATCTAGTTCCCACAAGACCAGACTGAAGTACCGGTAAGTGACTCGTAGAATTCTCTGTATTGATAGTATAATGGTAAACAGCATTACCTTTGAGCAGCATATAAACAGCAATACAAAGACTTCATTTCTCAGTTGCCAGGGTTTTTTGTGAGCTATGGCTTTGTCAAGTGATGATGGATGATGTGTTCTTAAAAAGGTATAAAGCAAAGACAGCTAGTACGGGTATAGATCTACGTATATGAGAGGGACAAATGCAAAATGCAGGTAATTAAACAGTATTGCTTGTTTGCATCAGTCCCATAAGGTCTTTATTTGTAGCCCTAAGATGGGAATGAATGTAAATATAAGATAATATAATTTCTTTTTTAAATATAACCAAAAATGTGCACCTTTAGAGGAAATAAATTAGGTTTTTTTCTTAATACACTTTAGTGACCCATTTGAAAATGTCCTTACCGCAGAACAAATCCAAAGAGTTAGATTAGCTTATGTTTCCTTGACATCAGCTTGCTACAATAGTCATTTCAAATATTGCTCTCTTTTCTAGTTTTCTAAATTTGATTAAAAATTTCTGTTTACTTGTTTTTTAGATTTTCTTTTACATACTTTAAACCAACAAAACACAATCAATTTTGGTCCTATTACAGTACATGTCATCAATAAGGTGGAAAGCTGCTTCTGGGTTCATTGGACTATAACGATGGTGCCAGAGTACCTGGAAGGAGAGAGGGTGAAGTCATTCAATAACTTTCTATAGAAACTTTGCAACTCACACTATCAAAGATCTGCTGACTACAGGACAGAGATATAAATCAGATTACAGGGTTTAAAACACTAGCTAGATATAGAGACTAACCTGTTGTAGTTCCAACTTTTTGTTACAGTTTTTTTCTACTCAGTTTCATTATGATTTAATATTAGTAAAACATTTTCTGCACTTCTACTATGTGCTTCATTAGTCATAAGAAAAATATTTTTTTGGGTGAGTGAAAAAGCTCTAGAGATTTTTTGTTTTTTTGAAGTACTCTGAAACCTAAATCATTTATTTATTTCTGTTGCTTGAGGCTCAGAAAATTCATCAGTTGGTTGATGTATAGGTGTATTAATTTTCCTTTTCATCTTAATTGTTGGGAGGCAAGACATTTATGAATAATTTCTGTGAAATGAACACCCCATGCTGTGCTGATGAAACATTTTACCGAACTATAGATGATGGATCATGTTTTAATTATCTTTCAGTTTCCCCTAAAAGTGGGAAAGAAGAAATGTGTTCTGTCTTAAACCCATAGTTTTTGTCTGATTAGTAATTTGATCACAAATGGTAAAAGGCATCCCCTCAGTCTGTTTGTTCCAGATTGATGACTTTAGGCAGAGGTCATCCGTCTGCGCCCTGGAGATGACCATTGAATTCTCTCTTGAAATTAACTGTTCACTCCAGTGCTGCTCCCGCTGCTGTGCAGAGGCCGCAGCTCTTTATCTAAAAAGTGATGACCTTGAGTTAAAGGCACAGTCTCTGGTGGCTCCTATAACAAGGCCAGCATTTGGCACTGGAACCAGACTTCTCCCCAGTGGGAAGGAGAAAGGAACCAGACCTCTGGCTGTCATGATAATTGGCGAAAGGCGCCTCAATCATACAGAAGCTCTAGCACACTGACATTCATTACCTTTAATAGTATTTTCTCCATCACTCCATCACTATCTCCTATTCTCCTGTTCTCTCTGTCACACTTTTCCCCTCATTTTGTTTGTGCCTTCACCTCATCAGGCCTCCCACCGCCATCCCTCGGGTCACCATGCAAGGTCTCTATGCCGCCGTTATCCGTGGCACCTTGAGAGATAAAGTCACTCCAGATGACTGATGACCGCTGGTCCAAGCGGGGATGAGAACCAGTTTGTAATGACACAGATATGCTGTGTGCTATTTATTTAGTCTCAAGGCTGCGTGTGCACCCGTGTCAGGTCACAAGCTGGATCAGCAGCGGCATCATGAGGTTCATCATAAAGGCCCTTGTAAATAAAACAAATGTTCTTCCATGCAGCATTTACAGAATAGACTGAGATAAAACCATGTCCTTAAGATGAATGGATGGGAGTTTTATCAGCGTTGAGACCGGACATGCAGGAAAACTGCCTGAGATTAGTTTTTTTTAATAGCTGTTTATGATTCTGCAGTGACTGGAGCAGATAATGACCAGCTGTGGGCATCACTCTCCTGGTGTCTCAGGGACCTCTTCGGCAAACTAACTAATCTCATTATGGCACTTTACAGATGCAGCTTACTCACTTGTGAGTTTCACCTGATAGCCTCCCATGGTATGCTGGATAAACTGACAGTTTGGCCACAGTCAGGCTCCAATAGGGGAACAGAGGTCGACAGGCTCACTCAGACGGTGTGCTGCTGTTCATATTTTACCTGAATTATTCAGCGCCTCTTAACTTTCTTCTCCCTCAGGTTGTTTTAAAAGTGCATAATAGGAGAAAGCTAACTGTGTCACAGATTTCTGAAACACACAGTGTTGAATTTATTCAGGTTGTGTATTTTATATAAGGCCCTGCACTCGTAAAGGGATTACTAAATTGGTAGTGCTGTCTTACACACACAATGCTATACCCACAGTGGGGTATAGCCAGAGGCATTATTGTAATCATTTGTGCAGGAACTTGTTTTAGCCATTTTAAGCATTGCAGGATATTGATTACCAATTCAAAACACCTTTTTACGGGGAGTGTAGTGGCCAAAGGTTAATCAGATTTAAAAACAGCTACACTTTTTAAAGCTTAACTTCAACTGGATTTTACCTATTCATATGCAGCCAGTTGAATATTAAACAAGGATTATTACATATTGACTCTGATATTAGAAAAGCCAGCTTGCTATTAAAAAAAGTGCTTTACTGGACAAATGTGCGCAAACAATATTAAATTGGATACCTGACATGAGTGAAAATTGTTGCCTGTCTAAAGGTTTGAGCAGAACAGACTTTGTTTTTTTTTTGTTTCAGTGTATTCAACAAAACACCAAACTATAAGTATCTCATTATGTTTTACGTGGAAATTCCATATTGTTTGAATTGTGAACCATTAAATTAAGATATAGCTGCAGGCAGTTTTGGTTTAACATTTAAGCTGCAATGTAGTGCTCCAGGAAAACAAAGAAAACTATTGCTTAAGAAATTTGGAAATATTCAGACTTTGAAAATAGACATTGTGTCAGAAACCAGAACCTTAGACCAAGAAAACAGCAGACAGACTGATTTTATTTCTAATAGCGTTTATTGACTGCTCAACGAATCTGCGACTCAGCAGCCTGAACAGGTTAATGACCACGTAACTCTGACAGAGGGCGATTACAAGCCTGTGAGTCACTAACCTGGTTTTAAAGTTCAGTTCAAGCCCAGAGCAAGGACTGGAATCCAACCAGATGATTTTCCACAGCACATCGCGGACACCGTCCAGACAGTTACAGGGGCCAAAGCCAAAAGGCTGCAGAGTTGTCTGACGAGCAGAAGCCAGCAGACAAGGGAGAGCAGGTGATTCCAGAGACAGAATCCAAAGCCTGTGATGATGAGGAAAACAGAAGTCCAGGCCAGAAGATCGGAAGGACTTAAAGAGGTACCGTAGGGAAATCCAAGCCTAATCCAATATGTCAAAATCCAATCTGTCAGAAGACAGATTCAAGGTAGTAAGCAGGCAGAATCCAGCAGGAGATGGAATACAAATCAGGCAAACAGATCAAAACAAAATCTGGTGGAGCTATGTAGGTGGAAGGAATGAACCAATTACCCAGTCTTGAATACCACGATCATGACAGACTGTTGCTATGAGAAACCTCAAAGAACCTTATATTCAGCCTGACACGTTGTTCTGCTTCATAGGTTCATTGAAAGTTTGTGATAATGCCAGACTGAACTGAAGTTGAAGGCAAACAGACAGGTAGCAAATGATGGCTTACCAGTTGTTGACAGGTTGAACAGACATTTGAAAGGCAGGGGCAGTCCAAGTCATAGCCAGAATCCAGTGACGGGTGGCAAGCACAGGAACAATGCAAGCAATACACAAAAGAACTTTGAATGAACCTTATGCTGGAGGAGAGACAATCTGGCTGAGACTGACAATGAGAGGCAGGAGATAAAAGCTTGGAAGAATAAGGGTGATTAGGAGAGAGTTGCGTGTATCAGCTCATTCTAATGAACACAGAGTGAGGCAAGCAGCCAGCACATAAACAAGCAACACAACTAACTAAAGGTAGGTTGCATGATAATATTTTGAGAACTATTTTTCTAAGCTGCTGCTCATCACTCAGGGGCAACTGGATTCTGAAAATGACCTTAACTTTAAAGAAGAGTAGATCTTATATTTAAGTTCACTTCAGTTTGGGTGTCTACTGTTTCTAGAAACATTCCAAGCTCTAAAAACTATAACACATCCAGCCATATCTTCATATCTAGCATTATCTAGAACTATCCTTACCTGTATGAAGGGAAGGTTCTTTTTTTGTTTTGGTTTTAATAACACTTGCTCTTAAAGAAGGAGGTAGATTTGTCTTTGTTGGCTTAGCTATAAAATACTCTGCATTCTTTTTAAGATCAGAGTTGCATCCATGTACCCTAACATACTATAGGTGAAACTATTTTTAAAACTGAGAGCCTTTCCCAGTTTGAGGAGATAAACAAACATTTGAACTTAGCCATATAAGCAGTTCCTTCCCATCATGGATTAATAAGCTATTTTTCTTGGATGGACACCAGCAACGAAAAGTTACTCAACATCTTCTGATTTTTTACCTTGACTACTGTGAAGCAACAGGAAAATTTTAAAACTTTTTCATTGCTTTTTACTTATTGAAATTGTTCAGTTGCAGCAAGTAATTAGAAAAGTTTTAACAATGCTGAAATCGTAGTTATTATTCCACTACTTAATGTGGATATTAAGACACCGGAAGTGGTTATTTCTCTGTTTTTTGTTTTTGTTTTCAAAGAGAACCTTAACTATTATTTTTACTGCTGATAAAAGATATAAAGTTTAACCGAGAGAATAAATCCCTATTATTTTGCATAGAGGTGCTTATTGGTTTTTGTTTAAGTTATATCACCTTCCTGTTGTTCTGCTCATTACACTGGGACTGTTTGAGGCTGATATTAGCTGGTTGATTAGTCAGGTTATATGCTTGGATGGCCAGCCTGCGGCTGTCTGCTAATCTGGCTCACTGTTCAAACCATGGCAGTTTTAAAAGTGTCTAATCTTAATGAAATGATGGGTGATTTCCTAACAGATACATTTCCCTTTCTTGTAAGGAACAATAAAATGTGACCACCTTGTGTTTTGGCAGCTGACAGAGGGAAGTCACTTTTAAAACACTGATATTCTTAATACTAACCTTAATCCTTGCAGTTACTGTTAAGATAATTTATGTTTTAAGGTGTTTTGATAAAAAAAGGTCAGTCTAGAAAATGTTCCACCAAGATTTTTTACCTGTTGTAGTAGTAAAGCCGCTAAAATGACAAGATTTAGAAAAAAAGATGTGTTTTCATACCAATTTATTTATTTAAGTGCCCCTGGAGTTAAATAAATACATTTTCCGCTAAACAATAACCAGTGTGTCCTATTAACTGCTAATTATTTCATTAATTCTCTATATGTGCAATTGTTTTTGGGGTTTGTTTTACCATGGACTAAACCTGATTATTGAAGCAATAGAAAAAGGTTCCTCCCCAATCTTAGCATGTTAAAGTGTTTGTAGGCAGCATCATTAGTCACGCCAGACAAATGCATTAATGTTGGCATTTAATGAACTTCCTCTGGCAGTTAATTTAATTTTAAACCACATAAGAAATGGGCTATTTTTGATCGCTGCTGCAGCTGAGGCATTGATCGATATGATTTTATATAACCTGCGTTATGAAAGACTTACTCATTCCATGCATTGTAGGGTTTATTTTTTTTTATCTAAAATGTGTTAATTCAACTCTCAGAAGATTCTATGCAGACTTTATTTATATGTTTAATTTTTTAAGAAATCTATACCTACAGTTAAACAGTGCTTGAAGGTGAACTGCATGATTTTGAGAAAAGTTCTGATTAAAGAAACAAATTGAGTGTATTTGGGTTGAAAACATTAGAAGAGATCACTCTGATTAGCTAGCACTGGTAAACGCTATACAGGTAGTAGATATCTGGTTATTTATTTATTTTTTTTAGTTTAGCCTCAGTTTTACCAGGAAGTCCCATTTAGATTCAAAAGCTCCTTTACAAGAGAGACATGGTCACAGTAGCAACCAAATCACAATAAAACATGCATAATATACACCAACTTACATTTTCATAGTAAAGAAGGACATAATGTTTAAAACACAAGACTCTCAAGAGTAGTTTTAAATTCATTGACAGGTTTTAACTTAGATTCTGGAGAATCTGAGTGTTGTTTAGGTGCTTTTAAGTGTTTTCCAAAACTAACCTGGGTTCTTACATACTAGTCGAGCTGTCATTGTCTTGGCACTGAAGGTTGGCATTTTCATTTATTCCTGTCAGCTGTCTAATTGGCCAGGCAGCTCATTACGCTCATCTATTCCACCTGGTTCCTGCCACTATATACTGTATGCTGCCTGTTTGCCTAACATTGGTGCCATATTATTCAATCTGTTTTGTGAGAGTAACTCTCGCAATCTTGTAATTGTCTGCTCTATCAGTTCTGTTTTGGACTGATTCCTGGATTTTGCTTCTTAACGGAACATGGACGGCGCTACTGACCTCGGCTTGGATTCGCCTATGGTACCTCTTAGGCCCTCTGATCTACTGGTCAGTAAACCTGGTTCTGATACAACTTCAGCTCTGAATATTTCCTCACGGACACTGATGCCTCCTCTGTGTCCACTGGCGTTGGCTCGCCTCAACACTCTGAACTCTGGAAGCGGCATCGGCCACAAGCGGTGGACAATCTCTCTTTCGGATTCTTCTCCCTTCTCTGGGATCGGACTGTACTCAGAACCAGGTCAGTGACTTTTGCTCCTAGTCATGATGAGCCTTTTATTTATAGTCACTGACCTGAGTTTTCTATTCCTGCACAGAATGCGGTTATCTGCCCCGCTGATGACCAGCCGCACACTGTATTTTGTGTTCAATAAAGGCTTGTTTGAAAATCGTCCTGACCTGTCTGCTTTGAATATTGGTTCCAAGGTTCCGAGGTCATGGCAAAACCATTTTGTTGCATCTTCATAAAAACTTCTGACAGGTCATTTTAATTTAAAATGTATAAATAAAAGTTGGAAGAAACATGAAAGCAAATCTGTGGCCTTCTGCCTCTTGTGACGACAGCAGCAGTACCAGAATCCGTTTTTAAGAGTAGATTTTAACTCAATGCAAGAAAGATATACAACAAAAAAGAAATACTAAATAAAAAAACAGGATGATGTTTTGAAATGTTTTTAACTTTTGGTGCACAGATTAGTCCAAAAAATCCTTATTTTTACTATGATTTTATTCTGGAACAGTTTTCACATAATAAATGAAATCGGTAGGAACTTATAAAAGATGCAGCTTATAGACCTTCCTTTTTAATAAGATAAGACAGGCCGTTTTGAATAAAATATCAGGAGATAATTTCTCTTACAGGTACAAGTGTAGCATATATTTGCATAAATGCCTCGATCAAACCTTTTGTTTTGGAGTTTCCCCTTCAAATCCCTTCACTGATTGCAATCTAAAACTGCCGTCACTGGATGAATATTAATGTTTGGAGTTTATTAAATATCCTAATTCAGTTAGCTTCTTGATGTGGCTTAATTTTAATAAGCATGTTAATTTTTGACAGTCATATGAATATCAATATGCTTTAAAGCTTTTCAACACATTTTTATCTTCCTTACACGTCTGTCACAGAGAATGGCTTTTGTAATTTTTTCCAAATTAAGCTCACATTTTTCATTATGTGCTAATATTTGCTATACTTAGTTTCTCTCAGAAGACACCTAAATTGTTTTTTTCTTGCCCCTGTATTGATTTAAACCTGACACAGGCCATCCTGTGGGAGGCACTTACAAGTCTAACCTTTCTATTTCTCTACGCAATTTCCTCAATTTCCTCAATTTTTATTAATTCCAGACATGATCCACCCTCTAACGATTTTCTACAATCAATATGACAGACTGAAAATAACGTGGTTTACAAAATATCTTGAAAACTAAAATGTAAATTAAATTATGTTAATTATTATGTAAGTTCATGTTACAAGGTTAAAGAAAATCATTTTTCTTTTTTTGATTTCTCAAAATTAAAGAGGCATTCAAGGCAAATGTTGGTCCTGGTCTAGAATAGCTTTCAAGCCATTATTTTTCTATCACTTCAATTCAGTAATATAAAGTAAAGTCTTATTTAGAGCTTTTCAAAGTGTTTTACTGCAATAACAAAGGTTGTTGAAGTGGGCCGAGGATGTAGGACTTTTCTTTTAACTAGTCGGTCACCAGTTCAAGCCCCCACTACATCCACTTTGCCCGCCTTGCCTTCTGTTTATGGTCAGAGGGCCCAGTGCTGCCAATCATTTGACATAATTACTCCTTTCATTCTGCCCCAGGGCTATTATGTTACTAATCAACATTAATGTGTGTAGGGATGGTCAATTGACTGACTGTAGTGAGAACTGTTTTGCTGCCCTATGACTTGATAAAGCACCATTTAAGTAGAGTCCATTTAATTGGATCATTTCTGACCAGAAGGTCTGAGATAAACCATAGACCAGGGGTCTTCAAGGTTTTCCAGGCCAAGGACCCCCAAACTGATGGCCAGATCGAGCGAGGACCCCCTATTTATATATATTGCATGAAATTGTGTAATATCAAACTGGTCCTATAGTCAGTCTATTTCATATAGTGTCATGTAATGATAGTAATTTCCCCCTGGGATTATTAAAGTCTGATTCTGATTCCTTCTTGATGGGACAGGTGTTGTGAATGAAACGGTGCCCAGCTTGAAAGAGCTCCTGTGTGCATTGATGACTGAAAGATATCTTCTGCCTCCATTGTGTGTTGAATTCATGTTAATGTTTATTTAAAGACATATCAATTAATGGAAAAAAAATTCCAGGGGGAAATATATAAAAAAAAAGTCTAATCAACCAAAACTTTTGCGACCCCCATGCAGTACCTCTGAGGACTCCCTAGGGGTCGCGGACCCCCTGTTGAAGACCTCCGCCATATACCATAAGCAAGATTTTACATCCTATCCCTTTAAAAACAATAAGTGATTTATCGTCGGTTGTAATACATAATACATAATTTGAATTTTGAGGTTGACAAATGAACATGTATGTTCAGGCTGCAAATCTTCAAATGTGTAATGCTGTCATATCAACATGTACCAAAATCTGTTTTGGAATGAAAAAGGATGCTGCTTTCGTACAAATATTGTTTTCCTATAGAGCAGCCAGTTTCTGTATGGTCCCTACAGTTAGCTTTGAGTCTAGCATGGGTCTTTCTCCTTTTTTAAAGGGCAGGAATCAGGTCATCTCAAAATAAAAACCCTTAAACTCCCATTTGCAGGTTCTTTTGTCTGTGATCCATATCTTACTGATCTAGGAAAGGCATTAAAAGGTGGTATGTTGGGGTTTGTATTTCGCTCTTTGTGCTTCTCTGATCATTTGTCACTTTCTTCTATTCACTAGAATTTGAATAACACTGAAATATTTTAATAATCACCTTCTATATTTCTTTGCAATTTGTAAAAATCAACTAAACCTGTCCTCTAAATCTGTCCATTAACCCATGCTTTACAGAGAAATGAGAATTATAGGTTTTAACCTGCTATCTTACAGCCTTTCCAATCCAAATATCCAGCTCTAAAGTCACAAGCCTACCACTCCTCCAAATCTACAGCTGTGATAAGATACACAAAAAGAAAATCAAGTAAGGTGTAGGATCTGTAAGGACTTGAGAGATTTATTTTTTTCTGTATGTGAGAAAAATATTCAGATTGGAAGAAACTGGAAACGCATTACTAGGCTGGGTTTGGGAGACTGAAGCTGTTTATAAAAATAGACTGTAGTTAAAATTTTTTTTTAGGATTTTCAACTTTTGGAGCAAGATGTTGCATATCTTCTATCTGTTTTTGGGTGGAGACTAAAATTATCTTCACAGTCATCGGTTGGGGCTGCAGAAGCAGTCAGTTGCTTAAAGAAACCGAACAAACAGATAAGAAAAGGGTGGTTGTCTGCTACAGACAGCTTTGGTACCCAGACACCTGACAGGATGAAGAAGAGTGTCGACAAGCTGCTGAACATGATCAGTATCAGTAGGAAACCTCTGCACAATGTGCTGATGGACCAACAAGAGGAAACTCTCAGAGGTTGTTTATTTAGCTGTGCAGCAAAAAATAACACAATACACAATGTGTGCTGATATAGGTGTCCTTTTTATAAATAAAAAAACGCTGTATATGTACGAAACACATTCCTTTTTTTTGTTCTTTTAATTACATCAACACACTTTTTTAACTTGGCTTGTGTGTAACTATCCATTTTTATTTTTACATCACTTTCCTATATAGTTTGCTAATGTGAGAGCAAATACTATTCCCCTTTTACTGCTAAAAATAATATGAGTCTGATTTTCAAAAGCGTTTTTAAAAGACTTGCAAACTTGTTTGCAGAAACAATTTTAAATAATCATTGATATACAGATAATATTTGAATGAATGGACTGTACAAATTTGCAGGTAGTAGTATTTAGGTTTTCCAGAACCCTTCTGAAAGTCAGGTGCAAACACATGAGTAAAAATGTTGGCAGTCCTAGTGGCCAAAAAGGGGGTATAGCTACTATGCCAGATGATAAATGCTGTCTTTGAGCATGTAAACATATCTGGATTATCAGAGGTAACAATAGCAAAGTAACATTAATATAAAAATAAAAGTCTGTACAGACTGCTTGAATTAATGTAGTGGCATTGTAGACAATTAATAAACAATTAAAACAAAACAAAGAATATAACTTAAATTCAATATTGTGGCATATTTACCAAAAATACACGATGAGTAGATGACTGTAAACACAACAAGGGAACTGCTTCCTTTTCCTACTTTAAAATAGAATTCTCTAACATTTGTTTGATCACTCTCCAAGCCCTGGCTTTCATATGCAGGGATTAAAAAAAAACTTCACCAGACCACAGATTATAAGATAAGCTGTATTCTGGTAGCAAACCTCTCATGCCTCCAGATGGTGTCACAACTTAAAGGTATATGTAGGATGGTCTTTTTCTGGGTGGATCATCAAAATAAGCGGTCCTCCTAATTGTCAATCATTCTGGTGATATGTTTCGTAAAGCCGTCCTATGTGCTCATCACCATTTTCACTTACCGGTGGTGAGTCTGACATAGTGGATAAACTGCAAATATTCTTTTGAAAAGTAAGGTTGTATGAACGACACAAACAGATACTTCTAAACAGAGCATGCACAAGGAGAAATGGGCTTGTGCATGCTCTCATACGCGTTTAATAGGCGTTCAGTCACAGAAATGGGTACAGAGTTGCACGTGCAGTCTATTAAAAAAATTCAAGAAAAATAATTTTTATTGAATAAATGAAAACATGTATTTTTAAGATTAGTAATTGGTTATATACAGTGGGGCAAAAAAGTACTTAGTCAGCCACCAATAGTGCAAGTTCTCCGACTTAAACAGATGAGAGAGGCCGGTAATTTTCATCATAGATATACCTCAACTATGAGAGACAAAATGAGAAAAAAAAATACAGAAAATAACATTGTCTGATTTTTAAAGAATTTATTTGCAAAATATGGTGGAAAATAAGTATTTGGTCAATAACAAAAGTTCATCTCAATACTTTGTTATATACCCTTTGTTGGCAATGACAGAGATCAAACGATTTCTGTAAATCTTCACAAGGTTTTCACACACTGTTGCTGGTATTTTGGCCCATTCCTCCATGCAGATCTCCTCTAGAGCAGTGATGTTCTGGGGCTGTCGCTGGGCAACACGGACTTTCAACTCCCTCCAAAGATTTTCTATGGGGTTGAGATCTGGAGACTGGCTAGGCCACTCCAGGACCTTAAAATGCTTCTTACGAAGCCACTCCTTCGTTACCCGGGCGGTGTGTTTGGGATCATTGTCATGCTGAAAGACCCAGCCACGTTTCAACTTCAATGCCCTTGCTGATGGAAGGAGGTTTTTACTCAAAATTTGACGATACATGGCCCCATTCATTCTTTCCTTCACACGGATCAGTCGTCCTGGTCCCTTAGCAGAAAAACAGCCCCAAAGCATGATGTTTCCACCCCCATGCTTCACTGTAGGTATGGTGGTCTTTGGATGCAACTCAGCATTCTCTCTCCTCCAAACACGACGAGTAGAGTTTTTACCAAAAAGTTCTATTTTGGTTTCATCTGACCATATGATATTCTCCCAGTCATCGTCTGGATCATCCAAATGCTCTCTAGCAAACTTCAGACGGGCCTTGACATGTACTGGCTTAAGCAGGGGGACACGTCTGGCACTGCAGGATTTGAGTCCCTGGCGGCGTAGTGTGTTACTGATGGTAGCCTTTGTTACTTTGGTCCCAGCTCTCTGCAGGTCATTCACTAGGTCCTCCCGTGTGGTTCTGGGATTTTTACTCACCGTTCTTGTGATCATTTTGACCCCACGGTGTGAGATCTTGCGTGGAGCCCCAGATCGAGGAAGATTATCAGTGGTCTTGTATGTTTTCCATTTTCTAATAATTGATCCCACAGTTGATTTCTTCACACCGAGCTGTTTACCTATTGCAGATTCAGACTTCCCAGCCTGGTGCAGGGCTATAATTTTGTTTCGGGTGTCCTTTGACAGCTCTCTAGTTTTGGCCATGGTGGAGTTTAGAGTGTGACTGTTTGAGGTTGTGGACAGGTGTCTTTTATACTGATAACGGGTTCAAACAGGGGCCATTAATGAAGGTAACGAGTGGAAGACAGAGGAGCCTCTTACAGAAGAAGTTACAGGTCTGTGAGAGCCAGACATCGTGCTTGTTTGTAACTGACCAAATACTTATTTTCCACCATAGTTTGCAAATAAATTCTTTAAAAATCAGACAATGTGATTTTCTGGATTTTTTTTTTCTCATTTTGTCTCTCATAGTTGAGGTATATCTATGATGAAAATTACCGGCCTCTCTCATCTTTTTAAGTGGGAGAACTTGCACTATTGGTTGCTGACTAAATACTTTTTTGCCCCACTGTATTTGCATGCTTTGTTTAAACCCCTTTTCTTGTTTGCACACTGATTGTGTCCAACCTACCTGTTTATATCTAATTTTATTGTGTTCCATTCTGTCAATGCGAAATTATCCATAAAGCCGATTCGCATGCAGGTTTTACCTGATTTTTTGCAAGATCCTTTTTTTTTTAGATTATTGGCTCCTGCAAGAAGCTTTTCTCACATGGAATGATGGGTTCTGTCTCCAGCTTTAAAGATAATTTCCATGACTTTTAAGGTTAAGTACTGCTCCCTGAACACACTTTGCGGAAGTTAATAGACAGGGACCTAGGAGGATGCTGGGCTTTCATACCACTATTGTCTCAAATAAAACCCAGCCAGCCAGCCAGCTAAAGCACATTTCTTTAATGAATGCTTGACTACATGAAAAGCCTTTAATGGACATAGCCTTGACACTGTCATCGGACATTTCCCAGCACAGATATGACTTTTCCTCCCATAGGAGAGCATTTGACTTGTGCAGCAGCCTCAGAGGAGAATTATGATGAAGAAAAACTGATGGACCTGAAGTGTTTTTGTTCTGGAGGCTTGTAATTACAGCCAAGAGAGCTGAGGTATAATTATGTGAGTCCTATCAGCGAATGATAGAGGGGTAGTTGGAGAAAATGAAAATCAGATATTCTATCACCCAACTCTCAAAAAGGGGAGTCGGATGAAGACTGGGGCATTACTGTGTTCTTTTTTTTTTTTATAAACCAATAAATGAAGCAATTTTCTTTTCGTTTTTGAAGCAGCTTCCCTAACCTTTTGCCCTTTTCCTTTTTTTTTTTAACTCTCCCTCTTTGACTTATCTCCCTGCCTTCTTCCCTCCTCTCCCTGTCTGACAGTGTTCCAAGCTACTCAGAGCAATTACAATTTAAAATGGCAAAATGGAGATCATCGCCATGTCACAGGATCAAGTGAAGTGAAATGGCCCATGAAAAAAGCCTACGTTTGCAAGTGTGTGTATGTCCTGAGCTGTCCGTCTCTGTTGTACATTTGCTTCACCATAATTTAACAACTTACAACATCTGACCACTACAGTGCGTTCTGTATTAGTTTCTGAGTGACTCGCCTTGAGATGCCGTCAGAGCTAATGTAGTGTGACGGAAGGACAGTTATCCTGCTCTGCTAATTTTTCCATCAGCCATTACTCCCAACAATTTCCCAAACTTTTGATCGTAGCTGCACCACTTTCTGTCTGAACTCAGCATTTTAAAGCCGAAAGCTGTAATAGATCTAAATGTGCTACTTCTGGGTAGTCATGATTTTTTGGGCGTGATTTCATTCTGCATTTTTCCACACTTGGACTCGCTCCATTAGTTTTTAATCACACTTCTTTTTTAAGTAGTGGAGGGCATTTGATATATTCAGACATATTCCAGATGAGGCTGTGTGTTCTTAGAGCTGGATATATGTACTTGTCTCTATCAGTGATTAGATACTTATGCAAAAGTTAAACTAAGAAGAAACAGATGTGTTTTACTTCATCATCCATCCAAAATAGATCTGATCCACCAAGCTGCAGGGCAACAGAGCAGGTATGAACTATCACATTAACAAGAACTGAATTCTATTTGCAACAGAGCACACGGATAAATAAACGAGTCTGGAGTCTGGCATTGTTTACACTACGACGGTTTTTGGAGAAAATGACAAAGTACTGTTGTGTTTCCACTGTTTACTGAGATTTTAATCTAAGCATCGTTTAGGTGGGATAATAGAAAAACTAAAAAGATACCCTTAAAATGACTATTGTCATGCAACCAGAGCTTAAAGCTGCTACTATTTCTAATCTCTGATTGAATATTAGCATATCTGAAAAAAATACGGGTCTATATGTGAGGAAACTAAGCCCTCTTATGTGGAAACTTAGCTCCTGTCACACGTGTGTCGCCTTTTCATAGGATGTGCATATTTGGATGGGAGGTGTATAATTCACTTTGTGAAACCGTGTCTGAACAAGACTGGATGGTTGTAACATCAGCTAGCCTCCTGTATGCTGCTGTAGGGGGCTTACTATGAGATAGGCAGACACAGCTACTGCAGCATGCTTATAAAGCAGTTTTGAGGCAAAATAACATTTGTGTTTTTAGTTTTTTTTCGCAGACTGCGAAAGCAGTCAAATAAATAGTATTAAGAAGAACTGTTTAACCATTAATTAGTCACAGTTACAAATCAGAAAGGGGAAGATGATGATAATCTGATTGTTATAAAATAAAAAGGGAAGATTTACAAGTTTACACCATAAAAAACCTGGGAAGTAGTTTCATGTCAGGTATGTCTCAATTACTGACATATTTTCTAAAGACTGGTTTGTTTTGTTTTTCTAAGGAATCATAAAGTGAACTTTATATATATATAAAAGCAATCTTTCTGAACATTTCTTTAAATTCCTGTTTAATTATTTACACTAGAAATCTATCTATCTATCTATCTTTCTATAGTATCTATCTATCTATCTATCTATCTATCTATCTATCTATCTATCTATCTATCTATCTATCTATCTATCTATCTATCTATCTATCTATCTATCTATCTATCTATCTATCTATCTATCTATCTATCTATCTATCTATCTATCTATCTATCTATCTATCTATCTATCTATCTATGATGGATCTTCGTCAGCCCAGACGGATCATCTGCATAGCATAACATAAGATTATTATAGCCGAGACTTAAGAGTTTAACTGCAATAAAAGTATTTTTAAAATCTCTTGATACTCGAAGCGATGTGTGCAAAAGTTGTCCACCAGATAAAACTTTCCTTGGTCGACAAAACCGAAACCTTGGGGCATTTATAATCCTCACCAAACCTTTTTCAACCTCCATGCAGATTATTCACCTAAACCTGCCTTAATATGGCAATAAACGTAATAATTTCTTATAATTAGAGGTGCGTGCAAAGACTCCCAGTTCTCCAATTATCTTTAATTTTCTATTTAAAATGTTTCTTTTATGAAAGTTTTAACAGTTGCTGTGCTACTGTCTCTGGTAAACTTATTATTATTATTTTCAAACACACAAAATTTCTTTAATCTGCATGAAATAAAATATAATCAAATCTGACTTAAAAAAAAAAAAAAAACACCAAATAGCTAAACTAAGAGCTCTGTATTTTTTCATCTTTCTTTCTCTGAGTTTTTTGCTCTTTCCTTCCTGAGCACTAGAAGCCATAAATGGCCTCTGAGTTTTTTTTCTGCTATTGATCAGTTTGGCAGCGAGGGCTGATTGTAGCTACAATGACTTGCCTGAGTATGGTGTAATTAAAGCTGAGAAAAAAGATGTGCTGCTCTTACTGCATGTGTGAAAGGAGCTCATTTGTCGGGATGCTGCAGTTCAGAATAATCTGCAATGTAGTTTGAGTGTCGAAAAAGAAATCTCAAGTTTTAATAACAGATTTCAGTACGATCCGATGTTGGATTGTTAATACTACGTCATAAGAGCCAACTTTGTGTTTGTAAGTGCATCACTTTTTACAGCAAGTTTTATTAATGTGCATATTGTTAACTTAATAATACAAAATTTCTGGATTTCTGTATTTGATTTTCAGCTATGAACAGAACCTCTGTAAGGTATGATGCCGAGACGAACACTGCGACAGAGTGCACCATTACGGTACCACTTTGATGGGAGAGGGGGTTGGGGGGCGGCAGGGGGTAAAGAGGGAGGGTGATATAAAGCGAGGGGGACAGCGGACAGAGGAAGTGCTCGGATGCGAAGAGTGGAAGATTTGTGGGGACAGAGAGCAATATGGAAGAAGATGATTGAGAAAGATGGATGGGAAAAGATGAGAGACAGAAAAAAGGGAGGTGATTTACAGACAGCAGGAAAGAGCATGGAAGGAATGGAGCCAAAAAGCAGGAAAGAAAAAAAGGTGGGCTCGGTGTATTGAGGTGGGGAGACTAAGGAGCTGGAGACAGCAATTCTATTGAAGAGGTGTCATCGTCAAGGGTGTCTCAATAAGATACCATAAAACACTCTTATTCTGCCTACTGTCACCGCGTAGATGCTAGAGCCCACAAATAAAGGTCTGAGACACGGACTCAGACACTAGAGGCACACTGATACATTAGCATCTCGCTTGCTTTTATTCGCCAACATTTCTTCACTGGCTTTGCTGCTGTGACAACTGTCTCTACTCTTTTTTTTCTCCTTTTTTTCTAAGCAGAAAACAAACAAATGCTGCCTAAATCCTTGTGCAGAGCACAATGCTGTCATGTTGCTTGTTAAAAAGCAGCAATTTCCAAAGCTTCAGCTTTGAAGCTGAATGTTATTGTTCTCCACCGTTATTCTACAGATAAATAATATACTGTACAGTTTCTCTGAGATATTGAAACTATAAAAACTACTTTTATTTCTAATAAAACATCTTTATAGGGTGTGTTTTTCAAAGGATCGATCCAGAGGATCCATCCATGGATCTACTGTCCTTACCTCACTCACCATTCCTTACTTTGATGAACAGGCAAGAGGCTGCGTACATACTGGTCAGGTCACCGGTATAAACTCACAGATTTGAATAGAATAGGATAGGATAGGATAGAATAGAATAGAATAGAATAGAATAGAATAGAATAGAATAGAATAGAATAGAACAGAATAGAATAGAATAGCCCTTTATTGTCCTACAATGGGGAAATTGTGGTGTTTAAGGCAGCAAAAAGATTGTAGAAAAAAATGGTAAATCAAATGTGGATCCCAGAAAATGTATAAGAATAACATTATAGTGTAGAGTTTAAAGATAAGCAATAAAATACTGCACTGTTAAGTGTTTTCACAGTATGAAACTGCACCTGGAGAATAAATAACCAATATACAGCTATGGAGATTTGTACAGTAATAGATTTTTGAAAATTACAGCAAAATCGGAGATGTCCAAAATGCGAGCAGCATGTTATTTAACTGACTAAGGTAGAAACTGTGCAAAATCAACATGAATGTAACAACTTATTGAGGTTGTTGGGAACAGTGGCGGTTATACAGTCTTACAGCTGCTGGGAGGAAGGATCTGTGATAAGGCTTCCTGATGCATTTAGGGTTAGGGTTAGGCAGCAGTCTTTTACTGAAGGAGCTCTCTAGTTCAGCAACAGCTTCATGCATGGGGTGGGAAACATTATCCAACAGAGATGTTAATTTAGTTAGGATCCTTTTGTTTCCCACCTCCTTTACTGAGTCCAGAGGGCATCCAATCATAGAGCTGGCCTTCCTGATCAGCTTATCCAGCTGCTTTCTCTCAGCTACAGATAAGGCACAGCTCCAACATACAGCTTCATAGAAGACAACTGATGCCACAACAGAGTCATAGAATGTCTCTAGGAGCGCCCCCTGCACTTCAAAAGACCTCCGTCTCCTCAGCAGGAAGAGTCTGATCTGTCCTTTCTTATACACAGCCTCAGTGTTGTGAGTCCAATCCAGTTTGTTATTCAGATGAACACCTACAGTAGGTACTTATAAGAGTACCATCTCAATGTCTGTTCCCTGGATGTTCACCTTGTGTCCATGAGGTGGATCTGCTTCTGTGAAAGTCCACCATAGCATATTTAAACTAAGTTTTTGCATACTTCTTATATCTGCACTTTCATTACTTTAAGGTGATACTAATGTCACCTAATGGTGCTCCCTTCTCATTAAAAGAGTACCTCACTACCCAGTGATTTGCTTTGGATTTTCTTCTGTAATACCACAGCTGTAAACTGAGGTTATTGCACCTCTATAATAACATTTTCTAAATAGCTCATGTTTCCACTGACTTATACAGTAAGTGAGCACCAAGGTTTTACTGTTATTTCCAAAGACTAAATGAAGGCAGCATTTTAAATGCATGTTTCCATGACAGATAGAGGTTAATACATAGAGAAAATGCAAAAATCTACTTGCTTGAAGCTTATCTCTCATTTTATATCCTTTTTTCCCCTTTTAGCTATCTAAATGATTCAAAACATGTTGTGGCACACCAGGATGAGAAGACTTTCCTTGAAATAGATTCTTATATCTCTGTTCTCCTCTAACTTAATTTAAAAATTTCAAGGTTAGAAAAATACCTTTGGCTTTAAATGTTATTCTTTTAGAAAAATATGTATTACCGACAACTAACGTTGTTAACATGACCAATAAGAACTCATTTTGATTTTGAATTTAAAAACTTGTTTACAACTTCTTAAGCTCTAATTTTAATTATTCAGATGAATGAAGTGATTTCTTTGTGCACCTCTTTCCACAATTTATGGTAGGATCACCCACAATATAGGGTGAAAATAAAGTTCACTAACTTTCAGTTTTCATTGCCAGTCCCTGTTAATTTAATGTAATATTAATGCAATTATTCTTTTTTTTTATGCATTTTTTTTTAACAACATGACCCGACATTTTATTTCACACTTATTTAACATTTTAATATATATAGAAATATTTTACATTAATTTTGGGGTATATAAATAAACAATAAAAATTAACAAAAGTAATTTTAATATTTATGTAAATGTATCAAAATTGGAATCCAATTTTTGTGGAAGAATGAGTTAAAAACATTTATTGTATGTGTTCCCATGTTTTCCAACTTCAAAACAGGGAAACTCAAGTTCATCATATTAAGTCTGCATGATTAGATCATTATTCACATTTTCTAAGATGTAACTTACCAAAATGTGAGACTGAGTTTGGTTTGTCCCTGACTCTTGAACTGAGAGTGAAAACCGTTGGAAGATTCAAGAACAGCCTGAAGCCTTGAAAAATAAGATGGTAGCAGCATCTGAGTCTGGTAAGGCATTCAAAGCTTCAGAAAGATATTGAAATCAGACATTCCAAAAAGTCCACAAGTGCCAAAGAGTCCATGTCTGGCCAGCCAAGTTCACCCTAAAAGCAAACAAGTTTAAAAAAACCTTAGTCTTTTACAGAAGTTACAGCAGGCCCAATCAGAAAGAGACTTCAGTTTGCACTTTGATAGGAGATGTTGTAAGGAGAGTGAAAAAGGACTCTGTATGCGAGAATTTGCTTTAAAAATCTCACAGTTGAAAGCAAGGATTGGGGCAAACTTTCCTTAGACCCAAGCCAGAGGTTGAAAGATGGCTGCAAGAAGAATTTTACTAAAGATAGTTTAATCAAAAAAAGGTCTTAAGAGTTTACAGCATTAAAATCTTTCTCCCATACAAATCCTGCTCAAAGCTTTTGTTTGAACTGTAAAACAAATATATTTCTTGTTTTCTTTACCTATAATTATAACCACTTCTTTAAAACACAAAAAACATTTTAACATTAATTTTAACATGATTTCCTTTTTTTCATGATTATTGCTTTAAACGTTTATTTTTCTCATGTTTTGTTGTCTTTTTCCAGGCTTGTAAAACCTGTGCTTTTCCATCCACTTAAACCTACTTCCACACATCTGACAAATTGGTCAGAAATGTGTTCAGGAGCCTGTACTAACCAGACCCTTGAATAAACCGCGTAATATAAATCCACCTAAAGAATCAGCCAAATTGCTCTCATTCATCTAAAAGTAATTTCCCCATCTGTGGCACACAGAATGACAAGTGTTTTATGCAGACAAAACAATGAGTCAGATCAATGCTTGCTCACACACTTACCCAGGATAAACATTAAGTATTATACTTGCATTCATTTTTTTCTTTGGTGAAATTAAATAAAAAGTACCAGCTTATTGCTCCTAATGATCAGGAGTTGGGTTTTTTTTTTGCATATGTTTGTGTGTCCAGAGAAACACACTGTGGATATACAGTATGATACAGAAACTGAACTAAAATCATATAGAGATTTTGATCTGATCTAAAAGTTAGAATTTTTCAGGAATGGATACCAAGTATAAACACAACCAACCTGTAAATAGTCATATTTACCACTTCCCAGTGGCGTGCACTGACATTTTTGGGGGTAGTTGCTCAGGTTGAAAAAAGGACACCTTATACATTGCATGGATCCGCCAACCACCAAACACCTGATGCTAATGTTTAACAATCTTCCGCAGTCCATTGGTAGTAATCCCACATTGGTGTCATTTAAATAAACAGCAATTTCAAATCCACTAATATAAAGCTCAGGATTCCAGAATATCTTTAAGTTTATTAGTTATATAACAATTTGGATGAACTAAGATATTAGATTGAAAATATGAAAATAACACAACTTTATTATCTTATTTCAGCTGTATAATATCTAATAATCTTATTTTAAGGTTAAAAAATCTCATTCCTCTTATATTCCTGTTCAGATTAGGGACAAATAGTTATTTTTAGAAATGTTTAAATATTTTTAGGTCATTTTTTGCAGTCCAAGATGTCTGTATATAAAGACAGAAATTGAAAATACAACTTATTCTACATGCCCAATTTTAACTGGAGAGACTTTTATTAAAGTTATTTTTATATATAATGATAATTTTGCCTTGTTAGCCTTTAAATGATATGTTAAACAAAAGGTACATTTTGTACTGTAGTTACCATAAAAAAGTAAAAGAGATGTCATCAGGGCGTCCCAGACAGGGACCGTTACAGCAAATTAAGAAGCTTTAAGTTACTTTTTTCTAATTTAATCAAAGACTTTAATTTTAAACCATTCCTTGGCTTCTGGTAGAGGCCTTAAAAGGCGTTATGCTATGAACAAACTAAAGGAGATAAATATGCTTGATTAGTTACCTGGACGTTAGCTGTCTCGATTGAGGTAGTGCTACATGTCTCGTGGGGCAAAATAAAAAAAAATCTAGACTAAGGGTTTAATAGGCTTTTAAAATCATAAGTTGTATTTTGGGCCAAAGACAATAAAAATAAAAATAAAAACGATTTCAGGAGGGGACTTTGGGTAAATACATGTTCCTGCCACTTCTCCATCGATTTAAAAAGTGTTAGGCTTTAATTAATCTAACATAAATCTAGCATGTCAACTTTGTATTAGAGTTAAAACATTTTGCTTTTGGTTATTTCATAAGTTTGAATTGTGCCCCTAAAACAAAAAAAGAAAAGCATTTCTTAAACCGGAAGATTTGACCGTGGAGCAGAGGTGTTCCTTCCAGAAGGACATCAGTCTAAGCGCTACTTTATTGTGATTTATATAACTTTAAAATCAAGTGATGTAGTCAAAGTCCAGACCTTAATTCCATCATTTGGAGTACATGATAAGACTTAAAGAAATTATGCTCACATAAACATAAAAGGAAAGCTAAAATTGCAGAAAAATTTGGTTTTGCAAAAAACTGATATGTAAAGCTGAGTACAAAGAATGACAAAATGTAAGTTCATTGTAAAAGAATGTTCAGAATGACTTATTTCTCTCCTTCTATATTACAATTATGGACCATTTGTTGTAGTAAAAAAGAACAAAATATAATATGTAGTTTATCGTTTGGTCAGTGAAATCAGAGCTAGTCGTTCTCACACTCCAAAATGAAATCAAAGGTCACTGGTTTTGAACGTTTCACTCCAAAATATTTTTTTCAATGCCCTGTCCTGGCTAAGATATGAAAAGCATAAAAACCAACACTAACAAGACACAAACACATTTGCAAAGAGCTTTAAAGTCTTTATAAAGCTGCACCGCTTTGTTTGCAGTATTACAGTTTTATGACATGTCAAGAAGCACTAACCATTAGTGTTGTTTCCCTTTGTCTGCTGGACCTTCAACCCTTTAGCAAATAGCAAATATGGCGTCCTGTGGCTCTTCCTGGCTTTTATCGAAAAATAACCTGTGAGGAATTTGTAACATTAACACAGGTCACATCAGAAAGCGATTCTATTCTCTGAGCTGCGGCTGGGAACAAAAGAACATGCCTCTTCACGGTGTTGTGTAGCCCAGTAGAGATAAACCTATCTGTGGTGGAAAGGCTGAACTAATAAAGACATGACTGAGCAACATGAGCAGGTGGTCAGCGGCTAAAGAAAGGTCAGAGATGCAGTTGAAGCGACACTTGGCCTGATGCTCCTAATTGCTATGTTTGAGGAGAGCAGAAACATGGACGTGACACATTCTCGCTTTGTTTGCTTTCGTGAAAGGGCAGCTTTATTTACATCCTCCCTTTGTGTGATGGTGTCATAACTTGATGTGGTTATTGGTTAATGAGAGCTGTTGAGATCTGTCTTTGAAGTAGTATTCCACTGTGCAGAACACAATTTCCCATAAATTATTTAGTGAAGTTGAAATAATATTTTAAATCTCAGCATATTCTGAGTAGTTATGAAATGGTTGCTTGTGAGGTTGTGCAGAAAGACCAGTTTTATTGATATGATCAGTCATCATACTTGGGGGAGGTGGTGTTTTGCTGCCCTTGGAGCTCTGTAGATATACTTAATAAACAGTTTCCTTCAGGACTCTGCAACATGAATAAAATATATGCTTTGTGCACATACTGCTCAGTCAGGGAACATCTTGTTGTCTTTTGAACATCTGTTTACCAGGGATGCTGCGTGTTTAAAGGGCTGTTCTACTGTAGGTCTCGGAGACTTTTTTTAAGTGATTACAGGAGTCTTTCATAAAAGTCAGCATTCTCTGTTTGCTGATATTAGGATTTTAAGGACATCCCATTAAGCAGCTGCTCAGTTGATTCCCTGTAGAATCAAACTGCCATTAGAAAAAAATAAAATAAAATTTCTTATTCCTTGGCTTTTGCAACAACAATATGTTTTCTGAGCTGTTAATTTTGATGTGTTCCTGTATTCTTACACAACTTTACACATTTGGAACTTTAACATTTTAATTCTTGGCTATGCTACAAACTGATATACTATTAATCTCTTCATAGTGTGCTTATTTATCAATTCAAAACAGGAACGATTGACTCTAAACTCTATGTTCTCACTTGTTTTGCTGTAACCAGTAAAATCTAAAGAGAGGTAAAAGATTTTTGCATGAGTGGTTTATTTGGGAAACAAAACAGAACATCTAAGAAGTGAATGAGCTGCAGTTGTTCCTACAGTTCCAAATTCATTCTTGGAAAATCAATGAAAGTCATTTTTTTGCTAAACTAATTTTATGATCAACGTATCATTTAATCTGCCAGTAACACTGACTCATTCAGTCACTCAGTCAGGAACATTTACAGAAAGTATGACATGTCTACTAATGTTTGCTCAATCATCATAGAGATATATCTACAAATCAGGCATCCCCTAAGTCGGTCCTTGAGGGCCCCTGTCCTGCAGGTTTTAGAGATTTCTCTTCTTTAGCACAGCTGATTCTGATGATTGCAGTTCACCAATGGCCTGTTAATCAGCTTTCAACAAAAATCCGCTGTGCCGGAGCAGGGAAACCTCTAAAACCTGCAGGACAGCGGCCCTCGAGGACCGACTTAGGGGAAGCCTGCTATAAACGGATTACATTATTTCTGGCCATCTTAGAAGAAGTTAAACTGAACTTTTTATTAAGATTAGGGCTGAAACAATTATTTGTGATTAATTAGTTTATGATCATTGAAAACTTTAACTAATTTAGTAATCCATTAATCATTAACTGGATTAAAGTTACTGTAAATCATGCCTTTAGCTGACAGAGCAACCCACTTAGAGCAGTAATTATACCAACATTGTAAAAAAAAACACATGTAAACATTTTGCATTTAAGATAAACTTTTTCTCTGTCTTTATGCTCTATCAAGAACTCCACAAGTGGAAAAGTTTTAGTTTCACCTGGTTTAATTCTGTAAAAAGTTTTCTTTAAGGAAATCTTTGGCTTTATGATTATTAATAGATTAAACGAAAAAATTATTAATCAGATTAATCGATTTGCAAAATAATCATTAGTTGCAGCCCCAATTCGGATCTTAAAATATTGCTGCCAAGCTAATATCATTCATGTTTTCTAAAGAAAACACTTTTTATTACTCTGAATCAGAGTTGCTTTTCTATCTCTGTTACTCTGCGTTGCCCCTTGGTCTCTATTTTGTTCCTTCAAACATTACTTGGAAGCTGCATAACAGCAATGATTTGAAAGGCTCATTAACTATATAGTTTCATAATATCATAGGGAAGGCATTTCCTTCTTGGGCCAAAGGAAATTTAGATATTTTACGTGTAGTAACATACTTTTTGTTGCATATTTATTTGTTTTTCTTCTCATTTTGGTGCCACAAAAACATTATTTCAATATATTCTAAATCCTTCAAATTGGGAGAAATGATAAATGGAGCCTACAAGCTCAGTAAGCCAGGCTAGTAATGATAAAATTAATAATTGAACTTTATTGATCTCACACTGGAGAAATTCACCTCTGAATTTAACCCATCCCCTGGGGGAGCAGTGGGCTGCCATTTTAAGGCGCGCGGGGAGCAGTGTGGGGTTAAGGTTCTTTCTCAGGGATCCCGAGGAGCAGTCTGGAGAAGTGGGCTTGAACTCAGAACCTAGCACAATGCCCTAACCACTATGTCACCATTCCTCCAAAATATTGTGTTCTGAAACCTCTGTTAATGTTTTATATTTATGTTAGGTTTATATTGTTAAGTAGAAAAGCAATAATAAAGCGCAGACCTCCGCCAAGCAGCAAATATAGCCTCATATTGTGACCCACACCTATTGCTAAAACTCACATGTCTGCATCATGAGTTCAATAGTCACTGGTTGGGGGAGATTTAAATGTTTCCTCCATAAACTACTGTCTCACAATAGTAAAGAATATTTAAAAAAAATCCTGTATTCAAATTATGATCCGGATCATCACCAAAATGTAATGGATTGTTCCTTGGCATGAGCCCCACCTCTGGTAAAGATGTAATCAAAATCAAGTTATCCTGTATACAGACAGACAAGCACATAAACTCTCCTATAATCATAACCTCCTTGGTGGAGATAATAATTAAATAAAAGCAGTTCTTATTTTGGGAGTCACTGCAGTTAGTATCTATTTCCTTGCAAGTTAAATTAAATATTCTGTAAAGAAAGACATGCTTCAATGTGTATTAAGCAGGTAGTAATAATAAAACTAAATAAAACAATGAAAGATAAATTATATAAAATCCTAACCACAATAATGATGTGTTATACTATATGTAGTTGCAATACATTTGAAGAGGAAACTATTATCTCAGCCATTATGGCCTTTTCCATTGCAGGGTTTTAGATTTAACGTGGCAAAAAATATTCTAATTTCAATAAGAGGATCATGAACATGCAAAAGCTTTAGAGTCTGCAATAATAATATAATAACATTAACTCAATAGGGACTTTAATAAAGTAAAATCACAGTTTAGCTGAATAAAATGTTTAAAATGCATCTGGCATATACTTATACAATGAAATATAACTTTGAAATTTAATTAAAATGAACTGGCTGGTCTTGCAGTTCTGCTTTTGTATAACTGACCTAAGTTTAACCAACATCATCGCTAAACTTTTGTTGCCTTGACTACTCCTTGATTTCTCCTTTTGTTTCCTCTGCTGTTATCTCAAGTAGAAGAGAGTAAGATGCAAGAAAAGGAGTTGAAAGAGAAAAGCCTGAAGAAGAACAAACTGATAAGAGAGAGGCTGAATCTGTCTCTCCTGTGAAGTGCTGGTGAACTGTCTCAGGTGTCAAGTATCTCTTGTCTGCCGGATAGGCCCCAGCAGCTAAAAACTCACAGCAGAATAAAACCGTTTATAAGTGATGGATGAAAAGATGCAGTGTCTGGGTGTTTTTTTCTTTTTTTTTCAGATCTCAGCAAATGATCCAGTGAAATAAGACTGAAATAAGCTTGTATATATTTTTTCTTCTCCTAGAGTCCTCAGTAGATCCACTAGTTTTATCCACTTAGCTAGAGGGGTAGCTGGCAGAAGGTAGGGCTGGTAACTGGATTGCAGGCATCCTAAAGTCAATTTATCTGATAGATGCTTGGATCTGGTCTCCTGAGCTGACCTGTGGAGCCAAGTGTAAATTAGATTTTTTTCCCCTTGCAAGGTGTGTTGCCGTGTCACCTCTGCCATCCCTCCTCCATCACCACCTTGGTGAACAGATATTATAAACTCCAAGATAGCGACTAGGCCACGTCTCATGAGACCAACACAGTTGTGGATGAGGTGATTATGTTAAGGCGGACAGGAGAAGGAAAAAACTAAAAGGTAGAGACAAAGAGGAAGCCTGTTTTGGTTTTGAGTGACAGATGGCGCGCCCAAGGAAATGGTCTGGAATAGAATGCTGCGTCAAGCGGTAAAGGCATCGATTTAATCTTGTGCACTCTCCTGATTTGACCGTGTCACAATGAGATTGAAAAGCCTAAGTGAATGTGGGGCTGTGTTCACTCACCTGACTGCACTGCACTGATAAACCCAAAATGAACCTAATAGTGGACTGGAACACTGGACAAAATAGAAATGGCAATAGAACCTAACAATGCAGAGGCTAAGACAGCTGTTTCAGAACAGCTAACAAGCAGAGAACTCCAGAAGTGAGGCTACCCATTGATTTATTGAAGGGTTGGAAAAGTCACAAAGCTCATGCAATTGGATCCTTCGTGTACAATAGATTTTGACTTGAATATCGTCCCTCTGGCTTAAAAGACTGATCGATGGGGGCTGAAAAGATATTCAACTAATGAATATCCTAATTACCATCATATGAATCAGAGTAGGCCAGGGTGTGCTTTCAAATATGTTTAATAGCTTCTTATAAAGTAGGAGTATTAAGCTGTGGTTTAATGTTTATGCATAGAGGAAGGAAATTAATATTGATCCCAGCGCCAACCTGGGTTTTAAATTACAATATCACTCCATTGCTCATCCTCCTGACCCTGTGCGGTCCACAGCGCAGGCCAAGAAATGTCACAAAATAATCTTTAATTAAAAAAGAATTTATCCATGAATCACATTAAATTTAAATGATCACATTCTGACATTTAGCCCACTCACAGTGCATTGTGGGGCCCAGCGATGCTCAGGATTAGTCATAATCCTGGGTGTTTACTGAATACATTTATTAATCGAGAGGTGTGCAGGCGAGCCAGAGTGTCCACTTTTGCTGACTTACGTACTTTTGATGGGCGAAGCCGTACGCGAGCACATACACACATTATTCCTCGCTTACTAAATACCCCTCACATTATGCGTCGGCACACATGCACATGCAAACAGGCATACAGATACACACTTGACAAGCTGCATAAGCAGGACCCATGCAGGTCATCACACCGTGGACCCCTCTCTCATGTTTTTAAGATTAGGTGGCCGCCTCACCTTGACCTGCTGTGACACGCCCTCTTTTCTGTATGCCAACATTGCTTTCAACTGCCCAATAGATAGCTTCTCTGGAGCAAGATAACACACATTTTTTGGTAATAAATTCTATAATAGGCTCCACCTTTATGAAAATAAACCTAATCTCATCTAGTTATAACTGTTTGCCAATAGATTTGGCTTTCCTCTGGAATTCTTATTAATTCCAACCTGGTTATTTAGCATCTTCTGCATGATCAGATGCCAGATATTTGCTTGTTTATTGTTAGATATTGGTGCATTTTTTTAAACTTTGCCTTAGCATTGATTTATTCAATAACATTTCTACTCTGTGTATTTGAGCATCAGTGTTTTCCGGTTAACAGTTCATGAAAAGGTTTAGCAACATTAAAGTGTAAATTCTTGCTTGATTGTTGAGCTAATTTTACAAGAAATTATAAAAATAGTAGATCCATGATTCTCCCAGCTTCATGGCTCATAGCATCTATCCAGGATGGTGAGTTCTTAACTTTCCCGGCCTTTGAAAAGCAGAATTAATTTATTCTTTTAAACGCTCCATAACTATGAAACTATGCCGTCTAGATAGATTTTCTTTTTAAGTCACAGAAAGATCTCTCAGTATGTACATTTACCTAATTAATTAACTTCTCTTTTAAGCAAGCTGTCCTACCATCTGCTTTTCAACACAGCTACTGTTGTATTGTATTAAAGCTGTTGAGATAAACCAATATGGAGAATTTTTGACAGTATATTCTCAGCTATATTTTAGGTGACAAGGAGGTGGGTAACATTCTTCTTTAATAACAGTTATATCTCTATGCTGTCTATGTATTTTGAATTTTCACCTTACTTCTTCACACCCCAAGCAAATTGTCATTATGGAAAAAAACTTTTGTGTTGATGAAGTCCTTATAAATTTTAAATAGGCCATCAGTGCAGCCAGTAATTTTGCTTTTTGAGGTGAAAATTTCTTTTTTTAAATAAGATATTATCGTCAAAAACATATACAGTATTTGTAACACAAGACACAATGTATTTGGGATACTGTGATCAAAGTTTACATTTATTTAGGAGTTCCGCAAGGTCCTATTCTTGGATAGGTTTTGTATATATATTGGTATATTATATAGTATATTATATTGACAATTATTTACTGTAGAAATACATGAATTATGTCTAAGAAACACATTTAACTCTCACAGCTTTGTGTATGATATTATCTTTTTAAAAGTAATCATTGTTTTATAATGCATTTCTTAGTTTAATGGATGTTATTCTGAAGTCCTTTTTGTCATTCAACAAAATGTTTTGAAAAGTTGCCAGAACAGCTTGATTGTCTTATTCAACATATCTAATAAAAAATAGTACCAGAATTGGTGCTGCAGTGGTTTTTCTTCTATAAGTAAGTTTCTCCTCACATTGCATCATATTTCAAAGCTCCAATGTGTAATAATTACAGAGATTTACTGAGAGAAATTGTATTTTTTATACATAAGTATGTTATTTTCTATATTCTACAAACTAAAAGTTTTATTCTTTATGGTTGTGTTGCCTTGTAATCGCTGTATATTTGGGTTTAAAGCTAATCAATTAACATAAAGAAAAACTTTCAACAGAAATGCTTCTTTTTTTTTTATTTCCTCACCATTCTTAGATGGCCATTAGAATTGGTTAATTATTAGTTTTGTTTTTCTATACTTAAGGAATTTTGCATTGAATTTCTCTACGTCATTTAATGAAGTTTTCCTTGGAGAAATTAAGGTAGTATTGGAACAAGCTCGAACACTTAAATTACTGTAAAGTTCCCCACATAAATTCAACATTTGCATAATCTGCTTTGTTGTATTCCCAAATAATATATTTTAGTGCTCATTTTGAATTGCATCTGAAAGAACAGTGAAGACTTTTCATCTTTATATGTTTAATCTTTAATTTTGTTCTTCAGTCTTTGTGTTCTTGTGAGTTCAAATACCGGTGGCCTTAATGTTTCATGATCCCTTAAGAGCTATAACTCCACCCTGCAAGGAAACACATATGAAAAGTAGACTATTAGCTACATCTAGCAAATTTTCATCTAAAAGTAATACTTAATGTTTAGTGTCTATTTTAGAATAAATAGAGTTATCCACACAGCAGAGGATTTGCTGGATGTTCAGCACACTGTCACTTATCTACTAGTGACACATACAGTAGTTACTGTTTGTGCTCTCTATCTTCTGAGGGATCTGAGTGATGAGCGCCGCAGTGATGGCTGTATTTCCTGTTTAAGATTTTTCCATCTTCAAAAATATGGTTTGTTTAACTGCTCGATGACTCATTTTCTATTTCTTTTTGTTTCTTTTTTGTATAAAAGATGTTATGGGATAAATAAATAAAAACAAGCTTTTATATTGAACATAATATTGTCTAGACTGGGGAAGGATAAATGAATGATATAAGTTAATCCTTAAAAAAGATATGCATACTATATAGTACCCTAGTATCCAACAGCCTATCTGCTATAATATCCAATATGCAGAGTATAAGTGCATCTAGACATGCTGTGGTTGTTGTTTTGCCCAAAGGCAATGTAGCAGACTCAGAAATGAGGTGTATGCATGTAAGAAAAACAAGCTAAAGAAATCACACTGCTGGTTGCCAAGGTCTTCCTGTGGGTTAATTTTAGCCTTAGATTTATACGCCTCTAACCTTTAATAAGAATGTCGGAAGGATTTTAGAGAGTAGAAATAAGCCCTTCTGCAAAAGCTTTTGTTTAATATTATTTTTACTGTCTCAGTATATTAGCTAGCTTTACTCAGCATTCTTTGTCTTGAATTCCTTACGCAATTACACTCAGAGTGCAAACTCGACGTTTAAGTCAGTGAAAGAGCCTGACGATGAGCAATGAGCAGGCCTTCTTCTTTTTCCTGATTATTTGCGTGGTGCACACAAATAATGAGCTTGCATAAGGTGGAATCTGGGACACCGTGTGCAGAGGATGTGCCACCAAGGTGCTGAGCGTCTCTCACTCACTCGTTTCAACGGCTTGGTTATTTCGAAGTTGGGCATTGTTTGTGTGGAAGCAGTGAGAGAAATTATCCTGACATACTTCTGCCGTGTCCATCTAAGCTTGACAAATGAGGGTATTCAGCCTGAAAAATGCTCAATTTCTGTTGTTTTCCTGGTTGTTTCTTGTTTCTTTAAAGATTCATCGGGAATCTTTGGCAGAGCTCACTGGGAATCTTAACTTATTAAGGGGGGAAATGGGAAATTGTTCATTAGTTATGTATTGCAGAGTGAGTTTGTAGGAATCAGATATACTCCCCTGCCAGCGAATGAGCTTGTTAGATAAATTTTTACAGCTGAGTGTTTCTCATCACATTAAAAAAACAGAAGATGACATGCCCAGCAGAAGTCTGTAAACTATCTGATTTAAGTACTACTTTCACCTCAACATTGCTCCCTTGTTTATTATTGATGTCATTTTGATCACACGTGGTGCCAAGCACTGCAAGGCTTTTCAGCTGCCTCACTTACTCACTATCCACTCAGATGCACATCACTTGGGTGGGTAAAAGTAACGTTTGAAGACCTCCACTGGGGCAGGCTTGGTTGTGATGCAGCGCTTTGAACCTCTGTCCTCTTTTCTCTAAAAAGAAAAAAATCACAGATGAGATGAGACATTTGTGTTTGGTGAAAGAAGAGGTGCAGAATAAGGTCATACGCTGTCTTGCATATTTCAGCAGGCATTCCCTTTACATGTATGCAAAGAAGCTGGGGGACATGGAAGAGCTCTGTCCAGATGTTTGATCAGTATGAATAATAGACATCAAGAGGCCCCTATATTTCTTTCCTAATTTACTTATGATTTGTATTATTTATATCTGCAGAGCCGAGCCCCATAGCACCCTGTTTGTTTTAGAAAGAAAATGGCAGACTGCAGGATTATGTGGGCCTTCTTTTTGTCTGCTGCCTCTTGCTCTTTAATCTGCAAGGGGAGGCTAATGGAGCTGAATGAGTCACCCTGATAGTGGCTGAAGGTACCACCATTCAAATGATAGATGCGCTTTTGAAAATGTCTACAGCTCTTATAAATCCCTAAAGCTGAACTTTGAAGATTAGATTGTTCCCAATTATTTTACATTTTTTTTATCATCCTGAATCTAACAGATAACACTTTTCATGCTATGAGTTTGACCAAAAAGTATTGAGCAGGGGAGATTTTAGCTCTCTTGGAGAAAAGTAAGAAATCTACATCATGGATCCTACATGTGTTTTGAAGAATTTGATAATGGTTTAGAATAATCCAGGTTTTCATCAATCTAAGTGTTCCTTTTTTTCTACAAATGTCAGAATTAAATAAGAATAAATAACAGAATATGTTCAGTGAAAATTGTGGTCACCTGTCTGGATTTCTTACAAATGAAAATAGCTTCCAACAGTAGTGTTTGATTAGAAACTTCAAGAGCATTATTCAGCAGCAGTGAAGAGTCATTGCCTGTCATGATGCGTTCGGACCGGGTGCATTTTCAGCTTTAGAGTGTCATTTTACTTGCAAAGTCTATTGGGGATTTCGTAAAAAGGTCCAACAGCGCATTCGAGCATCGGACTAGCAGCTTCCAAGGATTTCAGTGTCCGAGCGTACAGTGCTGGAGTTAAAAATTTTTTTTTACTTTTGTCGCTGAACGCCGGAGTGTCAACCATCAGAAAAGCTGATCCAGGAGTTTTTTGGGGGGAGATAGACACTATATGTAAGCTGTTACCATTTCTGCAGAGCTGCCTGCTTATGAAAAATAAATAAATATCAAGGGAGTTAAACTCCAATGGTTTAGAAAATCATATATATAGCTGCACTAAAACATTTTTTCAGCATCCAAATTTCGGCATTAATGCATTTTTGACACTTAAACGGCTTTTAATGTGAACATAGCATTAAAGTGCACTGAGGCAGATATAAATCACCCACTGACATAGAGGCACCCTGGGCAAAGAGCCATTAAGAAAAACTGCTTCTGGTTTTCATAGCTTTTGGTTTGGGCCACAGCCTCACATTCTGTAGTTATTTATTTATTTTTCTCAAATCACCACCATGGTAAGCTGCTGCTAGTGCTTGCTTTGCACCTATTCTAAATACAAAAAATATTGCTTTTACAGCACCTATGGCATGGCAATCAGGAAGGTTTTGTGGTAATGTGCAGGGAAGCCCATAGACAAGCCAATCAAAAGATCAGGCTTGCAGTGTTTAAAATTCTAACTTAGTTTTGTTTTCTTCTTGTTAATTTCATGCACAAAAAAGTGAAAAACTCCCAGTTTCAACACTGATAAAAAGTTGTATTAGCACAGCGTTAACACAGTCTCTTTCTGTTTTGATTTCACCCATCTCAGAGTTCTAGCAGGTCCACATGTCACATTAAGATGTGAACATACTGTAGCTGATATTTCCAACTAACTCAGTTTACAAACGCTTTCAAATATTTCAATATTCTTCAAAGCGCTGGCAGTGCCAATCAGACTTCAGTAAGAGTTTTTTTTCTGAAGTGCAACAGTGATGACAGTACTGAATCTATTTACAAATTTAATAATATAGATTTGATATGCACAGTCAGGCATAAAATGATTAATACCCCTGGCAGATTTGGATTTGAGTTAGTGCATTTGAGTGGGCCAGCCACAATCTGTACTCCAAACCAGTGACGTGCGGTGAGGTTCATAGCTGGTGAGGCACTGACGTCATCAGAATCAGATTTGCAAATAGATGCATAGATTGACAGCAGTTTACAGGTTATGTTTCACTTCTGCATCCTTACACATACAAACTGTAGCTCACAAAACACACATTTCCTTAAAAAACAAAACAAAATAAATGTTATTACTGTCTTACCTTTACTTATAAATGAATAGAAGTCCTCCTTATCTTCCTTCAGTTTTAAAAGTCTCTCTGTCTCAATGGAGATCACTGCCAGGGAAGAAAGCCTTCCTTGATCCGTCCTGTTCCTGCCTTATGTTTTCAGTCTCTTGAGCACCCCCTGCCATGAGGCAAGAGAACTGCCTGCCTCACCTCGAACTTGTTCTCTGCCGTTTATAATCGCTCATTACACGAAACACGTTACACAAACACAGTTGGTGACAAAAAGCTCTGTACATTATATACATAAGCCAAATTATTAGAAATAAGTTCACATATTACATTTGTTTAAACCATTTTATTGACGCCGTACAGCAACATGCTCTCTCCGCTTTGCAGCCAGCGCAGAGCCAGGGGTTGCGCAATCCAAGGTGAGGCAGAGCTCGCTGCTGCCTCACCGGCATCGCTTCCAAGCATTTGAATGGGAAAATAAGAAAATTCAGCGATTTTGAACAAATAAAAATCGAAATTGGTGAAGCTACATGAAAAATGAATATTTTTAGTACAAACCACCGGATGAATATAACAATTTAAATTACTTTATGATTATATATTTTCTTTCTTTCCATGATGGCTGGTGAGGCACTGCCTCACCTGCCTCCCCTGACCGCACGTCACTGCTCCAAACTGACTAAGGATCTTTGGGGAGTTTAGGGTGATGATATGGGGGCCTTCCAAACTCAAGCCAACTTATTTATAAGAAAAGTTTGACTGCTTTAATAATAATTGTTAATAATTTTATAGGAATATCAATCCTATTTCCTATTAGAATCTAATTTTAAATGAAACTTAATCTAAATTTGGGTATTTTAAATTTTCACCTTAAAGGTATATTGGAGGATTTTCACAAAAATTTTAAAAGACCAATCCTCTCCACTTTTCAAAAAAGTGCACATGCACAACCCTGTACCCACTCCCGAGAGGGAAGGCCTATTAAACGCGTGCGAGAGCATGCACAAGCCCATTTCTCCTGGTGCACGTTTAAAAGTTGCTGTTCTCTTAACTGATACAAGCTTACATCCGCCCTAAATCCCTCAATCAATATATAGAGCACGGACTATATAGTGGACTTTATAGTGAACTCAGTTCACTGACCATTCAGACAGATGATCAGTGCTTTTTGCTCTGTTTGTCATGTAACTCCTCCTCCATCGTGCAGTTCCTGCACCATCTTTGTTATTACACGTAGTCACCGCTGCCGGGTAGCAACAGCTTATGGCGCCAGCGCAACCGCTCTTTGATCAGAGCTCTCCACACAAAGCATTCCGGGATATATGTGCCTCTTCTGAGGCCTTTCTTCTCTTCTCATACACTTCGTAGATACTTTTTCTCTTACGACCCTCCGCTATTTTCAAAAAACCGTGGTGAGAAAGGTGAGCTTTAATGACTGTGTGAAACACAAGTCATGAGCAGAAAGTACACATGAGCAGAAAAAGATAGCTAACGGCACGAGCACATATGACAGCCTTACGTTAACATATCACTGGAATGATTGACAATTAGGAGGACCACTTATTTCAACATATTCTCATTATCAGTTCGTATGAAATTGTACGAAAAGTTATACACAGTATTTCGTGGGTTTTTGACGTTTTTCCTCGAAAAAACATATCAGTGCGCATGCGCAGCCAGCCAGACGAAAAAAGCAGATCAGCGGACCGACGTAAAACTGGGACGGATGAGGTTTCGACAGTGCAATAATTACTTCATGATGTCTCTCACTAGGTTGCTTGCTGTTTTGTATGTTAGGGTTAGGGTTAATTGTATGTTAAATTGTATGTTATTGAATTGTGCATAAGATGCGCACTGATATCTTGTCTCGGGGCAAGATGTAAAAATACGACGAAAAAAACGTCAAAAACCTACAAAATACTGTGTATAACTTTTCGTACGATTTCATACGAACTGATAATGAGAATACACTGCTTATTTATATGATCCACCTGGAAATAAAAGATATTCCTCTATACCGTTAACTGTAAATACAAGACATGTGGATAAGTATTCAAAGATGTTAGTCATAGAGATACAAATTTTGCACCAAGATGGCAGATGTTAGAGGTAGATCCATAAAAATAAGGCTAAATTAGAATAATCAAAGACCTAGATACACTAATAGGTGCCAATAAGACTGAGGATCCGGATCTAGATTTAGAGTTAGAAGCATTAGCCGCAACAACTGCTTTTCCCTGATATTTCACCACATAAAAACACCTGCTTCATACAGAGCACTTCTGCTCATTTTACCAAAGCAGCAGTGTGTCACTGGTGGCTCAGACAGGTGGTCTCCACTGTTTAGATTTGGCAATGTTCCCTGCTGAGGTTGCTTTAATGAAGCCCCTAGCATTTTGACTTTCATATTCATTTCTATTGATCTTGTTTTTTTAAGGGCTGGTGTGTAGAGTTTAGGGCTCAGGTTGATTTCTTTTTTTTTTCTTTGTAAATAACCTTTGTAATCTTTAGCAGAACTCAGCCAATACTCTGCATAAGCATCCTAAATTATTAGAATTACAGTACAAATCATTATTACATTATAATGTAGGCTGTTTAGCCTACATTATAATGTAATACTAATATGCGAAAGAAAATACTGATACTACAGCTGTTGCAGCTTCATCCACATTAAAACTGCCATGTTAGTTTCCGAGGCTGAGCAGACATGCCTGTTCTGTCAGAAGATTAAGCATTTTTAAAATGTTTTAAATCTGAATCACTACCTCATGAACCTATAGTTACTTAGACAACTTTTATTGAAATTTAATTTAGTGCAACTTTTCCGACAGTAAATGAACCTTGACATGGAAGTTTGGAGCATTAATATATATGGTGCAAATATGCAGTATTTTTGGTTTGGTCTTCTCAGTGTGATGCAGAGTTTTTGACATGATTTAGAGTTTTTTTCAACTGACGGCAGTGAGGAAGAAACTGTTGGACCTGCATCTGATGCTTCGAAGCCTCCACCCAGATGCAGCAGGGAGAACAGTCCATGGTGGGGGTCTGAGGGGTCATTGATGATGATTGACACGCAGAGCTGGGATGAAATGTCTTTAATGGAGGGAAGAGGAGCCCTGATGATCCTCTTTGCTGTTCTTACCACTCTCCTGACCTTCCAGTCTGAGGGGCTGCAGCCTCCACACCACACAATGAGACAGCTGGTCAGAACGCTCTCTATGGTGCTTCTGTTGAAGGTGGTGAGGATGGGTGGGGGCAGGTGGGCTCTTCTCATCCTGTGCTAGAAGTAAATGCACTTTTGTGCCCTTTTGACCAGTGTGGTGGTGTTTACATTCCAGGTGAGGGTGTCTGTGATGTGCACCCCCAGGAATTAGGTGCTGCTGACCACCTCTAAAGCTGAGCTGTTGGTTAACGGTGGAGCGTGGTTAGGCCGGTTCTTCTGGGAGGAAACAAGGATCTACTTTGTCTTGTTCACGTTCACGATCAGGCTGTTATCTCTGCACCAGCCCACCAGCTGCTCCACCTCCTCTCTGTAGTCCTGATCATTGTCGTCTCTGATGAAGCCCACCACTTGGGGACACAGTCGTGTGTCATCAGAGTGAACAGCAGGGGGCTCAGGATGAAGCCTTGAGGGAAGCCTATGCTTAGGGTGAACATCCCAAAAGTCCATATTCATATAAAAATCCATATTGTGGCGTTAAGTTATCATTTATTCTGCATTGTAAATAAAAGATTTACGATTATAAGGGAATGATTTTCATTAGGTTTGCATGTGCAAACTTGTTCAGGCGGACAAGGTGCATATATGGTGCAAATAGTTGGTGCAATATTTCTTTTTTTTTGCATGTGTGCTTTTATGAATATCCAGAATTAGAATACTTACTACCACAACAAGATGCATGGAAAACGTTTTTGCATGCACTGTGGCCACAAAGGAGGTATTGGTACAATCAGATGCATGGAGATGCATCTGAACATTTATGGACAGTCAGAACTAACAATCTTAAAGGTATAGTGGAGGTTTTTTCGAAAATTTTTGAAAAGACCCGCCCTCTCCACTTCAAAAAGAAATGCACATGCACAACCCTGTACCCGCTCCCGAGAGGGAATGCTTGTTAAACGCAAGCGAGAGCATGCACAAGCCCATTTCTCCTTGTGCACGCTCTGTTTAAAAGTTGCTGTTTGTATCACTCGTAGAAGCTTCTTTTCCAAATGAAAATTTGCAATTTTTCGACTATGTCACACTCACCATCGGTCAGTAAAAATTAGGGATGAGCACGTAGGACGGCCTTACGTAAACATATCACCAGAATGATGAACAATTAGGATGACCATTTATTTTGACGACCCACTCGGAAATAAAAGATTTTCCTCTATACTTCTATAAAAATCAGAAAAACTAAAATATATACAAAGTTTTGATGTTGATGTTTTCGTGGCAACTCTGAGTTTCACATATTAATTTAAGGGGATGCCTTCTGCTATCATTCTAGCACATTATATTAAATGATTATTAATAAGGCAGACTGGGTTTCCCCAGTCATTTGCTGAAGACAAACTTTTTTAATGTACCACATTTTTTCACTGCCAAACATTTATTAATAATGCAAAACTGCTTTTATGAAAATATATTTTGAAACTTCAGACGTCCTTTCACATACTGTAAGGCCACCCAGCAGTAATTTATTCATAAATTCATTTAATAATAAAGTCCCACTCGTGTTTGTGTTCACAGGCAAAGCTCTCAGGAGAAGTGAGTGAGTGAGAAAAAGAGTTATAGGGGGATTGTTTTCTAGGGTTTTACTTATTTATGAAGACTCCTTACAAAGTGCACTCACATTAGAGAGAGCTGTCAGGTTGCCAATGTGATCGCAGCCAAAGTCGAATACGCCACACAATGCTTCTAATTATGTCGCTGTCTCTTCTCTGTCAGAAAAGATCAAATGAATCAAAGCCTATACGGGAAAGAGTAAGTGAGCAATTATCTTCTTTTGTCTGCTATCACTGCCAGTCAACAGAGGCTTGGTTTCTAAACGACACCAGAGCAAACGTGCAGAGGGAGCTCTGATAGATTAGGAATAATTCCGCTGGATGCAGCATGTTAATAAAGGTGCACCGTATGTCCATTCGTCATCACTCAGAAGTGACTTGGTTGGCTGCATGATAGGGGCAAAGTAAAGGAAAAAAATCTAATCATTGCATATTCTAAAGATTTCCGTGGATCACACTGGTCCTGTTTTACGATTTATTTATAATGTCAAAGATGGAGGCTTGGAAAAATATATTAAAATTGACAGTTGTTCTTGTTCAGTCAAAATATTTTTCTTTTGTTTACATTGTAAAACACAAAAAAATTGATTTCTGTTTTTTAGGAGGGATCATTTTCAAAAGTTAATGAATACATATATTATATTATTGGTGAACAGTATATTTTTTTTCTAAAATGTTTTACATGTTGTCAAATTACAATACAACAGTATATAGGGATTATATGTGATAAAAGAAGTGCAGTAGGCAGTGTTTGTAAAATGAAAAAAAAAATCTGTTTTTATCTAAAAAGTGCAGCATTCATTAATATTCCACCCATTTACAGCTATTTTGAGGTACAATATTTCTACAATAGTTGCACTATTTCTCCTATTCTGTTTTAACAGTTAACATCGGTTTTCAAATATTGGCAGAAAGTCTGAATAGAACTGATCTGGATTTTGACTAACACATGAATATGCTTTATCTAAAAAGCATTATGGTTGTGAGCTTAATCTTGCTTCCCCGCTTGCAAGTGAGCATTAAAGGAATAGTACACCCAAAACATGATTAGCCTTCATTTTCTACTCACCCCCATGCTGAACAACACTCTGGAGTACTTTTTTGATATCTCAAATGCATCTGGAGATCTGGGAGGCTTCTTGCTGTCTGCTGACATTCAAATAATGGAGGTCTATGGCGCCCGAGGCAGAAAGGTCCATAAAAGTCCACAAAAAAACGTTTCAATATTCCTCCATACTGCTCGTCCAATGTATTCCAAGTGTCCTGAGTGGGTAGCATCCAGAATTTACTCGAAACAAAGTCATTTAGAATGTTTTTAGAGCATAAACAGTAGTGTATAGGATTTCCTGAAAGCGCGCACATGCGCGATCACGACGCTACGGAAGCCGGCAGACCAAACTAGCACATTCAGCTCGGCAAAGAACTCATGCTCTTCCTCAACACTGAAGTCCTCAGACATTTTTCTTTCGTTGCTTCTTTCTTTGCACAGGTAAACAGCACATTTCTTCTTCTACGCTTGCATTATCGGCAGAGCAGTCCCTGAATGCGCACTTTCGTCTGGTTTGGTCTGCCGGCTTCCTTAGCGTCGTGAACGCGCATGTGCGCGCTTTCAGGAAATCCTATACACTACTGTTTATGCTCTAAAAACATTCTAAATGACTTTGTTTCGAGTAAATTCTGGATGCTACCCACTCAGGACACTTGGAATACATTGGACGAGCAGTATGGAGGAATATTGACACGTTTTTTGTGGACTTTTATGGACCTTTCTGTCTCGGGCACCATAGACCTCCATTATTTGAATGTCAGCAGACAGCAAGAAGCCTCCCAGATCTCCAGGTGCATTTGAGATATCAAAAAAGTACTCCAGGGTGTTGTTCAGCATGGGGGTGAGTAGAAAATGAAGGCTAATCATGTTTTGGGTGTACTATTCCTTTAACTTTGGTCTCAGGTCCTCTGCAGCATTAAACAGGTTTCCTTCTGGGATCATCCCTTATTTAGTTTCATCAATCTCCTTTAAAACTATCTTCAACTATATAGTTAAAAAAAAAAAAAAAAAAGCATCACCATGGCTTTATGCTAACACCGCCGTGTGTCAGCTCAGGCATCATGTGTTGGTTACTGTCAAGTGTTGGTTTAACACATCCAAATTCATCTTTATCTGATCAAAGCACCCCTTTCTACATGTTTTCTCTGTCTCCTACAGTGTTTATTTCAATCTGTTTCTAAGGGCCATGCCTTGGTAGGTCTGCAGTATCATTGTCTTTCTATTTTTTAAAACAAGTGTTAGAAAATGTATTCAAAGCTCTCAGCTTTGAGAATGAGAAGTGCAGCATCATGAAAGAGCAAAAAAATACAAATTATCCTTAAGATTTTTAAGATTTATTTTAGGGGATAAAGTCCCTTTGATGACCAAACATATGTAGCAACATTGGGGTCTTTTCTATTGTTATTTAAACATCTTTAAAACTCTAACCCTTCTTTAAACCTTTAAACCTTGCACAATCTTTCTGCTGTGCTCCTAAGTCATCACGATGCCGTCCATTCACTAATGTTTTCTATTAATCATCCTAGGCCTTTGAAGAATAATAACATTTAAACCATGAATAAATCACAAACATTAACTACTTGCCCATTTGATGAATCTGGAAGTCAACTGACTGCATTTCCACACTTCCTATTCTTTCTGCATTATAGTGAAAAACCACTATATTATTCTTTTACATCCAAATATTGACTCTCCCTCATCTATTACTAGTATGTTGCTCATAATTTGACACATATCTCATAAACAACGTCAAGATCTGAAGTTGTTTATGAGATATGAATACTTTCTGAAGACCCAACAGAGTATTTCTAATCTATTTTTCCTGTAAGATGTGCCTAGCTATGTTTACTATAGCTAGACACCTTCATTGGAATCAAATGTTTTTGGACTGAAAATAAATAAATCCAAATACACATTTTTTATTGGCTGCAAAATCAAATAATCCAATCATTACATATGTTAGCATGTGGCATGTTTACTATAAAAACACATATTTTCTTTTAGGTCTTTGATACTTTTGGGGATATTGGCTTAATTATAATTAGTTGTTTTTTGTATTTGCTTCTTTTTCTCAGGTTGGGATTTTTTTTCATAATTTTTACTTTGGCATGTTCTGAACTTTGGTCCCTGGGCTTTAAGTGCTTTATACATCAAGTTGGATTGGATTTTATATTGAGTTTCTGATGCTTGTCTAATCGTCATGCCAAAGAACTAGTGAACAGCCTTATTTTCACATTTTGATAAAGGTTTAATTAATATAAAGCTATAATTTAGGGGATCTCTATTTACTGTGGAATTATCCGGTATTGATCAATGTATTTTGGATTTTAAATAAGAGATGCAGAAATTGGAGTCTTATCTCAAAGTGTGGATTAGCCCTTTAATGTAGAGCAGATCTGTTTAATTTGACAAATGATTTGACATTTTTTATAGGAATGAAGATACAATGATAACCTAAATGCACAACATCAAATAAAAAAGGTTTTCAGAAAAAATAGGAAAAAATTGTTATTTAGAATAGAAGATCTAAAACATGCAACGTTTCCATACATTGCTTCCTCAAACAACAGAACAGAAGAAAGTATTTCTCCTCTTTTTGCCTATATGAGGACAAACAAACAAACAAAACCCCTCAAACAATAAAATGTGTCGGTTTTGACTGTTCTGAACGCCCACAATGGGCCTGCACCAGTTTCTGAGCGCGTGGTCCAACCAGCTTCTGCCAGCTGTTCTCTACAAGGGAAAAAACAAAGCTGTTAACTTGAATGAATACAATCATTTCTATGTGACAGATACGTTTCTAATGGAAAAATGATAAGGATAATTCAAAAATAAGTGTCACATGTAAGAGAAAAGCTTTCATTTAACAGTGCAGTCCTTTATTGATGGCAAAGCATTTTCAGTTAAGAAAAGCCAAGTCAACATTTTGGATGGATTGTAAAGGATTATCTCCTCGCTATGTGAATACATACACAAGTCCACAGCTTATTTCTAATACTGTATTTTTAGCCTTTTTTTCCTCAAGTGTTTAAGTGGTAGAAACGTCTTCCAGAGGAATCACTGACATACTGAACATGAAAGGCATATGCAAATGCGTGTGCCATTTATTGGGATAAGTTGTTTTTCCCTCCCAATTTCAGCTAAAGAATAAGGAAGTCCTATAGAAGAGTGGTTGATATTATAGAGTTTTTTTGTTGTTGTTTTTTTTTGTGTCAGTTTGACATCCAGGTAACCCACTTTTGCTTCAGCATGTTTACTCTTTGATTATCGGGAGAGCTGAGGGAAGCACTATCTCTCAGCTGCCAAAGCCAGGCTGGCAGGTTGTCACAACACCAATGAAGACACATATACCACCTGGGTGTTTGTATGCGGGACACAAACACACACACACACAAATGCACTAGTTCTGTGCATGTTTAATAGTATAACCACACACCTAAAAAAAAAACAACAAAAGACAGGAACATGTTTTTAGAAACAGAACATGAATTCATAAAGGAATTATAAGAAGTCGAAACAGCACACACCAAATCAGGTCATTTTTTTTTTGTTATTAAAAAAATAAGCAACTTTATCTGTAACACTGAAATCTTGATGCATTAATCCAGATTTATGATTAAATT
Organism: Cyprinodon tularosa; assembly: GCF_016077235.1. NCBI lineage: Eukaryota > Metazoa > Chordata > Actinopteri > Cyprinodontiformes > Cyprinodontidae > Cyprinodon > Cyprinodon tularosa. The sequence goes on along the minus strand of NW_024039508.1, from coordinate 485,192 downwards.
TGGTTCAAAGTAGAAGCTTGTTTTGTTTTAAATATTGCAACTTTTAGGTCCCGTCCTTTTATTTGTTGCTTTGTTTTTAGCTTTACCGCAGCTTCTGCAGACACAGGTAGCCGTCCAGGAGAACCTTTTTTTTTTACCCCTATTATATGTTGTCTTCTAGACAAGATTAATTAGCATGTTTTACTCTGCAGACTTCTTTTTGACAGATTTTTCTGGTTTTTTTTAGAGGGCATTTTGTCCAAACAAACTGATAGTTTAAAAAAAAGAAAATCTGTGAATGCCAGAGACCAGAAAAATGCTATAAATGATGGTAAGTGCATCATTAAAATAATGCCCTGGAATAGCTTTTCATTTTTATTGGAAGCCACTTCTTGCTGCCAAAGACACCTGCTTGTCTGTGATTCATCGAACTCATATGGTCCATAGCACAGGGTGCTGCTAGCTTTACAATCCAGGGAGCAGTTTTTCCCTCAGTCTTAAAAAATGTTATATGAGCCTTTTATTCACTAGGAAGTGTTGAATGTTTGGGTTTTAATATAAAAAAAGAAACTGTTTTGGAAAATCGATGCAGTTTTATCATAAAAACGAAAAAAAAAAAAACACATGATAAACTGCTGAATCCCATAATTAACTCTGTTCAAAATAGTTTAGCAGTTGGTTCTTGAGAATTTTTAGCCAAAGCTCTCAAAAACCAAGGCAAGATACAGTATTTTTTTAAATAAAAGTAGAAATATTTAATCATTCTGCCTACATTGTTTTATTGTTTTTGTTGACAATATCAACCCATGAGGGGTTATGATAAGTGGACAATCTAGGTGGATTTCACAAGCCGTTAAATTAAAGAAATCTGCTTTAAATGTTCAAACTATTCTAAGACGCAACATGTTTTCCAATCCCTGGAAAAGCTAGCTGCAAAAACTGCAGAGGTACTCTCTAGTTTCCCTGGTTTTGCGAAGCATAATTTTCAACCCTAAAACACAGAAAGACCTGCAACAAGTCCTTCACACTGTGCAATAAATGTATCCTGTCACAATGATTTTTCTTTGGCAAGGAATTATGACAAAAACAGCATACCCTGCAGCATTTCTGACAGCTAGATTTTTTTTTTTTTAGCGAGGATTGAAAGTACAACTATATTTTCTTTTGTCTTTTCACACTAAGTGTTTTTATTATAGACCTACCTGGGATGGAGCCTGACTGGAGTCCCATTTTAACACTGCCAAGACTTTGATGTGGCAGGGCTTTGTTTGTTTGTCCTTCGTCCTTTGACTTGGGTTTCACAAAGCTGATATATTATCAAACTAATCACAAACCTTGAAAGGATATGTACACAATTTTTGTCGATTTAGCAGAAATAAAACTTTGATGTGTTTAATTCAAATTGTATATGATAGACAAATAAAATTAGATGATAAAGCTTTAAAACAATCTGAAAAGTATTGCTTGTATAAGTATGTAGCCTTCCTCTGACTCCAGCTTTTTAAGACCTGGGTCTAGGTCCAGGTTTGAAATTTAGTCTCTAACATGTTTTTGCTTGAGAATGTATCCCTCCATCCATTCAGCTTCCCTGTCCCTGCCGAGCTACAGCTTGATTCTGCCACCACCGTGTTTTTGCATTGTTAGTTTCAGCTACACATAACTTTATTTACCTGCTCTCATATGAACAGAGAATGTCCTCCAAAATAAATGCAAATTGCACTTTTAATTGGTTTCTTTTAACATCCTTCTTGCCTCTTCCTCTTTAAGATTTTTGCAATGTACAATACATAGTTTTCCTGTGAAAGGGTCATCCACCTGAGCTTTGGATCTCCTTAGCTTCTCCAGAGTTGCCGTACCATGACCATCTCAACTGCTCTCTTTATTAACTTTCTGATATACTGAAACATCTGGGTAAGGTTCTAACTTTGGCTTTAATTTCAATATGTTTTACTTTCCAAAAACTTTGTTGGATGAACACAAGGGTATAAAGCAGATTAAACGGAAAACAAGGAATGAGGGCAGAGTCAACATTTGTTTGTTCTTGTTTTTTGTTGGACATCTGGTGTGTGTTTCGGGAAAACTGCCTCTGCTTGGGAATGCCTTAGTTGTGGCACACATGCAATCAGTGCAAGCGTCAAATGTGTGGTGTGCGTTGGTTCCTGAGATGACAGATGAGAGGTTTTACATCAATATTTGAACAAACCACTTTTGCATCTCTTTCTGTTGAGACCAGGCTGTTTTTAGGAGATTGGGAGGCACAGCAGAAATGTGTTAACGCATGTGAATCCTACAGCACAGATATCACGAGTGGAAATTGAGAGCTTAAAATATTTCATTTTGTCTTAGTTTACAGAGAAAATTGCTTAAGCTCAAGGAGCAGTGACGGTCTTTTGGGTGTAATGATGGAGTTTTACACACATCTCATTCAGACCTGGCTTCGCTTGGGAGCAGTTGTATATATTCTGGTGATGCAGGCACCATATGGCTGTTAGACAGGGACATGCTACAGCCTGATGTGTTTGGGTGACAAACACTAAACATGACCCATCTAGCACAATCCTCAACCCAGCATAGCCAAGATTCTATTAGAAGTGTAGATTACAAGATTCTTAGTAGATTTATGCATGTCTTTTCCTCAGTAGCTGTTTTTTTTTTTTACAATATTGGAATTTAAATATGGAATTAATGCAATTTATGTTTAATTCAACATCTTTAAAGATTTTCTTTTCTACAAATTTTCAGCCACGGACACGTATGATCTTAACAGATGCTCCCCAAGTGCTTCTCACTATCCTAAACACCCACCTATCATCTGTTTCAGCAAATCTCCTTCCACCCCCACCTCCTCTGTTAGCTTCACCTCTAATCCGCAGCCTAGCCCATCCATCTGCTGCACAAATTAGTGTCGATACTGCCTATGAAGGCCCACCACACCGGGTATATATAATTAATGCAGTGTTGACCACTGCCAAGCTGTATTTATTCATGTATTTACACAGACGCGCTTTATGAACGTCTGCATTTACGAAGCAACAATATTGAGCCTCAAATCTACACGCAGGTCTCTCTTCAAGGTGCAAATTATACATCTTATTTCTTAATCTGTGAGTTTAAGTGTTATCATGTTAAAATGTGCATAATTTTAGTATTGATTCTAAATTTGGAACCTTGGGATTAAGTTAATGATTTGTTTAAAGGTGCGTCAGCATGTTGTATGACATTTTTTTTTTAAAACGTATAGGACAGCAGTTTGTTCTGGTTGCCTATAAAGTTTTTTTATAGAGGATTATCATCCTGCAGGTGTAGTATGTGTCTGTTTTATGCTTTGTTTTTGTTCACTTGGTAAGTAAATAAAGTAATTCTGTCACAAAATTAGTAATCTTTAAGAAGAAAATAAAAATGAGTCAAAAAGTGCAACTATAACTAAGACCAATTTGTCACCTTAAAATACATTTTGGTGGCTTTTGCTAGTACCTCTACTGAAAAGTGAACATAAAAAATTAATTTACGTATCATTTTAAGCTAGGGTGGCCATTTCTATAGCACCAAAAAGGAGGACATTGTGCGGCATATCAATAAATTACTAAGGTGTACATAAGAATCGGGTAAAGTCATATTTATAGTACAATTCTTAGCAGTTTAAAGAGGATGCTTGTGTAGCTGAATAGAACAAAATATTAAAGAAATGTAAAAAAGAATTGGTTCCCAGCATTTGTATTTATTTAATACATTATGGTGTTGAAAAAGTCACCACCGAGATGAATCTTTAAAGTGCAGAATACCACAAAGCATAAGATGTGAGGACTTAAACGTTAAAAAAATATTTTTAACAAGAAACATTCATAATAAAAAAGAGTAATATTTTTTAAACAACAAAAGAGATTGTAGAAATTACATTCAACTGCTCTAAAAGTATAGCTTTATTTTTAAGTGCCTCAGTCTTTTGGGAACTTATCTTAAGTGTGTGTGAAGCAGGCCTGTCTTTATGGTCATCCCTTTAGCTATGGGCGAATCACCGAAATCCACTTTAACGTCACAGTCTACACTTCCGTAGGACTAGTGATGTTTTATAGTATAGTCCACCTTGCAGCTCTGCACAACTTACTTTAGCATCCAGGGGCGACAAAACTTAATGTAAAAGCCAACATTGAAGAGTTCGCTGCTGCACGTTTATTACTTTTATGTTAATCCGTACTCGCACGCCGTTCAATTGCAGCTTTTCCTTGACTGCTTACGCCCACATCGCATCGACAAAGTGGCAGAAACCATGGAATGAATCTCCACTACCTTTCGTCATAAATTCACGCTCGTTTGTCCATTCTGGGTTAAACGACGTTTTACCATAAAGTCTTGATCAAAGAAAAGCTTAAAGGTTTAGTTTTTTGTCATCGTTATAATTTTCCATCTCATGATTTATAGAAGAAGAAAATCTTTGCAAATATTCACATAGCCGTAAAGCAAACAACTTTTTTTCAAATGCTTTTATTTCTCACACAATCTCTGTACCTAAATGAGTAACATCAGTATGAAAACTTGTAACACTATCCTTTTTGTTTTTTTGCAATCACAGCTTCATGCAGTCAGAAGAAGAAAACATATTATTACAGTTTAAAGCAGCCCTGACCAAACCAATGAAAGAATAGCTCATAATAGGGACACCTTGGATACTGGAAACCTATCTATATTCCTTTTAATCAGCAGTGCATAGTGTTCCTTTCTAGTCCTGCATACACAGAGTAGAGATGGAATATGCAGTGGATTATTGCAGGCACACGGGTCGGATGATATTATGTTAATGGGAAGTCATTCTTTATATTTTTACAAATCTTGGATATCTGAGTGGATTTAGCCCTCATAGTCATACATTTGAAAATGTTCAATTCTGGCTTTATACAGTTGAAACACAATGGATTATCATAAATATCCCTGCAGTTTTGCAAACGCATTTACGAATTGACACCTACATGTCTTCAGAGAGGAAACCTGTGATCATTTTCTCTTTACCTCTGCTGCTGTGTGAAGAAATGCAACAAAGCACAATGCCATTAGTCCTTCTTGACATGTTTTTAGCATACTGTCCACGTGATGCAGTAACACAAGCAAAGGCTTCATCTGTCTTCACCATTTGCAAATATTTCACAAATAACTTCTCATTTTTTTTCAATAAAACCAATAATGTGTTTTGAAAAGGTAAATAAATTGCTAGCATTGAAAGAATAAATCAGAAACTCATAGAACTAAAGTGTAATTCATTTATTACTACAGCTTCTAAAGCATAAATAAACATCTTTATATCCGCAGAAAGTCTCTTTGCAAGGAGCCTGTTTCCACAAACATGATGTAAAAGTTAAATTCATGATGATGTGAGTTTAAATGTGTGTTTGAGAGACAGTTGAACTTTTTCACACAGTATCTCAACCTTTCAGGCTTCAGCGAATGGGCTGAGTTGTTCAGCCGTAAATCCAAAGTCCTCGTAAACACAATATTAGGCTTGCAAATCTCACCAAACTTGAGGTGGGTCATAGTGAGTGTTTGTCAGGGATTATATTTTATTCTAAATCCTTTAATTTGAAGGTTTTTTATGCTTATTTAGCCTTTATATTTACACAACTGCAGACAGTGGCTCTACAGCTCACATATTTTTACTAATTAAAGCAGCATACATTGCATTCATTTTACAGCTTTAAAGGGAAATCTCAGCAGACATGAATTAAAGTAATACATCCATCTCTGGTATGTTTTACTCAACCATAGCAGGCTTCTTAAATCAGTTTTTTTTCTGCTTTTCTTTGATTTCTGGTGCAAAAGGAATCCCTTCAGCACGTTTCCCAAGCCGAGATCAACTGCTGATCATCACACTGTGGAGAAAATGTCAGATGGTTGAATTCTTTCTTCACCTCTGCAGACTTGCTCTGAGAGAACATGAATGAGAATTGGATGCTGGAAGGTGTAAAGCAACTGTTGTGGTTTTCACTGAGCTTTTCTGCGAATCACAGGCTCATAGAGCGTACCAGAAATATTACAAAATACATACATCTGATTAAAGTGCTGTCTATCAAACGAGATCTGATACAAGATAATTGAAAATTACATCCAGCAAACTAATGGGAAGTTTTTCAGTCCTCAATCCGTGTTTCCAATTTCTTAAATGACAATTTTACAGCTTTTTTATTGAATTTGTGATTATTAGCTGTTGGTCCCCATTTTTTTGCCAATTTTTTGCTCAAAACTGTTTATAATTAATGCTTTACTGTAAAATTATATGCATCACTTTGTCAACAGGCTGATAAACTTACTGCAGCATAATCCACAGTCTCTCTTTTAGGGCACAGCTTAAAAATTAAGGCACCTTAGTGTTAAAATAACATGTTTCTGATATGAAATGTAGAAACATGCTCTTTTCTGCTTTTCCCTGTTCTGACTAGTAGTGAGTTTGGTTTATCGATCAAGTATCGTTTCTGGCTTTCAGAGTTACTCTGACAATTATGCGCTGCAGGAGAGAGAGGGATGATTTAAAATGTAAGACTTATTTTATAATTCATTTACAATTCGTCCTTCGGGCTAAAGAAGACAGGAGGCCATCTTGGTAGTTTCCAGTACACATATTCAAATGAAAATAATCAGTGTGATTATTATGCTGCACACCTCATAGGGAGGCTGTGAGAAAGTAAAGAGATCATTAATGGTGAAAGATTCATATGTGTAAAAGCAAAATGTTGAAAACAAATTTTTAAAATAATCTGTGGGTTTTTAAGACATCATAAATCCAGATGGTTAAACTGCAAAATGACAAACACGAAATAGTGTTACTTTCTGAGCAGTCAAAGCTTCAAGTTTGTTGGTTCTTGTCTTCACCTGTATCCCTCATCTAGGAACCACTGTTCCCACATTTTCTATATTGATTAACTCAAGTTTCTGAATATATTAGAGCAGCTTTTAAACTGGATTTATGACCAGTCACAAACTGGACCTTCTCCTTCCTGCCACTCTCCCATAAAGGTCAGATTTCTGGTGCTAATGCTTTTGACTCATGACCTCACCTGAGCTTTATATCCCCAGACAGTCCTCCAGTTTAACCATGGGCCTCTTTGATGACTCTGATCAATGCTCCTTTATCCAGGTGTGTCAGTTTAGGAACCTTGTTGTGTTAAGTTAGGACATCACGTTCTAACATTTCTAAAGCTTTATTCCTTATCTACTTGGTGTTTTTCTTGTACTTAGTGAGGCTCTTTGTTTTTTACTGCTTTATAACAAACGTTTTTCTGGAAGATCTGAAGTTTAACTTAAATAAAATCAGTCACAGGTGGATGGTTTGTTAATTTGATATTTTTAGATGTATCAGAGCCAAGTGGGTTGTTAATTTTTCTAATTAAATAGGCACATAGGTATGAATGCTTTTGAAAAATGATGTAAAATGGCATTAAGATGCAGACTATACAAACTGCTCTCAATTTAGCAGGTAAACAGAAAGTGTTTGGTCATCTGACAAAAATATATCTGCCTCCTGATAAGATGCTTCACAACTAGTGTGTGTTTCCTGTAGAAGCATTAATGTGCACGCCAGACACAGAGAAAGAGAAAGAAAATAGAGCCATCACTCAGCCCTTTGGCAGTGATATGTTATTTTCTCTGTGAGTTGGCTAAATGTATCTGTGCCCCTTATGTGGTATTGCCAGGTGGAAGCATTGGTTGTAGATCATTCTGAAATTGTGAAGCCCGAGCCTCAGCGGCCTCCTCAATGGAGGCTGTGAAGCACATTGAGGCGAGATGAACCAATAACCGCACCGCACCAACCTCAGGATGTAAATGAGGGAATGTTGTGGGGAATGTCAAGCGGTATCGCACTTCATCACTAAACTGCACCGCAGAGCCTTATCACAGTATGGTTTTAAAATAGTACGCTGTAATAGAAATATTGCTTCTGCAGCTCTGTGCTGCTGTTTGTGATTTATATTCATCAATTTCGTGACCAGAGACAATGTTATGCAGTTTCCAGGGACTGCTAAGTGCTTGTAAAGCCTCACATGTCGACACCAGCCTGGGGTTAAATGGCACCAGTTTCCTTTCATGTGTCTCTCTTAATCTGTCTGCTGTGAAACGTCCCAGCGGCTAAATAGAAGAGGAAAACCGGAGCAGTGAACAGACTACTAACAGCAATAAAATCTGAAATAATATCTAATGTTGATGTTAGTATTAGGAGGGATAGTTGGTGGTGTCAGACCACCCTGTTGTTAGGAATTCATTTATGAAACCTGATCCATTTATAAGATGTCAATATGTGAAAGACTTTGACTGGGTTTGACAGGTGTGCATTTGGGTGTTCCTCCCTCATCTATCATTACCTTGATGCACTGTTAGTCTGTGTTTTGCATCCATCTAAAACACAAACACACAATGTCAATTCTGCCTGTGCAAAACAAAGAGGAGCGCTCCGAACAAGAAAAGCCTGCCTGGGGCGAGACATTTTGAAATTAAAAGCATGTCTCTTTGTTCAGCTCCTGTTCCACGAACGTGGCAGAGAATGTGAACGTGTCCCACAGAGGGGTACAGGAACACTGAACAAGATCTGTGATTTTCACAGCCAGGGAATCACAGAGAGTCTTTTATCTATTTCCCTCCATCAGGAGACATCCAGCAAGGAAAGGTAGGAGGACGGGATTAGCTGGAGAGGAGGAGAGAAACCGAGAGCGCGGGTTCCTTAATCCTGATGGGCTTTTCAGAGGTACAGCCATCACTGTGGGGAAACATGGAGTGTGCAGTGGGGAGGTGAGAGCGTATGGGATGGTTTGCCTCAATAAACTCTTCACACTTGCATGAAAGATGTTCCACCAAACTGGCGGATTAGTCAGAGTATAATTACAGTTGTGGGACTCAGAAGCAGCAGAACGTGTGCTGACTGAAACAGCCCTCAAACAGGCAGAGGAAGATGGGAGTAATGATTGTTTATGTGCTGCAAGCACCTTGTCTTCGACTAGTAACTGGTTTTAAGGAGCACGGATTTCAGAGATTAAAGTATCACTTATAGGTGGAGAACAACCTTAATTTGATTTATTTCAGCAAATTTAACCTCGATCATCAAACGATAAAGGAAACCAAAGTTGTGATGGTATTATTGTTATTATATGCACTACCGCAATAGCAAAAACGCTACTTTGATTCAGTAATGAAGAGGATATATTATTTTAAGAGATATGATTACAGTTCCTCATATGTATGGTAGTAATTGGCCTTTTAGCAAAAATATTGAGACCCCTTCCTAAACCTTTGAATTCATTTATTTGTATCATGTCATGTACAGTAGAACGCTACAATCACCTATGAATGAAAGGGTCACTCTGAGGAGCTCAGTGAATTCAGGCATGCAGTGGGATATATTTCACCTGCGGGACAAAGTCTTTTGTAAAATTTTCTGGTAGAGACACATTCCACTGACATTTGTGCGTGGTAACTTTACAAACAAGGACTGTAAATGCCGGAGGCACACAATCCAGGAAAAAAACACCATCTGTGTGCAAAGTCGATCTCTTCAGACCTCTTAACTTTTGTATCCTTTAGATTACAGCAAGTAGAGTAGGTAAAGAGTTTGATGAAATGGGTTTTTATGGCCAAGCAACTGAATCAAACCTCACATCACCAAGTGCTATAACAAAGCTAAGATGCAATCATATGGAGCGTGCCACAACTGGATTCTATCAATCATGCCTCTCTGTCTGGCAATCTGATATACAAGCTTGGGTTTGGCCTCTGCCAATAGAACAATGGTTGTCTGATTACATTAGGCTGGATAGGACTTTTGGTGGAAAGGAGATTTTGGTGTGCAGCTGTTTATGAGGGGTTAGGCTTGGACTCCTGTAGTTCTAGTGAAAGGGGGGAAAAATGCTGCAGGATGTGGAGGATTATGACAATTTGGAAAATTCCCCCTTATCAATGATAGCATCTCTTTGCAGCAGCAAACAAGCCAAGGTCCTGAGAAGAAATGCCCCGAAATGTCTTTGTATGCTTGGTTTACAGACAAAGATGTACAAGTTTTGTATGGAGAAAGTTGACAGTCATCCAGCAGGCTCTGACTTTAACCCGACAGAGCACCATTATGATGAACCGGAACCAGGCAATCTCATCCTTCTTATTAGGAGTGACTGTGGCTCAGTGGGTAGACTTGTTGTCTTGTATTCAGGGCCGGCGATTGCTACAGGCAAGCTAGGCAATTGCCTAGGGCGACAAATGTGTTGGGGGCGCCCTCTATATTTAGCGTCGCCCTTAGGCTTACTTCCCATTAATCATAGAATTAGAAAAAAAAGCGAATTAAACCGGTTATGAAGCGTCCGTCAGTTTGACTTAACCTTACGTATATATAAATAGCAAAATATGAACAAATAAATATACCACCGTTTTTTTATTTATTTTTTCACATTTAAGAGAAAATCGGAAAAGATTCTGATCACTTTTCAAGCGCCCTCCAACCCGGAAGTCGTGACGCCAATCACTGCAGCATGTACACCAATATTTTGGAATGAAATTGTAAGCAAACAGATATTAAAAGTAAAACAAGTGAAGTCTGGCAGTTAACTTAGCTCGCGACTCGAGAATGGCTGAACGGAAAAGACTCCTCCTCCAGCTGCTGCCGCAGTCGGCCCGTCTTCATCATCCACTCAGAGTACCACTGGTAAGCGCACACAGACTTTGTAGCTTGTCCGGTCAGTTAAAAATATTAATTGTGAAATCCGTGTTGTAATCGGAAGCATACAAGCTAGTTAGCTTGAAAAGTAAATAAAGTTTCAGACGTGCTGCGTGATGATGTGTTCAGATTGGCTCAGTAAAATGACAATTAGGTTATCATGATGCGTTCAAGTGTAACGTAAAGAAAACGGGAAATTTTGTTTTTGGCGAGAAACATGAGTAATACAGTTGTATATTGCTCTATATATAATTAAACTACTGATGCCAACATTTATTAAAAATTACATTTAATTTAAAATACAATTATTTATTTGTTAAATATTTTCCTAATCACTAAAAACATGATGAAAAGTGACAGTAGACAATACATTAACCAACAATTGTGAAAATATATTCTAGTTAGTTTTATGTCATTTCGAAGTGGCCTATTACATTAGCCATGTTTATTGAAGGCTAGAAACGTTTTTGTTATGCTCACTTGTTAAGCAATAGAAGCAATACCAGTTCTGTTAATAAAATTTTGTTGCATCGTCTTTCCACCAAATAACAGAAAAGTATCGATAGTGGTATCGATAAAGACTCGGATCGATAAGGAGTATCGATAAAGGTATCGATATCAATAAATATTAACGATCCCCATCCCTAATGTTGACATCATTTTTTTCTCAGAATTATGTGCTATATTATTAGCTTGAGAATGGGTAGAAGATACTAATATAAATAAAATATTTTGTAGTGATTATCTGCATTGAGTATTCAAAAGGGATGTACAAATAATCATCAAAATATATGAAGTTATGGCTGTTCATCATAGAATATGTGAACAAAAAAAAAACAACTTCAAACTTTTAATTTTGTAATGGTATTCATAAAAGCACTTTTGTTTGTAGAGGGTTAATCCTTTCTTTAATCACTAATCAATGTCAGAAATCAGGGTAAATATACCTGATCTATTTTATTTAGAGGAAAATTTTGTTTATCTCATTTCTATTTATGTTCAAATGATTTAATTGAACTGGAACAGAAAATGTAATTTAATGTTTATCAATTACTTTTTTATGTAGTCCTTGGTTGAGGAATTTCTTAAATTTATTATTTTTTATTGTTATTTGGTAATTTCTGAAATTGATTTATTTAATATTTGTTTAATGTGTGTTAAATTTGTTAATTGTCTGAAATAAATTCATTCAATGATTCAATCCAGTTTTTTAGTTATACTTTACCTAAGTGTCCTTACAGATGGTTAAAAGTGTTTTTGCACAGTCCTAACTTTGAGTGTGTAATAAATTATTTAAAATAATAAAAAAGAAAAGGTACGGAAACCTATTCTGGTATTTGTCTATGCATCACTCCATGCTAAGTTACAGTTTTTTCTGAATGCTTAAACACAACCTTGATTCTTATAGCACAATTTCTAAAACTATTAATACTTATAGCAAATCCACTCACTGAGTTCACAAAACTAAAAGAACAAACACTGCTTTGCACTCAATTTGCAATTTTGTAACACACACTTTGCACAACTGTAGGTACAATTCCCCGCACAGCACTCTTTATGGAACTGTAAACACAACTCAATGAGGCACTAAACAGATGCTGAAAACAGTACTGGTATTTCGCACGGCAAAAGTGAGATGGGGGTGGGGACACAACACTCAATCTCGCCTAGGGCAACCAAAGGGCTAGAACCGGCCCTGCTTGTATTGGTGGGTAGTCTGTGATTAAAATAAAAACTATTAGGCAGAATGGATTCATTATCTGATGATCTGCTGTAGTTTGTGCCAGGAGGCAACATCTAAATGTCAAGCCCCACTAGACGAGGCATCATGTATCCAATTGTTCAGTTTTAGGGATTCTATTCAATCAGTGGCCTCAAAGCATTCACCAAATGACAATATACGCTTAGAAACTTTAATTACATATAATATAGATTATTCTAAGGCATCTTTTTAACAAGCAAGTTGCTATAATTAAGTGCAAGTTCTCACTTTTCACATTAGATTCATATTCAATAAATCAGAATAATGCTACTAAAATAATATTCAACTTCAGTTACTATGTTTACTATATAGCATATTAGAGAGATGATTAAACACAAGGAGGCTTATTTTTAAAGCCTTTCTATTTGTCTACTATGCTAATTTTCTGCTTGCAGTTCAAGAAACCCTGACAGTTGAGATTAAAATATGTTATATTAGACCAATAAAAACTATTGGATTTACAAAAAGTGTGGACTTAATGAAAAGTTTGTTTGATACCTGCTTTGTGGTGGTCTGCCGCTTTTTGGTTTACTGTTGTGCAGTCATAGATAGTATCATACATTGGTTAAATGACATTGTCTATTTGAGCTACTGTTACCTTTCTATGCTTTCAATCCATTTTCATCAGAACTCTTTGAGTTTGAAACTCATCTTGTTTGTTGCTTACTGGGTTTTTCTATTGTTTTTTTTTTATTTATTTTTTTTTTTTTACTTTGGACTATTTTGTAAACCACAGAGATGCTGTGTGTGAAATTCCCCATGCATCAGCAGTTTCTGAAAAACTCACACCATCCATCTGAAGCCAAAATGTATCCAGCATCTAGTCATTCAATCTCTTTTCCCTGATTCTGATGATCCTCAGCAAATCGTGCTCATAATGTCTAGGTGTCTAAATGCATTGATTTGCTGCCATGCGGTTGGCTGAGTCACTGTTCCTGTTAACAAGCCTTTAAACCAGTGTACCTTTTAAATTGGCTGGTTAGTTTATGCATAAGGAAACACAGATTCTAGATGTATGAAGGCTGGTTGGTAAGTACAGGAGTAAGGGAAATTGACTGATATAGCCATCATACTACACATGAATATGGCATGTTTTCCTGCAGTCAAGGTCAAAATAAAGTAATACTGTAAATAGTTTTCTCTGTACATAAAATATGCTATATATGAAAAAGCAACACATGAGTTAGGATTAAATGCCATCAAGGATACATGGAAATCCTTGAGGCTTTCTTTTTGGTCACTCACATTTAAACCGGAATTTCAGATGCTCAATACTTCAAGGCCTGCTTTAGATATTTCACAGGAGAGAGACTAAAAAAAGTATTTTCAGACATTCTTGTTAAATGTGTTTAGGAAAATGTTCGTCAAAACAGCATTTATAAAGGTTCCCTAGAAGTGCAAATCTCCAATGCTGTGTTGCTAATACAATGGAATACCACACCTAGTATTTGTTTTTTAATAAGTTGTGCTGAGGTTTAAAGTAAGTTCCTTTTGTTTCCCTTCCCCTTAGTTAAACCTCACTTTGTGTAATTAGGGACATCCCCTTTCTTCAATAAATAGCAACACTGCAAAAAATCTAAATCTAGATAAGTCATTTTTTCTTAAAATAAGTGCATTTGTTCTTGAATTGAGGAGGTAAAAGAGACATTTTGCCAATGGAACAAGACAATTTACACTTAAAATAAAAAAAACACAATTGCATTTTCTTATTTTAAGTGCATATTATCTAATTATCTTATTTTAAGAGTAAAATTACTCATTCCATTGGCTAACTATCATTTACCTACTCAAATTGAGGGTGAATACACTTAATTTAAGAAATTTTAAGTTATTTCTAGATCGTTTTTGCAGTGAAGGAGAAAGCTGAAGACTGCAGAGTGGGGTGGAGATTTGTAAACTCCGCAGTCTCTTCCTACTCTCCTCGCGAGTAACTAAATTAATTGTCTCTGTGCCTTCTTTCTTTCCCTGTATATATGTATGATGTTTTAAGTGCTTAGACCTAACATTGAGCATAAGATAATAGGAAGCCTGACTTTTCAGCTCTTTATGTAATTAAGAGTTTTAGATTTTGATTCTCTAGAGGAAAGAAAGGATTAATTTTACTTGTCCTGGTAAAAGGCAGGGAAAAAATTGTTCGCTTTGTCAGAATTTTCCCACCTGCTTAATTCTTTGCAAGAAAAACTTACAAAAACACATTTAAAGACTGCTTCAAGTTTAACTTATCAACTAGCGATTGTCTCTTAGAAAGCAAGACCACTTTTTTTTTTGTAGTAAAAGCCGATTTTATTTCAATTTTTTTGTATAAAACTAATAAAAAAACCTTACCATTAATTGAGGTAAATATAAAAAAAAATGAAAACATAAGTCAGATGTGTTTAATAAAACAAGTTATCTATATTCCTACAAGCGCACGTTTTAGTAGATTCTCATCTACTAAAGACCTGAAAAGAGCCAATTCTACAAATATTAATGCACATCTGAACTCTAGAATTAGAGTGAGCAACTGGGAAACCTTGGATGTCATTACAAGCGTGAGAAGGAGAAGAACTACTAACTGTTGACTGTTACTCAGCTGCCAAAAAGTAAAACTTCTGCTTCATAATTTGCTTTAAAGTTTTGCTTCACTCCAATATTTTTCTCCTTTGTCTATTTCAGGCCTTAGAGGTGAAGCCCTGCAGCATGGCCAGTCTGGGACCCTGCCCCGATTCTTGGAGGAGCCTGTCGATGCCTACATTATCAAAAGTAACCCTATCAAGCTCAGGTGTCAGGCACGACCAGCACTCCAAATCTTCTTCAAGTGCAACGGTGAATGGGTCCACCAGAGCCAGCATATGTCTCAAGAGCACACAGATGTCGTGACAGGTACAGTGAAAAACACAAACTGCCTGGTTTACATCCAAATAGTCTCGACCTTTTAAAATGAAGAATTTTTGATGCTGTTTGGTGCTACGTCCGCAGGGAATGTCAGAACTTTGCTGTCACTCTCAAAAACTAGCCAAGAGCTTGCAGGGTAAATTAATTTTCTGTGCATTTAAAAGCACTAGTGTCTGCTTCAGGGCTGTCTCGACTGTTGACATCCTCTTCCAGAGCCTCTCTTAGTATTCACTGTATAACCACTTCAAATGATTCACAATATGCCTACATGTCTGATGTTAGATCCACCAATTAAGGGACACAGCTCACTCATCTGTGCGTCACTGGTGGACTCATACTTCAGTAAATAATGCATGCCTATGGAATAACAGAAGGCCAGTTCATACAATCTCATCTTCCTGAACACTACATTGCTCCGACAAACCCTGTCTGCTATGGAAAACCCAACCTTTACTGTACCTGCACTTTTAGCACTCAAACCCACCTAACATTTACTTAATTTGCACTTCTGTACCTGTTCCACGGGTACCGTCTCTTAAATAGCACCTAAAGTGTATGCCAGAGGCACTAGATGCACTGAGGCTTGATTGTAATTCCTTGCAAGTCACTTAAGATAAAAGCATCTACGGAATTAAGGAATGGGATCCTAAAAAAGGTGTAAAAAGAAAGAGTTGGATTCTTTATTAGGACTCTATCTGGTCTTGTTTTATGTCCCTGACTTTCTCTACTTCTCTGTCTTTTTCATTTGTCTACCTTCTGAACTGATGAATAATTTATGAACAAACCAAAAAATGCAGAAGATTATAAGTGTCTTTTTCTCTAAAAACATACTGAAAGGGACATATTGGAGAGGATTAATGCATGAGCATCTAAAAGTCGATAATAACCTTATCATGTACTGTCAAATAACCAAACCGTAAATTCACTTTCTTTATAGTCATGTCTTTCTAATTCTAAGTAGGTGACATTTGCAGTTATTGACTTTTCGGGTATTTTCTTGCAACAATACATCGATTTCTGCCCTTGATATTTTTTTCCCGACACACAAGGTTTCACATTTCCCCCTCTAAAGTGACATTTGAGCCAACTTGTTTAGTTTTAGCATGAGACTTTGAACTTTATGTTGTTTCTTTAAGTGATGCAACTTCCTGAAATGTTGTTGTTGTTGCTGTCTAAACTTCAAGCGAATCCATTAAAAGCACAGAGAAAATGGTTCCTTTTAGAGTTGGACTGTTTTTGTTGCATCATCCTAAAGCGGGGTTAAAGAATCCTCTTATGTTTATACATCAAACCATAGGAGGCATTTTTTCTTGTTAATTGTGTCGGTCTATGTGATATATTACAGTAAAGTTTCTTTTATTCATCCATTGTGACACTGCTTCAGTTATTGCTCGATTGTTTGCTTACATGCAAAGGGTTACCAGAAAGTACCTTTAAAAAGCTCTTAGCTACTTGTATTGTAATTTTATTGGATAGACTGGCAGGAAGTTGAATGGTTTTGTAAATAATAGAAAAACATCTTGTGCATTTATTCAAGTAGAAATCAGGGAAATGTGAAATGTTTTCGTATTTAGCCTTCTTTAGTTATTTTAAACGACTACCTTCTAATGTAATTACAGCCTTTTATCTCTGTATGTACTTCCCATAAGATGTGTAAAATAGCATCTGTGAACAGCTATTTTAAATCTTGTCAGAGTCCTTGGACTAAAGGTCTGACCTTTGCTCAAACTGTTTTAACACATGCATATGTTGTAATTGATAGCATTAGATTGTTTTCTGCCACCGTGGGTTCAGTGCGGTGCCGCATGTAACATTCACAGACTAATGGTTGTCACTTCTATAAGATTCTCCCACCTTTGTTTTCTTAGCCACTCCTAAAGATTGTCTACGCTCCTCTTGGCTGTTTTTGACCAATGAGCTGTTAAATATAATTGTATAACTCTAATTCTGCTTTAACCATCTCCATAACTTTATCCCTGATGGCAAAATGCCTGCTGTTGAAATCATGAGTAGCTTAACACAACAGTGATTAACTGGAGCTACCGATTATTTGTTGGTATGAAGCTAAAAAGAAAATCTTTCTTTGTCATAATTACATTGTTATTCCTCTTGTGCAGTTTGGAAAGAGCATCTTTTGCATGTTTCATATTGAATGCATGTATTAACATATTCATCCAGGGGCCTGGAAGGGCTACAGGTTTGTGGTAAGAACACGCTTCAGTTTTTAACCACCTCATTTAAGTACTATACTCATACACCTACTCTTGTAAAATTAAAAAGCATCACGCACAACTTTTTTTAACTCACAGGGCGACATTACTTTTTGGCCATCTATTATTGTTTCTCTATCTTTGGAAAGCGTAGGCTTAATTGGTTATTTCTTTTTTATTGCTTTTAGATAACTTCTCTGACTTAAAGTGGAAAAAAATGTCTTTGTCTTAAGGTTTTCTGATCAGGCAAAATGCCTCATTAAATGTCTTGCTGTAGGTAATGTTTTCCTTACCTATGACACCTTTGTTTACTCACGAAAAAAATTATCAATCAGTTAAAATGGGTTCTTTATATCTAGATTTCAAATATATTTCAAACTTTAAACTGATTTAGCATCATTTTAAATCACAGTTCCTCATCTGCCCAATCATACTGGTGTTTTGTCTATAAACTTCCAATAAACTACACTGCAAAAAATGTAAAACTAAATAAGTAAAACTTCCTTGAATTAAGTGCATTTGTTCTTGAATTGAGCAGGTAAGCGACATACTTTGCCAATTGAATTAGACAATTTACATTTAAAATAAGAAAAAAACAACTGCCGTCTCTTATTTCAAGTGCATAATATCTGATTATCTTATTTTAAGGCTAAATACACTCATTCCATTGGCAGAGCGTCCCATTTACCCACTCAAATTAAGGGTAAATACACTTATTTTAAGGATATTTTTACTCATTTTAGGATCGTTTTTGCAGTGTACATTGCTTGTGGTAGTTTTTACCGTAGATGAGCCACTGCGAAAAACTTAAAGGAGTTTTATTGTACAAGGCACCTGAAACATAAATTTATTTACTTGTTAATTTGCGTGTCAGCTCAGGAATACTTCTATTTTGTTACACTGCCCCCTTTTCCTGCTGTTTATGCAACAGTATTAATGGTTCACTTAACACACCGCACCGAGCAATGTCTCCCTCCAGAATTAACAATGGACCTCTACACTTTTACTGCCTCTGGTGTGGTTTCATAGCTTCACTTCCATCTGGCTCCTTGTCAGCTTTCATATGCTTTCCACTGGGAGAGATGCAGGAAGGAGAAAGCAACTGAGGAGAAGAGTATCTTATAACCTAACAAGCTCTATTGGGATCTGGACTTTGTAAGGATGTATCCCTTTAACCACAGCACACATGGGAGTTGAACAGGATAGATCTCAAATTGTTGTATTTCTATCGGTCCATAGTACATGCAAACACTACCAAAAAATCTGCTCCTATCAAAGAGATGAACTTTATGAGTTGTTCTCCATAAGCGCTCAAGGCTGTTTTCTGTCACTTTCGGAAAAGCTAAAAGAGTGTAAAGTATTAAAGAATTCAGATCTTACAAAGTTAGAATTTAAACTAAGGAGGCAGTCAATGCATCATCCCATCTCTCCAGAATCTTTTTATATCCAACAGTAGACTTTGTTTCACATTTCAAACTGCTATAATTTGATGAAAGCAGCTCAAAGATGTGCAATTTTCTAAGTCAGCTCTGAAACAAATAAACAAAGCTTTCCCTGAATCACATCATTTTATCACTTTTTATGATTTCCCCATAAATGTATGCCTCCCTTTTGTCTTTTCTCAATGTTTGTAGACGTGGTGCATGGTAACTGCCAAAAGCTTTTCTCTTATGTTCACTTTTAAACTACCCTAATGTTTTAAAAATCCTTCAAAATGCCAGCCTGCTAAACGATGTTCGTTAACTGCAACACAAAATAGAATTACAGCAGTTAGGTTTTTAAACAATGTTCCATAGTTCAGCTGAATACTACTGCAAGTTTAACCCTTTATAGGGCATTCAGTGAAATCCTTTGAATCCACATTTCAAGCCAATAGTGTTATTGGAATCCAGGACAAGACCTTATTACCTTTGTAACATTTTGTTGGCAAAAATGAATGTCAACGCCAACTTGCCCGAATATATTAAGAAAAAAAACAAAAATATGTGCTTCTATAAGAAATTCATGAAAAACACAAAGAAACACATTTGATTTTGGTACAACATAACCTTAGAGGCTTTAATGCTGATACTAGCACTTACATCTTTTAGTTTGTAAACCTAAATATGATTGTTAACTAGTTTTATTAAGTTTTTAACCTTACTTTTTAACTTTTTAATAAGCTTTTTACCTTTTTTTATGACCTTTTGTAATGAGACAGAGACTGGATCCGAATAAACCAAGACAGGTTAGTGATGTTTGATCGGTTTATTGAAAGGGTTACTCTGATAGCGGGACTGAATCTGAGTGGGGCAAACAGGCTGCAGGTAGACAGGCGGGCAGATTGAGAGAGGTTTACCAGTTTTTGATCCAGGACGGGAAGGCAGGCAGTTAAGCTGAGCTTTTCCGAGTTTGTGATCCAGAGAGAGGGGAGTAGGCAGTCCGATCAGAACGATTCAGAGATCCGGGGATCCAGAGGCAGAGCAGAGTGGGTAATCAGGCAGGCAGAATCAGAAAGGGGTCAGGCAGGCTCGGTATCAGGAGGTAGATCGGGTCAGAAACGGGTAGACAATCAGGTACTCTTTAAGATGCTGGACTATTCTTACCAGGTTGGCTCAAGATAATCTGGCACAAAGGACTGTTCTGATGGGTTTTATATACTGCTGGAAACAGGTGACTCCGGTCAGAGCTGATTGCGGACGGGTGGAGCAGAGCAGGTGTATGGACTGATTGATCAGGCCAGAAACAGTGCAGAGACCATCACACTTTTTAACCTTTTAATTAACTTTTTACCTTTTTTTTTTGGCTTTTTAACTTTTAATGAGCTTTTTCTCTTGACTTATTAACTTTTTTTTACCTTTTTTCAACTTAATTTGCAGTAGGTATCATTCAAGGGTTCATCTGATTGGTTAAAGGCCAAAATAAGATGTACAGCCATGTAGCAGTATCTTTGCTGAATGGCTGGATATAGATCTTGTGATTCTAGACCTCACTGAGGGATGGAGGGGACTCCATTTGTAAGCGGTATTCAAGTGATCAGAAATGGTAACTTGTACTATAAAGGGTTAACCCTTTGCAGAGGATTTCACCTGAAAGAAGTAACAGGAGTAAGATGTCTACACCAACAACCAGCTCACACTGAAATCTGAATAAAAAACTAAAATTATACCCAGCCTTAAGGTCTTTCATTTTTCTTTAAAAAAAAGTTTAATTTTCTTAAGTAAATCAGATTGCGATGCAATAATATCAATAAATAAAACGCAAGTAAAAAGCTATCTATAAAGAATAAGCATGAAAGGTTAAACAACACAGTCTCCCTTATTCATACTGCAAGACTATTCTAAATATTGATTGTGATTCTGACATCAGAATGTCATGTTCAGTTTGACCCCTTTCAAACTAAATGAAGTGCAGCTCATTACAACCATGTTAGCACATCTTCTTGGCCTACATAAAGTCATCCTCATCTGGTTACATAAAGTGTTCTTTGCTCTTGCTTGGCTTTAATGTAAGCTGTTCTTATCAGCTCATTGTCACCGTTAGGTAAACAGTGCAAGCATCGTGTAACAGCTAGAGAAATCCTTTATTATGGCTACAAAATAAACAGTGAAAGGAATTAATACATATCACAAGGATTTCATTTTTATTTCCCTTTTTCCTGTATTAGTATATTAATTGAGATAATAATCTATTGCCTGGTGCTAAGTCAGAGAAACTGAATTTTAAAGTCACAGTTCTACATTTCAGAATTATTACATAACTATCCATCATTTTTTCCCTTTTAAGAGATATGTAATTATATCTAAAACTAAATAAGCACAAAGAAAAAAGCTAAATAAGCACAAAAAATAGGATTTATTAAGCCATTAAGCCAAAACCTATTTCAGAAGTTTAACTTTATCTGAAAAAAACATAACAGCTCACTGAGGTGCTTTATTTAGTGTTCTTATTGTTTTGTTTTGGGGTATTTTCCTCCTCCCCCAGGCTGTTGGTACCTCTTTATGACCAACCTGAAGGGCCAGGTTTGGTCCGTTGACAGCACCGCTTTTATGATAGTCCAGCTTAGAAAACGTGCCTGCCTTTCCTGCGAAAAGAGAACCATGACAGAAACACCTTATTATAAAACCAGCACAAACACAGAACACCGAAACCTGTTAGTACAGGATATGAATATATAACAGACATGATAGGTTAATTACAGGATTGGAGCATTTGTTTGTGTTTCAAAAATAAGTGAAATTAATCAAACCAGCTGCTATGTAATTTATTTCTCCTACTTTTTTTGGATAAAAAGGCAAAAAGTAAGTTTTATACAAATTAAAAATAATTTCACTTTGTGTTTAAAGTTTTTGCAGCTGGATAAAAATCTAATTGTTTAGTTAAAAAGGAATCAAGCTACAAATGCAATTAATCCTCCCATTGTGTTTGCACACAAACTGCTTTTTTACACCGTCACATTATTATCAAGGTCCCTAAAATCTATGGAATTCTGGATATATACAGGGCTTTCAAAAATGTCTTGATTCCTGACATGGTTATTTAGCTCACATAAGAACCACAACTTTTAGTGTACTGGGTTTTTTAGATGCCTATCTGGAGAATTTATTGTACATGTGTAATGCTGTAATAATAATTTACCTCCTGATTTAAAAAAAATAAATAAATAAAAATCTGTTAACACTTCACCTTTGTAAAACTTCACACAAAGGTGATTGCAACTGTGTTATGAAATGCTGGGAGGTTTATTAAAAAGAATTAATGATCAAAGAGCATTAAGAAGACCAAGTAGCACAGCCGTTAGATCAGACGCAGTAACTCTGGTGGGGTTCCAAAGATTCGCAGCTCTGTGGGGGAAAAAACTGCTGACATGACTGCAGGCTTGGACTTTACAAACTGGACTTTGAAAAGCAAGATAAGTGAGTTGCTGAAGGAAAGCTGCAAGAAGCACTGTTGGATTTTACCTGAGCCAGTGTCAGGGAAACAGTAAACATGTGGAAGGTGTTTCAAAAAATAAGCAACTGTCTGGAATGCGTGCAAAACAATAGCATCATGTTGTTTATGCTGACTCGGTTAGTCTTGCCTTTGAAGTCGGGCTCATATCGGTCCTTCCTAGACTAATATGCCATGTACCCAGCTTTATGGTAGCCTGGCCTGCAAGGGTAAGTATCAGCAGCTTGGACTCTATTGGAGGAGTTCAGTAAAAGCACATTTATGTGTTAGGATAGTTAGAACTAACGGCCTATTCATAGTGCAGAAATATACTCTCAAACTCTTGCACTGAATTGAAATGAATGGTTGATGCTCCGTAATGGACTAGTGTAGGGTGTAGCAAAAAGAGTTACACCTCTCATGATGCTGGACTTTTTGGCTCTGTATCAGTTTTCTTTTTGAGATTTCAGTTACACTTTTATTTATGTCATTCTGTGTTTTCTTTGTCATTATTGTTCCTATGAAACCAAAGGTACTTCATAAATAGTTCTTGTGCATTTCTTATTTACTCTCAGGTCTCCTTTCCCCTATTTGCCTTCTAGATCTTTCTGTCCACATCTGCTCCCAATAGGTTTATTGCTCCATTCTTTCTTCTGTTTGGCATATATACTCCTCGGCTGTGTCTAAACATCCACCCTAATCACTATATAGGGCACTATATAGTGGTCACGCTATTTTAGATGAGTGCCCGAACGTCTAGTGGATGAAAAAGTAGTGGACTCGAAATTTCCCACAATCCACGGTCACTAGACAAGCAGATATATCCCAGAATGCTTTGCAAGGGGAGCTCTCCTCACAAAGCATCATGGGATTTGCTGTCACAATGACCGGCTGTTGCCTACAGCTATCGCTACTCTGCAGCTGCGACAAATAATAAAGATGGCGCAGGCACCACGCGGGGAGGCGGAGTCACGGGACCAACTGTAGTGATCATTAGTCTGAATGGTCAGTTAACTGAGTTCACTATAAAGTTCAGCATATAGTCCTCGCTCTATATAGTGATTGATTGATCTAGGGGTTAGGGCAGACATTCAGAAACAGCCCTCTTCACTTCTAGTGTTTGCTGGATTATCTTCATTGCCTCCTATGCGTTCCCCTGTGTTCTGGTTCCTGTGTTCCTTTATTAGTTGTTTCTGGATTTATGCTTCTGTTGGCACCACTTGATATTAAACCTGCAAGAAACCACCTAAACTTTCATCTATGCATTTGGGTCCTATACAAACCTCCCCACAACCTGACAACACCAGGTTCAGTTATAAGACAATGAAGAATTTAAATAATAATTCGATAGGTGATCTTATCAATAGATAAATGAACCCTTTTCACTGGCCAGTCCATTTTCTAGATTTAGTTAGATTTCCCCATTGCCTGCATCTGTTCATACAGGACTAAATTGTGGAACAGCTGCACACAGTGAATATCTTAAAAGAGGCGTATTAAAAGAAAGGACAGCACAGACTGTTGCATGGCTGTGCCACCAGGCGGGTGAATTAGTAATGTGACTGCAAATTTGAGCACCAAGTATTTAAAAGATAAAAAAAAACATATGATCCCATTTTATCATGCATCTTAGATTCCGAACAAAATATTAATATTATAGCTGTTAGTTTTTTTTCTCGCATTTAGTGAATTAAAATGTCAAAGTTTGGCTTTTTACCTAAATCCAACATTGTGGGTGTAAACATAATTAAAGGTAGATAAGAAAGAAGAGGAATTAACCTTAAGAAGTGTCCAGAATTTTTAGCCCCGAGCATGTGTGACAAATTACAGCATAGTTGTTTCTCACTGACCTTTAGAGTTGTCTGGTTAACATTTGTGGCAGTCTTTTGTTGTACTAATATACTGTATAGTGATTATAATGTCTGACACAAAAACTGTAATGATACATCATATTATTTATGTTTGATCTGCAAACGAAATAATATAATATGTGTGTGTATTTACCTCTAGATCTATATAACCTATAGTACGGTGTGAAAGAAGAGTTGAATGCTTCACTTTAGTCTAATAATTCAATTGCAAAGAAAAGAGGAAATTGTTAAAGCACAGCAGTGTTTAGAAAAGCTTCACTTCTGTCGCCCACTTCTGTTTTGACCAAAAAATATCTAAAACATCCCATTTCAAAAAGAAAATCCTGTGAGCTTCTTTCATTCTTTAGTATATGTGGAGATAGACTCCAAAATCAACATGACGGAGTCTTTTTCAGGTATAACAGTGCAAATCTCAAAAGCCTTTTCTGTATTTCTTTCTTGGAGGATTTTGTAAAGAATAAAATGTTCCAAACCTGATTCCAATATCACTTGATTTTTAAGAACACTAGACTGAGCCAATCTTTGACAGCCCACTCTTGGATGTCACTGCACACTTAGAACAGCATTCATACTGTTCCAAATGTTAAGCACTTTTAATCAGATAACTTTCTTGGTATGTAAAAAAACAACAACACATAAAACAAGTTGTGGCCTAGATAAAAAAAAAAAAAATGCATCCATACCACGGGTACAAGGTTTATGCTCATAGGTAGTGGAAGCATAATTAACATAAGTGCATAGCTGTTAAAGACTGTATTAATTAATGACTTGGAACTAAAAGTGAATTCCCATGTACACATTTGTAAAACGTGCTCTCATTAGAAACAGAAATGAACCTAACAAAGTGAAATAAAAGCTGCCTTAGTTTCTACAGTGGATTCCTCACACTAACATAAAGGAGTCTTAATTTTTGGCAGACTTCCAGGTGCCAGGAGGGTGGTTAAACAAATGTTTAAATGCCAACAGAGAAAAAGCATGGTTGGATATTCTCAGGAGAAGCTCCCCAATAAGCCTTAAGTAGTCCCCAACTATGCGACTAATGTCTGCCTCGTGCTGGCCAACGAAGTGAATTGTTTTTTTTTTTTGCTTGGTGGCTTAACCAATAATCACCCCTCTCTCTTGGTTGAGCTCATCCTTTTTTAATTTTGTTCTGCTTTATTCTAATTAAAACTGATAAACATATCTGGTCATATTTCAAAATGAGTGTTTCATGGCTCCTGAAGCATCCTTTTGACCTTAATTAGGATTAAGGATTGTTTTCTGGGTTTCTTTTGTTTTTTTTAGCCATCCTGTGTCAACTTTAACTTGCGGAGGGTTTTGAGCATCAAGTTGTAATAATAAACAAGCTTTGTCTACTGAAACACATCTTGTTCTTCATGCAGTTTCATCTGTAGTAGGCAATGGAGCCGCTATAGATCAGTGAAGCTATTATAGTGTGACTCAGTTGGTAGAATGGCCCTGGGGTTCTGGAGTGAGCAGGGGGCTGTAGTTATTAAAGCAGCAACCTGTGAATTAAATGGAGACAGACACAACAACACATGCTTTAACACTGTTTGACCAGAGGGTTTAAGGCACGGGACAAAAAGCACGGATATCCAAAGGCAGCTAGGGAGACATATGGAGCTTTACCATTATATGCTGGGCAGTGTCTGCCCCTTCAGACAGCACAGTGAGAAAAAGTATGAAGAAAAATACATCTAAACATCTGGGGTTATTATGCACTGAACAGTACAAACCCAGAGTGGACATTGAAGATGCACCAACTGAGTTGATAAATAATTCTTAAATGACCATCTTTGGTGTGAAATATCCTGCAGAATTTAATCCAAAAGGGGTAATGTAAAAAAACATAAATGGTGATTATTGTTTCATAAGCATGTAACTCCACCACCGCTAATGTACTGCAGTTCAATGATTCATCATGGTCTCATTACATTACATAAACCTGGTATTTGAATATGGGTGTCGACACATTTTGGAACCACTACGCAATGCTGGCATTTATTATTCATATAAGCCCTCATGATATGCTGCAGATTAATAAGAGGTTTCATACCTGCAACTAATCTTTTCTGACTTAATCCTAATTTCTTAGCTTTGCATGAGAAGAAGATGTTGGCATCATCTCACTTTTGATTTCTTAAAAATCTGACAGAAAAAATGGAGGTGTGTGTGGGGGGTGGGGGGGCATTGTGAGTGCAAAAAATGACAATGGGAGATGCTAAGAGTGATGTCTTTTCTTAACTTGTGATTCCTCTATTTCAGGCATAAACTCTGGGATATGTTGTATCAGAAAAAAAGCTAGCAGACTGAAATGGAACTTCATACACTTCAGTTTATTGCATATCTTTAGGCGATTCTCCAGGTAAATGATAACAAATCAGGCTAAAAAATGTTACAGAAATAATAGAAATCTTTCTTTTTTCATAGCAAAGAAAATAGATTATTGCTGGTGAGATAGATAAAATAGTATAGAAAAAACATTTATCTCAGCTATATATTTTATAGATGAAAAAATGAGTAAAATAACCCTTCTAGCTGGTAATGCTCACTAGCTAAAAATACTCATTAGATGTTAAAGAAACACATGTAATGTTGTCCCTTAGAGAAAATATAGCAATGATAATAAAACAGGGTCTGTTACTATAGCTAACTGCATCTGATCTTTTAACCAAGTTAATACCAGTGCCAAATAAATTTAAATTATTTTCTTTTCAATTATTTTCAAAACCTCTTACACTGCAAGCAATTTAAATCTAAAAGTCATTTTTTCTTAAAATAAGTGCATTTTGTCTTAAATTGAGTGAGAAAGTGAGAAACTTTGCAAATAAAACAAGATAATTTACATTTAAAATAAGAAAAAACAATTGCGTTGTCTTATTTAATTGTATATTATCTAATTATCTTATTTTAAGAGTAAAAATATTCATCCCGTTGGCAAATCATCTAATCTACTTACTCAAATTAACGGTAAATACATTTAATTTAAAACATTTTTATATATTTCTAGATTGTTTTTACATTGTAGGAAATATTTATGTAACTCACTTTAAAAATTGGTTGATTTTGAGGAAAATTGTTTAATTTCCTATTTGTATAATGCACTTTTTTATGTAACACTTAGTGAAAAATTTTAAGCATAACAAAAAGAAAAGTTAAACATTTCAGAGCATAATACAATTTTTTTTTTCCGTTTGGGAAAATCCTGCAGGTCTAAGGTGATGTGGATCTCCATTAACCCTGTTAATAACTGTCTTACTACCTCAGGACTTTAAGGGCTACTCAAAGCTCTTTAGATCTCAAGTTAGATAGATTTTAAATACTAATAAAAATATTTTTTTATTCCTATGAACTAAATCCAATAACTATGATGCCCCCTTTCAATATGCCCCTTTCACATCATAGAAAGGGAAGAGCTCTGTACGTCACAAATATCAGATAGAAGTCTTAAACAGAAAAGTAAAGATCTAAGCTACTCAACAGTGAGCAGCATTTAAAAACCCTCAACTTGCCCAGAAAGATGTGGCAATCAGAGTGGCATTTTAAACCGACTCAATAAAGGAAGAGCTGAGTTTGTTTTTTTTTCAAAAAAAAAAAAAAAGGTCTGTCTGAATAAATAGTGAGCATTATTGACAGGAAAATAATGAGCCAGATAGTGTGACATTTTAAGGCAAATTAATGAACATGGGAGGTTAAAACGATTTGTCATGTCTGCCGTTGCCTCTCTAAGATTTTTGAGGAAAAATCTAATATTATGTAAAGTGCTTTACTTTTACCCCTTATTTCGACCCCTCAAAGTTGAGACAACAGTTGTATTTTTTCTATAGATTTAAGTTTTCATAATTATGGTATAAGAACAACTCTCAGATGCAATCTTAGGTAGAAATGTTTTGACGAAAGCACAAAGATCCACGTGGGAATTTATCATATTATGTTGTTTCTTTAACTATCAATCTGGCTAAAATACCCTGTAATGTTTTAATGAAAGGAGGGTGAAAAGAAACCTATTATGATGAAAAACGATATTATTATGATTCTTTGTTGTAAAAAAAAACATTAAAAATCCAACTCCTTCATTCATCAGGTGTATTTGTGCCTCTGTGTCTAAAAATAAAAACAACAATTAATGTTATAGATGATGGTTGTTTTAGCAGCAGTAGAATAAATTTCGCTTTTTCTGCAAGTAACAGCATGTTATGCATATATCTTGTTAATCTCCTTATGGTTAGCGTAATAATGGGAAACCCTTTTGTTTTTAAGCGAAATACCATTTCTTGTGTCATAACATAAGGGTCTCATACTGTCTTATGACTTCCTAATATAGATAAGTGTTTTTAAATACAACAAAGCTGCACTCAGTTTGACTGTACATTATATTACAAATAAAGTTGCTTTTAAATCTTTGAAAAATAAATGTCATTCTCGGCAAGAAAAAAAGAGACGACTAAAGTGCAAATAATTGCACCCACTTCTAACTGCAATTTCTTGGAGCAATAAGTGAAAGAGTGAGAAAAAAAAAGTAGAGAACAGCTGGAACCTTTAATTGTCTGAGTTTTTCCATGTGGAGTGAGTCCACAGAATGTCTCCTGAACTGACATGATGACAGATTTAATTTAAGTGCCTTATGTGTGAAAAAAAGGTTTTGGTGGTTTTTTTTCTGATGCCACTTTTTCTGCAGCCTGTTTGGACATGAGTTAATCAATCTGAACACGGTGAATCCCTTTTCACAGCGACTTTAGTCGATACTTAGACTGGATTTGATTAAATGCACATTATCCTTTATCCTGTTTGTATTTTGGATCAGAGAGACCAATGATTTAACCAAAATTTTACTTAAATATTTTACCACACTTACACTGGCAGTGTATACTTTATTTTTACAGAGTTTTATTGAAAAATGTTTTATAGTTTACAAATATATTCTAAATTACTCACGAATTGTTGTTTGAATTAGTTTTGTACCTATACTCCTAGAAAGTACTTAGAAAAACAGTTACATCAAACTAAATATCTCTTTCACAGCATAAAGCAAACTCTTTGGAAATATGAGACTAATGTTTTTCCAAGTGACAAATCTAATTTTCCAGCAAGGGTTTTGAATTATTCACTACTGTGAGATAAGCTGGTGCCATGGGATCAGATGTCTGATCTCTTAATGTCTAGTCTATAAACTGATGATTGTAATATGTTTTTATGCAGGTACAGTAGCAAACTGTGCTCTAGAAAGTCCTTTAACTTAGGTGTATCATTACATCCACCTAAATATTTATGCATTTTTTTACATGAAAACCACAAGACTTTTATTCAATGTATTTTGTAACTAGCTCAAAGTAATTTGCATTTCTTGAAATGGAAGGAAAATGATGCACTAATATCAGAAAAGTGTGCTATGCAGCCTCATCCAGCCACACTCCCACCTTCACAGAAACATACACTAACACACAGCTGTGTTTTCATGCATTATGTGGGACATTTAATCTACTTACATTTTATATGGCCTAGAATTTCTAAAAGTAGAATGGGGGGGGCAGATTTTTTAGGTATCAGGCTTCTCTTCTATGAAACCAACTATCAGTTTTAGTCTGTGAGGAAGACACCCTGTCTACTTTAAGGCATGGCTTAAAACTTTCCTTTTTGATCAAGCTTATAGTTAGAGTGGCTCAGGTTATCCTGAGCTATCCCTATAGTTATGCTGCTATAGGCTTAGACCTCTGGAGGACATAGGGACCTCTTCTCATCATTCTGCTTCATTCTATATTTTATCTCCCATTCAGCAGTATTAGTTAGTTCAAGATCTAACGTCATGCTCTGTCTTTATGCCTTTTCTCATCATAGTAGTTTCATCTGGTCTGTTCCTGTTTGGATGTGACTCCATCTTGGAGAGAAATATTAGCTGTACTGCTGCCATCAACACCTATTATTATAGAGGTTGGAATGCTCCTTTTTTTTCCTCTGAAGCCCTGTTACGTTTATGAAAGAAAGCATATACAGTACAGCTATATGATGCATTGTGAATTGGCACTATATAAATAAACTGAATTGAATATCTAACCCTAAGCTAAACTGAATTGACACCTTAGTCCTAAACCTAACTCCAACCTGACGAAGAAAGTTTTACCATATGAGGACCAGTTGAATGTCCCAATATGTAGCTGTCAGTCCCCACAATGTAGGATATTTTACAAAACACTTACTGTACACCACATTGTTGGTAGAACCACACAATCAAACATACCATCAGCCTATTTCATAGACTGGACTAGCATTATCTGCCCATTATGTAAATGATACATACTACATTTCTATATACATGCTGTTTTTTTCATTTTTAAGGTGTTTTATATATTCACAGGTAAAAGTGTTTTTAGATTTCATCTACAAATGTAGCCTTCTAGGCAAGGAGTCATTGTAAAATATTATTGCTTTTTTGATCACATTAACAAATCTCTGCGATGGACTGGAGACTTGTCCAGGGTGTACCCCACCTCTCGCCCGTAGATAGCTGGAGATAGAAGCCAGCTCCCCTCATGACCCCAGTGGGGATAAGCGGGACAGAAAATGGATGGATTAACGAATCTTAATTCTTGATTTAATATATTTAGAGATCTTTACTCTTATTCCCTGAACAAAACTTAATGCTACCAATTGCCTCCAAACACAATTCCCGTGGTGACACATGGTGGTAGGAACATCATGATGTGGTGATGCTTTTTCGCAGACAGGAACACTGGTCAGAGTTTATTGGATGGTAGGTGAGATTAAATCCAGGAGAATTCTCGAAAGACACCCTGTAAGGTGACACAAGACTCGAAAACGGGGTGAGAGTTCAACTCTGAGGGGGGCAACACTGAACAAACACTTGGAGATATTATGGAATGTTTGAGATAAAGGTACTGCAGATGTATTGCTTTGAAAGGCCCAATAAAAAATGTATGGCTACATTTAACTGACAGCTGGTGCTTAGAAATTCCTCCAGCCAGATCAAGCTTAATCTGTTGTGAGAAAGTGTAGATGTTTAAATAAGAGCCACAGCCTACTAGAGTTGCAAGTATCACTGCAATGATAAGTTGTAAAACGCACAGACCCAGGGGCTAAATACAAATGTTTACCAATCATTTTTTTTTTATTTCGTAAAACAACAAAGCAAACTTGTTATTGCTGTAAGTAGGCCTACATCAGTGTACATTAATGAGTGCCAGGTCATAATTTTGTGAATAAAAAATTCTACTTTTACTGAAATTTTTAATTCTATAAGCCGAGGCTGAGAAAAAAATAGCAAAGGTAAAAAGACAGCTGAGTGCCATGCTTGGCTAATAAGAGCAAAATAAAATACTAAATTGTTCCAGTTTCTAGCTCAGTTTAAGCCACTGTTTTGATTCTAATTTTGCCATTCTTAGTTTTTTTCTGGCTTTATCTACAAGTATTTTTGATGAGTAGCTCTGCACTGCATAAACTAAAGAACTGCTAAAGGCTGGTGGTCTTGTGGGAAGTTTGAAACTCGTGACTGATCAGGACTGACAGTAATGCGGGCTCCTACATAAGCCCAAATCAAACTTCTTGTTTGATGTTAACAGTATCCAGCTATTTAAACTGAAGCATACCATGGGGAAGACAGATGGAAACAGACATGTCGATTTGTGACAGAGGAGGAAAGTTTAGTGCTTTGAGCTCAGAAAAATACTTGCATGCAAATACAGCAGCTTATGGCACCCTCTTTTCTTGTTTATTGAGACAGAAATACACTCTTTACTGTGCAAATCATTACCCTGGAGATTTTGATGAACTGCAGCAGACCCTCTGACTATCTCTGCCCCCAGTGTCTCTCCTGATAATTCAGCCAATTCAGCCAAAATAGCTGGAACAAATATCACCAAGAGTAGAGTAATAGACTGAGACAGAGAGAGAGAGCAGAGAGTCTAAAAAAGAGTTATAAGTTAAATCAGCCTTGATCTATCCTTAGAGCTGATAGCAGCTTAGTTTGGACCATTATCTGATCTCAGGGGAAACAGGTGAATGAGGTGGGACTATAGCTGAAGAAGCAGAGAGTCAAAGGTGCTATTTCCTGATGAGCTCAAGCTAAAGCCATTAAGATTCGAGGTTCCACGTAAGGAACCTCAAATCTAGCTTTGTTCAATAAACCTACCTGATGTATGTGCTTACTATAAAAGAATTTGAATTGAAAAGAATATGAAGAATTTGAAAAGGACAAATGTTTTGGTACGCTTCTAGAAAGACC
Organism: Cyprinodon tularosa; assembly: GCF_016077235.1. Taxonomy (NCBI): domain Eukaryota; kingdom Metazoa; phylum Chordata; class Actinopteri; order Cyprinodontiformes; family Cyprinodontidae; genus Cyprinodon; species Cyprinodon tularosa. Next base: position 452,677 of record NW_024039508.1, on the reverse strand, counting down.
CTCTACATAAAATGACAAATGTTAAGATTTGATTCATATTAATATTAAATATACATTATTAAGCATTTAGCAATTACTGTTAACAATATAATGATTTATATACTGACATAGTATTAAACAATAAAACATGTATTTGCCAACAGGTAGTTTCATTCTTCTCCAGTAATCTGTTTAAGCCATCTCAGGTTGATCGATGTTCAACAAGATTAAGATCTGAGGAACTATAACCCAAGGCTGAGGCAGATCTTACTAAAACTTGGGAGTATTTTTCCCTCCAGGAACCCTTTGTTATCTTGAGACTTCATTATGTCCAGCACACATTCAGGGTTTTCTATAACAGAACAAATAATCACTAAAGGGAAACTCCATCCTAGTTTTACATTTGGTATGTATTCTCTTTTTATTTTGCTTAATTGTAGCAGAAGTTGTTGTTCCTCAAATTACTGCAGTACCTGGGATATCAGTGTAAAAAATGCTAAAGACACATTTCAAAGATAAATGTTTTTTTCATTTGTCTTTTTTTTTCATATACTTACTGTATGCATATTTTTCCTTCCACTTCAGAAGATCTATCAGAAATGTGGGGGTTAACCATCACATATTTAAGCACATTTAAATCTTGAATTTTATATTTCCTCCTCTTGTGTCTTTTTCCTTTGAGTCTGTATGATACATTTAACTGTCTGCTTAACCTGGGTTTGCACTTCCCCTTTGGTTTACATCCTGGGAGGTTAATCATGAATCTTATTAGGACTGTATAATCTTCACAAAAATAAAAAAGGTTTGCTTAATATTGAAACTAAAACACATTTTTTGGTATCCAATATTTATTTGCCAATAAATATTTTAATAATGCCAAAGTTCAAATATTGTATTTAGCTTGTTAGAGGGCACTGCAAGTACATACCCACACCTGACCAGATCCCTGTGCCCGAGATGCTAAAGCTCAAATGTGTTGTTTGAAGCAAAAGTGAAAAGAAAGTTCAAATGATATCACTATTGCTGCAGAAGTTTTTGCAGCCCAAACACTACTGCTTAATTCATGGTTTAAGCAAAGCAAAGCTTCTTAAAGACACTCTTATAGCATTTACCTTTTAGTTCGACAGTTATAAAAAAGATACTCTTTAAGGTTGGTATTAAGTATATTGTAAGAAATAAACATCACATTTAAATTTCATATTTATATTTGCATACAGCGATATGTTAAAGGAGTGGTTAAAATTCAGAGACTTTTAATGGCAAATTCCATCCAGTTAAAGCAATTTGCATTTTTCTAGTTTTGTATTTTTACATGAAAGTAAGAATGTCCAATTTCCTTTCATTCTAAAGAAAATCTGAAAAGGAAATATTTCTGACATTTGCTCTCAGCCCTGAATTAAAAATGCTAACTTACAAAAGATAGTTCAAGTAATAGTTAATTTTCACTTTTAGCTGTTTCTACCCTTAGTGGGTCCCTTGCACACCATACTGTATAACCTCTGTTTATGGAGTTTTGTTTAGTGTGTTTGCATGAAATGCACATACAATGCAATTTGAATCCTAACTATTTATAGCATGTTTTCCTCTAATGCTACGCTTTTACTAGGCAGTATAATCATGCATAGTGTTCTCCAGTGACATAACAGACCCTTTAACCTGCTATCAAAATGTTCTGTGTTATCCAATCAGAAACTTTGAGCTTAATAAATCCAAAATCAGGTCAGGATTCAACTGGTTGATAATATTTGAACATTTAATAGCACAGATGGAGCATCTGCATTGCACAGAATAAGAGTATACATATTGTCACTTGGGTACATTCATTTTGTATTTGCAACTATGTGAAAAGAATACGGTGTCGCAGAGCTCTAACCTTGTTTTTTTCAGTTTTATTAAGTTCGCAAAAAATGTCAGTCAGCTTTGTTTAGCTCGAGAGCTGGAGCATCGTGCATGCTGCACTATGACATGCAGAGGCAGTCTTCAGCCATTAATTACCTAAGACAGCTTAACTTCCGGGTGAGATTTGAGGTCAGAAAGGCAGTGGCAGACAAGAAGTCACTGATTATTCAAATGGATCCACCATTAAAATGCACATAGAATCATTCCCTGAAGCTTTAATGCATACTCGTGTTAATGTGCATGCATTATTCCATGTAACATATATAATTTCATTTTATGGTCTAAATCAATATCATCAAAAATAAATCTATTCTTTAAGACCACTCAGTATGCACAGCCTTATTTTAGAAGGCTTTTTAAAATGAAGTAGTTCACAGAAAGGTCCAATAGTGCAGTTAAAACCACCTGAGAATGGCCCTTTCAGGAAATTTTAAACAATCCTCATATATAGACAATGTTCGTAAAAAGCTCCTAAAGAGACTCCCCAAAACCATCAATGCGTGGCTTGGCTTAGCCACAGAAGATGAACAGGTTATAGTATAACAAATAGTCTGTCAACATGGGGTGGAGGTTGGTTGAGGACCCAAATGCAGAGATGAGGAGGCAGAGATGAGTTTTGCTGATTTAATACAAAACGTCAACTGTAACAAAGTCCAAGAACAGAATGTGGGAAACCAAAAACCAGGGGAAAACACACATGAGGAGCCAAGGAAAAACAAGAAACCAGCCCTGAGAAACTGTAGAGGAGACGCATATATGGGGGACAGAACAAAGAATGGGCTAATAAGCTGATATAGAGCAGGTGAGGATATAAATAATTAGAAGGGATCTAGGGGAAAGGAGACAGGCAGAAGGGAGAGACAGAGAGTACGTAACTAAAAAAAATGCAACACAGCTTGAATATGACCCAAAATGGAAAAGAAACCAAAGATCAATAAAACAGAATGACACAGATAACTGAAAACTCAAAAAGAAGTCCGAAAGGGGAGAACCATCACATAATCACGAGTATGATCCGGGCTACCTCCATATAAATATCTAGGGTAACAAAAAAATACACCAAACATTTCTGCAGACCCCACATATTCTGGACACACATATATATATATATATATATATATATATATATATATATATATATATATATATATATATATATATATATATATATATATATATATATATATATATATATATATATATATATATATCTTAAATGAGATCAAAGTGGAAGAGAAGTTGAACTCCTTGCTTGTGTGCCGGTAAAGCTGAAGTTGATATAAAGAGAGGAGATGTAGATAGAGAAGGGAATGAGCTGTATTACCAAAATGAATATAATTTGCATAGCTTTATGCAAATTTGGATCAGATGTCATCTACATGTTTGTCCCCTTGATACAATCTACAATGACCAGGAAAATCAAATCAGCACACAAAGCAATTTGCAGCTGAATTGCAAAAAAATGACATATTAAAAACAATGTGGGCCTTTTGTGATAAGTATTATACAAATAGCATTTTCAATTCTTTGAAGGAAGGTTGAGAAAATCATTTCAGCTATACTACAGCTGACCTTTTCCTAGAAAACTGTTTTTATATCATGCTGGATTAAATAGACAATGTAAGTTTGGTTCAACAAAATCACACCTTTACTGTTTGCCTCTCATCAGTCACTATGACTTCCCCCTGAAAGCTGTGTACATTGTTAACCAGATCGGTTGGTTAACAATGTTGGTACCTACACCTCAACTGATTCACTTTAGCAGTCATTTTCCTGACCCCCATCAGCTGAATCTATTTACAAATTAAAGAAAGAAAATATTTTTTTTCCATCAGATAGATATATTATTATCTATAGATTATAAATTCTAACATAGCACATATTCTGCATATATATTTAGCTATTTCTAAAGCAAATAACAAAAACTAGGTATATCTAAGTCTTTTGCAATATGTTCCAAAACCTCCCTTGGTACCTGTGTAGTTTCCTTCACCAGGCGTTTATGGGGGAGCTAAGCTGCCATCTGGTTTGAGGTGAATTTGCTTAGAGACTTTAAAGTTCTCGGGACATTCTTTACTATTAAAAATTTATATGGAAAAAAAATACCATCAATAAAAACCTTGAGAATGAAATTTCCAGCCACAAAATTTACAGTAGTTGAAACAATTGGATAAAATCTCACTAAATAGCAATCAGAATACAATTTTTCATAAACTTACTGCTGTGACAATGGCTGAGACAGACAGAGAGTGACAAACTCAGACAGTGGAGAAGCTTCTGGTGTTTCAGTAGATGTATATTGGAACATTTTCTCAACAAGCAGAACTTCCCACAGAGCAAATGTTGGTTGAAAAGACATTGACAATATCACATGATTTATGTCCATATGACGTCTACATTTGGTTGAAAAGTGAAAGGTGAAAATCCATAATTATTAGATTGTTTAAAAGATGTTGAAAATTGAGTTTTCAACGTCTTTTAAATGTCTATTATTGGACTAAAGTGACTAAATTCAGACTGAAAAACACAGTCTAAGCCAAATATTTCTGGACTAAATGAAGACTGTGATGGACCAACTGGAGCCTAAAAACCAACGTCTAAATGACGTCTGGTGTTGTTGGTGTCATGACTCAACAGAGGACCCAGTATTCAGGCAAGACAGACAGTGGGATTATTCAAAAAAATTATTAAAAGAAACAGGTCTGTGAAAACAGCTGCTAGGATGTCTGAGGCAGGAAACTCTGGATCACAAGTTCAGTCCATAGCCAGAGAACGAGGTAGGATTCAGCCCGGCAGGCTGCCAAAAACATGCGCCGGGCATCGCTCAGAATGTTCAAGATTCTGCAGGCCCGGAAAGCATGCAGGAGGCCAAAGCTGAGTCAGGTAAACAGATCAGAACAGCACCGGGCAGGCTAAGAGGTCCAGGATTCTGAAGCCAGGTCAGGCAAACAGATCAGAACAGGAACAAGCAGGCTCTGAGGTCCAGAGCCTGAAGCCAGGTTGAGCAAACCATTTAGATGGGAAAAGGCAGGCTCAGTTGTTGAGAGGCAGAACAGGTCAGTGTCAGGAAATCAGAAATACCAAGGTACTGCTTAAATAGAGGCAGGAGCAGGTGGATCAGATGAGCAGTAATGAGAAACTGGGCCGAGCTAGACATGTGAATGGGATCCATAATTAAGCCTGTCATCAGTGCCAACATCATGACACGAGGAGTTTCTTCTGGTGGAGTTTGTGCTGTTTTCTAGGAACAGATCTAACTTTACTTCATCTCCCTTTCTGATCACACTTCTCTTGGATCCTTTGTTATTAATGATGAGCATGGATATCTGAGGTCAGTTTTGAGAAAAGGACATATTCTAACCTGCTTAGCCTTAATCCAGCCTGGAAAAAACGTTGCCTTTGGCAAGCTTTTCAGATTGGATGCAGTAAAATGCATTAAAATACCGTCTCACCTTAAGGTCCTCTTCTGTCTGTGAGATATCAGGGCCCTGACATAATTCATCAAGCCAATTTAGACGTTTGTTGTTTAAAAATTCTCAGAGCACAACTGGCTATGCTTGGTAAGACCAGCCTATCTGTCCCTCGTCAACATTACAGCTTTTTTCCAGGGAAATCTTACTCTTCTAATTTCAGAAAAGCAGGTAATCTAACATCTGGGGTTGCAGTATTGCTGCAACCAAGCAGCCATTTGCCATTTTATCATACTAACACCAATTTATAATGCAACCTACAATCTACAATAATTGATACTGTCATGATGGGTCTCTGTGATTAAACCCACATGCAGAACACCACAGGAAACGGAGTAAAAGTTTAACAGTTTATTGAGAGAAGCACACAAGAGTTATTAATGAACAGGTTCTGGTACTGGTCCGGGACTGGAATCACAGAGTAATCTGCAGAGAGGGATAGTTTGGTTAGCCAGGTAGCGGTGATGACTTGTCAGGGGTTTGATTCTGGTTTGTACCTGATGAGGTTCAGACTGATTGATGGAGAGAGGGAACCGGTTGGGTCCAGAGACTGTGGATTCAGCAGAGAGCTCAGCAGCGGCAGCGTTTAGCTTCAGGCTAACGAGGTTCAGACCTTGAGTTATTCTCCTAGTCGTCCTTTGAGAATTAGCTGGGGAAATTCAGACTGAGAGTCTTCAGGTTTGGACTTCCTGGGCAGGCAGGCAGGTTTCCAAGCACTAGCTCCTCCAGAGCTACAGGCTTCAGTCGGGTTTTCCTGTGAGCAGAAAAGACAGAGGCTGGTTAGAATCAGGTTGCTCTCTGGAGCAACTTTGATTCTCAAAGTAACTGAGGCTCAGGTTCCGCTAACCAAAACTGGTCAACACTCCGGCGCTGAAGACGGGTCTGGCCGCTGCTTAAGTAGTGGGTCTCCTAATCAGGTGAATCAGCCTCAGGTGTGCAGGAGGCTCCAGCTCAGGAGACCCACGGCGCTCTCTGCTGGAGGAAGGTGGCAGATCTCCAGATCCCAACAGGTACTGGATTAGTTTTTTTTTTATAATTTCAGGTCTTCTTTGGACGGACAAATTTAAACAAAGAAATTGCCCGTTTTGTTTCAAAATTGTATTTAATCACAGTATTATGTGAAAGTATTATGTATAAGCCGTCTTCTACTGCCCATTTTAATCAATATAACATAGTTTTCATCAACTTTGGAGGAAAAACTCTGCAACAGGTGCTTAAAGGGATTTTAGTTTAGTTGCTTTAAGATTAGAATAGAATTTAAAAGATAAAAAGCAAAGAAAATACCCCTGACTATGTCAAAATGTACTGCAATGAACAGAATCTATATTTGCAGATGCCATACAGGGCTTTTTCAAACTCAGTACAACTACCCTTATATAGGTTTTCCTTCAGCAATGGCTAAGCCTTTTAGAAAGAGCCTTTTGGGAAGAGCCTCAGCCAGATATCCCATTTAATCATCATTATACTAATTCGACCATCGCTTTAGGAAAACAACTCACTCCTTAGAATTATCCAGGGTCTTTAAAGACGTAATCAATCAGTTAGGTCTGGATTGTTGGAAGGCCTTTCCTAAAAGATCCCAAAATATTCTGGTAATGTAGATACAGCAGTGCTATATGAGGGCTAAAAGATGGAAATGACTGATACAATCAAAGGGCAGACTGGAAGAAAAGAGGAGAGAAAGGAAGGCAGAACAGAGGGATATCTTTGCCTTTAGGCTCCAGCTGAAAGGATGATACCCTGATGGAGTGATAAGAGAAAGGGGGAATAATAGGAGAAAGAGGACATTGGTAACAGAAGTTGATGGAAGAGTGAAAGAGAGGCTGAAAATGATACCAAGTTGGTTGTCCTGGAAACCAAGCTTCGGTAGATTTAGAGATAAGGAAATAATGATTGAGGTAAGCGTTTGAATGCAGGGTGGGTAGAGGAAGTGTGGATGTCTTTTCTTGTTGATGTCCTGTCAAATGATGTGTATTCTGATCCTCGAACTCTGTGAGATATCATCAACCTTGCTTGAACTCACACCACAAAGGGAAAGAAGGGGTGAAGACTGGTTGGAGAGAAGTGAGATGTCCCTGAGGGATCTGTGTCACAAACTGTTAGTTAGAGTAATGGAAATGAAATAAATTAAGAGGCCCGCTGAGTAAAAGCCACTTGCATATGCACAAGTACACTCTAATAGGCAAACATGCCGTTTTTTGGGGAAAAACATAAACAAGTCAGCTTAGAGGAAAGCCTCAGATGAGGGCTCGTAGCAGTTTAATGGTTGAATTATCACAATATTTTTTGATGCATGGAGCATCACGCCCCTTTGGTGCTGGGATTAAGCATGACAAACACAGCTGGGACCAGACTGAAAATGTTGCTGGGAGCATGTTATGCTTGTCTAGGAGGGTTTGTCTGTGTCTAGCCCCTGGCCAACCCTCACAGCCCCCATGCACTGAGCTGCACAGCACAGTGTCACATCACACAAACGTTTCTCTAAAGCTGGGTACACATCGGACAGACCCTCTCCTAAAGCTACATCCATCCACTTTAACCCACTGCCTACGTTGTGTCACCCGTTTTGTGCTGCCTCATGAGGATCCCTCAAACAAATACAATCCTGCTCCTTTGCTTTGGAGTTAAATACGGTGAAGAGACAGGCATGGCTGAGCTGAGCCAGACCAGATAGGAGATTGGATCAAGCCACTTGTAGCTGGCATTGCCCGGCTCTCTTAGGGCCTCTTCATCAAGTGAGCCAAGGCAAAACAATGGGTCTGTGCTGGGAGGGAGACACCACAGGGAGAGACAAAGGAAAAGGAGATACAGAGTAACATAAGATGATAAGTGAGCATCAGCCTCTGTATATCTCTTTTGGACTCTTTTATAGAGACACATGAAAAGACATGATTGAATGAGAGAGTGGAACCTACTCCACCTTGAGGTTTGCTGTCAAGGCTTAGTGGCGCTTCGTCATGAGCCGCTGGAATGAGCCTAAAGGGAAAGCAGAACAGAAAAAGTGGTGGAGGAAAATAAACAAGCAACTAGGGAGAGACTCATGGAGGGAGCTGAATCGATGTTTTCATTCTTGAATGCAGAAAAGCGTCCATTAACAGCAGCAGGGCTGAGCAGTTATTGGATCATTGCTCTAACACATTGTCACTGAGTGTCCTTTTGGGCTGCTTGAAAAAAAAAAGGCTCAGATCTTTGATTTTCACCAAAAGCAAAGGAACCTGGGCATCGAGTTATTAATTTGATCTTAAAACTTTGTTTTTCTTATCTTCAAACCGCAGAAACATTTCCTCAGACCTCTTTGTTCTACATGTGTCATTTTATTTTAACCTTAAAATGACTTCAGGATCAACACACTGATGGTTAAATGATACCTTTGATAACTGTCAAAATGAATATGAACATGTCTCACAGTGTCAGTGCAATTACTGCATAATTAAAAAAACAAAACATTTTATTTTTTATCTTCAAGCTAAAAATATTGTTGTGTGATTAATCCATTTTTAATTGTTAAAACCAATCAGTTTCATAATCTGAAAGAATATACATTATTTAGTAATTTTCCTATTTTGCATTAAGTTATTATATTTAAGGAAAAAAGTTAATTTCTGTATTTTTCCAAGAAATAGAAATTTATATAAATAATATAAATTTAATTATAATTAGTGGAAATTGCAAAAGAAGAGATTCTGAGAAAATTTGTATGAAGACTAGAAATGCACGATTTCAATAATTGAATAATTATGAATCGGACTAAATTTAATCTCTAATATACGCTGATGATCCAGTTAAGCAGATAAAAAGCACACACACACACACACCGAAATAATGAATAAAGATACCACATTAATTATTTTCTATTAAAACAGAAAAAGGAAAAGTTGTGTAATAAAAGTTTAGCTATACCAGTAATAAAAGAAATCTAACTTTTTTAGTAGAAAGTGAGGAAAACTAAACGTAGGTGACAAAGATCCCAAGCCAGAGTTTAACTTTTAACAGTTAGCACAAAACACCAACCACCAAACATCTAACTTAGTCCATCCACTCCAGGAACTGACTGGATCACTACAGGTGATTCCCTCAGGACTTAACTGAAATCTCAGCATAAGCAGATGTTTAAAAAGTCGCTAAAAAGGCAGACAATATTTAATATTTAATATTATAATATTTGGATGTCATGAGTTTCCTAACTGACAGGTTGGATACAAGGGGGGGGGGGTACCTTTAAGACAGTTGCTAAGTAACAAAAAACACATTTAACTTTAACAAAAATCTGCAGAAACTTTAGATATAAACACGAGAGCCTGAAACAAAACACAATACTTACATAAATATGTTTAACATGGAAGAACCTGAAAGGTTGCTTGGTCCTTTTAGACCTAGTCCCACAATGAAATCCTTCAAATCAAAGCAAATATAAACTATGCATTTATTAAATAAAATAATTTGGTTTCCCAGCACCGATGTTTCCAGTTAGAATATTTTGGTTAAAAATCTCCTTAACTGGATAAAAATATTTGACTGAATATTTAACTTTGATTGAATATAGTTAGTTAAATGTAAATAATAAGGAAAACCAATACACCCAAGAAAATGTATGCAACAAGTATGAAAACTTTTCATTATTTTTCTTTTACGTAATTTTTGCAGCCTATTTACCTTTTCCCCCGCCAAATTTTCCCCCTTGGGGTCTTTAAAGTAAATCGTATCTTGAATTATAAAGCTTAGCCTAATAACTAATAAAGTGATGCAGTGGTATTACAGTTTGTATTTTTTATTTGATCCTTATTTTCTTTACCAAGTACAGCAACACTTTCTGGAGTCAATCTAACCTGCTACTTGCTGTACATTACAGGACAATATTTTATGCAGTATTCACATCATCACAAACAAAACATAAAAACAACAACATATAGTAAATCAACCAGTGTTCCCCCTGACCAATGGGACTGAATGTTTAATGCTTCTAGGAGGTACCTTAAAAGAGTTAATGTGTTGATGTGAATACGTGTCATACATAAGGAGCTGCACTTTCAAATGTTGTCATCTTTGGGGGAATGGAAAATCAAGGTTCATAATAAGGTGACTGACGACCATGTTTTTCTGGACAATATTTCAGTCTTTGAATTTATCTGCAGGAGTTTAGGCTGACAACTGCTATTTTAGCCTTCCGTTTTGTGTTGGCTATAGTCAGCAGCTATACCAGACTATGGATCCAACATTTCTTTTTAGACAGTCTTCTACTCAGGCCAGGCAGATCAAGATGTTCACACACGTCTCTCCTGAACGCGGCCTTTAGAGAGCTCTGTGACCTGATGGCGAACTTCTCCTTCCTGGGAGCCGTCATAAAAAGGATTAAATGCTGTGTATTCTGGAAACCAGTTATTTACCAGACTATTATATTCGCCATGTACTTCTTTTCATGCTTCTCTCACAGCTGGGTACAACACAGGATCATGTCAAAAAGATCTGTGGGGAAGGTTTTAATATGAAGTACATCTTGACTAAATTACCCTTACAGTTATAAAGGATTGAAATTTAAGTTTTAGAAAAAATCATACGTTGCCAACTATACAACAGAAGCTAATATTATTAAAGAAAATCCAGCCATCAGTCAGGCATCAGGCTTGCATTAATCAGCAGGCAGAAATTTGACATTGATCAAAATGTATCCTGACATTTGACTATTGATGTAAGCTGTCTGGACAGGGACAGGGAAAATAAGAAAGAGAAGGAGCATTAATGTGAAACTATGGAGATTATTATGGTATGGCAGAATGGTATATGCAGGCCAAGAGCAGTAGAGTAGAGCAGTAAAGTTTTATATAAAACGTCATTTTTTGTCTGATGTGTTTCACATTTTTTTGTGTTTTTCTGATCGTGTTTGGTAATTCTACCAGTTTGGGATTTATTCGCCACATTGCTGCGGAAATCATTACTTTTTCAAAATAAAAGACTGTTCTTTAAAAACTGTCCTTGCCTTACATCAACCAAGCTGAGTTCAGATTTTACCGTAAAGAAAATATTTGGTCCTGATTTTTTCATTCCTTCATTTTGCTGATTTATCTTCTGATATTTAGTTTAACTATTGGAAATGAAGTACCATTGTGTATGAAAACTATTTAATATCTTTTATTGGAAACATTTTAGACACCTAATAAAACAGCTACCAGTCTTGATATAAAGTTACAAATAAAACATTTTTCTGAGGTAATATTGCCTGTCATCTTGTTTGTTTGGATATTCTGATAATATGCTTTTATTAACCTTCTATATCTTGATAAAGCAATATGAAATCAATAACCAGACCAAATAAATAGGGGAAAGAGCCTCTCGGAAATTCTTAGAATACAGTGCCTTGCATGGATTTTTGACCACCAAGCAGTTTTCATGTTTGGTTGCCTCACAACTTTCACCCAGGTGGATCAATACAGAAGCATTTTATTTAACGATCATGCCCACAACTTTGATGATATCTTATTTGATTTATTGTAAAACAAACAACTAGACTTTAGCTGGTGTACAACTGCAAGCCCCTTTAGTCTCTGTAAGCTCTCTACAATCCAGTCACTTGGATTTTTTCTCTTCTTTCAAGGAAACACTACTCGCACTTCTTTATGGATGCTTTTTAACAGTGATCTTCAAGTCTAGACACAGATTCTCAATTTGATGAGACCTGCACTTTGGCAAGGTCATTCCAACACATTTAATTGTTTCACCTTAAGTCACTAAGGTGAAGTTTTAAGATTATGCTTGGGCTGATTGTTTGCTGAGCCTGCTTCTTGGTCTCAAAATCACAGACAGACTGTCATGTTTTTGCTCTAGTATCCAGGTATATATAACCAGCCATCCTTCCCTCTACCTTTACCAGTTTTCTAATCTCTGCCTCTGGAAAAAAGTCTCCACAGCCTGATGCTGCCATTCCCACCTTCTACTATGTTAACAGTGTTCTTAAGGGTGATGTGATTTCCAGACAAAGTGTTTTCTTTATGGCCCAAAAAGCTCAACTTTGGTCCCATTTGAGCACAGCAGTTTCCTCCATACAACTGGAGATTTGTTATATCCCTTTTAGAAAATCTTTAAGACTAAGTAACAGCTTTATTCTTTCCACTCTTCTATTAAGCCCAGCTCTATGTAGTGTGCAGCTTAATGTGATTCTATAGAAGGATATTCCGGCTTTTGCTGTGAAACTCCGGAGCTCCTTCAGTACTACCATTGGCCTCTTTGCTGCCTCTCTGATTGTTGTTTCCTTGCCAAAATATGAGTTTTTGGATGCTTCACATTTAGGAATGGTGGATTTAATAATGATCCGAAGAAATATTAAAGCCTTGTGTATGTCATACTGTATAACACCCTGATTTATTCTTCAAAGCATCCTTGTTTGTTAAGCTCCTTGGTCTTGATTGCAAGATGCTTCTTGTTTAGTGTTAGAGCCTCTCAGAAAACAGGCCTTTCAGAAAAAAAATGTGTTTATACAGAGACGGATTATATATGCGGGGTCTTGCTTTGACCATTGAGTCATGTTTTTGGAAAGCTAAATTACCAAGCATGTTAACACGTATGTGTGGCATCCAAGAGGTGCGATCATCTTAAAAAAAAAACATAAAACCAAACTGACTGCGGCGATTGTGAGCAGGGCTTTAAAAAAGTTTAATCGATTAAAATCCAAAAAAAATAAAAAGACAAGTTAAAAGGGAAAAGATTAAAAAGAAAGATAAAAATACAGATGGTGAAGAGCAGCAGAGTCAATGGCCCAGTCTGTTAAAAGACGCGCACTTGGCGGGTATAATGGAGGGCACCGTCCACCCCAGCGCTGGATCCTCGTTCCGGCACGCTGCGCATGTGGGCCTCTCCAGCATAGCTGGCCTGCGAGGTCACCTCCAACACGCGCCTCTCGCCAGCGTGCCTCTGCGCCTCGCTCCATGACGGGCCTCTGCACCTCGCTCCGGCGTGCGTCTCTGCACCTCGCTCCGGCGTGCGTCTCTGCACCTCGCTCTGGCGTGCGTCTCTGCACCTCGCTCCGGCGTGCGTCTCTGCACCTCGCTCTGGCGTGCGTCTCTGCACCTCGCTCCGGCGTGCGTCTCTGCACCTCGCTCTGGCGTGCGTCTCTGCACCTCGCTCCGGCGTGCGTCTCTGCACCTCGCTCCGGCGTGCGTCTCTGCACCTCGCTCTGGCGTGCGTCTCTGCACCTCGCTCCAGCGGGCCTCCGGCCGTCAGTTCCCAAACCTCTCCCGTTGCTTCTCTCTCACCCGCTCCGTCCGGCTCCCTCCAAGATCGGCCTTCCCATGTCCGGTGTGTCTCTCCAACCAAACCTTCCCATGTCCGGTCTGTCTCTCCAACCAAACAGCTGCCTTTTTAATCAGCGTCCCAGTCGGCACGCTGCTTGGTTGATGGGGAACACCTGTGCCGTTGCTGTGGGCATGTCCAGGTGTTAGTGGCAATGTGGCCTCCAAACAAAATCCAAAAAAAAACATGCAACACACAAAATTGAAAACAAGCAAACAAGTTCAAAAAATAAAGAAAATCCAAAATTAGAAAACATGCAACAACTTAACAAAAAGGCCACATTACCACATATGCAAATGTAAATGTTCAGTTTTTTCGTTAATTTGCTTCATATTTATCTCATTTTGCTTCACCAACTTTGAATCTTTTTGCAAAGAAAGAAAAGCATTTTAAGTACGAGATGAATACTTGTCAAGCCACTGCAATGATCTAGATCTTTTATGTTGTATGTAAATGTAGATATTAGTTACATATTTAGCCAGAAACCATGTATAAAACAGTGTCACTCAAGACAAACAGTAATCTTTATTTTTTCCATGGTGATATAGTTTACTTTCTAGTAATTTGAAGATGTTTTCCTCACATTGTCTGCTATGTTTGGGCAGGTCTGAAAGCAGATCCAGTCTCTGGTGTTACAAGCAGTGACGTGCGGTGAGGTTCATAGCTGGTGAGGCACTGACGTCATCAGAATCAGATTTGCAAATAGATGCATAGATTGACAGCAGTTTACAGGTTATGTTTCACTTCTGCATCCTTACACATACGTACAAACTGTAGCTCACAAAACACACATTTCCTTAAAAAACAAAACAAAATAAATGTTATTACTGTCTTACCTTTACTTATAAATGAATAGAAGTCCTCCTTATCTTCCTTCAGTTTTAAAAGTCTCTCTGTCTCAATGGAGATCACTGCCAGGGAAGAAAGCCTTCCTTGATCCGTCCTGTTCCTGCCTTATGTTTTCAGTCTCTTGAGCACCCCCTGCCATGAGGCAAGAGAACTGCCTGCCTCACCTCGAACTTGTTCTCTGCCGTTTATAATCGCTCATTACACGAAACACGTTACACAAACACAGTTGGTGACAAAAAGCTCTGTACATTATATACATAAGCCAAATTATTAGAAATAAGTTCACATATTACATTTGTTTAAACCATTTTATTGACGCCGTACAGCAACATGCTCTCTCCGCTTTGCAGCCAGCGCAGAGCCAGGGGTTGCGCAATCCAAGGTGAGGCAGAGCTCGCTGCTGCCTCACCGGCATCGCTTCCAAGCATTTGAATGGGAAAATAAGAAAATTCAGCGATTTTGAACAAATAAAAATCGAAATTGGTGAAGCTACATGAAAAATGAATATTTTTTAGTACAAACCACCGGATGAATATAACAATTTAAATTACTTTATGATTATATATTTTCTTTCTTTCCATGATGGCTGGTGAGGCACTGCCTCACCTGCCTCCCCTGACCGCACGTCACTGGTTACAAGTAAACTCTTCTCAACCAAAAAATGGGTCGTGGTTGGATTATAAATTTACCCTGGGTTGGTTGAGTTATATGGGAAATACTAAGAGTCTATGCACTAAATAAAAAAACACAAAGTTCCTATCTTGTTCTGTGTGTGTACAACCAACCATCTCGTCCGTATTCTTGTCATATAATGAGTATATTAAAAAATTCAAACAATATAACACATGGCCTTGATACCTCTATCTGCCTGGCTTTGTTACTAAAGAATTCAAAGGGGAGGTTGCTCAGGCCTATTGACAAGCTAACAAGGTCAAACTCACAGCTGACTGACAGTGTCGGTCCATTATGGATGGGATTAGTGGAAAAAAATTGAGTCTTTTTCATTTCCTACCATTTCTGTTAATACAGCCCAAATTTACCTCCACCTTGGAAGTTTGAAGTGTTTTCAGAACGTTCTACTCTACATCAGTAGTGTATTGTTAGCGCACCACTAATGTCTGACTTTTGTATACACAATCTGAGTTATTTTTAGCGTTTTGGTTGGTTCTACTTTGATTTTTGATTTATTGACTATTATTATTCATTTCAGGCAATTATATACATTGGAACACAATCGTGAATGCCAGTTCATCAATTTTATCTTAGATGTCATAATATAAGTAACCAAAAAGGCATGAAAGGGAGTGGGGTGAAGAAAACGTATTAAAATCCCCCCCAATGCTCTTTCATAGTAAACATACTGTATATATTTCCAGCTACTTTAGTTTTCTTTCCTTTTTTTTTCTTTTTTTAACAGCAGCTTAGAACGCAAAATTTTACAAGAAAAAAAACAGTTAAAACACAACAACAATGTTTTCAGTACTGAGAACAAATAAGCAAAATCACAATTGTTTTACCCAAGCAGATAATCAATTACATAGTATCTTTTTGTTTTATTTCAGACCTGCAATGTTTAATACCAACAATGGTTATAGTTTACTCAATATTAACAATAATAAAGAAAACATACTGACAACGGTAATGGACAGATACCAGCAATGGTAATGGACCGGTAGCAGCAATGGTAAAAGAAGCACACATTGACAGACACTAATATACATTTAATAAAACATATAAGGAAAAAGAAGGCAAGGCAAGGCAAATTTATTTATATAGCACAATTCAGTACAAAGACAATGCAAAGTGCTTTACATGATTAAAATATTGGATAATAAAACAGAATCAAAGCAAGTACGAAAAAATAATAATAAAATAAAATAAAAATAAAAATTTTAAAAAAGAACATTAAAAACAGTTGGACTAAAGAAAATAAAAAAGTTGAACTAATGATGTTTCAATTGAACTGTTTAACTAGAACAGCCGAAGGCAATACTAAACAAATATGTTTTTAGTCTTGATTTAAAGGAACTCAGGCTTTCCGCACTTTTACAGTTTTCTGGAAGTTTGTTCCAGATAGGTGGAGCATAGGAACTAAATGCTGCTTCTCCATGTTTAGTTCTGGTTCTAGGTATGCAGAGCAGGTTGGAGCCAGAAGACCTGAGTGGTCTGGAGGGTTGATACACTGATAGCAAGTCTGTGATGTATTTAGGTGCTAAAAAGAGGTGCTGCACACCAGAAATGTCAAAAACTGTTTTTTGAAAATGCATATTTTGTGACAAAGTTGTCACCGCTACATCTGTTTCCAATTCTTTATTCTTATGTTTTACTCCTTTAGCAGACTGTGACTGAGTTGTTTTTGTGTACAGTAGAGAGATAATTGTTCAGATTGTTTCCATCGCTGATGCAAATTGAGAGCAACAGTTGGCTCTGTGACATCAACGGAAATCTTATTTTCTGATAAGTCTGCCCCTCATAAGAAGGCAATTTTACGCTTTTATTTCCTCAAAGTAAAATCTGCTGCACTCTCGTTTAATCAAGCGTGTTGATTACGACTAATTTGATGCCATCGAAGGGAGAAGTAGATGGAGGAGGGGCTTTATAGTACTTAATATTAGGAAGTCATTGCAGAGGATTACAGTGTTTTCAGAGACCATTTCTGTTTTACATTACTTCATTAGGCTCCCTCAGATAACCTTTTATTTCACATTAATAATTTTCATTAAATCCCTGCAAATGTCTAAGCTGCTGTCTGCAATGTATGGCATAATGAGAAAAGCCTGTGGAATGACAGCTCCTCTACAAGTGGCGGTTCTGGTGATTAAGGAATAAACTGCAAGGAGGGTTGATTTACATTGAGCCTTAAACAATGTGCTGTTGAACAGAATTTATTAAAGTCAGATTTGTAAACAAGCTCTTGATCATCTTTAAAAACATGCTTAATGACAAACTTTAGTCAAACTTTAGATCTAGTGAATAAAAATCATTTATTTCTTATACATTTAGTATCTGATTTTTATTTTTTTTATTTTTGCTTTTAAAACACGTAGGCATCAGAATACAGACGCTCTGCAAAGCCTTTCCGAATGTTTAAAGGATTAGGAAGCTGTTAAAGAAGAATATGAATGAATAACTCCATTACCAGAAAGATAATCTGTCAGTTTCTTAGAGGGCTATTATTGACTGAATAATGGGCTGTTGGTAGATGAATCAAAGAAAGCATTACATACACAACAATACGTATATTTACAGTAAAGTAAAAATATGGCCTGGGCTACCTGCAGTCCTGGTGATAGAGGAGTATGATTTGGAGTAGATATTTTACCTCATGAATTTGCTATTGCTGTGGCATATTATTAATGGTGAAATTATGTTAAACGTTTCAATATACAGGAATAAGTTCCTAAAGAGTCATTGGCGATGTGAACTAGGTTTGCAATGAAACTGAAAACAGAAAACTAAGGAGGAAAACCGAAAAAAGGAAAAACATTATTATTATTATTATTATTATTATTATTATAGCATTTTTGTGTATTAACCTTACTAAAATAAAGGCATTGCAATAAATCTGTTACAAAAGTGTCAAGATATTTATTTACCAACGATATTTTTGTGGAGCTGAATGGGTGGCAGTGTTGCCATGCAGTGAGAAGGTTCTGGATTTGATTCCCAGCCCGGGGTCTTTCTGCATGTTTGCATGACCTCCCTGAGCCTGCTAGGATTCTCTTCAGGTACTCTGGCTTCCTAACCTGACTCCGCCAGATGGATTTGCTCCGCATATCTATCTGGAAACCTTCCGTAGAAGTAATTTTGGGAAGGGGCGAAAATACTGTTAGCTGATTGGCCTATGTTGGTGATAGACGGGCCAAATAAACCAATCAGATCAACGAAGCATATGATGTACTAACAGCCAGGCTACTCTTTAGCCAGGCTAAACCAGTCGGGAGAAGAGCAAAAACATCTTTTTCTCTGAGAAAAGCCTCCAGAGCAGTGTTTTGCTCTTCTGTCAGTGAAGAAATACTCTGTAATTCCGATAAAACTTGCTCGACAGCCACGCTAACGCTAGTTTCATCGGCTGAAGCCGCCATGTTCTTTAGACTGAACTGTCGCGCTTCTCGTTGCGTCACACCTCAACCCGCCTCAAAGCCAACGCTGATTGGACGTTCGTTTGGTGAACGGCTCCAAACTTTCTTCAACGGAGAGTCTCCAGACTGATTAGCGAGTGAAATCTTGAAAGCTCGTGAGATCAGGATGGTCTCACGAGGCTACTGGCTTCCTGCCACTGTCCAAAAACAGGAATTTCAGGTTTAGGTAAATAGGCTAATTGGCTTCTGTAAATTCACCCTCTGTGTGTGTGCGTAAATGGTTGTTTGTCTCTGTGTTACCCTGCAACAGACCGGCGATCTGTCCAGGGTGTACCCAGCCTCTCGCCCATGCCAGAGATAGGCACTGGTCTAACCGCATCCCTGACATAGACTTAGTGGGAGAAAATGCATGGATGGATGGATATTTTTATGGTATGCCCTTTACTATGGCAGAAACAACTGGAAACATTCTTGCCTTTTCAAATGAGTCCGCTACAGAAGGAGTGGGCATGTATGTGTTTGGTGTCAGTTTCCTTTTAGGTGTCGTGTTCTTCACATATTTAGAATGGTGATGGAGATGTTTGGATTTCAGGTGATGAATGGATGTGGACAGACTCTTTGCAGATGAATCCCCCCTTTAAATCTCAGCATGGTATTTTCTGCAAATCGTCATCGGTGGGTCTTTCTCAGAGATGGTGAAAAACAGTATGTCCACATTGCAGACATGCTGGCTCTCATCCCATTTCTGCATGCTGGTTGCGAGGTTCGCCTCGTCATCACAAGTTTTAGCCATGCTGTCTCAGTGTTAAATGTCTTTCGGCTGAAAATAAATTTTTGGCTCAGTTTTTGATGCATCCCTAATGTGAACTGATGCTTAATCTAGCTGAAAGAGCAAGCATTAGTTGTTTAAACAATCTCTCTGGTTATTATATATTCTCCAATGAATTAATAAAGTTTTACATGTAATTGTTCATACAGTACAATAAGAGTTTATCAGGTAGATATCTACTCTTAAACTTAATCAAATTAACTCTTGCACAAACGGGTGCAGGTCAATTTTGGAAAAAACTGGTTATTTTATGACAAAATAATTAACTATTCTGTATTTTAAATACCTACTTAACTACCGGCTTTAAGAGACTGAAAAGAACTGTTTGCGCCCCTGCCTCATAATTATATTAAGATATATGTCAATGTGATAACGTAAAAAGGAAACAGCCAGTAGTCAGGTTAACATACATTCATTGCTCCTGTGGCATATTTTCAAAGGCTTTTTATGTGGTATTAAGATAAAAGTATGGTATTTGTGATGATTTAATGCTTTGAGAATAAAAAAAATCACAAAGTTTCTTTAAAGTTAAATTAATAATTAAAACCTTGATGCTACAGAAGCAGCTGCCTAGAGTAAGAAATAAAAAAAATGTACCTGAAGAAGAGTACTTAGTTTAAACCTTGAAGCAAAACCCCTAAAAAAATCCAATTTTGAGTTCAATAAGTTTAAACCTAAAATGTTTGAGCATTAAACCTTCAGTATTCAGAAAAAAGATGAGAATGCAATCTTTTATTTGTCAGGGAGATAAAAAATAATAATATAACAGGATGAGAACAGGAAATTCTTATTAAATCACAATTTATTTGTTGTATTGCAAATCTATTTTGTAGATCAGGAGAAAGACCAGATCCTGTCAGACAGAATTTGTCTCGACTTAAAAAGAAAAAAGCTGTTCCATGTTTAAAACAAAGAAATGCTTCAGGGTGCTGTCAAATCAATTTAACTCCGTTTATTTATAGACCAAAGATACAAACAACACAAGTGCATTGTACACTAATTTGGATTTAAGCTTTTTTTTTTTTATCACATTACAACTATGAAGTATATATGTGATTCATCTGGATTTTATAAGATAAACCACAAAAAAGTAGGATATATTTCTGAAATATTTATTGAATAAAATGGGAAATATTCACGTTTTTTTACTCTCTGCCCTTTTGCAGAAACACCTTGTGACGCTATTAGTTTTCTGGCACATCAGGGAAGGACATTTCTCCCCTTCCTTTTTTGCAAAATGGCTCTGACTCTGTCAGATCAGATGGAGAGCATTTATAAACCTCAAGATTCTGAACCGAGCTCTGATCTATATCACTTTCACAGCTCTGCCTTTGTGTTTTGTTTCTTTGTCCTTCTAGAAGGTGAACTTCCACCCCCGGCATAAGCTGTTCTTCTCCTAAGATTTCTTTGTACGTATCTTGAAGTCACTGCAGAAGAGAAGCATCCCTACAGCATAATGCTGCCCTCAAAATATTAAATCATTGGGATTGTACACAAATAGCAACATGCATGTTTGCCATAAGCTCTGCTTTTAGTCTTATCAGACTAGATCAACATCTTCCACATCTTAGCTGTTTCATCTATAGGACTGGAAGGACTAAAGTTGTTCTGCAGGGACACTCACCAACCTGAGCTGGTCTTTCAGGGTTGGGGGGAAGGCCATTTTACACCATACTCATTTCATCAAACATGAACATTACTTTCTGGAATTTCCACAGTTTGGAATTGTGTTTCAATAGTGTTTCAATGCGTTACTTTGTCTCAATGTCAGTCCAAGAGCAGCTGTATTGATCCATCCATCCATTTTCTTCCACTTATCCGGGGTGGGTCTTGGAGGCAGCAGTCTAAGCAAAGATACCCACACTTCCCGATCCACACACACTTCCTCCAGCTGCTCTGCGGCGACACCAGTCCAGCACAGAGGCTTAGTCCCTCCAAAGTGTCCTGGGCCTTCCACGAGGGCTTCTCCCAATAGGACATGCTTGGAACGAGGAGGCATCCAACAGATGCCCGAGCCCCCTCAGCTTGCTCCTTTACTGAGTTCCTCACCCGATCTCGAATGGTGCACCCAGCCACCCGGTGAAGGAAACTCATTTCGGCTGCTTTTATTCGTGATCTTGTTCTTTCGGTCATTAGCAATATTGATACTGACATTAAATTACACATGCATCCAGAAATAAGGAGATATAAAGAATATTGGTTGCTCTTTATTTTATTTAGGGGTAACTAAGTAGAGGAAAGAGTAAATGGAATTGCCTTACTTTACACTTTTAGGTTTTCTACATGGAAAAGACACTTAAATTGCAGTTTCAATGAAGCACAGTGAAAGGCAGATGCAAAAGTAAGACTTGACCTGTCATAGCTGTTGGGGGTTGTTTTTTCCTCTTTGCTTTAGACTTGTTTTTCAATGCTAGCACTCCAGACACACCACCTGCTCTGCAGAAAGCTGTTCTTTTGTTCGTTGGGGTTGGTATTTCTTGTTTTCTCCACTCATTCCCCCCAGCGTGCAGCCTTAATTGCATTCAGCAGGGAGTGATGAGCTTGGACACCAGACACTAAACATTAGCTATTCATAACTCCATAGAACCATATTAAAAATCTGTTCAAGTTGGCTGACTGAAATGCAGGTTTTCTGCAGGGTTAGTCAGAGAATCAGAGGCATTTGTTAAAGCCTGCAATTTTCCTGGATACCAGTGAAACAACCCCTATTATACAAACATTAATGGCCCAAGCCTGTCATGTTTTGTACATAGGCAGGCATAATTGAAATCTCAGGCTTTTTAAATTCCTTTTAATTCTCTCAGAAAATGTCCCTCTCATGCCTAACTCATTATGGGCTGCATCACAGACAATATGTGGATATTAGCAGATGACCTGGATGACATGAAGTCGAAGCTCTGCTGCAGAAATTGAAAGGTTTTGACAGTTATAGAAAGTGTTTGTGTACAGAAGCAGCTCCTAGTCGAGCTGTTTTGTTTTTCTTTTCCACATCCTAAATTGTGGTCTTTTCAGATGTTTACAAAGAATAAAAATGATTGATCGTGCTCTTGCTTGCAACAATAAGAAGCTGATCTGCTCCTTTTTCCCAATAATACGTCCCCCGGAAATTAGTTAGCAGCACTTCAAAATAAATAGCTTATGGTTTGGAAGGAGTGAAAGAAAATGTGAAGCCCAAAAACGTAAAATCTATATAGCAAAAATCTATGTTGCCTCTTTCTTTTGTTTTTTTTTTAGAAAAAAAAGGTCCTGCTCGATGAATGTGCACCAGAAGAGAGAATATAGGTTAAACTGTCATTTCAACAAATTCAGTGAAATTTATATGCTTTGACAAGCAGTCTCTCCTCCATTTGCTCCTGACAAATGGCAGATCTGTTTACTGCTGATAATCTTATCAGATTCAAAATTGACTCATCATCCTGTCTCTGCAAATCTGCGTCTCTTTGACTCATCGACCCAGAGATGTAATGAAAGCTAATCTAAGCCTTCATCCATTTGGTCTGCAGGGCTGAAGATCCGCGAAGTGATGATCAACGTGTCACGTCAGCAGGTGGAGGACTTTCACGGCCCGGAGGATTACTGGTGTTTGTGTGTCGCCTGGAGTCACCTGGGAACCTCCAAGAGCCGCAAGGCAAGCGTCCGGATTGCCTGTAAGAAAAGTTAACTCAGTTTGTCTCTGTACTGACCAAACTTTTCCGACATAATTTTCAAACAAGTATTAGTCATTGTTTTTTTTTACGTGACAAATGCACAAGTGTTTCATTTAAAGTTTCCTCCTAATAGTTTAGCATTTGTTCTCTAATGCTGAGTTTCACTGTCTTTTCTAGACCTCAGAAAGAACTTTGAGCAGGACCCCCAGGGCATCGAGGTGCCTCTGAACGGCATGATTGTTCTGCACTGCCGTCCCCCAGAGGGAATGCCAGTGGCTGAGGTGAGGGCTGCTTGCACTTCAAAGAAACATTTTACCCGATGTTGCCTCGAGAGCAGCTGTCATCTGTCTGGTTTACTCATAGCTGTCATGAGAGAATACGCTTTTGCTCTAGAGCTTCATCTTCATTCTACATCTCAGTTCAGAGGTCATAAGATAAAGATAAAGCAGTTAGGTTTCCATATCAAACATTGATTATTTATTAATTTGTGGCATTACCATCACAAACAGGGTGTTTATTTTGATTTGATTTTATAGATCATCACAATTTGGTTTATAAATGTGAAGGGGAGGAAATAGATGCTGGTTTTTTTAATGTTATGAAAAATTTAGGGAATTTTTTAAGGTCATTCTAACCCATGAACATGTAGTTAATTAAACTATGTAGACAGTTTCTCAATATTTGTTTTCCTGCATTCTTAAGTGCACAAGAACACAAGGCCATATATACTTATATGCGTTACTATATGCAGAAGTACCGCTGGCTCTGATGGTGGTTTTTTTGTTTTATTTGGCAAAATATCCATTTGATTTGTGTTTATCAAACTGTGTTAACCATTATTCCCCCACTAAGTGAAAAAAGTCACAAATTGTTATTGCCTTGACTATTAATAACAGGAGATGAAAATCAGCTCCTGACGAGATGTGGTGATGTCACAAGTACATTTTTATTCCAATGAACACATATTTATGCTGTGTGCTTCTGTTCTCCACTAGTCCATACTTTCCTTTGGTCTTATCATGAACATACTTGGCGAGAACATGAGTCCATACTCGCTTTCATGTGGATTGAGAAACGGCCTTAGATTTTGTTAGCTCGCGTATTTGCAGCCTTGAGCGATTATCTGCTTCAAGAATCGAATCCTCTCAATCGTTTACTGCCACCACCGTGCTTCACTTAAGGAATGGTAAGTGCAGGCGCTCTCTAAAGTGCGCACCGTCTTTTACATGTTTGGCTTAGTCTCCTTCATGGTGTTCTTTCAACAACAGCTTTTACCTGCCACTCATTTATAAAGGCCAGATTAGAGCGAAAGAGTCAACTGATTCTTCTCCATGAGCTGTTAATCTCTGAGTCACGTTGAGTCTCTTGGACGGTCATCTGAATAATGCTCTAGTTATCAAGGCTATCTTTCTAGATGGAAGCCATATGTTGCTCATTTTGTATTCTTCCCATTCTTGTTCTGTCTTCGGATGATGGATAAAGTAGTACTCTATAAGTAGCTGGGTTTATTAATTTATAATTAATCCAGATTAGAGCTTCTATCTTACACTTTTTCTGACCCGTCTCCAATGTTCCTTGGTCTTTATAATGCTTTTTGTCAATAACCTGAAACCTTCACAGAAAATCTGAGATTAAATTACTTACAGCTGGTCTCTACATAGCTAGATAAGGCAATTTAAAGTAGGCAAAATATACATTAAGAACAGATTTCATTGTTACTTCCAATTAAAAACTATTTATCAACTGTCTTTCACATAATTCGTAAGGTATCATTGTTTGTTTGTGATGTAGATAAAATGCAAAAATGTCAATAAATATAAGTATTTTTAGTCTGTCTCAAAGGGGTGCCTGGTCAGGACTTATAAAATGCATCACATGCATTCATTTTTTTTTCCAATTCTTTTATTCTGCTAAGGATGAGTGTGTAATCATTTG
This sequence comes from Cyprinodon tularosa, assembly GCF_016077235.1. Classification (NCBI taxonomy): domain Eukaryota; kingdom Metazoa; phylum Chordata; class Actinopteri; order Cyprinodontiformes; family Cyprinodontidae; genus Cyprinodon; species Cyprinodon tularosa. The sequence goes on along the minus strand of NW_024039508.1, from coordinate 427,707 downwards.
AGAAGAAAAATCAGCTGTCACGGTCTTTTTAATTTTGACTATGAATATGAAATGAGGTTTTCACGGACATCCTTGTTGAGTAGTGTGTGTGGTGCTGCTCTCTGATGCGGTGTTCCTTCATGCGGAGGCTCAGCAGGGAAGTATGTCAATATCAGAGCCTGTGTGCCCAGCCATCTGAAGCTTTCCATTTACTAAAAGACACAGTGTGTGATCTATACAAAAACAAAACACCAATTCTAACCTCAAATTTAAAAAACAGCAAGCCTTTATGTAGACTAACCACAAGATTAATGAAATAGAATTGTTCAAACTTTAGTTAAAATATATATATATATATATATTAGGATATATATTCTCTAATATTACAAAATGACTAGTTAGGATCTGTCTGTTTTACTTGAACGTTTGATGTGAAAATAATGTTCACATAATACCAGCTCAGTCTTGCAGTTCCATTTGCTTTAAATCTGATACATCCTTCAATACTCCTGTGCCGGCACACAGGTGTCAGTGCTTTGTTCATCAGTCAACAAAGACTAGATTAGCAAACTTCAGGGAGAAGCAACCATAGTAACTGAGGTGAGCAAAGGCAATAGCAACCTCTGATATTTTCAGCTTAAGGAAGAGAAATAAAGGTTAAAAAACTAATTCAAGATGGTTGATCTAAAACGAATGTCCTTCATCACATAATTTGTTTTTCTTTTAATAAAAACTAATGGAGAAGTTCTACTGATTTGAATTTATTTCAGTTTCTTAAATGGATGTCACAAAGATTGTTGTTTATCAACCTTGCTAGCTGTTTGTTGCAGTAAATAATGCATTTAAATTACAGTTCCTGGTTTTTTTCAGACCAGATTTTTCCTTTTTTTTAATTAATATTAAAACAACACCTATTCGTTTTTCCATTACCATGTCTTCTTATTTAAGCAAAGCTCCTTAGCTACTTGTACCCTTACTCTATGACCTACTAGTAAAAATGCAGTTCTGTAAATTAGCACAAAGACAAAACACTGGGTAAATAGGAGAATGGGATAAGTCAAATTAAGTTAGAGTTATATTAAGAAAAAGTAAGTTACACTCTTTTAAGTCTAGATTTGTTAGTGTTTGAAAAAGCATCAGTAAACATAAAATGAATGTGAACAATGTAAAGGTGTTTCTATAAATGGGAGAAACTGCAACAAATCGTTTGGCTAAAGGTTAGAAACTATAAGGCTTGCCTTTACTAAAAGTTCTAAAATAAACAGTAAACTAATTTATTACAATGTTTAATGTTTTTTTAAAAAGATTTCTCCCAGAATTCCAAATTATTTTACATTTACCACACCATCCACTTCGCTTTTTTAGCTCCCCTGTCCCTTTTCAACTAAAGCAAGCCTGCACAATGCAACCACATTATTCCACCTAAATCATCATCTGTATATGTGTGTGTAAAATTGTTATTAAGAAAAAGGCTCATCATAGCAGGACACTTTCTTGTACGTTTTTTCGTGCCCCCTACCTGCCTTTGTGCGAATTATAATCAGCTCCTCACATTCATGTCATTCTAGTTATCAGTGTATTTCCTGTAAAGATCTCTGAAGTTTTTTTTTCTTATAAAAATCTTGCTACTGCAGTATGTGTAAGGTCATTTAATGTCTTCCCAAGATCACACATTTTAAAGCTTAATATTTAATAGTTGTTTCATGGAACTGAAGAAAACTGTTTGATTGATAGAAAAGAAGCAAACTGCCAAGTTTTCTACTTGTTCTCTATAGGCAGGGAAGGACATGCTGAGAAAGACAACCAAACCCATGCAGGTTTTGTTCAAAAAGTAGCAGAAGAATTAACCAATTATATTTTAATTAGCAGTGAGTTAAGCCTAAGGCTGTCTTCAGAGGCCAACATTTTTCTTGCATGTAGTTAACTCAAAGCATTGAAATTAGGGCACAAATTACACACTGAGGATCACAGCAGCTATTTTCTTTGCTATGAAAGTACATTAAAAAGTAAAGTTCTGTGCATTTCAGAATATTCCATCATATTAATGTACATTTAAAGCAAATACATAAAACATTGAATAGAATCTGAATAGAATCGAAGGTTGGCGAAGACAGATGGAAGTTAATATGCACTCCCATCTTTCGTTAATGCATTAGCGATTATAGCAATGAGAATGATGGAGTGATATCCTCAAGTTTTAGACAATGCCTACCTTTAATAACGATAGCCAAAAAAGTATATGCTTCCAGGTGATCATTTTATAAAATCACAGATATAGTCAGCCGAGACTCTTGGGGTTACTATTCTCCTATTATATTACTTATTTTGTTTATTTTTGCTTAGTTATTTGACACTTACACAACTGACTTTTGATTCTTGTACCACCCTTGGTTTTATCAAGCATGCATTCAGGCTCTAATTGGATGACAGGCAGGCAGGGGGCTGCTGGTTGTTAGACGTCCAGTTGCATGTAACAATCTGTATTTCAACATCCGCAAAATTTAGCCCTTTTTTACTGAGGTTTTTCTGTTCTGTAGTATTTTTTCCTCATTCTTTTTCAACTTTTAGATATTCCAAGATCTCAGTCTTTAAAAAAAGAAAACTACTTGTTAAATCCAAGGGATAGAAATACATCATTTAGGAAAGATTTCTATTTAAAAGAGCAATTCTATGAGGAGAAGAAGATTTTACGTTGTATCATGTGTTATAAAAAAGACAATCATTTAGTTGATTGCTGTTGTGCACCAATATGTCTTTTTTGTTTAATACTCTTTAATACATTGATTGTGAAAGAATACACGTGTGTCCAAGTATCTCTCCATTACCTTGAATACTCTGTGTGCTGCATAATATGTTGCCATCCTACAATGTGATGTCAATCGATGTTGCATGTTCGTCCCCTTCAGCTTTGATACAGGAAGTGTTGGTTTTTCTCACTATTAGTAATAGAAGACTTGTCTGTCATGGTACTTTTTATAAAGTATGCACTGTGGCTTGTAGGTAACCGTTACATATTAAACAGCACCATGGACCCCTATTCCTGTTGGCGTAGGGGTCTAAGTGATTTCGAATGAAAGTTTCTTGGGTGTGAAGCTTGTGCTTAGGGAAGATTTGTTTGAGATTTCTAGAGGATACCTTGTTTTAAACCTGCAGAGCTCAGTATCCAGTTAGATAAATCAGAATGGAATGGGTGTTGGAAAAAATAAGTCCTTGGGTTCTGGGAAGCATGGAGGACAATCTATAACAATGTTAATGGCTGCTAAGAGCTTCTTGAAATGTAGGTTTGACTTTACCATTATTGTCAACCCTCAGTCAAGAGATGTGTCTCTTCATTGTTTAGCTTGTTAGAACAGCAATCACAGATTTATGTTTAATACCTTGCTTTGAGTCAAACCTGAAAGAGCAGGATCTTGGATAAAGGCAAGTAAGATGAATGTCCTCTTTATAGGAGCCTTACACTCACTTATAGATTCGGTGAGGGGTTGGGACATTTGTGACGGGCTTTGGAGTAGGGCTCCTGCTCCCCCACATCAAGAGGAGTCAATTGACCGCGCATCTGATGTCCTCTGGATTCCTCCCTCAGGAGATGTTTTTGGCATGTTAAATTGAAAGGAGGCCTAGGAGATTGCCATAAGACCTGGAGGAAATATGTCTCTCAGCTGGCCTTTAAACACATTGGGTATTTTCGCTAAAAGGAGCTGTGAACGTGTTTAGTGAGTGTCAGGCCCCCTGCTGAAACTGATGCCCAAATGACTCCCAGATAAAGCGCTAGAAAATTACAAGTGCATCACCTTCTTTCTTCTTAACTTCATTCAAATCTAACTTCTGTGGAATCAAATTGTCCACTTTGGAATCAACACTGATTGACAATCAATTTCACATGCTGTTGTGCAAATGCAGTTGACAACAGGTGAAAATATTGACAATTATGTAGACATACTCAACAAGTGGTTCTGCAGATGGGAACCACAGACTGCTTCTCAGTACCTATGCTTTCAGGCTGATGTTTCGGTCACTTTATGCTGGCGGTGCTTTCACACTTGTGGTAGCATTAGACTCTACAGCCCACACAAGTGACTCAGGTAGTATAGCTCATCCAGGATGGCACATCAATGCAGGCTCTGGCAAGAAGGTTAGCTGTGTCTGCTGGCATAGTGTCCAAAGGCTGTAGGCACTACCAGGAGACAGGCCAGTACACCAAGGGACTCGGAGGAGGTTGTAGGAGGGCAACGACCCAGCCTTTGTACTAGGAGGAACAGGAGGAACACTGCCAGGTCCCTGCATAATGACCTGCAGCAGGCCAAAAATATGCATGCATATTTTCAAATGCTTAGAAACCCGCTCCATGAGAATGGTATGAGAAATCAAGATTCAAAGATGGGGTTTTACTCCAGGAACAAGAAGAATCCTTTACACCAGGATTGACAAATTTGTCACTAGGAACCTGTGCTCTTCAGAGATGAAAGCAGTTTTACACTGAACACACGTGACAGAGTCTGGACACACCGTGGAGAGTGATCTGCTACCTGCAACGTCCTTCTGCAAGACTGGTTTTGCAGTTTAGTCAGTAATGGTGTGGGGTGCCATTTCTTCAGAAGGCCGCACAGCCCTCCATGTGTTCCATTGAGCACATCTGAGACATCATGTCTCGATCCATCCACCAACGTCAGGTTGCACCACAGACTGTCCAGGAGTTAGCGGATGATTTAGTATAGGTCTGGGTGGAGATCTCTCAGGAGACCTTTATTTTTTACACCCGTGTTTATATACTGATTTTTTTTTTCTCTGCTTCTTTGTTGCAAGGGGGCTATTTCATGAATTCTTTCTTAAATATATCATCAATGCAAAGTGACTAAATGTATACAAATTAAGGAATATGAATAATTTTCTAATGCACTGTATGATTAAAAGAAAAGGGAAATATTATTCTTTATTGTTTTTCAACCCTTTCAAAAGGGATCTTAACATGTCACAGTAGTCTTAAAAACATTTCAATTACTGCAAGTTTAATAAACAAGTGTGGTTCTAAAAAATTTAAAAATGGCTATAAAATTCACAAGCAACTGCACTGAAACTTGATCAAAATTACCTTTGGCCCTATCATATTTAAACAAGCTAAAATTAACATATCTTTTATTAAATATTCAGAATATTTCATATTTTATTCCATTCTCAGTTCTGTTTTAATACAGATTAGTAATAAAAAAGTAAAAGTAGAATGTAAAGAGCTTTTAAAGATATCAACAGGCTTGATAAATATGGAAAAGTGTGTGTCCATGCTCTATGCGCAGCTGTGTGTCTTTGTGTGATGAATCATTCAGCGCTCACAAATGGAGCATTGGTGTACCACGACTTTCCCCCGTGCATTGTGGTCATCAAATAGGCACTTCCTCATGCATTCATTAATGTGAATGTGGATAACAAAGAGAATGGTGTTAGTAAATAATGCAGTGACAAAACCAGCACTCTCCATTAGTCACACCTACATGGAAATTACTGGCACCCAAAGGCAGAAATGGTCTATTCTCTTTTTGTGACGTTAGTCATTCCAAGGAGTGTAAAAGGCTGTTTCTGTGGGTCGCACAGTGGAATTTTTCCTTAGTGGGAAGCTGAAGCTTAGATTTGAAAGGAATTTAGGTCACAATATAGTCTAATCTACTGTATTATATGTTGTTTGTGTATGGAGGCATGTTTATTTTGGTCATGACATTTACTTAAAGCTTTCATAGGCCTTTGACTTGCAACATATCCTCTGAGAGCTATCATTTTTGTGATGCTGAAAAAAATCTAATGCCTAAGTTCTCTAGTCAGCTGACAAGATGCAAATGAAATACGTTTCATATATTGTACTGTCTGCTGTTTTAATGCATGCACCAGCCAACTTTGCAGCTTAAAATCCCCTTACGTTTCATCCCTTTTTGAGTTGTCAGAGGCAATGCAAACAGTGAAAGAGTAAAAAACTTCATCCATGTCTTGCTGTAACCAAACCATGCGGGAGTTTGCTGGGCTGCTGTGCGGGATGTTAATGAACACCAAGGAACGCCACATTATCTGTCTCAGCAGTGTTAGAAGCAATAATCTGTACACACTGTAAGTCACACCACAGAGAATCGATCATAGCAAAACAGCTTAAGCCTTCTGCACTTTAATAGTGGCAAGATTAAACTAGATCCTCTTTTTATAGACAGGGCAGTTTTCAGTGTGATTATTTTCTCAGTCATGTTACACTTTAACTAGCACGGAGATATACAGACCCCTTACTTTTATAAAGATTTCCACTGTTTCTTTTTCACAATGCTACAGTTTGACTACTTCCTCTAGTTACTGTACACCCAAAGGCCAATTAAAGTTTCTTGCAAAGGTGTTATTTTTTGAGCTTTTCTAATTTTAATGCATTACAAAACATGTTTTCCACTTTGCTCCACTAACACAAACTAGAGGACAGATTTGAATTGTAAGAAGAGCATTCCCTCCGTCCATCCATCCATCCATCCATCCATCCATCCATCCATCCATCCATCCATCCATCCATCCATCCATCAGCTGTGCTGAACACATTGCACTCCCCCTTACCTGTATAATCAATGGTACAGCGGGATACATAGGTGCTGGGAGTGGCAGCAGAGGTCATCCGGTCCTTGTTTAACTAAATAAGAGCTTTATCCATCATTGCAACTAGGTCTAGCTTGTAACCAGTGTGTACTAGACTTCCCATGGTGTTGCAGATTTGGTCTTGATCCTATTTTTGGTGTTCATGGACAAGAAATCTAGCCACAGTCATAAGGATGGATTCCTGTTTGAAAACTAAAGGGTTTCGCTTTTGCGTATGATGTGGTTCTGTTGCAGCAAAAGAAAAGTAACTCTAAGTTTGAGTATCTCAACAACAGGCGGACTGCTCCAGTAAAGAACTTAGACAAGTTTTATTGTCATTTTTTATACACTAAGGGCCGGATTTATCAAAGGTTTGCGTGTATTAAAACGTGAGCTATTTCACTGCGCACGCAAAAAAATGTACAAACTGATCTATCAACAGCGTGCTAAAAGGATTTGGTCTTTAAAACGTGCTAAATAGCGTCTCTTATCCATTTAGTACTTTTTCTGCAATGAATATTCAATATAGGGCGTTTACACGCAAAAGTGCGTCTTGTGGGAGGATAACATGTAAATATATTAATTTAGCACTCGCAAAGTGATTTATCAAACCTGAAAGCAATTTTGCTAACGGTATCTGACTCTATATTTAACACGTTTCAAAAGAAGGTGCAAATGGTCTGTATGCGTAATTGCGCACACATGGCAGCGGTTATTGTCGCAAGAAGGAGAAATCGAAATGAAGCAAGGAGACGCAGAGAACGCATTTTTTCACTCCTTGTGAATATTTTTGGAATGAACGAGGAAACGATCATCAAAACATATCGTTTATCCAGCATTGCCATTTTGGAGCTGTTGGGGGAACTCCGAATGGATTTGGAGCCAGGCACAAGGAGGACCCACGCAATACCAGATATCACGAAACTCCTTGCAACATTGCACTTTTTTGCATCTGGGATCTCCCAATCTCGTTTTTCAGAAGTGCTGTCCGACGTTCTAAATGCCATGTCGCCCTGACTACCGGAGAACCCCGACACCCTGCGCCTGTGGAGCAACATGCCAATGCAGTCATCTTATCCACAGTCACTTCTTGTGAGCCATTTGGTATGTGCATTTTTCTAAAAATAAAAAACACCTGTTTTATTTTTGTTTGTGTGTTTTTTTCTTACTGCGGTGAAGTAGAAATTCAGCCACATACCACCTTAGGGAATAAAGGTTGCCAAAGTTTATATATATATATATATATATATATATATATATATATATATATATATATATATATATATATATATATATATATATATATATATTTCTTTTTTTGGAGGGGGTGGTGTCACTGTAAGATTAAAATTTCTTAATGCACTAGTTTGCACAAACTACAAACTACTTTGCCGCAAACCACAAAACGCGCAAAACCATCATTTAAATAGGGCGTCTCCAACAGTTTTGCGCCTGCCACCAGTTACGCAATCGCTCTTGTTAAATCACCCGCAAACCATGGTTCAGCCCCTCGCGCAAAATTCCAGTTTGCGAGCGCAAATTACTGCACGCAAAATTGGATCTTGATAAATCCGGCCCAGAGTGTATATTAAACAACATTTTTATTTCCATAAAGTGGAAGTTTAGAGCATTAATATGTATGGTGCAAATATGGAGTATTTTTGTTTTGGTGTTATCAGTGTGATGCTGAGTTTGTTGCATGATTTAGAGTTTTTTTATTTTTTACAGTTCAGCAGTCTGATGGCAGTGGGGAAGAAACTGTTGGAGAATCTCCTGGACCTGCTTCGAATGCGAGAAAATTCCATGGGGAAAAAAAAGAAGCTATTTACGGCTAGTTAAAACTCCAAACAAATGATGAGGCCACAGATATCAGCTTTCAAAATCAGAAAATTAAGGATTGTGCCTGATGGCAGATCAATTTTAAACTATTTCATACCTTCTATGTGTGACCAAGCATCTCTCACTGAGCCAGTCTAACAACACCTCTAACCCATTGCTAGAGAAGTTTAAGCTGCATATTTACTTAGATGTGAAGAATGACACCTCCCAACCTGCTTGGAACTTCTGTCATGCTAGTTTTAAATTTAGAAAGCCCTTGTAAGGAAAGACAAAACTTTTATAGCTACAAAAACAAGTTCCAAATGTTTTTGTCTTTTAACCTTTTTGAAGCTCCCATCTCCTGAATGACGGAATATTCACCAACTTACAGAAGAGAGTTACTCATGTTTCCTCTCAAGGACAGACCTATTTTGTTTTGTTTTGTTCCACTGACAGGCTCTTGCATACACATCAAATCTGTGTGCTTGTATATGTCTGCTATTTTATTGATAACTTGTGTGCCTCGCCAACTTGCCTTAAATGTATCACAGAAGCTAAACTTTCATGACTTAACCTTTAAAAGTCTGAGTTTCTTTTGAAACAGAGAAAAGGGCAAATCAATTTAAAACTTTCTATGCTACGATTAATCACTGCTCATGAAGCACTGCCAAAACAATAACAATGATGACTCAAATTCATGTTTACCTAAACAAAAAATAGCTTTTTATGTTTCAGTTTCAGTTGTTTATACAGTCTAAACACAGAAACAATACAATGTGTGAATAAGGGCATGCTGTGTAGAACACAGACTTTTGGAGATTCGGTCAAAAATATAACAGTTCCTCCAGATGTAGAGAAGCAAACCAGTGGGCATTGTGTGAATGATTAGTAATGCATTAGATAAGCCAGTTACTACTTTTAATAATCTGCTAACATTCAATTGATCTTTAGAATATCTTGTCTTGAAAATATTTGCAACAAGCCTTTTTGTCCGGTGCCAACATGTGCCAAACAAATGGAGCATTCTTTTATACCTACATTATGCTGAATATTTATGTGCTGAATGAAATATCCTATAGCAGGACTTTGAAACCCACTCATAATACAAAAATAAAACACAGAGGACTCCTAGCAATCACTACACTGTATTATTAGGAGCATTAAGGTTTCTCTAGCTATGGGGATGAAAGATATGGAGCCATAACTTTATGTCAGTGTAAGCATTTTTCAATAGCAATAAGGTAAAGTAAGGAGCTCGCTCTGCACCTAAAGAAAATTACTTACCTGAAAAAAAGCTTAATGTAAACATTGCAGGTACTAAAGAAAAATCCACTGGTTTCCAAATGGCTATTTATAGCATCAAATCAACCCACACCTCATAGATTCTATAAAATGCCTGTAAAAACGAGAACCTCTAATTTGCAGAGATGTCTTAAAAATACTTGAACTCGTTCTGGTAACATTTCTTTTTTCAGTCAATATGTAGTTCAGTGTTTTTAGCTATGAATGAACCCAATTTAAACTAAAACATCTGACACATTTAAATCTATATATTGTTGAAGCTTATGTCACTTTTTTGTCTCACAGTGACCTGTTTTATGTGTTTAGTTGGACAGTTTAAATACACAAGCTCTCTGTGAGACACATCTATGCAAACATCCATTGCAACCTTAAGGGCAAATATGAATCAAAAATATGTATTTGGTCAGAAAAGGTTAAAGTTCTTCGTTCAGTGACATATGTGTAATTGAATTACAGAGAAAAAGGCAGGGCAATGCAATTTTATTTGTATAGCACAATTCAGTACATAGACAATTCAAAGTGTTTTACATGAATTAGATAATAAAATAGAAGGAAAATAAAAGCAGAAAAAAAGGAAAAAACATTTGTAAAACAAATAAATCAATTGGAACAAAAACAAGTTTAAAAAAAACAAGAAACAGAGAACATAAAGGTAGTAATACTAAGCTAAAGATTCTATATAAAGAAAGAAAAATGGCATGAAAACATATATATTGTAACCAAGTGGAAATAAATCAATACATACATTGCTTTTAATAATCCAGTTTCCCAACTCCTCCATCCTCTTCATAAGTAGTACCTAAATAGAGTGCTCAGGATTCATTAAACTACCAAATTGTCTTGTAATTGAAACAACACGCTTTATTGTGTTTTTTAGAGTTTCTTTCAACTTACGTCAGAATGATTATTTTCAACTCAAAGGACATTCTTTTTTTCTCTGTCAAACTGTCTGGAGTATTTCAAATCAATTCAAGAAGGAGTAACTCATAACTCATTCGCTGTCTGTTACAAATTGTGTCACCTACATGCCATCAGAAGCACTGTCAGTAAGCAATGTTATTAAACACCTTACAACAGCACAAGCATTTGAACAAGTAAGCTGTACCTGACAAGCATAATTTTATAGCATAGCAAAAATAGGTGAGAAATATATATATATATATATATATATATATATATATATATATATATATATATATATATATATATATATATATATATATATATATATATATATATATATATATATATTAGGGCTGAGAAATTTTTTGGATTAATCATGATTAATCGATTATTGAAATAGTCATTACCTGTACCATAGGGACTGTAAAACATGCCTTTAGCTGACAGAGAGACCAGCTTAGAGCTGTAATTACACCAAAGTTGTAAAAAATATATATATAAATAATTAGCATTTAAGATTTTTTTTGAAAAATGTTGTCCCCTGTCAATTCTGCTCTATCCAGAAGCTCTGAAAGTGGAAAAGTTTTTATTTTCACCTGGTTTAATTATGTAAAAAAGTCTTTAAGAAGCATTTGAATTTTATTAATTGATTAATCAAAAAAATTATCTACATATTGATCGATTTGCAAAATAATGCTTAGTTGCAGGCCCCCCCCCCAAAAAAAAAAAAAAAATAAAATATATATATATAGCATATAGGGATGGAACGGTTTATGAAAACCGTCCGAATCGTTCAGTTCGACTTTCTCGGTTCGGTTCGCGTGTGTTGCGTTCGGTTCATGCGCTGCTCCTTTTTCTCATAGGCGAAGCGTGTACACCCCAGAGCAGAAGGTGGCGGTACTGCGACCAAAGCCAACCACCAGTAGTAAACAAGAAGAAGAAGAAGCGAAGCAGCGTAGCCAGGTGTAGCAGAAAAAAATCAGTTGTTGTGGAGAATTGTGTGGGTACAGTATGGCGAGTTGGGAAAGAACAGGAGTTGGAAGACGCGCCAGCAGCACTTTATAGGTCTGCTGTATGGGACCGCTTTGCATTTAGAGTGACCTACGATGACGGCGGAAAGAAAGTTGTGGATAAAAGTGCAACAGTGTGCAAGCACTGTGTAACACGTTTTGTTTATGCTAACAGCAACATGTCATGCTAACCCCGAAATCCCACATACTCTGTCAGCGCTCCACCCCGCTGCGCTCCAGACCGGCTGCACAAAGCAAAGCCTACAGCCTCTGCTGTGGCTCTCTTCCGCTCCACTCTGAGTTCCTTAAAAATCGTAGAGGGGATGCGCGAGATGATTAAATTCAAAGCAGCAAAACATGTGGAAATGAACCATGGTTTCCGCGGATCATTAAAAATAATTACAATTCATAATTTCTTTTGGATTTTTTTCATTAATTTTTATTTTTTCATTAACCCCTAGAACCCTACAGACCCACCGGTGGGTCCAGCTGCTACGTGACCTCGTAATTTTAACAAACCCCCAGTATTGATGTAAAAAACACATTTGGCCCAGTTTGGTGACATTTTTGGATAAATGTGCCAAAATGGCCTCTCCGCCTAAGAAATGTCTCACTAATACCATTCTAAAATAAATATGATTCATCTGATTGAGTCCAAATTTATCGGATTATTAAAAACACAACATTTAGATTTAAAAGTCTGTACTACTTTTTTGTGCTATAAATAATATTTTGGTAGTGTTTTGCAATGTTTATTTCAAAGAAAATTTTGGCGAGGTTCAAAAAATGCAAAATATTTTGTATTTTGTCCCTAATATTTCAGGCAGGGTCAAAGCTACAATGGTGCTGACACCAGAAAACCATTCTATGACATCTTACCTTTACAGACGTACCAAAAGTTTCTTCTTAAATCTAATAGCTGTGAGGCTATAAGTGATTTACTTTTGTGTGTTTTTGTCAGGCAGAAATTAGTTTATAGAGGTTAATTTCTATACATTTTTTTATTTTTCGGTGTAACAATAAACATATACCGAACCGAACCGAAAACCGTGACCTCGAAACCGTGAACCTAACCGAACAGTGGATTTTGTGAACCGTTCCACCCCTAATAGCATAGTGGGTAGCACTGCTGCCTTGCAGGAAAAAGGTTGCGGACTCGAATCCCAAGGGTCTCTCTGCAGAGTTTGCATGTTCTTCTTGTGCATGCGTGGGTTCTCTCCAGGAACTCTGTTTTCCTCCACAGTCCAAAAACATGAATGTTAGGTTGATTGGCTTCTCTAAATTCTCCTTAGGTTTGGGTGTGAATTGTTGTTTGTCCTGTTTGTCTCTGTGCTGCCCTGCGATGGACTGGTGACCTTTCCGAGGGTGGAACTGGGCTCTTGCCCGTCAACAGCTGGAACCAGCACCCCTTGCGAAGCCAGAAAGGATCAATTGTGACAGAAAATGGATGACTCTATTTTGCCTGTATCCACTTGTCCTTGCATGTTAAACTAATATATAGGCTGCATAACCTTTTAAAAGTTGATATTTATCTGAACTTTTTACTTTAGGTAAGCCCAAAAGAAATCACTGCAGCTTTGTGAAAGTAGTAGAAGTCTTCTTAGGTTAAAGGTTTAGTTTTGATGGGTAAAAATGTCCCTCATCAACTGAAGGGACAATTTCTTTGACTCATTAGCCTTACATTAGATGACCAAATATTCTATACCTAGCTTCATTAATCATCACGCCTCCCATCCCAAGTCATTTTGAAGTACTTAAAATGTAATTATTAGGCGACAAACAAAACCTTCTGACATACATTTGTAAAGATAAAGCAGACACGAAGATACACCTTGGTCTCTAGAATATGGTTCTGCCAGATTTCGAGACCTCATTTGTTTAATGTGATGACATGACAGTCATTGAAGGGTTGAGGAAAAGCCATATGTGACTGAGGGAAGGCAGAGTGCACAGGGAGGGAAAAAGAAGAGGCTGTCAGTTTAATTGAATCAGATGGAATAAAAATCAGCAAATTGCTTTTTAATTGCCTTCATGTTGCTTTCACCTCCCATTTATATAATTACACATGTAGGTCATTAGAACTCTTCTCCGATTTAAGCCATTTAACTCTCCCACTATTCATTACCTGATAGCTATATATAAAAATATAGACAATTGTAGCTCTATCTCTATTAACTGTATTTTGACATCTTTTTATTTTATGAAAAATTTGACATCAAGGATAATTAATGTAGTTTAATATATACCTTTTATTAATTTTTCAACTCAAAAACACAGTTAAGAAAAAAATTATGATAAATGGTTTCAAGTGTTCTGCATTGGTTTCCACAAAGTTTGGATTTATTTCTGCTTGGAAGGGAATCCTGGAGGAATACCGGTAAGACCTTTGCTGAGTGAAGCTCCACATAGGGCAGAGTGGTTAGAAAAAAAATATTGATGATAGAGAAAAAGTCATCAGCATGAACATTTAACTTGAGATATAATACTCTTCAGTCTAGTTTGTTGCTATATAAGACGTAAAAACATCACTCACATTTGTTTAATGACTGTTAATACTCGATATAACATGGTATAGATTTTATTCTGACCTCTTGATAAAAATGGCTAGTTTGAACTAATCTGAGAGATGTTGAAACTCTCTGTGTATTAGGATAATACCTTTGCACTGCAGACACAGAGCAAAGGTGTGATTCTATTTCTTATAAAACCTTCAAACAGCTTGAAGCCGTCTCCTCTGCCTCGTTCATAAATTTCCCAATGACCATTTATGTAGCTGCAAACTCTATTTCTTTTCCTGTTCTCTCGTCCAGCTGAAAACTATGACGAAAGGTTTAAGAGAAGAGTTTGAGACGGACAGAGGAGATCATGTTCCATCTTAATTTAACGACAGTTCTTAATGGCCAACATTGTGACCTTGACACCTGGATGCCAGATTTGCCCATGAGGCCTGGTCTGCCGGCGGAGATGAGGTGTTGTTCAGCACCCAACCGCCGCTATCTAAGTGGAACAAATTTGCCAATTAAGCAAATCCGTTTCTGTTCCTCCCCAAGGCGCAGGGCTTATCAGGCTCATTTGAGTCTGTCCTGTCCCTGCTTTCTCATCAGCATGTGCATCTCTCTATCTCTCTCCAACCCCAGAGGGGAGACTCCAGGTTTGATACAGCATGCATATCCTGCTCTGGGATTATACACGTCCTGTAGCGAACAATGAGAGGGAGCAGAATGAGAGTGATACATCAAAGCATAAAAAATTTATCTCAATTTACCAACTAGGAAAATGAAATTACAGTACACTTAATATCCACAGGAAATTAGATTCATGATTATTTGGAGAGTTTCATTGAGAAAGACAACAGTTGACATTTGTCTGATTAAACCACATCTTTCTGCTCCCCTTGTTTATCCACCTTTTATCACTGAGCTTAGATTCTTCTTTAAAAATAAATGATAATCGCTGTCATCATCAGCCCTAGTAGGGCTAATTATAGCTTTACATTCATTTTATCTAATAATTATTTAATTTTTCCAGTCTCTGACTTCCTTTTTAAAAATAGGGAGCCAGTGCTGAAAACCTTGTACTCCTTAGGGTTCCATCAGCACAGGCTTCCCAGATACAGTAATGCAATCATAGGCTTTTGAAGTTGTGCAAACATATGCACTGATACATTTCTCACTTCCAATAGCTCCATATGAGAAAACCACAAATAATTGTTTAGGACATGCAGCATCCTAAACAAGTCAGCAGTATTGCAAAAACAGTGAGTGAATGATCCTTGGCGAAGGGCGGATCAATGTAGGACTGATCAATACTTCTCCCAGACACAGCTCACGGCTTATCAATACCAACTAGATAGATTGATTACATAGCAGTCACTTTAAGTCTGGCTGCAAGATTGGGGCAGATATAAAAAAACAAACAAATAATGCATTTTGCCTTGGAGGGCGGCAAGAACTCACTCATCGTCCCGCTGCCATCATCCCTCTGTCAGGATGTGTAAACAAAACAATTACATTCCTGGAAATCTGGAAATGTTGCCCCGAATAATGATAACCTGTGTTCCTTGGCAAGAAATTGAATACCTTTTGACTATTTTTCAATTTTATCGCTCATTGGGATTTAAAGCAACCGATCAAAACAAAGTGAATAAATTTGCATAGAAAGAAAAATAAAAATAATTCTGAGATCAAATGACAATTTGAGAAGTGTGGCATTTACTATGGTAGGCTGAGATAAATCAGTGCACACAATTCCTTCCAAAGCTACTTTATTTAATAATTAGTCAGCCAATGTAAGTATAAATCTAGCAGGTCTGTGAAGATTTCATAGGTTTGAGAAAACATTAGTGAACAAATAGCATCATAAACATCAAGGAACCCGGCAAAGAATATGGTGGGTGATGTGTATGAATAAAATTTGGATTTATCTAACCCTTTATTGGGAAAGTTACCATCACTTGCATACCCCTTATAAATGGAGTGACCCATCTTTCTCCTGGGCGTGCACATTTTTTAACTCTGACTCCACCCTTTCAATGAATTACAGGGCCTGACCAGGAGATGACACTTCTCTTTAGATCTTAATGTCCACAAATCATGACAGAAAGAATACTGTAGTACAAAGATTGACGTTTAAACAGGAATTGTAGGGGACCAGCCAATGGTACTACTGTACATTGACCTAGACTTTTGCCATCAAAATATTTTTTAAATGATACAATGGTAATAAGGTCTTCTACTGTCCTCCAGTACCGCTCTTAGCTTAAAGTTTTCATTTTGAATGTATTTCAATGAGTGTGATATATACGGGTTTTAATGCAGCATTAAGTAGCAGTAAAACAGCAAAGAGGCTTGTGGTTACTCTGGAGGAGCTGCAGAGCACAGATCAGGTAGGAAAATCTGTTGACAGGAAAGGAATTAGCTGCTCAATTTATAAATCTTGTCTTTTGAAAAAGTTGGAAAAAGAAACATATTTTATGCTCATGTTCTATCACATGCCATTTAAAGGATATGACTCATGCAGAGCAATGCTGAGCATAGTTGTGTGAGCATGCTTTTCTTCAACATAGATAGATAAACGGTTAAGTTGGCATCAGTAAATTGATCCTGGGTTAAGATCTACTGTCCAGCAGAAAGACCAAAGTGGAAATGGCTAGATTAAAGCATATTTGTGTATTAAAATGTTCTAATAAATAACAAATGTCGATTTTGTGATGAGACCTGAAAATGTCCCAAGTGTTCACAGATGCTTTAGGTATCAGCTGGATCTTTTTTCTTCAAAAGTTATGCACCACTTTCTGTTGGTGCACAGGTTAAGGTTCAGTTGGTAACTGATTTTGGATAGTGAGCTGGAGCGGAGAAGACAGTCCGAGTAAGATTTGAAACACTGGCCTCACTGTAAATAAATGCATCAGTGCAAACTTTCCAAGCAGAATGTTGCAAAGTTTACTCTGATGCATTACTTTTGGTGAGCTGACAGAGAGACAGGCAGTGAGTGTTGTTTGGTGGCATGACATGGATTATGAAGGGAAAAAGTTGTTCCCAGAGATTCTTTGAATACAGTGATGCTGCTGTCATAAAATGTGTTTCTCTACTGCTAAGGGTCAAATCCCAGTTGGACTCAAATGTCAGTAAATCTCTTTTTTAACTTTCCTGCACTAGTTTCAAAAAGTTTTTAATTTCCTCTCAGCTTGTAAATCTGGTTTAATAGTTTCAGATAACCATTTTCAGACATCAGCGTCGTATCATTATATTTAATAGACCTCAGGATAGACAGCTCTGCAACACCGATAAATTACATAACGACATAGAAAGTAGTTATCATTTTACTCTTCAGATGCAGATGCCCTTGGACTTCATCTCATGATTTAACCATATGTTTAATCCTCTGACCTGCAAGTTGCTTTTTAAATGCTTTTTACTATAGATACTGTTCATTTGTATCATGTTTATACAATACATTAATTCATGGCAGAAAAGCAGCAAGCTTGTTCCAGCTCAGGTCATGTATTAGTGTTGAAAAAAGATCCATTTTACATGGTTATCAAGATTTTTATTTTAACTTTATTGTCATAAATTAGATATGCATATTTTATTACAGTCCATCTTCAAGCCTTAGCTTCCAAACAAGTGGATTCATGTGTATTTCCTGAGGTGCCACTATCTGCTAAATGTTTGAATTTATTAAATTCTCCAGACCTAAGTGCTAAATCTCAGCACCTGTCAAGTTCCATTCCAATACCTTTCCATGAATATGCATCATATCGGGCTACAAGAACAAAAGGGGTTGGAGGTTAAGCTCCAGCTCCTTCTACTCCTCCATTATGAGTAAAGCAATGAAGAGAAACACAGGAAATGGTTTTCCGTTTAGCTTCTTTCTACTATAAATGGAAACACATTTCTAATTTGTTTAAGCTTATCAAGCTGAATCAGGTTCTCGTTGAAATTACATGCACTACAAGTCTTTGGATACTAACCTTAATAAATGTTTACTTTATGTTTTTAATTTGCAATTTGTCTTTTGAAATAGCCCTGCAGAATTACCAATTACTTTTTCTCATGGCATACTAAAAAAAGACACAATTTTCTGGCATGACATTGAAGATCAAATTTTAAATGCTTGTGTCTTACTTTATCTTCCATTTGTTACTTGATCAACGCCTTAATGAACAGATGGTCAAAAATATAGTTTTGGTTTAATGAGAAATTGTTTCCATAAATTTTATTAAAAATCAGCCTGAGGTTGAATCAGTACATGATTAAAACTTGGTGTTAGGCAAAAAAAAAAAATGAAGATGAACTGTTTCTATCCATAAAGATGACAAAGAACAATTCATACCTGCTTCTTGCTCCACAGAATTGTGTAATAATACAGGATATGTACTAGGTATGCACGATATTGGGATTTTGGCCGATATCCGAAATTTTAAAACTCATGTAGCAGATAACCGATATCGATACTGATGTTAAAGCTGGACAAAAATAAGTAGTCGTTGAAAATAGCAGTTTTGTTATCCATTTCTGACACTTTGAAAAATAATATACTCAAATATATTTTCATATGCTGATATAAAATAGATTTTTAAAAACGAGGTATTGATCTATTTTACTTTCAAAATCCCGTGAAATTTCATTGTTCTGTTACAAACTCTCGTGATATTTTGCAAATTCTTGTGAGATTTTGTTAGTAAAATAGATTGATACCGAGTCAATATATCAACATATAAAAATATGGCAAAATTTTGTGAATTTTCGGGGGATTTCGTAGCATAAAGATGACATATAGCAATATTTCATTAGTAAAAGAGATTGATATGGTGTTTTTAAATGGCAATATATCAGCATATGAAGATATTGTGATATTTTAATGTATCAATATTTTTTCCCTCTTCTTTAGAAGAAGTATGTCTTTTTTTTTTCTTTCTTTTTTTAGACTTTAGAAACTCAGAAGCTGATCAAATATCGGGTTAAATATCGGTGGGGGGACCGATGTCAGATATTTAGTTTTAAGGCCGATACAGGCTGATACAGATAGGGGGCAGATTATATCGTGCATCCCTAAAATGTACAGGAGCTGCTATTGCAGGAGTACGGCGGGACAGAGGGGTCAAATACAGTATTTGCGTGGCCTTAACGGGTGTGACTTGACAGCTATATATTTATCTTGCATGGGAGATGATGCAGTTTTCAAGATGCTGCAAAAAATATAAGTAAAATCTAAAAAGCATGTTTTGTCTTTTTACTGAGGCTGTGTAAATCAAAACATTGCAAAGCAAACTGGAAACAGAACTTCCTAAGACTTTATCCAATTAACAGCCTTCTTCAATCAGAGATTTTATTTTAAACCACAGAATTTGTCTTCTTATTTATAGTCGTGCAGACTTTTCATTCTGTCACATTAAGCCCTTACAACATGTACTGAATATGTACTTGTAATGTCGTGCTCTCTTTATCCTCTGACATGGGAGCTGGCTCAGAGCTCGTCTGCCTGGCTCTGTGTCTCCTCGATGGAGCCGCCTGTGGAGCTGGTTAACAGTCACCTTTTGTATCTAGGGTTATTGCTGTATATCTGCTTCTATCCCTTTGAACCCCGGTTGGCCTCTGCAGATGGCTGCTCACTCTGAGCCTGGTTCTGCTAAAGGTTTCTTCCTGTTAAAAGGGAGTTTTTCCTCTCCACTGTCGCTACAAGCATGCTTGGTGTGAGGGATTACCTTCGAGTCAATACGTCCATTCAATCAACTGGTTTTCCTTATATGAAAACTTTGAACTAATCTGACTGTATGATCCGGTAGAATTATCTCTGGCACCACATAAATAAAAGGAATTCAATTGAACTGAATATGTCTCTGATAAATGGAAAGGTTTGACAGGGACTATATCTTAATCTTAAATTAGAAGACTGAACGTATTGATGACCATAGAGGGAGGACCAAGACACTCATGATATTAAAGGTAACATTAGAACTGGGCTGATAGATTGACCATTTAGAACCAAAAAAAAAACAAAAGGAAAAAAGCAGGTTAAAACAGAACCACATGATAACTTTTTAAAGACTTCCCGATCCTTCAAAGGCAAAACAAACCTCCCACCCACTTCTTAACAACATGACTCTTGATTTATCGATGACTTGACTTATTTATTTATTTTGCCATCCAGGGTTTCAAAAGGCAAAGCAATCTCAAAGTTCAGTGGTTCTTGTTAAATTCCTCCGGCAAATGGATCCCCCCATGCACAAAATATGGAGCTCCCAGCGGGGGCGGAGTTTTAATCCCCAAACACACGGCCATAAATCAAACCCCACTCCTCACGCTCCGGCTCGTCCCTCTCAATGAACGGCTCATGCTAGTGGCACATTAATAGCAATTTGCAGAGCCGGTCATGCGAGGAAGGGAGCATCAACAGAGCGTCTTTTATTTTGTAATTCCTTATTACTTTCACTCAGTGCACGGACAATGAATTGGTAACGCTAGTGGATGTGACCTACCTACTACATCACTCACTCTGAGTTGTTGTCAGCCAAGTGCTTCCTTTCGTACAAAACTCCTTATTTTGCAATTACTGTGGAATGGGCTCCTTCACGTCTTGATAAATCTTAAATGTTTGTTATTTTCTCTTCTTCATTTATATCACTGGGGCTTACATTGACACATACAATACTGTGTGAAAGTTCTTTTCTGTTTACAGATTTCTGGTTTTGCTGATTCTTAAATAAACATCACAAAACCTCAAACTCATTTTGACAAAGATTACTGACATTATTGTTAAAAGAATTTTGCAAACTCTATTTTTCTCTTTTAAGAGGGAACAGCTACCCAAATCAGACCAAGATAACTTGCTATAATTGATGAAACATGCAATACCAGAGAATCTGAGTCTCTACTCATTACTTTAAACAATAGCTTGTTCGGGTTATGCAGAAGGGCAACGATCCAAAGAAAACCATCAGGTCTACTCAGTGAATGATTAAAAAGAAAGGAAATTAATGTTTTGAAGTGGGTTAGTCATAATTCTGACTTAAATCTGATTATAATGCTGTGATATGAATTTTGCAGAATTAAAGCACATCTGCAAATAAAAGCTGGCTGTAATCCTTCCACAGTGCGAAAAGGACCTCATTGTATATCACTTTTCATTAATCAAGATCAAAAATAACTTTTAAGATGAATAACATTACGCTGATACCTTGAATTAGTTCGGCCTTTAGTTAAATTACCTTTTCCTATGGGGTTTTAATTAAAAGAAACCATGATTATATTCTAAATAAAAACATTATTTTACATTTTAATCTGACCATAAAACAGATTATAGCCCAGTTTCATTTCTTAAATGGGAAACAACAGTTTTAAATAGGCCTATATTTGTTAAGATATGTTTTTTTTCCTCTTGATAAATAAACATTTCAAATTAAAAACTGAATTTTATATTTACTTTGAATATAATTAGCTGATATTAACATTTATTTCATGATCCAGAACGTGTAAATTATCAGTCATTCAGGTCATAGTAACCACAAAGAGGCTTAAATTGGAAGGCAACGGAAATTACACTCAGTTTTTTTGTTTATTTTACGTTTTAACACCTATTCAGGAGTCTTTGTCCATTCTTTTGGCCTTCATTAGAGCAATCTCCAGCTGAAGAGGTGATCTATTTAGGCAGCTCCGAAGCGCATGTCGAGGCTTTGTCTGTTTAGGGGAGGGGCCTAAATAAATGGCGTCCAAAGCCTTGCTGTAATGCCATAATGCGTGATTGCTTCAGGAAGTGTTGGAAAAACAAACAAGCTAGTTGGTTAAAACAATTTTGGTTAGATTAAACAATGTAATGCTCAAGATCTGAGAACACCACTGGTTACAGTTGGAACATCACTTTTAAGTAGAATGGCTTCATGTTCTATTGCTTCATTGCCAGTGGTGTCAGCTGTATGACAATGACTTCCAATCCTGAGAATGTTGGTTGAAGACCCACCTTGGACTTTTGAAAGTGCCTATTAAAACTATTTTGGCTAGTGTGACTAATTTGTACTGGTTTGCCCTGCTGGTACAAATATTGATTGGGTAAAAACACTACCACATTAGATTGGTTGGTTTAGGCAAAAGATTGATTGAGCACATAACTTCCAACCCGAGTAAAACCAAAAACTGTGGAAAAACTATTATTTTTGAATAAAAATGACAAACGCCTTTCGTTTTGCTCATCATGGCCCAATTTGCACAAGCACTTTCACTGTCTTCTTGAGCTTATTACACTAAAATGGCAGAAAAGCAGTATACCTTAACCGATTGTTCTCTTTTTCACACCTAAAAACGTACAAAAGATTTCAATATACACACCTGTAGTTAACGATTTCAAAGGAACTTAAATGGGAAAAAAATGTGAACATGTCACCATGTTCACATCAATTAGCCCAAACGGTTTAATGCCTCATGAGGCTTCATCTCACCATCACTACCATTTGCCTTCAAATTTAAACCTCTTACTGGTGATCCAGAACATTTAATTGAGACTAAAAGCAACAGAATAAAGCTTTTCTTTCACAGCAATGTAGATGAAATTTAGAGGATGAAATAAACCTAATTTGAATAATGAAATTAAAGAATAAAAATTAGTTTATCTAAAATATTGGTTAGAAACATGAAGTAAAGCATGTGTTCACCATGCATATCAGGTTGTGTGGAGTTTTTTTTTTGCAGAGACAGAAGCTGAGGTGGTTTTTTGCAGATTTAATAACCAATGGTAGTAACTGAAGCTTAAATCCACACATAAATCATCACAAAACACAGGACCCAGAACAAAGGGGAACACATAGGTCACAGAGGGAATGAATGAAGGAAGGGAATCCAGCAAAGAGTAATTGAACAGGAGGTGTATATATGGGAGACAGAAACAATAAGAGGACTAATTAGCTGATAGCAAGTGTAGGCAGAAGTAACTAGAAGAAGCTAATGGAAAGGAGAATGACATAAGGGAGCAACGGAGAAATTTCAAAAATTAAACACTGCTTAAATATACTGTAACACAAAATGGGAAACAAACCAATGATCAAGAAAACACAGAATAACACAAATCAAAGTGTAACTGAGAACTTAAAAAGAAAGTTAAACAGAAGTCCACAAAGGGCATAATCATGACAATGCATATACAGTATATCAAATAATTGTCAAGTGTCCCTGACTGTATGAGGCGTATGAACGTTTTTTTTTTAGATTTTATTTAAAGTGAAAAATAAACTAGAACTTTTTGACTGCCTAAATATTTAAGTTGGACATTTGCCAGTTTGATAAATAGTGTGAACCACCGTAGTAAGACTGGTTTAAAAGTAGATAAGTGGATAAAAAGCAGAATTATTTCACTTGGGGTCATTTTAGATTTGATGCCACTGGCACATTGTGGAAAAGAACTGGAAAAGTGACAACAAAATTATAGAAAATTTGTGTAAAAACCCGGTGGAACATTAATCATCAACAAGTCACCATGATTTGGAGCTGAAAGCACATTCCAATTAGTCCTTCAAAAGTGAAAACAAGAAGGAGGTTACCATGCTGTCAAAAACTATAATTACTCAAAATTTTAGGAATATTTTTTATAGTAAATCTAAAACAACTTTTGGGATTTGGTCATATTGGCAAGGGAAAAAAATAGATAAAATCAGCAGTGAATGGCTGCAATTTTCAAGTATTCAGCCATACAGACACCCTGTGGTGAAAATAATTGTCGGTCTGGAAAACACTCCGAAAACTATTATTAGTAAAACACAGTGGAACTTAAGATGCAGAAATACAAGATAAAAATGTATCATGCAAAGATACAAAAGAAAAAAAAAACATATCCAGAAAAAAATGTATCTTTTAAGAAGACTGAGGGAAAGTATACTGTAAAATGTTGAATCTTGGATATAAGACATGGAAGCTTTAACAAACGAGCAATATCCTGGGTCATCTTTTAGCACATATTTGATTGATTGGGGTGCGACAGTGTATACAGGGCAGATGTCTATCTTTTAGGCACAATTAATGCTGAATGACATACACTGCTACATATGCTGCTGTCAAAACCACAATTTTTTCAGGCAGAAGAATGTTTATTTCTCCAAAACCATGTCAAAGCAAAATCTGCATACCAAGCAACTGCACAGCTCCCTTCTCATTTTAGCTGATAAAGCCGGTCTTTGCAGTCTATACTTGTCATGAGCTGAAAAGATTTGGTGCATCATTCAACAAAGTTTTCACAAAGGAGGCCCTCAAAGGCCGGGGAGCTCAAGTCTCAAAACAAACTTGAATGGACAAACATTTTGTTTTTAACACGGCAGGCAGCGAGTCTTCTCACTTCTTAAAACTTACAGAAGTGATGCAACAAAGTGGTAAACATGCCTATACCACTTTTTTCCCGTTCTGTAGCAGTATGTGATATTCTCTTTGAGAATTGGATACTATTGCATTCTTTCTTATATTTTATTCTATTAAAACATTTCCCATGATGTTTGTTATAGTACTGTAAAATTAGCTTTATGTTTCAAAATTAGCCTTTTAACAAACCCTTAGAAGAATCATAGAGTTATAGAATAGGGAATTAAGTTGATTTATCTTATCAATCAACTAACGACATTTCTCTTTTATCAAGAGGATCTTTCCATAACTAAATATTTGTTTACAATAAGATAAAGTATTACATTATTTCAACAATGCAGTGTGCCAGCTGTATTGAATACTGAATAAATAAATAAAAATTTTCTGGACATTAGATTTATTTTTTTTATTAACCCCACAGTAAAGCAATTGTTTTACTGAATAATAGATTAATAGAACATGTGAAGTTTGATTAATAACTCCAAAAAAATAAAACTATCATTATAAGACTTGGTATGTTGCTCTCACATGCTGTCAGACTGTTTGCCACTTAATTTCAACTAATTGTACGGCAAGTTTGTTGCAGCTAATCTTTATTGTAATCAAACTCAAAGCATGTAACTCTCGATTAATTCATGTTTCTGCTCTAGCATGCCTCTGCTCTGGAATAAGATCTCTTGCAAATACCAGTTAGGTCCCAAATGTATCATGAGGCAGGACAGAAGGACCCAGTATTTAAGGCGAGGCAGACAGTGGGATAATTCAAAGCATTTATTCGAAATAAAGATCGGGCTGTGGATAGCAGTGGCTGCGGCTAGGACATCTATGACTGGAAGCTCTGAAAAAAAACACAGATTAGTGGCCATGATAATCTGATGGAGCATGATTATCCATTTAAGTCACTAACCTGGTTTAACAGTTCAGTCCATCTCCATAAAACGTGGTAGGATCCAGCCGGTGGGCTGCCAATGAGATGCGGCGAGCGGTGATCAGAGTGTCCTAGATGCTGCAGCCCCAGAGAACATGCAGGAGTCCGAGCTAGGTCAGGGAAACAGATCAGAACAAGAAGAATCAGAGGTCCAGGAGTCTGGAGACAGTACAGGCAGAACGTTCAGGCGGGAACATGCAGGCTCAGTGACCGTGAGGCAGAACAGGTCAGGAAATCAGGATCACTACGAAATGCAAAAACACTCTCTCTCCACTGAGCCAAGACAGGAACACGGAACGCTCATTGGAAAATAGGCAGATCAGGATCAGGAAATCAGAAACACTATGAAAGGCTAAAACCACTGTCTCCACCGGACCCCAGGAATGAGCACTAAAATAGGGTGACCAAACGTCCGTATTTCCCGGGACATATCCGTATTTCACGTCCTGTCCCGGGCGTCCCGGGTTTTTTTTAGAAAGTGAGGAAATTATTTTTTAAATTACCTTAATTGCACCATTAAATTTACAGGCACTAGGGCACTGCGCACAACGCTGCGTGTGACGTTATCCCTGAGCCGCCTGAGTGCGGGCAGCCCTGCTCTTAATCAGAGGCTCTGTTCGAAAACCTGGGCTGCATCCTCCAAGGACGCGGTCTACCTTGACTGGATCCTTCGAAGTCCTTGAAACCGGGAGCAGGAACAAATAAAATCAAATGTAATGATAGAAACCTTAGTTAGTTAAATAACATGCTGCTGTCATTTTGCACATCTCTGATGTTGCTCCTACTTTCAAATATCCATCACTGTAAAAATGTCCATAGCTGCATATTGGTTATGTATTCTCCAGTTTTATATTGTTGAAACACTTTACAGAACAAAATATATCTGCAAAATCTCTAATATTCAACAACAAAAAAAACTTAGTTAAGCATATTGTGCAAAACAGCAATAAAAAAATTTAACTCCTATCAGATTTTTAGTCCCCACCCTGCAGATATATTAGAATCTGCCAAACCCATTTACACAGTAACAGATTAAAACCTTTAGATAAACCAAACATTACCGCCACATATCTGACTCTATAACCATTAAAACAACTATTTTCATTCATTTCAGAATGAACTATTCACAGATTTGTATTATATTAAACTGAACTTCCAATTTTCACCACTGTTCGGCGCCAAGTAACATTTCCTCTGATCACGGAGCAAATCCCGATGATAAGACATTATTTCTTTCATTGTGCTATTTATTCATTACAGGAATTGTTAAGCATTTTTAATAAATACATCTCGAATAAAATTATTGTTTGTTATTAGAGTTATTGCTGTTGACTTTTACTGAAAAGCATTTTTAATAAATCAACTGTAAATATAATGTTATTGTAGGATTACGTAGGCCTATGTTAAGTGAGTGCATGCCACAGACATCTCTATGCATGGGAACAGAGATTATCCCCCCCGCGCTCTCCAAGGTGTCCTAGTTTTACCCAATTGAAAATATGGTCACCCTACACTAAAACAAAAGCATGAGCAGCAGTAATCTGGCCACACTGGCTGCTACTGAGACATATAAATAGAAGCAGCAGCAGGTGTATTAGATGAGCACTAATTAACAACCGGGAAGACTTAGACAGGTGAATCTAGTGAGCATTAGGCCAGCAGTCAGTGCTAAGATCATGACAACTTAGGAATGAACAGCAGCACCCTGTACTGGATGGTGACATGACTGTCACACTGAAATAAATTCCTTTTAATGTCATCATTTAATTGGATGGAACAAATTTGAATCTATTAAACTATTATTAAACAGTTAATCATAAGTCAGTTATTTGTTTACATCCCTATATCATATGAATTAATATCTTAAACCTGCATCAAGTTAGCTGTATCCTAATTGACTTTAAACTCTGATATGTCTTCTGTTTGACAGATAAACGTCATTATTGAGAGCTAAAAAGGCTTGCAGTTTGAAACTTAAAGTTCCAACCAGAGATTCCAGCAAAAGTACTTACTTTCCGTACTTGAGTAAAAGTACAGATATTTGTGTTAAAAAATACTCTGGTAAAATTGGAAGTACTGATTAAACTTCTTTACTCAAGTAAAAGTAACAAAGTACTTTAAATGGATGTCTGCCAATAGGACTAGATCTCCGTTGTGTTCATTTTCAATCATCTCGTCGTCCATACTACTATGCTAACGCCACCGCCACCAAGCTGCAATGATTTGCCACGAATCTGTCGATTCATCTTGTAGTGGTGCGTCAAATGCAACGTAGATTCCCATCCAATTAGATTGAATTTGGTATTGATGACGTGAAAAATAATCACGGTAACTCCATTGAAATTATTCAAAACTAAAGTAACGAGCCAATTTTTTAAAATGTAAGGAGTAGAAAGTACAAATATTTGTGTAAAAATGTAAGGAGTAGAAGTAAAAAGTCGCCATAAAAATAAGTAGTAAAGTAAAGTAAAAATATCAGAAAAATCTACTTGAGTACAGTAACGAAGTATTTGTACTTCGTTACTTCCCATCTCTGGTACCAACCCACTTTCTTTCCTTGTTTAATGGCACCCTGCAAAAATTTTCTTTTTTGATGATGGCTACATTTTTAATATGTTACAAAAATCACAGGTGATACAGTTTTTGGTAGCGTTGCTACCAGTAATTTCTCCAACCTCCTTTTACTAGATTGACAACATTCGGCAGCAATCTCCTAAAGGATTGTGTCTAAAAATATTCCAACCTGAAAGCCTGTTCAATGCTGATTAACTAACAAAGCAGACGCAAGAATTGTGTGTCTAAAATATGCGAAACAGCAGGTGAAAGATTATGCATTTTTGCCTTCATGAATATATTGAACATATGCGGATCATCAGAATCAACGGAACGTGTAAAGTAGTGACTGGAGGATGCCAACTTGTATTATGATCTACCAATGCTTTTTATCAAACATAGTTTGGGTGCAGCTTGTTTGCTATGTATATTATACATGTTTAACAGTCAGGTACAAAATGACTTGGAAAAATGTTTTCAATCACTGCGGCAAACATTGGGCTAGAGTCTGTGTGCATGTGACTAAATTTTTACCATCAGAAATAACAATAATGCTGGTAATATATTAATATTATTTTCACATACAGACATCTGTGGTAGTGACAATCCAGCACGTTCCGCTAGTCTACTGAGCAGCAGCTATCTTATCAGACACTAATGGCAGCGTCACAACACGTCACGTGATAATGATATCACATGACTAGATCATAAACTGAGATTAAATGTGGATCTCTCGATCCAACAATTCTCAAATAAATACCTTTTTTTATATTAAAGAGGACTTTCAGAATAAATTTAAAAAAATAAAATAAATATTTAAGAAAACACAATTTCACCAACTCGAATTTCAATAACAAAAAATAAACTGCTTAAGGAAAATTAATACTTGATATAATTAGGATTAATTCAATTGAATGGAAGAAATTATCCTGGTTACACAAGCATTAGGTAAGAAAAACAGCATCTGCACACATTTCTAAACTACCTAAAACCCTCACAGTTGACTTCGACAGAGTACCTTTATGTTTCTTTTGCAAAATGTTCAAAGGTTTTTTTTCCGACAACAAACAAAAAAAGAAAAACCTAACAGTTTGATTACAGATATGCAATGAATTGCATCTTATTCTTGTTATGCGTAAGAGGTCATGCCAAGTTGCTATTCTCTGCTGCAGTTCTCTAACAAGGAACTTTAAAGATATTTTAACCTTCAATTTGTCATCCAGCTCAGTGAACACTGTGGTAAGATCAACCTGCATCACCATTCATCCAGGTGACTGAAAGAAATGGGCCTTTATTTTGTATTTATACCCTATGGACCCTAAAGTTGTGAATCGATAAAAAATACATTTTTAGAAATTCAGATCAAATTAGAAAACAGTAAAAATTCTTAAAAATCTATTATCTATGTTATTTAAATTGTTAGAGGTACTAATAATTTTGTTTATAAATGTAGAGATGTACTGAAAAGTTAATAGTTAGTGTTGCTTTATCGCTATTGCAGATAAAGATCCATCTGTTTGATTTTGACACATCCTATCATGAGTGCCAGTGGGTGCGGCTGGAGCTTGATGGAGAGGCAGGATAGAGAGAAACGTGGTTGAAAATATAAATGAAAATGGCACACTTACGCAACTCTTTTCTTTTTCCATCATAATGGAGGATAAAACAGAAGGCATGTGCCATCCTTATCTCACTATAATCCTCTTAAGGAGGGTCACATTAGAAAGTCCCGGTGTGGCAGTGTTTCATCAGTTCTTGGAGAAGTTGCTAATATTAGAGGTGTTGTAGCACTGAAAAAAGATCTGCTGCCTCTCATATTAAAGCGTTTCTTTTCAGCTAAAAGGAGAAATGTGGCTTGCTCTTTTGTTTGCAGGTGGAATGGCTTAAAAACGAAGAGCCTCTGAATGTTGGTGATGATGGCTTGATTAGTAAAAATGGTGACCATGATCTAATCATCTCAGAGGCCCGCCTCTCTGACTCTGGGAACTACACATGTGTTGCCAGCAACATCGTCGCCAAGAGACGTAGTGCCACAGCTATGGTTATAGTCTACGGTAAGATATGTATGTAAAGTCAAACTAAATCAGGTATAAATCTTCTATACAAAATGCTTCTGTCTAATTGCCCTAAAAACTAAATAGAAACCACTTAAAAAAATCCTTTTGCACTCTTGAATCTTGAGAGCAGGTTACAGCGGCTGATCAGTTGTGTTTAACAAGCTGACATAGTCACAATATTTACAAGAGCCCTGTTATTAATGATTGAAAAGCAGCTTCCGTGGGGTCAGTGACACTCTACAGCTTATTTGTGCCTGCAATAAATACTGTGTTCAAAACGTTTTGTATAGCTGCAGGCAAGCAAACAATGTTTTCCAGCATTTAATGGGCCTATACAGAGTAAAATTATAATGTCCTACTGGCATCACACAATTTTGACTAAAGCAAAGCATTCATTAGTGGTTTCATGCCTGTTGTACTGACCTTCCGTCTTGTACTCTTATTTATTCGTAAAGGACCTTAAGCTGTAGCTGGAATATATCAAATTCTTTCTCACCAAGGGTTGATGTAGATCATCAATTATTAATTTCCATAATGCTAATGAAGGGCTCTGATGGGCTTACTCTTGCCAATAGCCTTAGACAGATGTATAGTAATGGAACAATAGTATTGCTTCCTTCCCTGTGACAGCAAATGAGCAGATTAGACAAACAGCCTGAGTAGTGTTAGAAAACCCATGACTCAGCCTCCTATTTCACTTTTACATAAGATAGAAAACGTCTTGTTAACTGCGATTTTGTTTTAATCTTTGCTTCCCTCAGTGAATGGAGGCTGGTCTTCATGGAGCGACTGGTCCGACTGTAGCGTACGCTGTGGGCGGGGCGTGCAGAAACGGTCACGAACCTGCACAAATCCAGCTCCTCTAAACGGCGGTGCCTTCTGCGAGGGCATGTCAGCGCAGAAGAGCACGTGCAACACAGTGTGTCCAGGTAAGAGTATTATGTTAGCTATTATGCTTCTTAGGGTCTACATGTGAAAGAGCTGCTAATATCATTCATGAAAAGAGCTGCAATTTAAATTATTAAATCCCAGATGAGCTACAATATTAAAATCCTTGGTAGGGAAGCTGAGTTAGTCAGTTCATCTTTCTGCAGCTCAATATTCTGCTTGGAATCTTTTGGACTCTTCCATCATGCAGCTGCTACCTCGACAAAAAAAAACACACCTAGACTTTGTTGCTGAGCAACCTCCAAAGTGGATCAGGCAACACAGCAAAAAAATCCAAAGACTGTAAATCTCAAAACTCTCTAGATCCCTATGCGATCAGCTATCTGTGTGACTCAGTGGAACAAGAATAATCCATAGAAACCACGCCCTGCAGCCCATGGTAAAATCAGAAGATCAAATGTTCACTGGTATCAGTGTAGAAACTAGGCTTATGGGTTCTGGCAAAAACAGAAGGCTTTGGTCAAATGAAAGAACTTGTTAGTTTGCTTTTAAAAAAACTTCAGTTTCAACCATTTTTTTTATTTTCAACTTTGACATTTGCCTGGAGTTATTTATTCCCATGCACAACTGAGTCAAGCCAAAGTATTTTGCTTGAGAGCAGAAAAAACAAGACATTTCTCAAATTTATGAGGTGGTCAACACAAACAGAATGTTTTTTAAAAAGGTGGACAGAAGAATATCTCACATAAACCAATAGCTATCAGAGTTTCTTACATTTTAGGAGTTAAAAAGAAAGGTCTTAGAAGACAATATTAAATGAATAAGTGAATGATGCTTTTCCTTTATTCTCCAAACATTTTAATTATCATATATATTAAATATATAAAGCTTATGAGACTTTCGGGTAAAAGGGAATCAACTATTACTATGAACTGCCTGTTTATATTGGAATGTATAGCTGTTTTTTCCGGTCTGGCTTTTTACCTGATCACACCGCCTAAATCAATATCTGAATTAATAACAATGGTACCAATGAGCATGACTGGCCTAAGCCCCATAGAATTTCTATGGAGTCAAGAAGAAAATCTGAGACACTAGTGCAAAAAATAGTGATGTTGCTTGCTGCCTAGGCAAGGCTGAGTTGAAATCTACCTTTTATTTTAGGTCTCTGTTATGTTTTTACCTTTTCCAATCTGGCTTTCAAAAGCAGCACCCCACTGAGACAGCTATATTGAAGGTTTCAAATAATCTTCTAATGACTTCTGTTCCAGCAAATTCCTCCATAATAATCTAACTTGATTTTAGCGAAAACTTTGACATTTTAACATTTTAGTAAATAGGCTGACAGCTTTTGTCTCTGTCTCTGGTTTTGTTTAACAGTTTTCTGATGTATCTGAGGAGGACTTTTTAAATTATAGTGAACGCGTTCACCTTTTAGATAGTCTCAAACCTGCTGGGTTCCACAGGGGTCACTTCTGGGTACAATATTAATTGCTTTTCATGTGCTCCCTTGAGCTGGTACTATTATTTCCCACCCCTTTCATGTAGGTTATATTCACATGCATACAGTATGTCTTTTAGGCCTCATCGGCTGAACAGGCTCCCCAATGCAGTCTAGTCTCTATCTACACTACCGGCCACTTTATTAGGTACAACTGCTCGTTGATCGTTGCTAATTTCCACCCCTTTATGACCACATTGTACCCATCTTCCGATGGCTACTTCCAGCAGGATAATAAACCATGTCATAAAGCGCAAATCCCGTCAGCATGAGCATGCAATGAGTCCTCTGCACTCAAATACCTCCACAGTCCCCAGATCTCAATTCAATTGAGCACCTTTGGTATGTGTTGGAACAGGAGATTTTCATCATGGATGTGCAGTTGACAAATGTCAGGCATTTGCCTGATGCTAGTATACAATAGAATACAATACAATGCAATACAATACAATATAATACAATTCAATACAATAGAAAAAACCTTTATTGTCCCACAATTGGGGAAATTGCGTTGTTTACAGCAGCAAAAGATTATAGCAACACACGAATTTAGACCTTAGAAACATTTTATAAAAATAACAGAATAAGTGACAGAGTTGAGAAAATAAACAAATAAAATACTGTACTGTGCAGTGTTTTTACAATATAAATACTGTGCATCTGGAGAATAGATAATCAATATACAGTTGTGGACATTTTGGTAATGGATATGTGGAAAAATAACAACTACACCAGAGATGTCCAAAAAAAAAAAATGAAATCACAGCAGCATGTTATTTAACTGATTAAGGTGGAAACTGCAAAAATCAACATGAATGTAACAACTTATTGAGGTTGTTGGGAACAGTGGTGGTTCTAGAGTCTTACAGCTGCTGGGAGGAAGGATCTGTGATAAGGCTTCCTGATGCATTTAGGGTGCAGCAGTCTGTTGCTGAAGGAGCTCTCCAGTTCTGCAACAGCTTCATGCATTGGGTGGGAGACATTATCCAACAGAGATGTTAATTTAGTTAGGATCCTTTTGTTTCACACTTCCTTCACTGAGTCCAGAGGGCATCCAACCACAGAGCTGGCCTTCCTGTTGAGCTAGTCCAGCCACTTTCACAGCTCCAGATAAGGCTCCAACAGACAGCTCCATAGAAGACAACTGATGCCACACAGTCATAGAAGGTCTTTAGGAGCGCCCCCTGCACTCCAAAAGACCTCTGTTTCGTCAACAGGAAGAGTCTGCTCTGACCCTTCTTGTGGAGAGTGTTATAGTTGTTAGTCCAGTGCAGTTTATTGTTCAGGTGAACACCCAGGCACTTATAAGAGTCCGCTATCTCTATGTCCATTCCCTGGATGCTCATCGGTGTCATGTCAATATACAACAAACTCTCTAAGAATTGTTTTCAGTACCTTGTTTAATATCTGCCATGAAGGCATTCTGAAGGCAAAAAGGAGTCCAGTGTAGTGCTAGAAAGGTGTACCTGATATAGTGGCCAGTGAGTGTAAGATTAGGGATTAACTTTCAAGGACCAATACTAGGACCAGAGTTGGACCTTCTTCTGAACTATGTGCAAAATAAATGCCAGACTCCTTTTTTCCCTTTGACTAATACATCCAGCTTGCACAGTCTTGGTGTAATATTCTCTCCTCTAGGCTTTGACTAACATGTTAAATCTCTGCCATGTTCCTGTTTCTTAAATTTAGGGAACATTTAAGGAATATCTCACAAGTATCTATGACATAAGGTCTCTTCAACAGATCTTGAAAGAATTATCAATGCATTTGTGCCATTTAGATTATTGCATTGCTTGTTTACTGATTAGGATAAATCATCTCTTTGCACCTCCAACCATCTGCTTACACCTTCCAGCATACAAGCTACGTAACTCCAATTTGATATGCTTTATGCTGGCTACCTTTAGAAATTAAGACTCATTCAAAATCTTCTCACTTTAGCATACAGGATGCTACACAGCCAGGCCTCAGATTACTGATTAACGATAAGTCTCTTAATAAGTTGCCATTTTTGTCTTCATTCCAAGGCTCTGAAACTTCGTCCATGCAGCATTGGTTGAACCATGGGGAGGTAGAGCCTTTTATTCCACAGCATCAAGGCAGTGGAATACTGTAACCCGAAAATCATTTACTGTAGATGAGTTTTTTATTGTGTGTTTTATGGTTTGTTGTCTATTTTCATTGTTACTTTCTTTAGTATATTCCATTATAAAATGTTCATCAATGAAAGGCTTTGAACAAATTAACTTTACTTAAAATTAAGGGGAGGATGGTGATAAGAAAGCCACATGGACTTCCCTAACACCTTTAAACTGGTTGAATAGTTCCATGTCATGGTGCATTGATTTAATAATTTGACCCAAAAGAGCCTCAAGCAACTATTAAGTTCAGATGTCCTAATTATAGTCAATTGATTAGAATATGCATTCCAAAAAGGCTCTTTTATAATTACCTCTAGATTAGGGCTATCTTTAAGTAGGGCGCATCTTAGTAGTTTTTTTATGTGCGGAACAACAAAAGCTTATTTTGTTAAAGCAATAAAACTGAGGAGTTTCATTTCACAATGTTTTTACACGTGTCATAAAAACAGTGTTTGTGTTTTTTTCCATGCCATAACAAGGAAAATCTGTTTACACCTAGGGCATGCTGAGACTTAATACTCTCTGATATGTAATATGAAAGCCCAAACATGATTGGCTGTGAACCTTTGCTTTTTACCAAACACATAGACATATGGTTAAAAAAAAAGATGATAGAAATTATATTATTAGATCTATTCCCTTACTGCCACGGTTTGGCTGTCCAACAGTTCACAATTTCAGCACGTCTATAAAGTCAAGATATTTTGAGTTCTGGAAGTAAACGAAAAAGTGTTTTCTTTCAGCATATTATGGCAGTTTATCTTTGGAAGGTTCCCTCACTTCACTTTAACTGCCTTGACTTAATGAGTGGCATCGGCTTGTGATAAAATCAGAACGACTGTTAAAGCAAACAAATCTGGAAAATATAGAGAGAATAGCCACAAGAATAGGAAAACAACCCAATGCAACCTTATTTGAGAAAACTGGCAAGACATCATCTAGTTTTCACAACTAATGTTTGATCAGCTTTGCTGAAGGGTTTTTTAATAAAACCCAAATGTACGATTTCAACCACTGTAAAGTTTGAAGAAAACATCTATCACATTCTATAAAACTAGCTGGCAGAGAATGCAGCTCTCTCACTCTTGGGAGGGATTCTTTCTTATGTCTTGAGACATAAAATGGTTCATGAGATCAGCAGGAGGAAGGGAGCTTAAAGAACATTTGGAGGCGGAAAGAAGATTTGATTAGATATGGCACAAACAGGGTCTCTGTGCTCCAAGTCGAGAAGCCTGAAAAAGTATTTTGACAGACTGTGGAAGAAGCTGTTGTAAGTAGTGCGGTGGTAATTTAAAAGTGTTTCCCTTAAAGATTCAAAACACTTGAAATGAATCAACGTGGAGAAGAAGCCGTGCTCATGTGGGAAAAACACCTTTATTGGTGTTTACGTTTTGTGTGTGTGTTGTATTTGTGTTTCGTTGTCTTTGTCAGTTCTTTATGTTAATGCAAACCTTTTTTTTTCTCTTTGTGTTTTATCTTAGTCGATGGAGGGTGGGGGGAGTGGAGCGAGTGGTCTGTGTGTAGCTCAGACTGCGATAGGCACCGCAGCAGAGAGTGCACGGCTCCTGAACCCAAGCATGGAGGACGGCTCTGTGATGGGTTCCCTTTGGCTGCGGAAAACTGCACAGGCGGCCTCTGTACACAGAGTGGGTAACATCATCTGTTTAAAAAGTAATAAAAGACAGTTCAGGATCATTACTGTCTCTAGCATGACGCTTAAAGACTGTGTCATTATACATTTAATGTTTATCATTTTTGGCAGAGCAGGCGAGATCATGATCATCATTACAATCATGCTCATTACCAACACCTTCATCCATCTTCATTATTCATCCTCTTGACTCTGCATACATCAAGTGCCTTGTGTTTAGGCAGGGATGCATGTACAAGTCGTGACTGTATGAACCAGCAATTTTAAAACAATTACAGACTCTAAGATTTGTTTGTCTACCTGCAGATCGAAAGTTGCTTCATGATGCAAAGCCACAGGGTGAGTTGTTCTGATATTTATCTGAACGTCCAAAAAATGTTTTTGCTTTTTACTTTAACTCCACTGATGAAAAAAATATTGTGTTTTGTGGGTGTTTTTTCTGTCTCAATATTAACGTATTATTGTCTGAATTTATTTACAATGCTATAAACAAATTATGTCTTTTGGTTTTTACCTTCTTTTATGTGTGTCATGTCTGATGCATGTCTAACACAAAGTACAGTAGTAGCCATTCAAATTGTCCTTTCTTCCCTTGATGGCCCCTTGGCTGGACCTTGGCCAGTCCTCTACAATTCCTATTTAAACATCAACCCTTTAACAAAAACATTCTGTCATCATTTGTGTTCATTAAGATCTAAAGAGAAGCATCATCTCTTGGTCAGACCCTGTAATTAAGTGAAAGGGAGGAGTCAGGGTAACAAAATATGCAAAAGGGGATCACTCCAGTGGCTGGAAGGAAGGGGATTTTCCTGTGAGTTGCAGGGAAGTGGGCTGCCATTCAGCTGGCATTTGACTGGGAAGGGCCGTTTTGAATAGCTGCTACTGTATATATTATAAATATCGATTGGCCAACTTTTGGGCTGTTTTAAGAGCAGAGGAAGTTTAGAGTGAATTTACAGAAAGCGGTTTGAACACGAGTTTCCATCACAACTGAGTCTGTTTTTGTTAAATCCACAACAGATCTATAAATGTACACTTTATTTATAAAGAAGCAGTGCAACCTTCACTGTGTAATATAAATGTTTACTTCTCTATATTTGTTCTGTAGTAGATTCACAAAGCAACCTGCATTATAGATATCAGTCTTATCCTGCCCATCAAACAAAGCAGATGACAATATTTTGCAAACCAATGGTGTCAGGTTGCAGCTTTTCAGGCGACCAGCCCAACAAATGCAACGTGATCAAAGACTCTTTTAATGGTGATGTAATTAACAGAGAACCTCAAGGTCTTAAACTGACAAGATATTCTATTCTCTAAAAATCAGGAGTTTCTAAATCAATATGAGAATGGAAAAAGTGCATCTCTGGAACTTATTGATTCAAAGATAAAAGCAATGTGTTTATGTGCATACACACACTAATGGAGGATAACATTACCCATTTATATGTGTGAAAGATCCAATATGATACAGACTGCATGGAGTGCAAATACATTGCTGATTGATTTCAGTTTATTTTTAACAAATGAAAACGATGGGGTTGATAGATCTTTCATCATCATTCCTTCTTGGAGTTCATCCTTCAGAGGAACATACTTATTTTTTCATTATTTTACTTCTTTTATTTAATGTTACAACCAAATTCTTATGTAGGAAGCTACTGTATAAACAAACTGTAGCTTGAAAAGGAAAAAGTAGTTGCTTAAAAGTTCATTTTCAAGAACTGTATACCTTTAACTTCATTTTTTATGACAATTTCCACTTTTTAGTGCAGTTTCAGTAGTCCTTTGTCTATTTTCCTAAGGTATCTGCAGGCAATATACTGTATGATGTGTGCTTTGAAACCACAAGTTTGTTAAAAATATCTCTGCTACATACTAAGATGGAGATATTTTTACTCTGTTGTAGATTATGTTTGTTCCAAATGCAAAACCTCATAATGGTTTTCGTTTTTTTCACAATTCTTTTAAGCAGCAATCTGCTAATAAAGAATGTAATTCGACAGACTCAAACTTGGGTCTCTGCTATACTGCTTCTTGATCCAACTCTGCCTTTTCAGATGGCTAAATAAGGCTTTTGGGGGTTATATGTAATAAGACTTAATCCAATTTCCTCTGTTGTCATCTTTAGTAGCCCTTAATCCTACATTTCAGAGGGGTAAGATGTCCTAGTTGTTTCTGCTCTATAGTGAAAGGACGAAGCGGATGGATTTCTTGCCTTTTCTTTAAGTTAGAATCTCAGAGTTGAAGGGGTAGAAGCTGAGCTTGTGAACCCATTTAACAGTGTTTTAAATTTTTCATCACTTTGGTTGATATCCAGTAACCACGGCAAGGTCCTGTAATTAGCTTTGTCAAATTTGATATCTGACATCACTGTTCAAAAGAGTTATTAGATAGAAAAAATGTGAAAAACTAATTTCACAGCCCTTATTACAGTCTGTCATGTTGGTTTGTAGATTTTTGACCCACATGCAGAATCACATGGAGAACCAGTGGATTTTAACATTTTATTTACAAAAGCAAAAGGAAACTGGAGGCAGAGAATTGCAGGAAGTCAGTGGAAGTTTCTGGTTGGTCTGAGGGGAGAAAACAGTCTGATTAGGAAGGAGTTGGTTGATGACAACAGATGACTGATTGATTTTCTCACTTGAGAGATGAAGGGGAGGTAGCGTGGATCTGTAGGGGTTTGTTGCAGCCAAGGATCATTGCTAAAAGCAGAGAAGCAATTTCAGCACAGTTTTTGGATTTTAATGGTGTCAAAGTGGTAGGGAATCATACAGTATGTTCTATAATATTGGGGAATATTGGTTATCAGCCATATAAAGGATATCAATATAAGGTATTGAAATCAGCCCAGATTGTCATATCAAGGTATCCTTATTTAAAAGTGTTCTCTTATTTGAGAAGAATGACCATAATTGGAAATAAAAATAGAGAAGAGTTGATTATTATGTCAACCAAGAGCTACTTACCCCTTATGATACTTAGTGTTCATATAAAGGTGGAAAAAAAAAGAAAAAACTTGAACAGCTTATGTCAAATAAACATAATGTTTCTTTATAATGTTAGATTAGATTATATTATTTTGATATGGAACCCCAGATAACTAGCTAACTTGTTCTACTGGCTAAGTGAATGCACATCTGGTTATATATCAAGATAAAGAAACAGTAGGAAGATCTGTTAACCATATATTGATGCAAATACAAGAAATACAGGTTATATCTAAAAAGAATAAAAATAAAAATACTGAATGAATTTCTTGTAGTACTCTGCAGCCTCAGCCTCCTTAGTTGATCTTAAAACAAAAATCAAACAATTAGGGTGGTGGGATGAACATAAGCAGATTCCAAGCCCTACCTTAGGTTTTAAGTTGAAGAAAATGTATTTAAAATATGCTAATCAGAAAAGTACCTGACAGTAGAACCTTTGCTTTGTAAAAAGATGAGCCATTGACATTCTGTTGTGGAGCCCCTACATGCTGCTTCTTTATCACAAAGCAGCAGAGAATTAAGCAGGTTGCTGTTCAAAGCTTGTCGAATCAATATGTAGTTCCCCTCTAATATATCTCTTAATTTAACTTCATCTGATGTAGAATCACACGGGTCACACCTGTGTGTGGATATCCATTGGAACGTTGCTGCTTCATGCCTAATTGCTGTTTAGGGAAATTAGAAATTTGCTGCAATGTCATTTTGATCCATACGAAGCCAGAAGCTCATGTTCTCCTTACTCGTCCTTTAACAACGATCAGTATTTCCATTTGTCACCCATGGTAAGAAAAATGCATTCAGGCCTCCATAACTTTCCTGAGCCCTCAATTAACCTGCCACTACAGCTGCTAATACCGCTTTGCATATTTTGTCAATTTTCTTCCCTTTGAGCTTCAGGCTGCTTAGTGGATTTTTCAGCATGTCCTGATTTTAGCACAGATCTCATTATCTTTCAAGAACAAACTAGCAGCTTCTGTTTTCCTCTCATTCTTTTTCTTTGCGGAGTTGGACGCCGCAATACTGGTGGGAGCAGATAGAGCCTAATCGTCGCCGATGAGCTAATTTAATGAATTGGTTTTGTCACATTATCCCAGTGGAAAGCAGAGAGCCTCCAACACCAGAGCCAAGCGGTGTTTGAAATGACAGTCAGGTGTTGGGTTGATTATAATCACTTTTCTTCTGAGGTTCCTCATTAGTAGTCTTAACTCTGCAGAAAGGAACAATACAATTGTGTACCGGGAGGCAGAGCAATTAATGGAAAACAAAAAGGCCCTCATGTACTTTGAAACTGGGGTAGATTTTCCTCCAACCAACTTCCACTAGCTCAATATTCTTTAGCAGCTCCGATTCTTAGATTCTCAGGAAATAATCTGTTCCTTCTTACCTAATTTAACATCTTGGTCATGCTGTGACGGAGAGTCTAACATTCTGCTTCCAATTCTCCAAGGAGTGGAAAGAACCAGTGACGTAGCCCTGTACTCAGGCTTGGCTGCAGGGGTGGTGACCGTGGTGCTGCTGATCATCGCCGTCACTCTGTATCGGCGGAGCCAAAGTGACTATGGGGTGGATGTCATTGACTCCTCTGCCCTCACTGGGGGCTTCCAGTCTTTCAGCTTCAAGACGTCTCGTCAAGGTGAGCCAGTCACACACGAATAGGTCAGTCGCTCAACATGCACCTCCAGACTTCCACTGTCACTGTCATTTTCTATCAGGTTTACATCTAACCAACTAATTCAAGCTTCCTTCCTAGGAACACCACACAGAGTGTGTTAGGTACTAGTTTAAAAAGGCTAATTTACATTAAATTAAGCTTTAAACAAATGTTTAGACTCAACACCTTAATCAAAGACTTGACTTGGATGTAAAATTATTTATCCACAAACAACTTTTTTATACATATATATAGAAAACATGGAAGTACTCCCAGGAGGGACAATCCCTTTGAAATGACCCAAAGAACCATTTATTCAAATTATAAGTCAAAACCACTTTCAAATCTCCAGTTTAATCGCTAATTCAACCATAGGAAAAAGAAAATCATGAGTTATATCATGTTTTAGCGATAACTCTGCTGTGCCTGATTTAAAGCAGAGAGGGCCAAAATTCCACAACATTAAATTTAAAGAATTGATGTCAATTTTTGGCACCAATGATAAAACACCAGTTACTTTTTTAATTAAAATGGATTTACTTTTTCAGTATGACCAGGTTGTTTTGGATAGCTGCCTAGCCTGTATAAAAGAAGCCATCATTTGTAAATTCTTTCCATATTTGCTTAGACTATCTTTGTCTGATGTTAAATATTATTTGAAGTACTCAGACATTTACACATGCGTGACAAAACTACAAAAACATCTGAAATTTAAAAAGGCTGCAAATAATTTTTGACAGCTCTCTGCTTAAACATGTAGGGATTGAATCAAAGGCAAATGCAGTTTGTGTTCTAACTGGTACACGACTGTACGGAAATCAAAAGAGAAGAAAAGTTACAGGAAAAAGGGAAAAAAAAGGCTGTGAATGATAAAAATGTCTGCTTGATTATCTCAGTCACAGACAAGCCTTGACAAATTTTAGTATGAGATCCCCTAAGAATAAACTCATGCATCTATCTATTTTTAGCTTGTTTTAGATTTAAAGGTAAGGTAGTATAAACAACAACCCCTGCAATTAAATCCATTTCTACCCTACAATTTAGTATAAAACTACTGCATTCTGAATGTCATTCAGTGTTTGGCTGCATAGACACTATAAGAAAAGCCACTTTCTTTTAAATATCAAAAGAACACAAAAGTTAAGAGAGAAAAATGTCACTCTTTTAGAGTGGCTTTGTCGCCAAATAAACACAAAACCCAGACACCACACAGCAGCGCTAGCTTTTTACTTTCTCAAAGGTTAACCGTGGAGCAGAAATTACTTTTGCAAAGGATAAAGGACTTTCTCCTTTTAACTTTGTTATTTGTTTTAATTCTAAAGCCATAAAAGTGCTCAAATATTGATGCTAATGTATTTGAAAGAAATCAACGACCAGGCAATCCATACAGTGTATGCACTCATGAATTATGCATTTATTTCTGGTGTTATTACATAACTAATATGCATCAATTATTAAAATGCTTTAGGAGCCAGAATGAGAATGACAATTTTTTATTTTTCAGTTTGTTTACTACAGGCCTCTGGAGGTTGTTAATGTGTGAGCAGTTTGAGTTCAAATTACGAGCCTAAAACTTTATCTATAAAACATGCAGGGTGTTAGAATCTTACAGGAAACAGCAGCCAAGCCTAACCAATAAAACCTTCTCGAAAACAAATGGTAAAATACATGAAGATATCTATGTAATTTCACTCTTATCTATTATTACTTAGATATTTGTTCTCCTTCCACCGGGTATATTAATCGACATGGTAAATAAAGGGCTTATCTTTAGACCACAGTTCTTTATTCAAATTTATTATCCAATGTTTAACAATATCTTAATCAATAATTCATCGGCAAAGAATTAGAAATGCGATATATAAGCGTTTTCCAATTCTTTTTGCTGAGTTAAGCTGGTCCTACTGCGCTTTGTGTTTCACCATACAGATTGACACGTTTCTTTCTTTTTCTTTTTTTTTTTGCTAGGCAGAAGCCCTCAGGTAGGCTTAATAAAGTTTGTTTTGATAGCACAGCAGGTGGAAGCAAAGGCTCTAATCTTGGTCTCTGCTTCCTGTGTTAGAACCTGCAAAATTTTCTGCATGTGCTCACCTCCTATATTAGTCAATTATATACTGTTAAAGTAAAGTGATTTTGTAAGGTTATGTCAATCCTTTAATCTCTTACAGGAGAAATTTTGCTTTTTATTTTGTGTATGATACAAATATGAAATAAGAAAAGAAGCAAAACAAACCATCTTACCCTACAGGAAGTAGATCAACAAGCAAAGGTTTTCTGCCCTGTGCTTTTAGAACAGTGTAAGGCAAGGCAAGGCAAATTTATTTGTATAGCACAATTCAGTACAAAGACAATGCAAAGTGCTTTACATGATTAAAATATAGAAAAATAAAACAGAATCAAAGCAAGAAAGAATAAAATAAGAAAATAAATAAATAAAATAATAATAAAAAATGCAGACTCCAACAATGACGTCTTTACCAACTTCTATCAACCCTGTTGACTTTATAGGTCCCGGACCTATTTATTTCAAACACGATGGCAATATGTAGTTGTATACCATGCGAAAACATTGCTTGAAAAATTTTTCTCACCCGATAGTTTTTTAAAGGTATAGAGGAAGAATTTTGCACATTTTTGAAAAGACCTGCCCTCTACACATAAAAAAAAATGCACATGCACAACCCTGTACCCACTCCCAAGAAGGAACGCCTATTAAATAGGTGCGAGAGCATGGACCAGCCCATTTCTCCTCTTTTTTAAAAGTTGCTGTTTGCATCACTCATACAAGATTACTTTCCAATTTTTCCACTCTGTCAGACTCACCAAAGGTAAGTGAAAATGAGAACTAGCACATAGGGCTGCCTTATGTAAACGTATCACCAGAATGATTGGCAATTAGGAGGGCCACTTATTGTGATGATCCACCCAGAAAAAGAACGTCCTCCACTATATTTTTAAGTTTTCGACGGCGATTGTTTGTTCAAATTCTCTGTTGATTAAATGAGACACATCAACACATCAAAGTACATAACTGCAATGTTTAGAGAAAACAATGCATTAGTTTTGATTGGACAAAGATTCTTAGCTCTGTTGAGACTAAATTAAAAGTAAATAATAATAAAAAAAAAATTCTCTGTGTCAAAGGAAACTACTGCTGGAAGAGATGCTGCAGCACAGCGTCTTCACCCTCTGTGCTACACACCTTAACTAATGCAAATAATATACAACTCATGGACTATCCATGTGTATCACTTTTGTTGTGATGTCATAGGTGAAGTATTCAATATGTACATATTTTATTTTTATAAATATAAGTTAAACTCACATTTTCTGTTCTGTCTGGGAGAGCTTTGTGCAGCTACAGTAAGATGCTTCCACTGTATGACAG
Organism: Cyprinodon tularosa; assembly: GCF_016077235.1. NCBI lineage: Eukaryota > Metazoa > Chordata > Actinopteri > Cyprinodontiformes > Cyprinodontidae > Cyprinodon > Cyprinodon tularosa. The sequence goes on along the minus strand of NW_024039508.1, from coordinate 383,517 downwards.
TGGTTCTCTTTGGAAGTTAGGAATCATGATGAACAACAGACATTTCAAATGTAAATCTATTCCTCATATTTGAAAAGGATATTAAAAACCTTTTTTCTTTCATTTTAGATATGCACTACCTTGAGTTGATCTTTCACATGAAATCCCTCAGAAATGTCTAAAAATTTAAACATGGCGAAACTGTCTGGGGGAAGTCAGTGCCTTTTTCTGTGGTGGTATCGTTTCCTTTATCCCCTGATATTTTTACAATTTAAACGGGAATATGTATGTTTATGCACCTATTTTGAAAGTTGATTATCAGATAACACCCCCTGCTGCTCTTGTTTGCCACAGCTAAGCAAGACATTATATTTTTAAATATATGCTATCTTTGTTTCCATGGTGAGGAAAGAATAGTCATATCCACAAAATGGGGAAAAAAATACTTTTTTGTTTCTTTTTAGAGGCCTTTTCAGGTTTTTCCTGTTAGCAATAGCAAAAGAATTGTCTAAAGTGTCAGCTACAGGGATTTAGCTGCTGTCGATAATTTTCTTTCTGTCTGTTTTGTCCTTTTCAGCAAACCCCCTGCTCATTAATTCCTCCATGCAGCCTGATCTGACAGTGTCCCGTACATATACCAGCCCCATATGTTTCCAGGACTCTATTGACAAGGAGTTAATGGCAGAGCACTCACTCCTCGACCCGCTGCCTGATCTTAAAGCAAAAGGTTAGGAAATAGCAATATTTTCACCCATAATGCCTTTGTCAAGTGCTGCTGGACTACAGTAGGAAGAGAAGCAGAGAACTGAGCAGTTGTTTAACAAAATATTCACCTTTCTTCGGTTGCCTTGTTATGGAGCAAAGCAACCTTTGCTCCATAACAAAGAAACCTTTGGTCAATAATAAGCTGATCGTCTTCCAGTCCATGTAACCCCTGTGTTAGTATTAATATGCTTTTAATGCACTTCTCTCTTGCCAAGGAAATAAACTTTATTTGCTGATGCATGTTCACTAAAATCCAGAATTACAGTGCTTTATTTTTAATACATTAATTTAGACAAGATGTAAGACCAGATTCTTGGTCATACTTTGTATTCCCTGCGCGTGATCTTCCATGTTGAACAAATGTTACTAAATTTTCTTTTTGCTAAATTCAAAAAGGAGAGAGTAAGTTTTAATCGGGGAATTATTTAAATATTTGAAGAGATGGCAGTGTGCTCCTCTCAGGTAATGCCATCTCTAAACACGAAGCTGTCTGAGTACAGGCTGTTCTCATTTGTGGTTCCCTGTTGGTGGAAGAAGCTGCCAAATTTTATCAGAGCAAAGAGCTTTTTCTCTCTCTCTCTCTGCCTTCAAGAATCAATTGCAGACTGTTTTTCAATACCTATACTCACTCCTTTAACACACTGGCACTCCTATCTCAAAACTTTTTCTTGCTTTGTATTTTAAATAGATGTATCTTAATTGCACATAAAAGATGTTCATCACACCATTTTTTTTTAAAGTTCAAAATTCTTAGATATCTTTAGAATAAAGTCTTACAGTCTTACCTTTCAGATATATGGATATTATTTGGACCTGTATTAACAAACCCTCCTCTTAGAGGGCTTCTAATTTAGGCTAAAAACTCCTGCAAAAGAAATTTAGCTTAAGAGCAAGGAGGGGAAAGAAGCTTTTATCTTATCAGGAAGGTGTAGTTAACCAATTACTAAGTTTGAGGCGGTCTTTAAACAGCCGTGATTGGTTGTTTAAAAAAATCAACTCAATTCCTAGTAATCAACAATGAGAAACTACTCTATTATAGGATTTGAAGTGGATCAGGAAATATGTGTCATGACAACAGTGATGAAAATGTATCAACATTGTCAGAAACAAGACATCTGCCAATGTCTTTCGGCCGACAAACCAGCACAATTAACCTGCCCTACACCATCGTGATTGACCATTAGTTTGATGGGTTGGTGGCTATAAGTGTTTATTTGTAAACTTAGGTTTTACTGCTGACTAGGGCTAAATGATTTTGCCAAAAATTTCTTTTTTTCTTCTTTTCCACCAATATGGAGATTGTGATTTTCCTGATATTTTACTTCAGGGTTTCATTGGCTGTGTCCGAACGCCCACCCTAACCCCTAAATCTCTCGATCACTATACAGAGCGGAGACTATATAGTGGACTTTATAGTGATCTCAGTTAACTTACCGTTCAGAGAGATGATCACTGCTTTTCGCTCCTCGTTGGTCACGTGACTTCGCCTCCCCGCACGGTGGCCTAGCCATCTTCGTTATTGGGCCACACTGACAGCGAATCCCATAGCTTTGCGAGGAGAAATCTCCTTGCAAAGCATTCCGCTCATATATCTGCTCATCTAGTGACTATGGATGATCGCTACTTTTCAAGGTGCTTTTCAAGTCCACTTCTTTTTCTTCCACTAGACTTTCAAACTCTCATTTAAAATCGAGTAACCACTATATAGTGTCCTATATAGTGGTTAGGGTGGACATTTTGACACAGCAATTGTTTTCATGAACTTTAAAGCTTACTCACCCAGAGTTCATTGGCATAGGATTTAACTGTTATACTCTTTTTGGAGAAGTACATAATTCTTATCCCATTTTATTTGTTCAACTAGCCTACTGCATATTGATTAACATTTACAAACAAATTGTACACAAATTGAAAATGCGTTAGATTGTAGCAAAACTGCTACCTTACATCCATTGTTCCGAGATGGACACAACACATAAAACAAATACAAATATTATGAACATAATATATAACTGCAGTGAAAAATGTGAACAGGACAGTGCAGTTATTTTAAACATTGCTCCTCTGCGTGGAATCTTAACATCTACTCTATAGGAGGCCATGGTGCTGAGACCGCTCAGCGATTTAGACCATATACATATTTAGAAAGTGGGGACTGGGCCAGATCTGAAGGATTTTGTATTTAAAGCAGTAATTTGTTAAAATAATGAAGTATTAAGCATTTAGCATTTTGTATTTTGACATTCAGTGACATGCATGATTCTGTTTCTCTCCTCCCTTCTGAGTGATCAGGAACCCACATTAAGAGTGTTACCACGACATAAAGGGCTGGAGTAAAGGAGTCAGTGTCTTAATGTATGAATGTAAAGTGATCTAAGTAGGAGGGATTGCTGCAAAGTCAAAAAGTCAATTAAGCTATTTCATTCTATAGTCATAACAAATGAATTTGACTGGATTTCAATTTAACTGTGATCAAAATGTAAACTACATGTAGTGATATTTTAATCTGTTTGTATAAAATAGATAATTTCATTACATTTTATTTGTTTAAATGAATCTCTTTGTCATGGAATTTTTTCTGAAATAATATTTGATATAAGTTGCTTCTTTAAACCAATGCAAAAGGAACTGCTGATGTCTTTCTTGCTTGGCAGAGTGTTGAAACACATCTGTATGCTTCAGACCAGCAGACCGCCAAGAGGTCTGCTTTTCAAGGGTAGACTCAGCTGCTGATGTGTTAATCAAGTGCTTTCAGGAGTAGCGTGTGCCTTGTCCTTTCCCTTTTAAATCCTATGAACCCAACAAAGCTTGAATTAGCTTTTGACAGATTATTTAATCTGGCTTAATTATTATTTTCTGTAGATTTGACACAAATTTAAAAATTGTTAAGATCTAATAATAACCAGGTGTATTTTGTCATAATATTAAAGCGCATAGAATTCAACTAGGGGATTCTTTCTAGTTCCCATAGTTGTTGAAAATAAAACAAAATACAGTACAACTGTTTTCTTATCAGTCTACCTTTTGATTATTGATCTTTTCTGCAGAGACAATTGGGCAGCTTGAACAGTTTGACTCCACTCTATCTTTGTCGTGTATGGGGCGTTACTCTTTTGACGTTAGTGTAAAACAAGTGGACATAAATTGCACTCCATGACAGCAAAGGGAAATAATGACTGAACAAGAAAACATGCACTAGCAATACTAAGAGCTCACATACAGAATGCGTTTCACAGGAAACCGATATTAAAATACGTGACTTGCAATTTATTTCTCAAGTACCTGCAAATCCATGACCTGCAGCTCAGCTTCAAACCTTTAGAAGTATGAGCGAGTCCAGGTTGAGAGACCTCCACAGCACAGATAGAAATGCTTGGCTGGTCACAAGTAATATACCACCAAAAATAACTTGAGTCACATATCAGCTTCATAAACCTTGGGTTTCACTGTCAGACCATTCCTCTGTGTCTTAAGCTTTCCGAGGCGGACATTAAAGGCTGTTGTTTACATGGGCAATTTAACCGCTCGCACTTCATGTCTGTACTGGAAGCTTTATGTGCTGCTGTCAGTGATGGAGGATTTAATCACAAATGAAAAGTAGAATTTTTCAACTTTATAGTTTGAAGGAAAATACAATAAAACTTCAGCATTGAAAAATAAGGAGATGGTACTGGAACAACTGGTGAACTCCACTGCGGATGTAAAAAAAAATAAAAATACGGTGGTAGTAATTATCCACTGAGTTTGCAGTTATTATTCATCATTATCCTAAATTATTATCATTCCTATACTAACAATATAAATTATATTTGTTCTTCTTATCTTTTTTAATAAACCAAAACATTTTTAACAATTTCGCATCTCACAAATTAAACTTTTTTACTCTAAAAGTGTAGCCTATATCTATAAAGTACCACCTTAATGACAAAATAAATAAATAATAAATAAAATAAATTGAAGTCTTTGAAGGATAAAAACATTAAGGATTATTGAATGACTTTAGCAAGAACTTCAAATGTCATTGTTTCATATGTTAAAATTTTATTTGTTAAAAACTGACATGGACATTAACCTTATTTACACAAATAAATGTGTTTCAAATTAAATGTAATAATTGTAGTAACTGAAAATTAGGAAAGCATTGTGGACAGAAAAATCCAACGAAATTACTTACAGTATAATAAAGGATTTCATTTTCTTTTAAATCACTGAAAACATATAAACATCCCCTAATTAGCTGGAAGGCAGATGTTATGTCTGCATGTTTCTTAGGATACAGCAGAGCAGACAAAGCCAGCTAAGAATCAGACAGGCATACAGATGTAGTGCTGGTTACCCTGCAGGGAAGTGACTTACTCTACACAAAGCTCTTAGGAAGACAACTGTCATAGCTTTTGTTGAGACTAACAAAAAGATGAAATAATAACATTTTTGCATTGACTAGAGTTATTGATGTCTTAAACTTCGATGTCGACCTCATTGATGACTGCAAAGAAACACTCAAGCCATACTCGAGAGAAAATTTTAAAATGAGAGTAAAAACAAACCAGACATGGATGCTTGATGAGCTGATTGTACTTTAGCACCATTGTATATCAGAAAACCACAAACGGCCTATATTCTACAACTGCCTTGTATTCCTGTGGTTTTTGTGGCACCTGCAACAACAATGGATGAGAAACTTGAGCAGCTGCCACAGCCTTGTTCTTACCTTGCACCTTATGTCAGCACAAAAAACATGAAAGCATGTATGAAATTGGATGCATTTCAAAAAATATCAAATCCTGTCACAGTTAGAAACCATAGAGCCAAATTAGTTTAAAATGATTTTGTCATGTAATAAGTGAAATCATATATGAAATCTCTCATTTGATCTCCAACCTTGTGTGTAAAAAAAAAAAAAAAACGTGAGGCGGAAAATATACTGCAAAGTCAGTTGGTTGAATAACTGTTACCACCTTTTACATGGAATCTACAGTATAAGAGGTAACATTCCTACTTCTTTAGATGCAAAGTGTTCTTCCTTTAGCCTTGGGCTTATTGTTTCAGCTGGAGGCAAAATCCTTGGCAGAGACAGGCTTTCTGCACTTTCATTTGCGGTTATAGGATTAGCTTTAATGAACAGTCAGAGGGTCAATTGTTTTACTATAAGCATATCATACATGTAAACAAAGCTGCTCTCCCAGTGCTGCTTGTTTTGTTTCAGAGTTGAACAGCTGTATCAAAAAGCCTTAACAGTTCATAAGTTTTATGGAAACCAAATTTCTAAGCTTTCATTGTTTTCCCCAGGGACGACAGAAAGGGCAGAGTACCACGTTATGTCCCACCCTCAGACATTTCCACGGGGCTTGGCCCCAGACTACAGAGGGGTTGCAGTGGGGACAACACTGGGCAGGAGAAGCAAAAACCTTTTCACTCCACGGGTCTTTCAGACGCTCAGCAGGCCTCTGCATAAAGCAACGGCAGTGTTTGGCCATGCTGGAGGCAGGCTGGTGGTACCCAACACAGGTGAGCCAACTGTGAGGCAATTTGATTTGATACGATCACAGAGGGGGGCATTAAAGTTGGGTTTTATACTGAGAGTCACTGTAAATAACATGAAATAAAATTTAAGATCATTTTCAAACCCTTATTAATAAGAAATCATACCTCAGTGAATGTTACTTTGATTTAAATAATTGACAAAGACAAAGCAGTGGCTGTTAGTTAAGTGTAAGGAAAAGAAGCTGATTTTTTTTACTAAAAACCATGGGGCTCGGTTACTTGTCCAAAAAAAGGGCGATTTGGGTCGACAGACAACGTTTCAGACAGACGATGCCTGCTTTTAGAAAGGACAAACATTCCTAATTATTTGGTGGTGTTTCTATATAAGCTTTAAACATCTCATATTCTTCATCCTGTCTGTCTAATTGGAGCTGTTTAAAATTCTTGTCCAAGATTCTTAAATAGATTTAGGTCTGTAGGATACGGTGGCCGGGAGGTGCAAACCAACATTACAAAGTCTAAAAACTTTTACAAGTACCAAAACAAATTATCATTTCAGGAAACAAATTTACATTAAAAATAAAATAAAATAAACAAAACACGTTTAAACATTCAAAACAAATAGCATTTTAAGAAAACAAATAAAAAAAATTTGAACTTGTAAAAGTTTTTTTTAAAATGTAAATTTGTTTTCTGAAATGATCATTTGTTTTTGAACTTGAAAAAGTTTTTAGACTTTGTAATGTTGGTTTGCACCTCCCGGCCACCGTAGTAGGAAAACAATGTCCATTCTGATACTTGAATATTCTTTGATCTAAAACACTTCACTGCAGCTTTGGGTGAATGTTCTCAGATTTTTTATCCGTAAAATTGGCCTCAGTCTTAATTCTTCAAACCATTGAACAGGTTTTGTTTCGATATTTTCCCTGTGTTTAACTCTATGAATCATCCTATCAACTCTAACCAGCCTTCCTCTCTAAGTTGAATAAAAAGCATCCCACAGCATAATTCTTCCACCACCATGTTTAACAGTGAGGAAGAGGTATCCTTTTCTTTCCACTCTAAAATATTTTTTACAATAAAATCAAAATAAAATACACTGAGATTTTCTTCTACACACTGTACCCTAATGTAGCATGAACATTAGCTTACACAATGTTGGCTCTCAGCTTTAGTGTTTCAAAGCATATAGTTAACACTTTAACACTATGAAGAGATGCGTGAACCTCTGCTGTTCCGTTCGCTTCATAACTGAAGCACTTCTCATGACCCATTTATCATTCTATCCCTTGAGGAGCCTAATCTACCAACAGATTGGTAGTAATTGTTTATGATACCATCCGCTGTTGTTAATGTTTTTATGAGATTGTGTTTAAGAAAGCGGCAGCATGTAAGTGTGTCTGTTTGTGACAAAGACAGTGCTGGCAGCATTGGTTTCACAAGACCTTTGAGACTTGTTTCTGTCACCTCTTTCTGGGCCCATCAACCCTCTAGCTGTCACCCTCAGTAAAGAGACCTGACAGCTGAGCAGGTGTGTGCCATGCTTGTGCACCATTGCCTGCTTGCTGATCAGCTCTCGCGTGCCTCTTTCTCTGCAGGTATCAGTCTGTTGGTGCCTCACGGGGGGATCGCAGAAGACACTACCTGGGAAATGTACATGAGCATCAACCAGGAGGACAGCAGGTTAGGGACTCTCACAGAGGAGGCGCCGTCTGCCTCTCAGGCTGTTCTCTTTTAATCTTTCAACCCTTCGCCATGCATATCTCATCCATCTTCCCCCTTGAAACTATCTCCGTGTCTTTTTTTGCCAAACAAGCTCCTCTCTTATGGAGCGCATAAAGTGACACACAATGTACATATTCTCGCTTACAGATGCACATGTCCCCACCCAGCATGCAGTCTTTTGTCATCTTGCAGACACCACAGGGGAGGATGTGATGTGTCACAAACACATTGGAAGCTGTAGACATATTGCATTACTGCCCTAAGCAACACTCAGTAGAAGGAAACACACTTCATAACTAGTCTGTTTTCTATTTGTAGACATAACTGTGACAATATCTCTTTCCATCTCAACTGGTAAGAGATGTAAGTGCTGTGAACTCTGCAGTGATGGCTATATCTGGTTTCTGGTCAGATGGACAGATATTGGGTATGATGTGCTTCAGAATGTAGATGCAGCAGGAAAATCAAAGGTTTTCACTAAGTTGCTAGAAAAGCAAGATATATAAAAAAGGATCTGTTTGAGAAAAATAAGCTTCACTTTATTAGGTTCACTTATTAACAGGTACAGATTTTTAACAGCTGTAAAAGTTCAAACAAATAACAACCACTCAATGTGCTTAGATTTCTAAGAGCAAGAAAGATAACTTGAACTATTGGCGCTCAAATTGAGCATCGGAAAAGCTATGAAAATTTTATTTAAGTGGCTAAGATGGCACGGCTGTTGGCTGCGGTGAAACTGGTCTGTGGATTTTAAGGACAAGCCAGTGATCTACTGGGATTTGCATCCACAGCCTTATTCTCAAGTTTGCACATGGTGGTCCAAAAATATCTGGTGATTTGAGGTTTTATGGAAAGGAAAAGTCTTGTTGATTTCAGAGGTCAGATGAGAATGGACAGATAGGCTGGAGATGATGGGTGTAAATAGCAGCTCAAATAAATCTATAGTCACAATCAAGGCCTGAAGGGTACCATCTGAGAAAGCACATCTTGTCAAAAGCTCAAGCAGATTAGCTGCAGCAGCAGAACAACTCAACTCAACTCACTGGTTGCCACTTCTGTGAGCTAAGAACAGGCAGAAACAACAATCAGGCTCTGTAAATCAGGACCATGACAGATTGGAAGAAATGTTGCTTGGTTTCATCGGTTTTGTTTCAGCTATGATATTTAGATTGTGAGATCAAAATTTGGTGCAAAAAATAACGAAGGACAGAAGGGATTCAATTTGCCTTAGACTCACACAACCTTTATTTTAACCTTCATTTTAATAAAGTGCAGCAGTGATCAGAATGTAAACAGTGTGGTTGAAAAGGAAACCAGTTTAAAGTCATGGTTCATTGATATGGAAAGGTTCAGTGCAGTCCAAAATAAATAAATATGGTGCAAAATGCAGTAGAATATTGAGTTGTGTTCAATGTACATTGCCATGTATCAATGATATGATTCTGGCTGTTGTTTCTGTTATGGAGGACTGTATGCTGTACGATAATTCTCCATGTTTTACAAATATGAATTCCTTTCAAACTGTCTTTTTGAATATAAAAAAAAAATAACGGCCACCACAGCCATTAAATCTCACTCCAGTAGAGCACATTTAGGATGAATATATGAAATGGTAATTCACATCCTGGATTTTTGAGTTCAGAACCACGAACAATGTTTTACTATAATTTTAAAAGAAAATCTAAAAAATTTTAATTTTACGCAAACATTTTAAGCCTCGGATGAAATATCTGTGCCTTGCACGCAGTTTCCCTAGATGCTAAATCTGTCTTATGACATTTTTCTGATTTGAAGCAGGATGTCAGTAGTATATGTCTGCGTGAACTGTTCCTCCTGAGATGTTATCGCACCAACATGAGTGGCTGCTTGTGCTTCTGAATGTGATTCCATTTCCAAAGCAAAATCAAACAGCGGCAAGAAGAAAAGTGACACTCACGCCATCTGAAATTCAGCCTTCATCTCTCTGCAGTTGCACACACCCATTAGGTCCCTGAGGTCACTGGGGAAAGGAAACACATCCAAGGTCATATAGAGGCTGTGGCTCACAGCACAGTTAGTGGGCTGGTTGTACACTTCTATGCCTTAAGTCTCTCCCGTTCAGCCAAACTGTTGCCCTCCAAGCTGCTGCTTTGCTCTGATAAGCCTGATGCTGTTTACTTCTCTAGCTGTCGTTTAAGTAGCTGCAGGATCCGTGCACCGCTGAGCTGTCAGTCAAAGCCTATCTTCTGACAGCCGCATAGTCCAGGGGAGAAATTGGATCCTTTCTTCCTATTCAAACCTCGGTCATCTACATAAGATGTTGTTTTCCTTTTCAAAGCATTGGAATCGATCAGCCCTGGCTCAGTTTCAGGTGCTCAAAGAAGCTTTCGCATGTCCTCCAGGCATCAAGAAGTTGAATTTTTTGTTCTCACTGTGTGAACTTTTCGAGCTCAGCAGGGGGACATCAGGTTGCTCAAGGACAAAATCATGGTGTGTGGCAAAATACACCTAATATGATACAGCTCACCTGAGTTGCAGTGAATAAGCTGAGGGGTGCCTTTCTTTTTTACACACAGAGATAGTCTATTATATCGAAACTTTGTATAAAACCAGCCTAAGATTGGTTCCTTCAAAATCTTTGATTTGAATTCCCTTTAACTGAATTTTACCAAGTTTTCTTAGTAAAACTTTATTTTTTTCCAGAGTCAAACCTTAAATTACACTTTAGGATTTTCTTTTGGCTTCCTGACGCAATTTTTTTTCACATCACATGAATAAAGGTAAATATTTAATAAGGCCCTAAGCAATCTGTTTGTTCTCACTTTACTCAAAGAGAAACATCTATCTGATTAAAATCTCCTGCCTTGATACAATCAACAGTTTATCTGCAGATTTGTCTCTTTGGGACTGTGGAGCTTTTGGCTGAAATCTCCTTCCTCCCGCTAATGAGAGCAGCTCTGATTGAGCAGAGGTAGCAGGTGATTGAAAACAGCAAAGCAGTAAAAATTATTAATTAAAAGGGGATTTAAAAATAACTATCAGATGTCAGATAGGGATTTGTCTGTATGGCCATGACTAAATCTTTGATTGCATGCATTATCATAAGACCCATTGCATATTGAAATATATTGATTTCTAGAAATTTAATTCTTCTTTCACCTTGAAAGGTTCCCTGGCATGGACCAGGTCATTTGTTTGTTAAATGCAGAGTGCATCATTAACGGTTGTTAAGAGGGGATAATTTGATTAAAATGTTACCAATGTGTTTTAAAAATAGGAAAAAGAGCATTTATTCAGTTAGGATTGCCGGAGGTATTATAATTTTAGGAATATAAAGCCTATAATTCAGCATAACTGCATCTGGTCACAACAATACTTTTATTTTAGCAATCACTAAATAACATAAATCAAGTCAATTTTTTTGGAACCATAGATTTTATTTTATTTATCTGAGTTTTTTTGTATAAGATCTGCAAAAAGTAGTGGGACTTAAAGTATTCTTTAATGGAAAGAAGATATTTTCGATTTATTTCTTTTCTGTTTCTAAAAAAAAACTCAACAATGAAATTTTTATTAAGAAAAAAATTCTTTATTGCAGCACCAACCCCCAGTCTGTCGGGGTATGTCTCGAAAAAATAAATATGAAGAAGAGCTGCTCAGTTCTCTTTGTAAAGTAATTATAGCTCATCCAGACTGAATGGAGAGATAATATTTTTTTTTTTTAACCACAAGCTTTAGATGTAGATTTTGACTAGGTCATTGTAACAAAGGAGTTTTATCTTACCTAAACTAATCTGTCTCTCTAGATACCCGTTAGGGTCATAGACCTGCTGTAATGTAAAACCTTTAAGCTAGTCTAAATTTTTTATTTATTTATTTATTTTTTGCTGCCTCTAAAGGCTGGTTCACATGGCAGAAATTAAAGAAGTTTGGGCCATTTCATAATAATAATTTAACTTTATTGATCTCACATTGGAGAAATTTACCTCTGCATTTAACCCATCCCCTTGGAGAGCAGTGGGACGCCATTGTTAAGCGCCCAGGGAGCAAGGGCCTTGCTCAGGAACCCAGAGTGGAGTCACTGGGATTTGAACCAGGTACTTCCAACCTTCTCAAAGCACAAGCACACGGCTCTAACCCACTAGGCCAACACTCCATCCCTTTTTAAATGTAAGACACCCCACACACAATCTTGAGCATTGACCATTTTTGGCTGTTTGGAGTTCTCTCTCCAGTGTTCTACAGGTACAGGCACAGGTATACAATTAGATAAAAAGTGTTGGGGTAGCACATAAAGAGTAAATGAAAATTGTTATTCATCAAATTTACATCCGAATGAGCAAATAGATTCAAGTGTAATCATTGCTATTTTTTAGGTCATGCAAGGAGTCATTTCAAACTGAAATTACAACACCAAAGGAAGAAGCTAGATGTCTTACTATGCACTGGTAGCGTGTGATGTGCTTACTATCCTGGTGTTGTACAATATTCTGTGACCTTCATGTATTTTACAATAGAATTTCAAATTAGATTTTAATCTTGTGACGTCAGGTTTGAAATCCCGTGAAGTTAGGGTTTGTAGATAGCATACCGGTAAGGAGAATTTGCAACAGCTCATCCTTGAGTCACAATATATGATGGGTCATAGCATATAGTGTAACATCAAGGTCAGCTAGTGACAGAAACTTTTCATGTGGAGGGATTGGGATTAAGCAAGCAAATTAACAGGGACTGTGAAAATATATTATTTTCTGTAGAGTTTAAGAGCAAGGTCATAATAAAGTGGGTAAAAACTATTGTAAGGATTATTCTTGTTCTTGATGTATGTCTCTGTGAAACTCTAAGATTACCTGCTTGTTGCGTGTCAGAAATGATGTTTTCCCAAGTAGCTTATCCAATTGGGTCGGTCATCTTTATTCTGCATGTGGCAAAGATTTGGGAATGGAGTGAAGAGCAGTGTCCTTGATCTAAGAACAAAGTGTAATATTTTGATAAGGCTGGAGCCATTGATGTCTCCTCATCTGTAACTGTGCATGATGTAATGATGTGACAGACTGGACTTTAATGAAAATGCTTCTTTAGCTGTGAATCGAGGCCACTTAACAAGATATGAGCCGCTTGGTCAGCGCTGCCTTCTGTAACTCAAAGCAACTTTCCTGGACTGAGATTACAATTTCTATCAAAATCTTTTCTCAGGTTGTGCAGGTGGTGGAGTGGTTAGCGCGCATGACCCATGTACGGAGGCCTTAGTCCTGCACGCAAGTGACCCGCGTTCGAATCCGGCCTGTGGTCCTTTCCTGCATGTCTCTCCCTCTCCCATACCCCCTTTCAGTCAGTCTACTTTTGAAAACATTAGCCACTAGTGCCATAAAAACTCCCAAAAAATTATCTTTTCTCATGGTTATTTAATACATATAAATTATTAGGTGTTATTTAAAGAGTTTGTTCCAAATGGTCTCTTCTCAGGAAAATAACCAGAGAAAGAAAGCTTCAGGGAGCAAACACAGAGCTTTCCTTAACACTATAGTTAATACAACAAATAGGGATTGGAGCTCTAAGCCTTTCTTTAACCCTGAAGTAAATGCTAATGAAATAAGCATGTAGCCCACTCGAAAAGTTATACAGTTCATTCTTATACTGTCTTTGTTGAATCCAGTGTAAAACTAAACAGAAGAGGCTTGTTTTGACTGATGTATTGTATGCATGCCGGCATGAGTGAGTAATTGTGTTTGTGAGGGAAAGAAAAAGCTCTGCATTAGGCTTGTTTACCACTGGTCATCTGGGAGCGCATTGCGCGCTGGAATGAAAGCATCAGGTGCTTACGTCGCTGTTGTTAATACAGTATTAAGCTGAAGCCACAAAAAAAAGCACTTTGTGACTAAAAGCACTTAGTGAAAATGAGCAGCTGTATGTATACATTGTGATGACGGGTTGCATTGCGGTCTATTTCTCATGGATCTGTGCTGGGTTTTATATGGGGATAATTGCGAATAACGGGTCTGAGCTCTACAGGTGGTTTGAAAACTTATACTCACTGGGAGTGATAAAGAATAAATAATATTTTAAGACATTGTTATAGAATGTGGCTTTTTCAGTTGTCATCAGGGGGAATCTGCACATAGTAGCCATATGTTGGCTTTTGAACCCCTCTTAACAGGGATATGAGATCAGAGTTCTTACAGCTTCCAAACCGAGTTATGCATAGTTGTCCTGTTGTAAGGTTCTGCACCAGAGATGTGGATTCTTGGAGCTCTTCCAGCGTTACCATGGAGCTCCTGACTACTTTTCTGAATGATGCTCCTTGCCTTGCTTCTTGATTTAAAATGGAAAATTTTATCTTTGTAGGTTTGATGTTGGCCATATTCCTTTAATGTTCACAGTATGCTGTATTTCTTGGTCATCAGTATGCCTTTTTTATTTTACTAATGGTCTCTGACCAACCTGTGATGCAATCAAAGAACACCTGTTTTTAAAATCACATGGAATTACAGACCAGATGACTCCATCTACTAAATAGGTGACTTCTGGAGGCTTAAAACACATGCAACAATATTTCTGATTTTCTTTTCATCAAAAAATAGGGGACATGGTATAATTATACGTACATTTTTATGGTAATATATTTTTTATCAACACAATGCATTTTATGATTGTTCTGTTACTTATTGTAACAATTAAATCTGCTTTGAATACCTTTGCATTGTGTTATACTGGAGGTTTTATTCAGCTGGAAATAACGCCCAGGACTCCCAAACAATTAAAAGGGTTATTTCACATTAGGACACTGGACTCTAAGCTCCATTAAAGGGAGAAATGTAATAATAAAAAGGACTATTTTCTTGTATAAACTAGACTGAAGCTTTTCATAGTTCAAATGGGAGCTGCACAATGTCTGTTGCTTTTTTATGAACTTGTTGTTGCATGCATAAAACCCATAGTAATATTGTGCAGTGGCACATGTTAGGTATTAGCATTTGACAAGTTAGTAATAAAATAAAATGCTGTCAGCAGTTTTCACAGGGACTATTTGTTTGATAGAAAGTGCTGTCACACCACAGCTGTTCACACCCTGTTCTGTGGATTAAATCCAGACTTACAGAGGCAGGAAATTTCTTTTTTTCCCTTTTTTCTTTTTCTATTACCCTCCATTGACAACGTGCCCGGTCAAATACGGACTGTGGGAAGTGTTCCCTTTAATTAGGGTCTGGATTCATAAGCCCATAAGCATTGTAGCTTTATTTCAGAACACGACAGATAACGTATAAAACATTGTCAACAACATATTTGAAAAACTGCCTCATAAGGGGTTTTGTTTTAAGGAAATAAAAAGGCATCATGATGTTCATCTGCACACATGAGACCGTGGGTAATCAGCAACTGAAATTGTAACCAACAATGACTGCAGTGATAGCTCATTGTTCCCATAACCACAATCAGGAATGCTAAAGAATCATCTTTAATCTTTGTTCACAGGCAGGCTGGCTCATTACCATAGTCTCAGCAGCAGGTAACCTTGGTTTCCTCTGAGCTGGGGGCTGATTAGCACAAAAGTGCAGCTGCACGGACAAAGTGCTGCCTGACTAGAAGTGTGAAATTATATTTTTGACTGTACTTTTAATTTTCTACTGTTGATAACAGTATAATGGAAGTAGGGCTGCAACTAACGATTATTTTAAAAATCGATGAATCGGCCGATTATTTTTTCGATTAATCGATGAATCGGACAAAAAAAATTTTTTATATTAACCTCTTTATTCCAAAATAAACATTTTAGACAGAACAAACAAGCACACAAGTACAGGTTGCTCATTAACTGTACTGGTGCAATATGAAAAAATAAATGTTTGTGTAAAAACTACGCAAACTTACATGAGAAATGTAGCTGTACATCCACAAAATATAGGCTACTTTGTTTCATAAAGCGCAAAAAGAGACAGGCATTTTTGTTTTTTAAAGCCCCTAAGGGGTTCAAACAATAGGTCCCCCCATTTCAACAAATGAGTTTTTTTAGACTAGAAGAGTTCTGCCTTTTAAGACAGGAAAGTATAGCAGTTAAAGTTGCTACTTGAGAAAATACTGAACCATAGAGATAAAAATAGCCCTGTGATTCAAATTATAAATTGTATTTGGAATAAAAATGAGAGAACTAGGGGTGTTAAAAAACACATCCTCCAAAGACAGATATTTAGACTTAGACTTAGACTTCTTTATTTGTCATTTTGTATGCACAGGGTGCCTACAGAACGAAATTGCGTTACATACAGCTTATGAACGTTGCATTGATATTTCAAATATCAATGCAACGTTCATAAGCTGTATGTAACTTATGAACGTTGCATTGATATTTACATGGGAATGTGGCAGATAATTAATTGACATATTACTGATCTTGCTGGATTTTATTCTGCTTTACTTCCATAAATTGCAGGATCTTCTTTTCTTTATCTTTGCCAGAAGATTTAAACTTTAAAAGCCTTGCCCTCATAATTTGCAAGTTAATTTATTTATAAAGAAAATATAAACGCTGCTTAAACAAATTTAAATGAAATTAAAAGTAAAATAAGTAGCCAACCTTATCACTGTCTGTAACCTACTAACAAGGTAAGGAAAGCATCAGATGAGCTACCTGAGAAACTAACGTTACGTTTCCCCTCTTTAAAATGAAACAAACATGGTCGCTCACTCTGCTGATCAGCTCTCTTCACTGCCATTGAAGGCTCCAACGTGTTTTCTTTTCAGGTGCTGCGTCATAACAGTGGTGCTTCCGTGCCATGGTCATTTGTTTTTACAAAAGTTGCATGTTACGACTTTTTTCACTTTACAAAGCGCAGGCAATTTTAATTATTGTGATCAATTTGCGCCGTCAATCCCGGCGCATGCGCGCTTCATTTGCAGTCTGGACGCTGAGGGTAAACTCCTCACTAAAATCCTGCGGCTCTGACTCTGACTGCCGCGCTGAGAGGGATTCCTGTGGGAGAGGGAGAAAGGGGTTGGGATGGGGGAGGCGCCCCACGGCAGGCAAAAGCCGCCAGTGACACCGTAAAAAGTCGCCAGATTTGTCGCCAGTCGCTTTTTTGAAAAATAGTCGCTGGAGGGGTCTGAAAAGTCGCTGAGTTGGCAACACTGCAACTGCGGCGCTGACTCGCTCCGCCATATTTTTTTTTCTTCCCCCGGATGACGGCGGCGGCGGATGACGCATTAATCGCGCGACACAACTAATCGATGATTAAATTCGTTGCCAACGCTTTTAAAAGTCGATTTTTATCGATTTTATCGATTCGTTGTTGCAGCCCTAAATGGAAGGCAACACTTCTCACAGCTCTATGAATCAACAGTGGTTGGAAAGTCCTCTCACAAACAGGTTATTCATTCTGCAGGCCCTGCCTGCAGGATTGGAAGTCTGCAAAACTGCCTGCAGAACTGTTACATCTTGACATGCAAAATGAGTGAAAATAATATGAAAAGCTACCTATCAATACCTAACCGCAAGAATCCTCCATCTGTGCTTGAAAGATGGAGGATTCATTTTGATATTCCTTCATTTCACATGGTTTAAAGAGGCTGGAGCTTAAACAGTGCGTCCAAACAGACGATAATGAAAGCTGGTGAAGCAGAAAACAAATATAGAAACCATTTAGTATTTTACAGTTTACAACCTAACGGAAGAATGTTGAAAAAATATGACCGCATCAGTGGCCCACCCAGAATACAAAAAACTATACGTGTTTGGAGGTTTTATTTAACTGGAACCAATGCGGACATACTTTTTCTAAAAGGTTGTAGCTCCTTCCCGAGATAATCTTATTTGCCATTTGCTTAATTTGGATGTATAAAGAATTAATGGAAATTCAATACAAACATGAAGTAGGATTGTTTTTTATCGTTCCTGAAACTTCCCTGAACATTGAGGGATGTTGATTTGTTCATGTTTTTATAGTCTGTTCGAATGACATGTAGGGTATTAAACAACATTTTCTGTCCTGGTATTATATTAACTGTGAAATTTAGGTCAAATTTTCTTTTTTTCCTATTCAGTAAGAATGGCTTTTCTAGGATAAAAATTTATTCCTTCCCTGCAAAGTTTATGAGCTCCTTCAGAGTGTCAAATAACTATATGGTAAAATAAATCTAAAATTAAAACAGGCTCTAAGTTAGTTGTTGCCACTTAAAGCATTTTGCATTAGTGTTTTTATTCACTTTAATTTTTAAAGTACAACTTTTAGGTACTATATGTCAGACTGCATCATTTCCAAACAATAAATCAGAAGTTATGAAGCAGTACTGTGCCTTTGTTTTCCTAGTTTGAAGATGTTTCGCCTTCCATCCATCCAGCTTTTTCAATTCAAAATGTCAGAATTAGCATTGAGTTCAAAAGTTTATAGAGTAGCCCAACAAAGCCTTGTTTTGGCTTAGAAAACATGCAAATTGAACCAAAAAAAGAGGTTAGCTCCTTAGGAATGGGGAGTCAATGGAGGTCTTTGTCAGTCTGCAATACTTGATACTGGTCTATGTCTCTGAAAAGTGGGAGGCAGTACTTTGAGCAAATAGATGGTACTTGAGTAGCCTTTTTTAATAAAATATTTATTTTCATTTATTAATTTTTTTCCCTTCTTGGGTAATTTCTCCAACAACTTTGTTTTACTTTTACTAATGTAAAGTATTTACTAAAGTTAGTGGCTCTGTACTTGTTGACAGTGTAATGACAATAAAAAGCTGGGGAAAAAAATTATAAGAGCAGAACATTACTTATAACTGTGAATGTTCCAGTGATGTTAAAATTCAAAACAAATGCAGAAACGTGTTTTAGGTGTAATTGTTTAGATAAGAATAAGTAGAGAACCCCAATTTTAGTAATATGTAAGGTTCAGGGTACATTTGTCGGTGCCATAAAACTGCCCTCTGAACGCCCCTATGCTGGTGCTTCTGTTTGCTTGTATGATTTAACACGCACTCTACACATGCATGATGCATCTCTGCACTCATGTTAGGGTCTGTTCCCGCCACAGTTTTATTAATGATGCTGAGAAACATCCATGCTGCTACAGTGACAACAGCACCAGCATTGTGCCCTGTGTATGTGAGGTATCCAGCCAGGCCAGCTGCATGACTGATGGTGGTCCCATCGATTGCTCTCAGTCTTTAGGGCTTCCAGCCAAGTTTGGGCCCCTGGCCAAGAGCAGCTTGGCCCGGCTAATCTGTCACCAGGCTGGCTGGAGCAGCCTTCATAAGCTCCATCGACCCACAAAGCTTACACACTCTGGTCTAAAGCCTGTCCTCCCCACCCTCACTGTCCATTAGTCTTGGTGCTTTAATCTTCCTCTATCTGTGTGTCTCCGTGTCAGCTAGTCAGGGATTGATTCATTATGGGTGTCGAAGGATTTGAGTTTATGGTGTTCATGTGTAAGTGCTACACTCTGAATCCTAATTACAGAGGGACCAATTGGTAAAGATGTACAGAGCCTTGCAGAAGTATTTAATGATACTGGTTTACATTTTTTTATGGTACCACAACAAACTTTAGTGTTTTTTTATGGGGCTTAGGTAATAGGCCTGAACAAACTACAGTAGCAGTTTACTGTTAAGTCGGAGGAATATTATACCCAGTTTTTAAAAATGTTAACAAATAAATGGTATGAAAACTGTGGCATGGATTTGTTTTAATTATATTGATAGAATATTTCTATAATACTGAAAGTTTTTTCCCCATTCCTTTTCTAAATACCTCAACTCTGGAGTTGGCGAGAATGTCTATGAAAAAGGGTTGTCAAGGTAACTACAAATTCCCCGCAGTATTTAGGTGATGACTGGGCATTAACCAATAACAAATCCAAATGCAGTATACTTACATTAGAAAAAAGGTTATAGTTACACACTATTAAGACTACAGAGCATAGAGTGCATTATTATTAAAAGTCTGAATAAAAAAAGAACAACTGATGAAAAGAATAGTTTAATGGTTGCTGAATTTTGGTCTAATCTGCAGCATAATCTCTATAGTTAAATTTAACTTTATCGCTGAGATCTGTTTTTAGATCACAGGTGTCATACCAAAATTTCACACCCTTGCAGTCTTTAGTTTGACTTTAGTATGCCCTTTCATACTTATTATTTTGCAAGTAACACAATGAAGCTATATTTATATGAAGTTTTAATGTCATATAGGTATTATGTTTTAAAAGCTGAGACAAATCGGTATATCGCCTAACAATAATATTTTCCTCTTTTTTTTAAACTGGTGTAATGTTTCAGGCTGGGAGTTTTTATTTTGTTTCAGATTCAAAAGAGGTGCTTAACAGGAAGTTTGTATAACAAATTTAATATGCACAAAGAAGTAATAAAAATGTATGTATGTATGGTACCAAACTGTCCACCTGTTTAACATAGGTCTTGTTTGGCTGATGGTGTTTTTTCATTAATGCCTTAAGCTAAAGGTAGCTTCTTCACTTCAAGACACCATAAACTTTACCCTGAGTGTACCCAGTAATGATTAGTGATGCTTCCCTGCAGATGTGGCATCATAACAGAGGTCCTGCCTCATATGGCTGCCACTGTCTGAAATCACATCCCATTGTAGAGCAACGTCAATTTAATAAAAAAAAAAAAATGGATTCCAAATGGACATTAAATGTTTTCATAATTCATAGGATTTTTTTTGACCCCTAATAAATCTTTCATCAAATCCATCCTTCATAAAATAATTTGTATAATTTGTTGCTGCTGCTACTATGTATCTACTCTTTGGCCACACCATAGAGTTGAATTTTAATTTTCTCTGTTGATCAGAACACCCAGAAGAAGCAGAAAAAAGGAGAATTACATTTGACGATCTGAAGACCTAATTTATGACAATTTGATTTTGGTTAAAAGCTAAAACTTCCCTAAAACTGGTTTATATCCACACACCGTTATTAAGTAAAGCCTACAATACTGCTTCACTAACAGTTATCATGCACAAACATGTCACTTCTGCTCTGTTCAAACCTAACCTTGCTGCATTATCAACCATCCTGGCATCCTGCTGTGATCCTTTAAAGATCTGAACACAAACACTGCAAAACATTACAAATTCTGCTTAACATTGCTGGTTTTAGATTGTGTTTGCAGACAAAAATTTTTTTTTAATTAAATTAACATTAGAATTAGGGCTGGTGGAGGAAAAGCTATATTATTATTTATGTATTAAAGACGATGAAAAGGTGATTCATGTGTCCCTAACCTCTTTTTTTAAAGTATTGTAATGCCTTAAATATTTACGACAGTAACCAATACATACATAACCAACAAATTCACACACCGTGTGTCTTTTTAGAGGTCCTATGAAGCATATGAATGAACCCTTTTTTTTTTTTTTTTTTTGCTCAAGACTTTGATTAAAGCTGAAATGAGGCTCAGAAATATGTTATTGCTCTTGGTGGTATTTTTCTGCTTTATTTGTTCATTGTCTTTTGTTGTTGTTTACACAGTGTAACTGTTCATTTTGACTGAATTATAAATCAGTTTTGTCAGCTGCTGTAAATATATAATATGATGCATGAAAAGTGTCAACATTGCCAATGATAAACTGGAAGATGTCTAAAAAAAAAGTGAGAGATTCAACCAGTGAGAAAATTTATCCTCCTTCTATGATGTAGTTTACTTTGAGTTCAGGGTTGAAACCAAAAGTTCTCTTTTTTTTGGAGCAGTTGATTTCTACTCATTTTTATGCGGTAAAGGCAGGGGAATACCTACTTCCAGGAGACCATCCGGACTCCCAGATATTAAACCTTTTGTTGACATTTGACAAAAGCACCTTCTTACATATTTCACATGGGTTTAAGTTGCTTCAGCTCCTTTAGAGTTACCTTTGGCCTCCTTACTGCTAATGAACTCTCCTTTCATATCATCAGGTGAATGAGCACATGTTGAAAGATGTGTAGCTGCAATCGTTTAGATCCTGGCTTTAACCTGTTTTTTTCTACTCTTTCTTCTTATTGAGTCCTTGTTTAGCACCGCTTCTTAACAAGCATCTGGCATCTTAAGATCACAGCTCTATTTACATCACCATGAAAAGACTAATGTGTGGACTGTTCACCTGTCAGATTGCTCATGATCAAGGACTCCCTTTGATTCAGTTATAAGACTGAAGGGCTCTAAATACACACTTTTTTAGCTTCTTATTTGTAAAATCAAAGGGTAAAAATATTCTCTTCAACCTAAAATATACGGTATGCTAATTTTGAAACTCCCAAACTGTAGAAGGAATTTGGGAGTTTTTTTCAACCAAAAGCAATGAATTTCTTGAAAAAATAATAAAAGTGTTGTATTTTCTTTGTGCACAGCACTGTGCCGGAGGATGGGGCAGAGATCTTTCTGAGTCCTGCAGTCACCTATGGTCCTCCAGGCCTCGACCTGTCCTGCCCAATAGCCATGACCATAGCACATTGTGCCGAGGTCGCTGCTGATAACTGGAACATCAGGTTAAAGAGACAAATCCAGGACAGGTGGGAGGTGAGTCAACCCTTTTTAACTTCTCCTTGAGTACACAACTGATTTCATTTCAATACTAAAAATTGTTGTGTATAAATCTACAAAAGATATTTCAGTTTGGCCAGATTTTAAAATATCCTCAGTGGAGAGTGTTAAGTCTCGTCTCAAGACCCACTTTTACTCTTTGGCTTTTCACACTGCATAACTGTGTCTGTGTCCTTTTATTTATTCATTTTAAGCTCTTCCTGCTTTTTTTGTGTGTATTGTTTTTTTTTGTTTGTTTTTTTTTTATGTAAAGCACATTGGAATGTGCTATATAAATAAAGTGGTTTGGATTGGATATTGTTTTTGAGTCTTTAAATAAAACTATTAACATTCAAAATTATTTTCAAATCAGATAGTATTGATAGCTTTTATTTAAAAATAGGGCTCTAACAATTACGGATTAATCGGGATTAAACGATTATTGAAATAATCATCAACTAATTGAGTAATCATGCCTTTAGCTGACAGAGCAACCCACTAAGAGCAGTAATTATAATAAGATTAAGAAAAAAATCTATAAATATTTAGCATTTAAGATTAAAAAAAATGTAGCTGTCATTATGCTCCATCCAGAAAACCTCAAGTGGAAAAGTTTGTTTTGTTCTTAAGGAACATTTGGCTATCTGATTATTAATTGATTAATCCAAAAAAGAATCAACAGATTAATCAGTTTGCAAAATAATCGTTAGTTGCAGCCCTAGTTAAGAACAACAAATGGAAAAAAATGCATCCATACTTGTGAACCTGAAATGAATTTCACTGCTCCAGTGTAATCATTCTTCAATTAGTAAGTAACCAATGCAAAAAAAGAAATGTTTTTGCATTTTTCAATCAAATGATAAACAATATGTATGAAAATATAAATTTAAACTATGTATGTTGATTACAATGTTAATTCCATCCTTGATGGATTGAGGAATTATAAGACGGGGTTCAAATTAAATTTGCCAACAGAATTAAACATCTAAAACACTAAATCACACTTTTATCTATTAGCTGTCCGCTTGCAGCCAAAAATGGAGAAAAACGGCCAAGTGCACCTTTTAAAAGATGCAGGACCTCACTCCTCTAAATGCATTAGAGTGTTATTTCAGTGATTGCCTGTGTGACTTTCTTCTCACATCTAGCTCTTAATAAAATAACAGCTCTAAAAAAAGTCCTTCATCTCTGCCCTATAGAGTAAAGGAGCACTTAGACACCTGCTTTCATTCTATACGGCCGCTATTCTTCTACTCATGCTTTCTCTGTATGTGAGGTGCTCTTTTAATGTTTAAGTAACCTCATCAAAAGCCTTTAGAGACCTCATCAGGTCACAGCAACCTAACAGACAGTTTTTCCCTGAACTGTGTGTGTGGGGGGCTGTGACTTTTCTTACCTGTCCTTTCACTCTGTGTGACATTTGCACAGATGTAATTTTCCTGAAGATGTGTTGCACAAAAGGAAGCTATCAAAATAGCCATCTCTGATGGGTGCTATAGGCTGACATAGAATAGGGAGAGGTGTGACACAGACAGGAAGATGGAGGTTAAGACAGGGTATATATTCTCCAAATGTAATGCTGTGGCCCATCTCTGTCACAGAGAATTAATGAGCCCTTTATCTCAGGAACGGTGCTCAGTCAAATCCTAATCTCTAAATTAGCGATATAATGAGAGATGAAGGTCTCTTTCCCACTCTGTCCTCTCTTTCCTTTACCCTCACTCTTCTCTTTCACCCTGTCTGCCTCTAAGCGCCATTCCCATTTAAGCTTTCGCTTCTTTCCACTTTTTTGAGTCTATCATTTCTCCCCCAGACGCCTGGTGGGGATGAGCTATATCATAGATATCCGTCATGTATGCTGCATCACTAATGGGGCCTGGGTGAAGAAGCTGTAGGCCACCAAATTACTCTCCTTTGCTTTATATGGCACAGTCAGGCCATATGCGGAGGGGGCTGCTGGGTCGCAGGTATGTTAAGAGGTGATTCAGGGAGAATTTAGCACACGATGAGGAGCAATTGGCCATTAGATACAGCTGCCCCCTGCTAATCCGTTTTGTCAGTGTTACCAGCTCCCCATCTGTTTAGAGAGATGTGTCATTATTCATTTGGCCTCTTTTTTTTTAGCTTTGTACAGCCCCTGATCCAAGGTTTCCTGGGAGGTTTATAGGGTGTGATCTGCAAATTACACCAATGATTATGGAATTATAAACTTGGTTTACAACAAAGACGGTAGAATACACTGTCAGAAAATATACTGATGGAAACAGTATGGCTTGCAAGAGTGTTTACATGTTACAATTACAATCCTCGATGTATTTTGCTGGATATGTATGCAAAGAGCAACACAAGTCAACTGGTAAGAAGCATAATAAAAGGAAAGTTTTCTATTAAAAGCTTAACTCTACTCCATAGACATGCATGTATATATGCAGCCTTCCATGGTCAATCATTTGTAGAACTAGTTTCCACATCTGAAATTCTTTTAATGTCCCTTAAAATAAACGGAATATAGGTGTAAACTGTTAAGGCTGGCAATTACACAAGCCTGAATATTTTTTATTTTTTGTTAAATGTAAAAACATTTTCCTCTGAAAGACGTGTTTTTGGTCAACTTTGAAACTAAAGTATGTGACCTCCAATGTCTCTGACCCTAATTATAAATTAAAGGATTGGTGATCTTAAAAAACACAGCTCCACTGAATATCTTGCTTAGGACTCTTATACAAATACTATAACCATGTATAATAATTATTTTTATTATTACTACCATTATTATTATTATGGCTTTTTCTAAATCTAAAATATCCTCTTCTAGAGTACAGACCCAGATAAGATATGTGCTATACCCTTTACAGTACTGCTGTTTTCTGACAGATTAGACCTAATTATTATTTTTATTTTGTTTGTTTGTTTTTTCTCTTTGTTTTTCTCTGTTCCTCTTTGTAATACTATTTCCCTGTTAATCTGTGTTTAAGGCAATAAAGCTAAAAAAAAAGAAAAGAAAAAAAGAAACACAGCTGTATTAAAAGAGTAATTTTGACTCTTTTTAGAGAGGACCCACTAGGGGTCGTCCTACATTATGATGCTGCCACCACTTTGCCTCATAAAGAGATAATGTGTTCAGATCATTAGCTTTCTGCAACATACAAAGATATGTGCTTTTGCCTAAAAGTCCAAGTCTAAACACAAATGCTAGATATTTTTTTTTCTCTGATTTTTATCTGCCAATAATTTAAAGACTAGTTCGATATTTTTTATGTTAATATTGCAGTTATAGGCTACTTTGTGTCATTCAATCATAAAATAAAATAAAATACTCTTTCAAGATTGGGTTTGTAATGTTACTATATATAAAATACATAAATTACAAATATATATATATAAATATGTTCTATTAATTTAAACATCATAAAAAAGGAAGTATTAACTTTAAAACATTATTTCTGTTATGCAGCTGTACCAAGTTATCTCTTCTGTTTCTCTACATCCATAGGAAGTGATGTCGGTGGATGAGGAGAGCACATCCTGCTACTGTCTGCTCGAGGCCCAGAGGTGCCACTTGCTGTTGGAGCAGCCGGGTCGTTACGCTCTGATGGGGGAGGCGCTGAACCAGGAGGCAGCCAAGCGACTCAGGCTTGCCGTCTTTGGCAGTCCAGATCCAAGTAACTCCCTGGGTTTCTGTCTCAGGGTGTACTGCGTGGACGACACTCCCTATGCTTTTCAGGTATCAGGGAAGAAATATAATATATACCACTATACTAATCCAGTACTGATTTACGTACATATTTGTTAAGAATATAGAATTTGTTTCAGATTTTCTACAATTTGACATAGTCAGTAACTGAATAAGTTAAACAAAAGACAAATCCAACTTTAACAGATCAGTAAATTTCTGCTTGGAACTTATCCATCTTGTTTTTTTTGTAAAGAACAGGCTTTTTTTTATATATTAAAAAAGGCTTTTTTTGCTTTTTTTTCTCCTTCATATTATAAGGTGTGCTCAGGTTAAAACTAATGAATTGATTTTCAAAGGTCATCACCCATTTTTTCTTAAAGTAAACCCAAACTCCAATATGAATTAGTCACACACCAATTAGCAATCATCACAGCAGATGTGTAACCTGGCTTTAGCAGCTTATTTACAGCTGTTAAATTATCTCCTGCTTTCTGTGGTCTCATAATTGTGTTAGAATTTGGCTGAATTCATCATAAAGCCAATCTTATTATATTATTCTGCTTCTCTTCAGGAAGTAAGATTGGGCTTACATTTTAGATTTTAAATGCGATCACTAAAGACTGCAGAGTTGGTGTGCCGTATTGATACTTTTAACCTTTTTCAGCTCATCACCCAACATAATCATCATTAACCTCAATAAAAAGCACTTACCCTGTTATTGAACCTATGCTTACCTGTTGGATGGTTGTAAGAAAATGCTAAAGGTGAAGAAATGTTTTAGGCTGTGCTATTTTTCTCTGCTCCTCTCTATTATACCTACAAACTCAGCTGGAATCGCTCCCTGCCTGTTATAGGGACTTGCAAAACAACACCATAGTATCGGCCTGTTCCTCAAAGATTACAAATTAGAGGCGCTAAATGCTAAATGCATGCATATTTTTTTTACATGTGCAATAAGCGAGCATGTTGCGGGTGACCTATAAATATTGTTGCGTAAATTTTAAGACGTGCAAACCAATTTGGTTCTGCCCATGAAAATGAGCAGATTACGTGTTCGATTGAAAAGAGTCGGCCTTCCACACACACACTCATGTCTCTTTGCAGACTCTTTTAATATTCTATTTCTTTTATAAACAGGCAACAACTATTTTAAAGTTCAGTCATTGTTTTCAGATTTGGTTTAATTGTTTACTGTCTACCAACCTGCTGCATTTGTTTCTGCCAGCTTCTGCGTAGATTTTATTTCTTTGTCAATGTTAGTCTACTATTGTCAAAATTATTTTTGCACATGTACCAAATATCTCTGAATCCGCTAGATTTGTATTAATGCA
This sequence comes from Cyprinodon tularosa, assembly GCF_016077235.1. Classification (NCBI taxonomy): domain Eukaryota; kingdom Metazoa; phylum Chordata; class Actinopteri; order Cyprinodontiformes; family Cyprinodontidae; genus Cyprinodon; species Cyprinodon tularosa. Next base: position 356,088 of record NW_024039508.1, on the reverse strand, counting down.
ACAATCACTGCAGATATTTTTGCATATCAGTTCGCTCCTCACTTCCTGAATGACTGATAAAACATGCAAAAACTGCGACCAAAAATTCATTTCTGATTTGGATAATGGCTTTGCACATGGCTTTGGCGTTTGGCTATTAGAATGCGATCTTGCATATTAATGAAAGTAAACACACAAAAAAGATTTTCATACGCTGTCTGTTGAACTGCAACCGCAAATCACTATTTATGTTCTTTGAAGATCTGCTTTGGACATACAATCACATTTGCACCAGTTTTAAGACAAGCAAAGCCTCTGAAGATCAGGCCATAAGAGCATTAGACTTTGACTTCATTAATTTAGTTTACAGCAATGAAGAAGGTATACATGGTCATTAACATGACATAGCAAATACAAATATTTGTTTGCATACAGCCAAATCTGTCTCTGCAACCACACACACAGTAATAACAGGTTTAAAGATTAAAACTTATAGACCCATATTCCTGGTGACACCATCCAGCTTATTCTAGAGAAATATGAGTTATTCCAAGGCCTGAAGAAACATACTCTCCCTCCAGAAAGTCTGGATTTGCCCCATAACCAATTTGGAAAACATGACCCAAAACAAATATTAAATACCAGAGAAATCATGCCAAAAGCTGCTCAGCACTTAAAAAGGGTTTTTAAAAACTGAATCCAGGAAGTGTTTTTCCTTTGATCATTGAAGAGGTTATGAATAATTTTAATGCAGTATTTCTTTTTTTTAGGTAAAGGGATTTTTTTTTCTACTATTGATGCCAATTGATATCACTTGTGCATGTTATTGTGTTTTAAGAGAATATTGTCCTATTTTCTTTTAGAAATAAAGCTCTTGTTATAAGAGATGTAGGAAATATTAACAGGAATATTTTGGCAAATTAGGTAGCAAATATCCTGCAAATATTTAAAAATGTCAAAGAATCTGCAGCAGCTGCCTGCCTTAACGGCAAAGCTGGGCTATGATTTACCTTAGGCTGTATATTGTTTTAAATCTCCGAAATGCAGAGGGATATGCAGTATGTGGCAGTAGTATAAGGAGCTGAACAAGAGATTATATCTGGCCTTGACAAAAATAGTTTCTTGTTTGCTAGAAAGGATGGAAATCTTACAAGAAGCAGCAAGAAGCAAGAAGTATCTATGCTAAAAAAGGAAATCTCTAAATAAAAAGCAGATGCTTTTATTGGTAACTATGTGCAGGTGAGTAAAAAAAAAACAACAACAAAAACAAGCTATAGGTATGAAACAGGCTCTGCAGAGTAAAGTCTCAACTCTTGCAATCAAACATTCATAAAAAAATTACTTTACAAGGTTAACAAGCCTTTAGCAGACAGAGCAGTAAACAGATGTAAACAGAGTGGGCATCTCCAGGGTTAAGTTATAAAATCCCCAAAACATTTTATTACACTGCTTCATACAAATATTAAAGCATTTCCTATCCAAGCTAAAAATATTAACCTTGAGCCTGTGCTCAGAGGAGCCCTTAACGCACCATGAATTTCACATATGTGCACAAATACCCCTGAAAACAACCAGTATTGGTTTGTGTCTGAGCCACATTGACCTGCTTTCATGTCACCACATTCCTTCTATGAGTGAACGTATAGCTTCTCTAAATATTTACAATGTACAATGTGAGTTTGACTAATGATTTGATGGTTTCGGCCATGTTTCTGGTGACTTGCTAGAAGAAGTGCAGCCTAAATGTGTATCCATCCATTGAAGATCCACTTGTTTAGTAACATTGCCACTGGGAGATGCTTGATGACGAGGAGACAAAGAAGGACTTTTAATTACAAAGACAACAGATGCTCCAGGGTGGCTTCTCTGCCCTTTATATGCGTAGTTTAATTTGCTCTCTGTTAATTAAATGTGTTTCCGTGACAAATTCCATGTGTAAAGAACTTGAACACATTAAAATGAGGCACAGTCTGACATGGAGCAGCAGTTCATCGCTGCATTCTTTAGAGGAGAAATGTGAAAACATAGTTCTTCTTCTTCTGCTACACAAGAAACACAAAGAGCTTTTTCTAGATACAATTCTTTTAAGTCAGAAAGAAGTGTAGCAGTCGTCCTTTGAAAAAGTCCTGTTAGTTTTTTCTAGCTTCCTCATTTTCTACATCAGTATTGGCTTCATTTGAGTGAAAAAATTGCTAGTCCTCAATGAGTAACTGGATGTAAGTGCTGGGAGTCAACTCACTCTACTTCTCCATCACTGACACGTGGTTATTTGCTTTGTTTTGTTTTTTTTGTTTCTTTTTTTTGCTTCCCTGATTTTGTTTTCCTTTGTCCTTAATGCAATAATTTCCCCTGTGAGCTTGGAAATCGATAGTTAGCCTGCACATTTAGCATAGTCCTCTTTTTCCCCCCAGAATTTCCTGCAAAGTACACTTCACTGCTTCATTCTCCATGCGTGAAAAAATCATATGGACATTAACTAAAGTTAAACTTGTTTGTTGAACCATTTTCCTTCTGTGTTAAAACACAGACTGTTCCATATAAAGCATATACATGTGTGTTTTAGTTCATTTGAAACAGAGGTGTCAAATAAGAAAGTACAAGTAATTCATTACCTTACTTAAGTAGTTACTATACTTTACTGGAGTAGTTATTTTTCAGACAACTTTTTACTTTCTGCTCCTTACATTTTAAAAACAGACTCGTTAGTTTTGTTCATTTAAGTTCATTTTTGTTATGGCCTGTTGATATTTAAAGAAAAAAAATCAATTATAGTTTGACTCAGTGCTGCACCAATTTGTTGTTCGCCACATACTAAAATAAATAGTTTTTAAAGATTATGCAAAGTCATATTTGACATCATCAGTTAAAACTAAGAAAATTAAGTATAAGGAAATTATTATCAAGATTTGTGGGGAAAAAATCCTTTAATAAGGTAGTGCAGTAACCAGTATAAGAATTAAAGCATCTGTCCTTAACATTTTTCTTGCGTTGCTTTTTCTTTTATACTTTAGGTAGTTTTAAAATAGTACTTTTACACTTTTACTTGAGTAAAAAGCCTAATTTGATACTATAACTTCTACAAAGGTGTTTTTAAACAGTAGGATTTATACTTCTGCTTGAGTAATAAACATTATTACTTTTGACACCTCTGATTCGGAGTACGTTTCATATGATAAAACCCACTAACTGAATGACTGAGTACGAAATCACATCATTCATCATAAAAACTGTCAGGATGCCTTTCTTCTGTGCTGCTTTTTCCTCCAGCTCATACATCCAGCCCAAATCTGCACTATAGGTAGATTTAGGTAAATAAAATAATATTATTCTCTTATGTGACTTAAGTACCTGAAGCATCAGAAACTGGATATATTTAAATTGGTTTTAATTACATTTTAAACAATAAAGCTCCATTTAAAGTGTAACTGAAAAATTCATAAAATAATATTAGAGTTCATTGGTTTGATATCTATATACTGGTTTAAATTAAATGGTTAATGGCTCTCAGGAGACTTGACTAAAGCTCTTTACACTACATTCAGTCATTCACCCACACACTCACACACTGATGGGGGCAAACTACATTGTAGCCACAGCTGCCCTGGGGCTCACTGACAGAAGCGGGGCTGCCGTACACTGGCGCCACCGGTCCCTCTGACCACCATCAGTAGACAATGCAGGCGAAGTGTCTTGCCCAAGGACATAACGACATTGAAAGCCAGAGCTCAAACCGACAACCCTATGATTGCAGGGCAAACTCCTGCACAAGACACCACTGCCACATAGCATTTATATTAAAGATCTCACAAAGTAAAATGGTCAAGGAATTACAATTTATTAAGACATTCAGACCATTTCATCCAGCTAATTTATAACTTGTAAAATTTTGCGAAAATTTAAATTAACTGAATCAAGAACTATGACTTTTGACATTTTGTGTACACAGAGTGTATAAAAAAGGGAAATTTTGTTTATTACAGCTTTCCAGTCAGTAAATGAACATTTCCATACCATAAAGTGAGGCAGTGATCAAATGTATATAGTGTGGGAGAAAAAACATGGTGCAAAAAAAAAAAGGAAGTTTAGAGCATTAATATATGTATATGGTGCAAATATGCAGTGTTTTGGGTTGGTGTTGCTGAACTGTTTTTCAACAGTTGCAGGATCCTTGGACCTGCATCGAATGCTGCCAAGCCTCTTCCCAGAGGGCAGCAGGGAGAACAGTGCATGGTGGGGATGTGAGGGGTCATTAATAATGTTACAGGCTCGGGCAGGCAGCGCCATGATGAAATGTCTTTTATGGAGGGAAGAGGAGCCCTATGATCCTTTCTGCAGTTCTCACTACTCTTCTCACTTTGTTCCAGTCTGAGGCGCTGCAGCCTCCACACCACACAGTGAGGCAGCTGGTCAGAACTCTCTCTATGGTGCTTCTGTAGAAGGTGGTGAGGATGGGTGGGGGCAGGTGGGCTCTCATCCTCTGCAGGAAGAACAGGCAGATAGGAACTTAAATTAAAACAAGGAATGCAAATCTGAACCAGATTTGTTCAAATCAAAATAATGCACAACCCTTTTTACAGTTATAGTATTCTATTTAACTATTTAGCCATTTTAGGCAGAATTAACCATCCAAATGTTAAAACGAACAGTTGTGAATACCATAAGTTCAAGTATTCATCAATAAACAGACTGAGACTGTGAAAAATAAGGCATGTTAAATCAGTGAAGATGTTGAGACAAGTGGAGTAAATGCTAAATAATCAGGGTGACATTCTTCCTTTAAATATTCTTTCTCTAAAACATAAATATAACCCCTAACTGAAAAAAGGAACAACAACAACCAGTATTTAATTTGATGTTAAACCTTGATGTCACAGACAGCCTGCCTGTCAGATGATGTCAGTTTGAATAGAGTACTCACATATCTCACATACCTCATCTGGTTTCAGCCCTTGCTGTCAACCTCTGAAGAGGTTATGAGGATCTATCTGCCAAACATTTTCCACATGCAGAAAGGCTCAGCCAGCCAGCTGCTCCAGTCCTCGAGGGCTGGTGTCCTGCCGCTTTTAGAAGAATCCCTGATCCAACACGCTTGAACCAAAAAGCTAAAATACCTCATCTACATGTTGTTAAGATCCACAGTCCTGCTAAATAAAAAAAATAATCCATTTAGATGATGAGGTAGAGACATTATCTAAAAGTTGGACGCCAGGCCTTGAGAACTTGAGTTTATCAGCTGTGTTTAAAGTCAATGAGTTTATTAGATAGCTTAAAGATTCTGGGAGTTTAATGAAATTATCTATATTATCTCTGATCTACTGACTGAAAACTTACTAGAAAATGAGCGATGGCCATGTTTGTCTATTGTTAGTTCAGTCTAATTCATCTTTGCCCACTTCTAGCTGGTTAAATAAGTCTCCTAGATCACTTCCAAAATTCTTGCTGACTTTATGTCATTATGCTGGGCTGTTAGTTTAGCACTGGCGTCTACCTACAGGATGGGAGATGAGTCATCTTCATTCCTTAGAAGATTTAGAAGTTAAAGCATCAGGAAGCTTTAAAGTACAGCTTAATCAAAAGTAGGGCAGAGAGGATGGAAACCCACACCTGCAGTATGCTGTTTAACTTAAATAAGCATTATATCCATATAAATATACTACCTGACAGTAGATCAGGAGCAGATTTTAGAAAATGCCTTTGAGTCAGGTACATATTGATAATCAAGCATTTGGAAAGCTGCATGAAAATAACAAAATACATTAAGAACTGTAACTCCTATAAAGAAGGGGAAAGGTTGTAAAATTAGTACAAATAAATTGCTATACTGCGTGCACCAGGATATAAGCATAATGCATTGCTTTGATTGCTGTTTGAAACGTTATTGGAGATAATTTTATGCACTAATACGTAGTTTTTTTTATATAATCGCTCATGCAGCAAAAAGTTTGTAGCAAACAGCTAGTGTTAATTATTAGTAGTTAGCTATTATTTTTAATAAATGACCAAAGTAGCTTTCAGTATTGATTCTCTCTTCTACAGTAAAGGTGTTTAATGTAGACCACCCTTTATTCATACTGTACTAAAAGTCGCTGCCTTTATTTAAATAAATTATTTGAGGTATCTTTTGTACCTGTTGAGAAATCTTGATATAGAACTCAAAAAGAAGAAAATGAAGCATTGGGGGTTTGTTTGAGTTAATTTTGCCTTTTGCTCTTAATTTGCTAACATCACCTGCAGGTTTGTCCATTGTTCTCCTCTCTCTGTGGCCTCCTTTGTTCTCTGTCAGATTATTGTGTCCTCCTTTGGTTGTAATCCTGGGAAGCTTTTAATTACTCTCAACCGCTCTGTCTTTGTTGTTTTTTTGTGATTGTCTGCCATAGAAGAAGCTTTGTTTTTCTCTTCTAAAGACAAACTGCCTCAGCTTCCGTCCACCTGCCTCTAAGCCGGCATTTGGTTATTTCTTCTTGTAGTAGACCTGTTTCACTGCAGCCATTTTGACTGGAAAGAGAGTGGCTACTTTTTACTCGCCTGTTTCTTTACATTTATGTTTTAACATGTAATTGTGAAGTTATGTAAAAAACTTTTTACATGTTTTTGTTCGCTCCTGACATTTTTTTATCAAGTTTTTTATATATATATATATATTTATGATTAAACAATACAAACACCTGTACATACATACATGCATATATAGGTGCAATTAAAGAAATAATTCAACTTTTTTATACTGTTATTTTTCTCTTTCGTGCTTTCTGCCGATTTTTCCCAGCCACCCATAAGAAATTAAATAACAAGCTTAATTGTTATAATCATGTTCACCTTTATTACTTGCAAGCTATTTAAAGTTAATCTGATTTTCAGCACATAACCACCTTAATTGTTATGAGAAATAAGGTTACCCCTGATTCATCTGTTCGGTTCAGAGTAATAAAGCATTATTTTTCATCTCAAACATCTTTCCTTCAAAAGATTGTTTTTTTATGAGAAAATATAACTAGCTGCATCTCAGTCAAGAGGTGAATGTTCAACCCACTCAGTTCACCAAGATGTTAAAATTGATGGTAGGTGCATTAGTGTCAAAAATATACTTATGTAGCTAAAGGGTAGCTGAGCTGTCTTTTTTTATATTAACTATAGCTACTGTTTAAAACAAATCTAAACAAGTTTGTTAGTCATTAGCAAAGGGTTTTGATTGACAGGAAAACATTTGCATGAAAAGCTTGAGTTTTTACTTGATGTAAACACAGTTAATGTCAAGACTAAAGGATTCAGCTCTTAAACTCTTTCCACTATTTCCAGTCAGGGATCAGTCTCCAAAATAAATGTTTTATTTTATTTTTTTTACTATATTTAGATTTCTGGAATCTCCCATATATTTTACTATATAACTGCAAACAGGACTTATTATGGATATCGCTTCTCCTGCTTCTCTTCTATAAAGGCCAGATTTGTTCACCGAGGCTTTAGATCTCTGCAGGATGTCCAGAGTTACGATGGGCTTCTTGGCTGCTTCTCTGATTAAAGCCTTTTTTTTGCCCCGCCTGTCAGTTTAGTGCGCAGCCATGACTTGATAGCTTTTCAGTTGTGCGATACTCTTTGTGTTTTGATACCACTCTGTGGTGTTCAAAGCTTAACAATCGACATCTCCTAATGTTTCCTAATAAAACCTGCACAAAAGTGGTACATTTATACTGATATGAAGTTAGACAGAAGTCAAGTTTTGAATCACTTGCTGACCTCCGATAGAAAATTGCAATGCTGGATGGATTTATGGGGTTTCAGAGTATAAAAGACTAATTATCGACACGGGCTACGTTTGTTATAGTTCTAAAATAAATGGAAAGCGTGCATAATTTCCTTCTGCTTCACAACATCCACTACTTTGTCTTTGTCTTTCATATAAAACCTTAATAAAACACATTGAAGTATTTATTTGTAATGTGGAATTTTAAAGTGGTTTAAAAACTTTGGCAACTTTTGCAAGTGGATGTTTACACTTTTACCTTTCTATTTCCCTCTGTCTCCCTCAGTTTGTGCCCCAAAGACAAAAACCTGTTTGATTCTCTTTTTCTTATCAGGAGGTAGTCGTAGGGGAGCGCAGAAGAGGTGGAAGGCTCCTTGAAGAACCTAAAAGGATGCTGTTTAAGGGAAACACTTTCAGCCTCCAGGTGTCCATCCAGGACGTCCCACGGTTACTGTGGAGCATCAAGCCTTTTACCACCTGCCAGGTTAGATGCTTTTCTGTCCTGTGCCGGTTGGTAGAAGCAGCATGAATGTTTGCAATGACTTAATCAGTGTATATACCCAGCTTTGAAGTGGTCTGGTGCTTAAAAAGAAACGTCTCACCCTCTCTTTCTTTACTCCCTTAACTTCATCGGCAGCTTCACTCTTCCATCAGTCTCCCCTTTTCTTGCCTGGTCACATCAAAGCTAAAGGGCAGCAGCTAGGGCGCAGTAGGAGGCAGGCTATCTCACCCACACATGTACCATTACAAACTTAATTATGACTACCATGGAGAATAACACACACTTACACACACATACTGAAATATATCATAGTCATCTTCCTAGGGGTCTTCATGCTGCATGTTCTGTTCTGCCCTGTGATGTTTATCCCACCAGCGACATCTTATTAGCAGAGTTAGCCCACCATAGCACCTTCAGAATACCAACAAGGATCTCTAAAGAAAAATCTCCCAAGCAGATGGGTGCAGACCCTAATTCAGACATGACTGCCATCTAAAGCAGGCAGTTATAAGTGGATGTCCTTTCTGATGACTCTGAAGAGTAGATGATTCATCTGTACAACTGCGTTTTGACCTGTTCTCGCTGGAACACTGTCTGGGTCATGCGGTACTGAGTAATGGAAGCTGAAATGGGTGCTTCAGATTGCATATGCTCAGCAGATGTGGCTTTGGTTTCTAATGCTACAACATTTGAGGTGGAAATGCAGAGCAAACTGTGAGCGTTAAAGGATCTCTAGCCTAATTCTATAATCACGTCACTGATCCCTATCTAAAGATCGGCATTAAGCTACAAGCTTAGCAGCAGGACTGCAGAGAAGAGAGAACCAATAAGACAATAAGTCCTAAAACTAATGCAGCTCAGTAAAATAATGTAGAGTTTAGAGGATAGCCCAACACTAACTAGATCTGATTTTTGTGGACTTGGTTCTGTAAAACTATTAAAAGTAAAAGTAACATCTAAAACTACATATTTTTCTTCGTAAGGTGTTACAATTTAACATCTTATTTCATTTTATCCACATTTTCCAAAATACTTTTTTAATTATCCTGTTTTTAAGTTAAACAATATTCCGTAGTATAAATAGGTATAAATATTCCATGAAACAAAGCTTGATTTATGAAAAACCCAACTTCTGATTGAGAAAGCTGACAGAACATGACATTCAGGTCATGATGTGTATTTATATTCAGAAGTAAGGAAATAATGACAAGAAAAATAACTTCTTAACTACACATTCCCACATGGATGAGCACAGCATGATTAAAAATTCACATGACTGGGATTGTGACAAATCAGGCTAGTTTATTCTGCCACTATTCACTTCAGGCCAATTCTGAACAGGAGTAAAAGAAATAATAATTTTAATGAAAATGAAATGTTTCAGGTTCAAAACATTATTCCTTTTTTTATCTGTTTTTGACTACATCCTGTTGATTTTTTTGTCGTTCTATGACCAAAATGTTTTTACTTGTTGGGTTTGATGCATTTAATAATTAAGTAGAATACTTCTGGTGTTTTCTAAATTCAGACCAGAGCTGATTAAAAGAGCAATGATTGATTTTGATCATTATAAATTAATTAATTGGTGTCTATATGATACAGCAAAATCATGTTGATGAACTATAAGATAACTGTGTAAATTTACAGTCATCCATTGCAGCCACAATAAAGGCTTAAACCAGAAGCAACCAGACTTTCACTTTAGAAATGGTGACACCTATGTCATCTCATACTAGAGTGGTTCTGTTTTATTTTGTAAAATTAAGTAATGTATTTTAAGTATATAAGTGTAGAAATATATTTTGATAATATTAGTTTATTTTTAGTACTATATATTCTATCTCTTTAGAAAGGATTCAGAACCTGCTGATTTAAAACCTGGCTTTTCTCAAAAAAAGGTAGCTTCTCTAGTTACTGGATAAAATCCTAACCGTTGGCTTTCATTCTGATGGGTGAAGCTTTTTGACTTGTTATCCATTGATTGGATAACAAGGATGCTCGATGACTCCTAATTAAGCATGTAAGCATCAGAGGGGCAAAGCCAGAATGAAAAAAACAAATGTCTCCTGCCGAGTTTAATGAGTTCTCCTTCTGCCCAGCATAATCCTGTCATCACCATGCTCATCCTGTCCACCCTCCGTCTCCCCTGTTTCTACAGGAGTTCTCCTTTTCTCAGGTGTGGGCCAGTAACCGGAGTCCCCTGCAGTGTGCCTTCTCTTTGGAGCGATATAACCTCTCCCCATCTCAGCTTTCCTGCAAGATCAGCGTGCGGCAGGTCACAGGAGAGGAGCAGATACTCCAGATCTACACATCTGTTGTGGAGGTGATTGGCTCTCATACATGCAGTTTTCTAAACTAAACTGCTCCTTTGTTTGTGAGAGGGTTTAGTTTGATGCACCAGCTTCTCAGTTCAGCACTGACTCTTGACTAGGCTGCTTAACAGCATTTCCTTTATGGCTTCACTTCCTGTTGTGCTTTTATGATAAGGCTTAGGTAGACCATTTTGTGGCTGATGGGACTAACTTAGAAACTTGGTTACATAGCTTAAATATTTCTTATTAACTATAGTTATCTTTATCTGATTTTTGTGATTGATTGTGACTCAATAGCAAAATGAAGAAAGCTGTAAGGGAGAAAATACTTCACGGCACTTAACGTAGATGGGGATAGGATGTCATGGTGTGTGAGCATACACTGCGCCTTATTTCTTGATTTGATTCAACAGCTTGCTTAATGAGCCTCACACGGAGCTTTTTATTTCTGGATTGCAAATTGTCTCGACGAGCCTTTTGTCCTTCATTTTCTCTGTTTCCTTCTCTCTCTTGCTACTAGAATGAAAAAGGAGTGGCCCCCTTTTTCACTCAGTCCGACTGCACCATCACCTCTCAGACAGGGTCAAAGGCCTTCAAAATCCCCCCATCCATCCGTCAGCGGATCAGCGCCACCTTTGACACGGCTAATGCCAACGGGAAGGACTGGCAGCTGCTGGCTCAGAAGCTCCACATAGACAGGTCTGAATTAAAGCCGTTCGTTTGATTCTGACTTCTCAGCTTCCATTTACATACTGCCGAGTCATCTCCACATAAGCTGGCCATTTTGTTTAAAATGATGGCGCAATGAGCACAAAGTAAGGTCTCCTCCATAAGTGTAACTGCTGTTTTCATTTTTCAACAGCACATTTAAGCTGGAATTTAAGCAACGTGTCAGACTCTATCTTTCATCGCCCACCAGCCTTCAGTTACAAACCACTTTGCTGATTTCATTATAGATCTAAAACATGCACAGAGAGGGGCAGAGGGGGTGGGGGGGTGTTAAGGCCAACTTTAGCACAATTTGAAATACAGTAGCTGTGAAGCAGATGCGGTGCCTTGCAGAAATCTGAGGAAATGTCTCTGACTGCTGACAGCACAGCCCTCTGGCAATAAAATGTGTTCATGTTAGCGCTTCTCATTAGCAGCATCTATGCACACGCTCCATCTTTCCACTCCTGCTAAACACTCAGGAGCTCGTGTCAGGTCAGTGTTGTCGTGGGCGGGGGAGGATTTTATTTATTTGGGGATGCAGTGATCTCTGTTTGTGCTTCAGAGGAGAAGTCAATAATCAAGTGCTTATTGCCAGAACAACTCTTAGATCTTTGCAATCGGCTCGCCAACAACGACTACAGGCTTTGTTTTTGTTTTGTTTTTTTTCTTGTTGAAGTATATGAGAGAAAAAAGTTAACAGAGAAACTATGCACCTACTATGCAATTAGGGATCTTTGTCTAAACGAGTCTGAATAGAAACATCTGTAGCTGAGAAATAGGAACGGATTTCCGAGTTTTTACTGCAGAGTCAAATATGCCAAAAAGCATGTAATAAGAATGTCTCTACCTACTTAAGCTGATTTCTGCAATTATTTCTCTGAGTGTGTGGGAACATAATGATATAAGGAGGGTGAGCAAGTGGAAAAGGAAGGATCAAAGGAGACAAAGCAGCAAGATGAAATGCTATTGCGATGAAACAGTGCCCTCTGTTGGAAGGATTTGGAAAGAGAATAAAGAAACGACTTCAAGTCTTCATTTTTTTATGCAAAAAAATCTTTAAATTCAGTTTATTGCTCCTATTCTTACCTAAGTGGTTAGTCTGTTTGAATAATCTTTGCTAAATTATGATTTTGTAAAGTAAAAGGATAGCATGTGCAGGCATGTTTCAATCACATGTATCAGAAAATTAAACTGATAAAAACACATTTAACATGTAAATGGACTAATCTTGAATCTTTTTATTTTAGCAAAGATATATAATGTCATATAACATAATTTTATTTGTTTCAAAGATGTGATGTGAACATATAGTATTTCTTAAGGTTTTATATCAGCATGAAAAAAAATGTATATGCAGTGCATCCAGAAAATTTACACAGCACTTATGTAATGTTATGTTACAAACTATTCAAAAATAGTATTTTTTTTAACCTAACAATACAAATACAAACCCTATGATAATGTGGAAAAAAAAATATTTGTATGAAGTTGTTGAAAATGATCCCCAATAGAAAACCAAACAATCAAAGGACATGACTGGAAATCTGAGAGACAGGATTGTCTTGAAGCACAAATCTGGGAAGGATACAGAGACTTTGCTTCTTCTTTAAAGGTTCCAATGATTCTTCAATTATTCATAAATGGGAGAAGGTGAGCCACTACAACCATTCTTATAGTTGGCTGGTCGACTAAAGTAAGCAATGTCAGCAAGAGAGGTGACAAAGTACCTGATTCCTCTGAGGATAGAGGTAGATACACCAGGCCAGTATGGTAGGTTGGACAAGCAACAGCTAATCCTTCATACTAAGCACACCTGTCTCTAATTTACTAAAATGCTCCCGATAGACCCTCAGACCATGACAAACAAAGTTAATTGACTGTCTCATAAGACAGCGATGCAACCCTTTAAGGGGAATGTTAGACATCATGTTTAAGGAAACCCGGTGCTGCTTATCACCAGGTGAAGCATGGTGGGGCCAGCATCAGGCTATGGGGATGTTTTTCAGCAGCAAGGGCTAGCAGAATATTCAGAATTCAGGAAAATGTGAATGCAGAAATGCACAGAGATATTTTGGTTGGAAACCTGTTCCAGAGCACAAAAGATCTCAGTCTGGAAGGAAACCCCAAAGGCTACAGCTGACATCTAAAAGGAGAGGATCAGAACCACTCTAGGAAGGTCCTGGAGTTTTAAAGCCCCACTATAGACTTAAAGCTATTAAACATCTGTAAAGAGATCTGAAAATGGCTCCTGTTCCACCTGATGGAGCTTCAGAATTGCTGCAAACACAAATGATCTTTCCCATCTTTAGCGGCACTACAACACACCTCTATTTTTTTATCCAACTCAAAGAGACAAATAATAAAGCAGCACACGATCATGAAGTGGAAAAAAATTAAGAAATGGGATTTATTTTTGTCTTTACAAATATGAATCTTTAAAGAGTTCTCGGCATTAGGAATCTGCCTCTGGTTCACCTAAATCTGGTGCATTCGCCTTTAGGTTTTAACTTCTCAGTTTTGGAACGAACCAAACCAGTCAAAGATTTTTTTTAAAAGGTCAGAGTTAAAGTTCTGGTTACATTTTAAACAGTTTTAAGTTTTATCTTAGGATTGCAGAAAGAAGAACTTTATCAACTAAAGAAAACTCCTAAAAAGTGTTTAAGACTTTTAGCTGGAATTGCTACAAAAAGGTTTGTCTATAAAGCCAACAACATAGATCAAATGTCTATAAAACCCCTAAGCCATTTTCCTTCATAGTACTTTGTTTTATGTTATCATATAAAATCCAATTCAATACACACAAATATTTGTGGTTACCACGCAACAAAATGTAAAAAAGAAAGATAACCCCTGGGGTATGAATACTTTTTTAAAGCACTGTATCAACTTAAATTGATTTTATGGAAACAAACGGATACAGACTTTGGATTTTCCAGCCGACATGCAATACATCTGCACCATATTGGATACAACTATTGTGGGGAAGCAGATCTTTTGATATGCAGAGTAAAATAATAAACAACAGCACTCTTATTTTCTTTAATGCATTAAAGTTTACAACACCCCTGGCAACCAGTGAGGGCTGTTCAGCATTGGAGTTTTGAATAATATGCATGCATACAAAGTAAAATGAAGATGAGATGAATTTCAATAAACAGTCATGCTGAAATGACTTGAGGGCATGCATCTTGTCAAAATAGGACAACCACATAATTAATTGAAGAGGCAGCACTTTGCACAGAATGTAGCCTTCAATAACACATATGGAGATCAAGCACAGAACTCTTCAAGTGATCTAAGATGTTATCTTAGAAGCAACATCAATCAGATGTAAAACCCACTGACAGCCAGATGTGCCTCAGTGAAGATTTCTCAGTTCTAGAAAGCTGAACTTCTAGGAATCAGTTGTCAGTGTGTGATGTTAGAGTGAGCATTAAACTGAACTCCAAGCTATAAATACATCACATGGAGGAACCTGGGGGTCAGTGCTGATACATCAATTTGCTGATATGATTAAAATCAATCTGCCTTGTGCTGTATTTGTTTGTTCAAATTTTTAAAGGATTTACATTATCAGCACTTGGCATAAATATTTATGACCCCTGACTCCCACATTTTGCCACATTACAACCACAAGCCTTAAAATACCTTATTGATCTCGTTGGGATTTAATCGGATAGATAGACCAACATGTGGTTGTCACATTGGTGGAATGGAATTGAAAAAAAACACAATTTCAGATTTTGTTTCAAATGAAAACCTGAAAGGTCCTGCATTCCTCCCTACTTTTAAAATCTGACTTTTGCTGAAATAACAGCTGCAAACCGTTAGGGAACCTTTGTCTGCCAGCTTTTCAAATCAAATCACTAAACACATCAGTCATTCTCCTCAAAGTAGCTCAACTTTTGTCATATTCGATTAGGAATGCTTAAAGTCAAAGGTTTTTTCAAATCTTACCGCTACATACTTTGACCACAGCCGGTCCTTGTAGCTCTGATTGTACGTTTAGGTTCTTTGTCCTGATTGAAGGTAGAACCTCAGTCCCAATATGAAGTCTTTCGCAGCCTCTGATAGATTTTCTTCTATAAATGTCCTAAATCTAGCTCAGCTTACTTTTCCATTGCGTGACACTTCCATCACCATGCTTCATAGTGGTAGAGGTGTTACCATTAATTATATACAGTTCTTGTTTCCACTAAACAATTTTTTTTGCATATTATTCCAAAATCCCCTTCTTCCAGATGTTTGCAGTGTTCCCTGCATTGCTTGTTGCGAACTCAACTTCTAATAAAACAATCTGTGGATCCTCAACAGTTACTGTTGGCTTCTTGGATGCTTTTGTTATTAATATGAGAATTATGTGGTACTTTGAATTCCTTTTTAAATGTAGTTTTGGCTAATTTAGAGCAAATTTTTATTTTACAAAAAAAAAAAAAGTAATTTTTTTTGCCTGTTGTTTTATAATAAAAAGTGAACCAGTTCAGTTGTATAGAAATACTGTTTGAAATTTCTGCTTTCATTTTGGGACCTAACATCCCCTTTTCTCTTTGTATTTATTTCATTGTTGCCATTTTTCATTGTCTATTAAACTCCTTATTATCTCTTTAGGTGTTTCCAATTTAAAATTACTTTTCTAATTTACATTTTCTGTTATCCGGTATTTAAATGTAACAATTTCTCTTCCAACCTGTAGGAACCTGGGCTACTTTGCATGCCAGGAGAGCCCATCCTCAGTGATTCTGAGCCTGTGGGAAGCCCAGCACCAGGACTCTGGAGACCTTGACTCTCTGGCCAGTGCACTTGAGGAAATCGGAAAAGTTCAGTCCCCCAGGGAAGCCGGCACCCTTGGCTGCAGTAAAGAAGACTCTGAACTGACGAGACTTGGGTAGGGAGGGTCTACAGCCGAGCAAGTCATGACAAACCTTTACTGCATGAACACCAGTGACCAGGTGTGCTGAGTTACCCACTGAGAGGAGGAGACTGTTACTAAAGGAACACCTCTGCTAAACCAAATGGTCCATACAGACACAACAAAGTCAAGAACGGATCAAGACATGAGTATTTGTGTTATAAGAGGCACTAATGTATTTTGGGAAAGGTGATCAGTAACGTAGTAAACCATCAATAATTGAGAATTATCCGCAAAAGCTCTAAATCTCAACTCAATCACTCATAGTCGGTGATTTTTAGATCTCTGTGTGAAGAGTTCCCTTCAGTTGGATGAAGTAGGTATCAAACACGTCTTTCTAGAACCAGATGTAATCAGATAATCAACAAGGCCAGTACAATAAAAAAGTATTCTCTCATTTATTTTATAGATTTCTGAGGAAACTTATTTTCTTCATTGTATATTTAATCGGTTTAAAGAAGAAAAAGTAAGACGTTTTTTCTCTCCATTCCAGAAGGTCAGAGACACTAACTGTGATTAGTATCTGAAAGGACACACGTCCACATGATGAGGAGATAATAGATGGATGAATCACGCTGATAGCTGTAATTTTAAGAATCAGCCACAAGCATGCAGGAACATTTTCAGCCCTTGCAGACAAAGAAAAATATCAAAGCAGAGGCCGCAGAGGAGGAACAGGCTGATCTGTGGCTCATCTGGAAATCCAGCCAGAGGTGAACCACATCCCTGCTGAGTTCAAGTAATCAGCATCTGGTTAATTTAAAGCAAATTCAATATGTGACGTGTGACTTCATCCTCCAAAGCCACTGCAAAGCCTTCATATTTCTGGTGTGTATTTCCAAGACCCCTGGGGCTTTTTTTTTTTTTCCTCTTTCCTATATGTTGAATTAAAATTTGGACTTTTGATGTGTGGCTTGAGTGGAGCAGCTTCTTCAGCATCCAGAGTTTATCAAATAGCCAGCCATCCTCAACTTCACCTTCTGTTGACTCAGCAAAACCTTCTTGATTTTAAAAAAAGGTCCCCACAGTCAGTGGCCCCAGGTGGCCCTAAGCTTAATAAAGCCACTTTTCCGTTGAATTCAATGTCGGGACTCCCTTCTCATCTGTTAAGTTAATTCACTTCTGGCCGACCAGGCAGCCCACATTACAGTGCAGCTAAGAAATCTGGAGGGACTTTGAAAACTGCTTTCAAATAAAAGATGAAACAGAGAGCCCCACAGAGTGCAATGATATCACACAGAATAGGTTCATAAAGTATCATCCAACCTTATTGGCACTGTTGGTAAATATGTTTAAAAAGCTTTGAAATCAATGTTTCTTTTATTTTAGCCAAACATTTCCACATTAAAAAGCAACTTAAGTTAATTAACGGAAAGAAAACCCCCCTAGGGAGTGAAATATTCTGTTTGTTTTTTTAGAAAACCAATAGGGTTAAAGACAACCAAGCCTGGTCCTCTGTTATGTTTTATTTGGATGGACGACAAAAGGAGATATCTTTGGATGTTTAAAGTTCATAAGCTTAGAGGGTTTCTCAGAATCTCGGAGCATCATACATCCTCCACTGTACTTAGTAACAGTCTCACAGTGCTAATCCACTTTTTATGCAACATAGAATGTTTCAGTAGAAAAAGCTCAGTTTTAGAGCAAACATGTTTCCAGCACAGTAAGTAAACAGAGATCTATGATTGTAATGGTAGGGCAGAAAGGTTATGTTCTTCTCTTTCAAATAGCTGCTTATCAGATTGTGTTTTTATGGGGACCAAGTGATTTCAACTCCAGTAGTTCTCAAACACAAAGCTTTGGAAATGCTTTATTTTTTTATGTCCATTCTCATCTTCCTCATTGTGTCTGGTAGCAAAATAATTATCCCAACAAAGGCCAGTGGCGGACAATAATCTTCTGCTGCTCAGTGTGTTTATATCCTGAGAAAACATGAATTTTCAAAAGTTTCTTGACAGTTTGATTAGCGTAAAAGAGTTTATTCCAGACTCAATCCCCATACAGTAGCTATGTTTATTTTACAGCCACTATTATAAGTATGAGCACATATGACACTATGGATTTCTCTCATTTTTCTTCCCTGAATGAATGAAATGAAGGACTGAATTTCTTTTGGAATTTTTATGTTGTTTTTTTTTGTTGTTGTTAGTACTGCAGATTTTTACCCATTTTTACCAATGTTGACAATGAGTGTGGAGCACTAGAGTTCAATGAAAAGCTAGGCAAATGAAAAAACAGGCCTTGATAACTCAGATAAGGTCAATTCTTTGTCACTTGCAGCTTTCGAAAATAACAGCTAACTTTTCACATTAAATAGATGCTCTGCATTCAAATCACTTTAGTTATTGCTTCAGGCTCAGTATAAAACCTTGGAAACCAGCAAACGATGATCTGAATCCCTTTAGGAATGTAAAAAGATCTTCAGATCTCTCTCTATGTAAAAACACGAAGATAAAAGGATCTATAAGACTTTTTTTTACCTTTATGTGAAGATAAAAACGGACCCGTTCCTTCATGGATATTGTAACTGTTTCTTGTCTCAGACGTGAAGACCAAAGCAGAATGATTTGGTTCCTTCGCCTCACAGGCAGGAAATTCTTGCTGATTATTTTTTTTTTATTTATTGAAATACATTGAGATATTCAGTTACACAAGAATGCATCTCATTCATCAACTGCTGAGATGTGTTTTCAATCAGGACTGTTTAAAGAAAACGACCCATGTGGTTCCCTCCAAGCCTATTCAGACGTTCAACTAAAGAACATTACAAAATTAGGACCTCATGCCATTAGTCTCTCCTACATGTCACTATGTAAAGAAATGTCCTCTAAGATCTGCTAATAACAAGTTTCTTTGTAAAATACCAGAAGGATCAATAGCCCTTAAAACTTGTATTTCTGACTATACAACTGGTTACTCATACAGGCTGTTATCACTGTGTTGCTGTTACAATTCTTTATGCTTTGTTGTGTAAGCTGCTCCATCTGCCTTTCTCCCTTAAAAAAAAACATTTCTTAAGCTGATGAATAAAAAAAACCTATACAGACAAATTTAACTGGATTAAAAATTGCACATAAAAGTGTAGTCAGTGTGATTTTAATAGCTTCCTAAATAAACTACATTTTTACATTACCTGTTGGGAAGAACAGCTTTATTCCAGGAAGAATTGGCAAAGAGCTATTAGCATATTATCGCTTATAGATGAATGGGTCCCAAAGCAAGCTGTCAGCAGAGGCTTTCTTTGGCAAATGATCTAAATGCTATAAATATTGTTGTGGAAAAAAAGAACAAAAAAAAAGTCATTGCAGCCAGAAGCTGAATTCATTATATATTTAGTTTCCTGGTCTGTTGCCCGAGAAATTCCAGCGACACATTTGTCATTTCCTGATTTCTCTCTTTTAAAGTGACACGACCGTCTCTGCTGAAGTACAATATATGCTTTGAAACTCCTGCAAATTCTTGGGTGAGAGACAATTTTTATCACTTTAGATTATGTATTAAATACCATATTGCATTAATAAACTTATTTGAGCTTTGGATTAAGTTGGGTTTTAGAAAAAGCTTCCAAGAAGCAGGCTTTGAAAAGTCCATTGGATGGGGCTACATGGTGAGAAAACAAAGAGAAAAGCAAAGAGAAGATGAGACTTTTGGTGTGAATTACTACATTTGTGAAAATGCCCTAAAATGTCCTTGAAGTGAGCAGCCAAATTGTATCTTTGCCGTTGTTCCTTAGTTATATTCCCAAAAAAATTGATATAACAGCTAAGGAAGACTGAAAGAAAACAATATGCACTAGAAGGGAATGCTGGGTTTCCCCCCAATGGAGATCAAGGATTAGAAAGCCATGGAAGGCTGCTGATGGTCTGCTGAGCAACCAAATCACTGGTTTCATTTACAGACGGGACTGTGTGAGTTGATGGAAATATTGACCTATAAAGACGGGGATGCATTCAAATTACACTGCTACCAATTCCAAGTCAAAGCCTGCCAAAAGACATAAATCTATTTACTACATTAAAGGGGGAATGATTAGTCCTATTCTTGCCATTTTCTGCAGCAGGCAGATCAGAGATGGCTCTGCGTTCCCCGGCTTATATGATGATTTCTAATCAGGGAGGAAGCCTCACCTTGCTATGCAGATCTATACCAAACACTAACAGCTCTCTGATTTATTCCACCGCTTAAATATTTTATTTACACAAGCTGCTGGATGTTTGGATTGTTTTGTTTAAATCAACATAGTTTGAAGCCTGTGTCAGTTTCCAGGGTAAAGCTCAGACAAAAAGGCATTCTGCTGCCAAATCCCACTCTGGAAACGTTTTTTTTCTGTTTTCACTCATTGCCCATCCTAAATCTTTTTGTTAATTATGTTTAGCAGCACATTCTGCCTCCGTCTGCATAAAGAAAAAGAAAGGAAACTTCTAGCTTTATAGTTACCAGTGTTCGAATTGTGCCTCTTCTTTGTGTGGGTTTAGAGTAACTGGGAAAGTCTGACCAGAATGTTTTTTTTTCTTACTCACCATATCCAAGAACCTAGGATGTTATATGCAAAAGCTGCGTCGTTTCTTGCCATGCACAGTGTTCACCTTAAAGCTACTGCAGAGGTGTTTCCTGAGAAAACTGAAGCATTTAAACCTGTTATCTATGATGCCAGGAACTTACGGCAGCAATGAGCCGACTGCAGATGACGCGGCCGCCTGTCGCCTGACGACGCTCAGCATGGCTGTCAGTGTCCTTCAGCTAAACTCAAAGAGTGTATCTGTGCGAGCGTGCAGAGGAAAGTTGTGTGTACATTTGAAAAATGTGTTCTGTGTCCTTCGAGAATCCAGCCTACAGTACTGCTAATATTTCAGCTTCAGAGTGTGAGATAATGTGGTTTATTTTCACAGCCTATCATGGTGAGATCTGCATCGCTTTGAAAGGAAAATAGAAAAACAGTGACTGCTTCAGTTCTACAGACATTTCACGTCGATAAAAGCATCATTGCAGAGATATTTTGTTGTTTCTACTACTGCCTTTTAAATATGTTTAATATATGAAATAAAAAAAAGGAATCTTTAATATTAAGGATTTAAAGATAATTATTTGCAGTTATATGTGTTTGATTTGAAGCATTTTATTAAAAATCCTGTACTGAAGATTTGAGTTAAGTTCCATATGAATGTTAATGTTGGGGAAAAGATTGATAGCCATACTGCTAATCAGTAGTGATGACTTCTTTGTCCTTGTTTTCTTTTTTTTTTTTCCTTTTCAAAGTTTTAAATTTTGATGCTGTATATATTGTATTGTGTTGAAATAAATATGCAGTGAAAGTGTTTTTTGGTTTTTCTCTCCCCTTGCTTTTCTCATACCCTGTTGACAGCTGCACCGCTAGCAGCTTTGCATTGTTTTTGCAAACTTCCAGTCACTTTCTAAAATATTTCCATACAGTAGTAAGTTAAACTACTGTGTCTTGCAAATCTTCCGCTAAGGTAATGGTTTAGTTTATGAAAGTTGACTGGAAACTGGGGTTATTAAGAAAAAATTCTAGCATTAAAAACAAAAAATGATTGCTAGATTACGGACATCCAAGATATTTAACACAATAAAAAAAAAATCGTATATTTTTAGAACTTTTTTGGCTTTAAATTACTTACCTAAACAGCAAAATGCTGCTCTTCCTTAACCTAGCTCTTTAATCATTGATAAAAATGGTACTACTTTAAGTGGAGATTAGATTTACACCTATTTCAATACAACTATTATTAATTTTCCACCTTCACTCCTTTCAAACTACATCTTCCATAATGCACTGCTACAGATCATCATGGCCCTGATGTGTTAGCTGATACACCCAGCACAACACACTCATAATGTGTTCACCAGTCCATGACTTTAACATGCAAAAGAAAGCAGACCCCTTACCCTGAAAACACTTAATAGTTATTTTGGTTTTGATTGTGGAGATGTACAGCTGAACAACAATCTCCTTTTCAGTGTTAAGGTTTTAAAAACCATCCTAACTTGCCATGTTTCGTTCACTACACATTGTCATACAGTCAGCATGTTAGCAGACTGTCTCTGCATCTTGGCTCCGGTGTGGATTTCTCCAGACACTGTTGTCCATTTCTCTTGAACAGAGTGCCTGTTCTTGTGCCACCAATAGCTGTGATGTTCATCAGTGCAACTCTCTATATCTATATACAACTTTTTATCACCAGCTACTCCCTCATATACTGGTTACATGACCCATGCAAACAAGATAAAATCCCTAAATCTGACGGAACAGAAAACAGGTTAGATTATCGTCCATGCAGCAGGATGAGTTCACTTGATGAGTTTTCTTGACTAAAGTTGGGTTTTAAAATAGGAAATAAATTCCTAAAACAGAACAAATAATCTAACATTTCTAAATGGTTGCCAGGTTTTTTTTATCTTCCCAGTGCATTTCAGGATCTTTACTTTTTCTTTATGGAAAGGGGAGCAGTAGCAGCAGCTGTGACTCCATTTCCAAGCTGTTATACCTACAACAAATGTGATGACTGTCAGCATGGTAATGTTGATGGCTTGGAGTGTTTTCTTACATTTCAGGTGAGCTTTCTTTCAGGACCTGCCTTTCCGCAGTAGTAATAGTTTGGGCTAACATCCACGGAGCCTCATCAAGGTTCTCTCCTGTTGAACATTAAGGTGTTGTTATGCTGCAGTGGTAGTTCTTCCCATTCAGTTGTGATCAACCTTTCTCTGTTGGAAAGCATTCAGCCCCACTGAGCACATCTGACTGACATCCAGATGTCCTTGCAGTAAATCTTGGTTAGGTTACAGCTTTAATTATTCATACATATTCACATTTAAAGTTGGTTTTCGAAGAAGTGATGTTTTTTCTTCTAGGAAATTACAGAGATTTCCCAGAATATGGCACATCAAAAATCTTTACGCTCTTTTCAATCATCATTGTAAAAAAGTAAATAGTGTATATAGTAGCATACAGAAATTATTGCTATCAAACATACCAGTTTAGATTACTGATTTAATTAAAAAGAAGAAATTTTGTATTTTTGAAAAAAAAAAATTCCTTTTGGAGAAAGGTATACAACAAAGTTAAAGTTTCAAGTTTGTGATCGCTAGCTTATGATTAGATACCTGCCAAATAAATGACAGGAACCAGATATATTTACTCACCGTTATCATCATTTAACTTCATGCAAGGTCAAACGTGGACGCCTCAGTGGAGCAGGTTTCAGGAATTATCCATGCATGTGACTCAGTGGTGCATGTAGAAAGCACATCATCAATATCTCTGCAGTAAGTAGTCTTCTATATGCATGTGATAAAGGAATGACAAAGATGTATACTTCTAGTGCACGTGTGAAATCTGGTTGTCTGCCTTAAATTGTGCTAAAATATTTTTTTTTTTTTTACATTCTTTAGTGATTTATATTTAAGATCTACTTCTGTTGTTTTTAATAGGAAGTTACCAACACTAAAAAATCTAGAGTTTTTCAAAC
Source organism: Cyprinodon tularosa (assembly GCF_016077235.1). NCBI lineage: Eukaryota > Metazoa > Chordata > Actinopteri > Cyprinodontiformes > Cyprinodontidae > Cyprinodon > Cyprinodon tularosa. The sequence continues at coordinate 332,450 of NW_024039508.1, read as the reverse complement.
TACTGAGCTCCAAGAAGCTTTGCAGCACTACAGAGCTGTGATAGACTTCAATATACATGCACAAAAAATAAAAAACTAATCTATCTCAAAAAGAAAAAGGCCTGATCTTGTTTCTTTAAAGCATTTATAAAACAGCTAATTTTATAACACATTTTTTGTTTCATATTAACTTTGATTGGATAAAACATAATTAGGATGCATAGATTTTAAAATTAGAATCTAAACAAAGGTTTTCTAATCATCTCATGCATAACATGTATATTTAATTTTATTTGCTTAGCATCACATAAAAAGTTATAGTACTATTAGAAGATATGAGATTTCAGAGGTTAGTTATTTTTCAACCATTCTAACTTTATAACACAGATCAAATAACATTTGCTCAAATTAAACATATTTCGCAATCACAGGAATAACAAGGAAGGAAGGAACCAAGGGGGGAAGGAACCAGGTAAGGAAGGAGCCAAGGGAGGAAGGAAGCAGGGAAGGAACGAACAAATAAATGAAGAAAGAAATGAATGAAGGACCAATGAACAAACCTTAGCAGACTGATAACTTTGCAGCTTCAAACATGATTAAAGACAAAGTCCCAGTTTCTGTTTGCAGAACCAAAGCAGAAAATCAAGCAATAAATGGGGCATAGGCCAAAGGCATGAAGCAAAGTAAATGAAGAATCGAAAATAAACAGCCCACTGTGTGTTAATAATAAGAAAATAAAATAGGGAACTCATAGATAGAGAGAAGAGGGGAGAAGGTATGGCATGCAGGTAAGAATGAGGAACAGCTGAGTTCAATGAAGGGACAAAGAGCTGAGGGAGGGTAGAAATAAACAGGAGTTGACAAGAAAGAAAAAGGGAAGAAATCTAAAATTATCTCCAACTAAATAAATAAAATAGAAGCATCATAATATATATAAAAAAAATAAAGATTATACCTTACCTGGTGATCAAAGCAAACTGATTATTCAAAATATATATAAACTGAAACACATGAATGGAAACATCACAAGTTTAGTAAATGTAGGCAGTTTGAGGAGGCTAATGCTGATGCATGTTTACATCAGGTTTAATTTATCAACCATGAATGGAAGGCATAAGTAAACTACTTTATCCCTCATCCTTATTTGACATCTACATAATGATTAGAACTCAGCTGAAGTCTTATAACTCAGCCCTCTGTGTGTTAATAATACGGCTGGTTAATTTGCCTGTCGTATTATTAATCTAATACAGCAGCTTGATTGCAAGTTAATGTGCTTTATATGAGGGATCTTTGAATTGATAATGGTCTAGGTGTTCCTTACTGCATGATAAGATAAATTGCTGCATGCATTGACCTATAATTTACATTCTTTGTCCATCTTACAAGCACAGGTAAGGGGGGTGATACAGTTAGGTTTGAAGTGTTTAACGCATTGAAAAAGGGGGAAATGTATAAAAAAAGATGCAGAAATGTTCTCCTTAATCTGATACTGTAAGCAGGCATCGGTCCGGTGGTAGTAGCTGGGGAAGCTGCAGGGGTCCACAGCTGGGTTAACTTGTCAAACGTTTTTGTTTAACATTCATAGGTAGTCCCATTTAAAATCAAAATCATATCATAAAAAAAAAAAATAAAAATACAATAAACTTGTAGAGGAAGGTATTCTGGTTGGATAACACCAACATGCCTACATGGTATGTGGTTTGAAAATTCTGTCAATCAAGCAATCCTGAAAGCAAGGTGCTATTTTTTTTTTTTTTTCTTTTATAGAACATCACACATTTAAATTCTACACAGCATCCATTTGGAAGCACACCTGTGGAATGTGTTAAAAAAAGGGAGAAACATCCAGTACAATTCTTCGAGCTGATTGGGTACCTGCCTCCAATGTCAAGTTATTAGCCCATCGCAGCAGTAGTAGCAGGTGTGACGTATTATTTGATTTGTGTCACAGCCAAATGATAAATCAAACCCTTATCAAATCTCGTAGGGAGAAACTCACAATCAGCATTGCCATCCACAAAGGCCCAAAACACATCCTTTAGCTCTTTTTTTTTTTAAATAAATAGATAAATAGAAGGTATTCCAGCTACGACTAGCGCAGCCATGTTTGTCCAGTTTCAGCTTTCTGCCTCTTGCTGAGGTGTTGACGTCATACATTCATAACATTACTGTATTTGAGGCTAATTCATCTATTGGCTTCTGGTAATAGATGACAATTCATCTTGCTTGCAAGGTATGGTAGTGGCAGCATTATGATCCCTTTTTTAGCAGGGTAAGCAAAGGCAGTCAGTGCTTGGGCACTGGATGCAACTGCTAACAGGGTAAAATTTAAAGAAAAGCATATAGAGGTCTAAAAGATTTGGGACTGGGACAAAAGTTGACCATTCAACAGCCAAACAACCAAAAATATATAGCTGGAGAAAGAGAATAGTTTAGTTTAAAGCACAATTGTCTAACAGCTTATTCCAGCATTAGACCTGATCAAAGGATTTATGGCAAGACTGAAAAAACAGTTCAAGGTGAAAAACAGTTCATAGAGACAAACAAAATGTTATATGGTGTGATTTCAATGAGATTCTGCTCTAACAAAACTGACACATAATACCAAGGAAAGTTTAGATTTTTTTTCTATAAAAAAATTAAACCATTGTTGTAGTTTTTTGAATCCTCAATTACTTGCCTTTTATTGGTCAAAGACAATTCCATCATTAACAACTGGAGATAGTTACCGACCTTACAGACAAATGGATGATTAGAGAACAAGTGGATATTAAAAGGCCTAATCATCTATAGGAATGAATCCAAATACTTTAAAGTCTTCATTTGAGGGTCTATTCTTTGATGCACCCTAACAGCAGATGGCGCTGTATCCCATCGTCTGATTAGACATCATATTTTTCCTGAAAGTGTCTTCTTCTTCACTGTGTATCTGTGCACACACACACACACACCAACTCAGAGCCCAAAGTGTGTGTTATTTCCATGACACATACAGAATAAAACTTGCCCATGTGGCCCCTCATAGTGAAGTAAGGGTCTAGTCAGGTTTGGCACATTCACCCTGTCTGACAGTTCCAAATAGAGATCTGAGCTCTGCCCGGCGGCTGCAGGTTCTGCTCGGTTCTTGTTCCAGTTTAGCTGTGATCAAGTCACAAGAGTTGTTTAGTGCTTTCTGCATAATGTCCATGACATTACCCCCCTTTTTCCCACAGCAGAGTTAATTTTTATCCTGTCTAGTGTGGTATCTTCATTCAGCCATGAAAAAACTCAGCTCCAGCCGGATGTCATCAGTCCCAGGAAGGCAAACAGGCAGGCAGCAGGCTCTCTCAGCAGGCCCCTGTCTTCCCCTCTAGACACTTCCAAACACACACATCCCAGAGCCCTCACACCCGTCCTAAATATGCCCCTCCTCTGGACAACTGCTCTAACTCTAACGGATTAAAGATGACTCTCTTCTCTCACATTTTTGCCCCCCCCTCCCCACCCTCGCCCGTTTTCTTTCTCTCGACTTCTCCTTTCTTTCCATGCCGGATGAAAGGCCTCCCAGACACCCACTCCATGCACATACCATTCAGGCCAGGACACACAGGAAGTCTATGTGCTGCACAGTAACAGAGAGAGGGGGGGGTGTCACGGTGGGAAGTGGTGAAGGAAAGGAGGGAGGAGGAGGAGGGGGGGAGGTTGCAAGAGAAGGGCTAAATGCAAGTCATGTGAAGCTCATGAGAACCAACCTACAAAAGATAGACTCTTGTTTTCCTTACACTAGCTGCAGACACTTTGTACTTTGGTTTTGCAAATAGTTCTTAAAAGCTAGTTTTGGGTTAAATGCTTTGAGGAAAAAACCTGAATAAATGAAGACATAAATCCAATCTGTACATTTCTGCATTGAGATTAGTGGTGCACTATTTACTGCATAACGACTTCAGATAACCGTTGGCCTCACTAAGGCCAAGCTACTGAACTAAACCACCATGTGAAATTTCTTACTGTTGGAAAATCTGGCTTCTGCAAAAGGCACTGCTCTACTTTAATGCAGTTATAGGAGATTAGCCTTTGCCAGAATTGCCATGGAGCTGTGAATAATTGCATCACGTGGAAAGTGCATTTGTTACTTTTGTGTCGTGCATAGCTACAGCCTGTGTGTATTTGTGAGAGAGAGTGAGTGGGCGGGTGGCTGCAGCCCCAGCTCTGGGGGGAACGGCGTCACGTCGCATGCTTTGAATTACTGTACATTTGCGGCCGGTAGACTGTCGGCTGCCAACTGTCTCTGAGCGGATCAGACAGCTAACATCAGCACTGGTGGCTCAGCCAGAGGTCCTACTTTAATTCTCTCTCACTGGTGTTTTTTTTTTTGCCAGAATACCTTCACTGTTGTTTTTTTTTTTTATTACAGCTCCTTCCTCACTCTCTCTGTGCGCGGTTTCTGCTACTTTAAACTGCTTTCAAAGTGTGTTCAAGTCTCTTTAAACGTTTTACAACTATGACTGGAGAACCTTAAAGATAAATGCATTTTCACAGTTTATGTGCAGATTTTGTCTGTGCTATTTTCAGACATGAATGTGATTTGATTTACAAAGCTTGGGATTAGATTATATAACTTTAAGGTATAGTGGAGAAGGTTCTTTTTCCGGGTGTTTCATCAAAATAAGGGGTCCTCCTAATTGTCAATCATTCTGGTGTTATGTCTAGGAAAGGCCGTCCCACGTGCTCTCCCCATTTTCAATTACCGGTGGTGAGTCTGCCATAGTGGAAAATTGCAAACCTTCTTTAGGAAAGTAAGCTTGTTTGAGCGATGCAAACAGCACCTTTTAAACAGAGGATGCACAAGGAGAAATTGGCTTGTGCACGCTCTCACACGCGTTTAGTAAGTGTTCTCTCTGGAGCGAGTACAGGGTTGTTCATGTGCAATTTTTTTTTTAAGTAGATAGAGCGGGTCTTTTCAAAATGTCGCAGAAATCCTCCACTATACATTTGACATTCTTCACAACTTTTAGCTTTATCTGTTATTCTAATGTTCTCAAGCAAATCTCTGGGGCATTCTCAGAACAGCTGGATTTAAATACAGATTACATTACACACAGAGGCAGCCATTTCTTAATAAGGTGACTTGTAAAGACAATCGGTTGCAGTGGATTTAGATTTCAGGATATCAGAATAGAGCAGTGCATTCAAGCCAACTTTTATTAAATACATCTATTTTTTAAAAGCGGCATTTGGATTCCGTTTTGCAAAAAAGTGTTCTTTTTTTTGCCAAAATACAACTCATATATGTTTAAGTTTGTTGTTGTAATGTGACAAAATGTGAAAAAGTCAAGGTGTGTGAGGATTTTTGCAAGGCTCTGTGTTTATGGCATTTTTCCTCCTAAATCACTTAATATATACAAAACACCATACGGATGCTAACACCCACACACATTCCTGTAGGCGGCTCAGACACACACACACACACACACACACACACACACACGCACGTCTATCTGCGTGTTTACACACTTCACCAGGCAGCTAATCTTTTTGGCCCTACAGAATAAAGCCTGCCTTCTACTGAAAAGCTTCTTAAAATTGCAGGTCAGGTGACAATCAGGCCACATTACTAGAGTGTGATCTCTGCCTTTAAGTGCCCAGCCCTCTAGTGGATCATGCCCAGGTGCTTCCATGGAAAGTACTGATGACATCACTTCTACAGTAAGTCTTTAACAAAAGATAAACATTCCTCTCTCAATCGTAATATGATGTGTTAATGTGGGGCCGGGCCAAAACCAGACCAAACTAGTCAGGAGGTTTTTTTTCCCTCACACCTGTTTTATTTTTCTCTCTGCTCACGTATGTTGAGCTCTTTTTAATAGGTCAACATAAAACTCCTGTGTTTTTTCTATAATCTCACACTTGAGTTTAAATAAAAGTTAAAATAAAAATTAAATAAAAACAATGAAAATTTAATTTAATAATGGGGGAAAATTCAAGAAAAACTGCTCTGATATAAGGGCATAATTTCCTCCTTGCTAATTCTGGAGTAAAGTTTTTTGTTTTGTTGTATACAACCAGCCGTGTCCACGGCACTACCTGTTTTATTACTCATTCCTCTACATAGAACCTGTCTGACTATGAATCAGACTACAAAACCTCAAAAAAGCAACACCTAATTATCCATTTGAAAGCAAGAGTAGATTTGCAGGCCTACAAAAACTCTAATACTCTTTTTCCACTGGCTGAAAAACCTGTTTAAACTCAGGGAGCAATCGGCTTTTAGTGGCAGTGGGAACAGGTCACTGATGCGTGTCTACCCGGGTCAAACGACTCTGATCGGCATAACCATTTTTTAAAATTATTTATGTTAGTCTTTAATCTCCCTGTCACATATTTTTACTTTTTAAATTTTTTTTCTTTGTCTCATGTACTGCTCAAATGAATTGATAGGATTAATAAAGTGGTCTATGTCTAAGACCACTAAATTACGTGACATCATTGAACACAGGGGGGAGTGGCGGCATAGACCTTTGAATCCTGAGATTGTGAGTCAATCCCCCACTCCCACAGACTGCCACTCTGGGTCCCTGAGCAAGACCCTTAACCTCACACTGCTCCCCGGGCGCCTCACAATGGCAGCCCACTATTCCCCAAGGGGATGGGTTAAATGCAGATGCCGAATGCCAATATAGTACGGTATATAAAATAAAATAAAAAAATCAAACCTATGGATGTCAACACACCATGCCCACCCCGTCTGATCGAACAAGCCAAAAAAAAAAAAACGTGTTTACATTCAATAAACATGAAGCAGCTCTGGTGAGAGGGATTCAGACAGACAATAGGCAAACATTAGAGCGCACTTACTACGCTCTGGCTTCCTTACATGTTGCTCTCCATTGTTTTTTTTAGAGATTTAAGTCGCACTGGTGACATCATCAACACTAACCCAGCATGGTGGTGTCACCAGACACGCAGTGGTGGGGGACAGAGGCCGTACAGCTTGCCAGCAAGGGGCTAGACCCAGATTTTTTCGCCAATAGGAAAGGAACCAAATGCCGATTGTTAGTGGGTCGACTCATGTTTGAGAAACATGCCTAAACCCGGTATTTTCAGTGGGAAAGAGACTTAATTCCTCCAGTAGACTGAGGTAAAGCAGCATGATAATGATCTCAAGCAATTAGCAGTGGCCTAATCAAAGTTTGGTCTTAAATCAGATCACTGCTGCCTTAACTGCAAACAATGCCGGTGAGGTTGCTAGAGGACCCAAATGCAGAGATGAGTCCTTGTAGATTTAATAAAAAAATTGAGGCATACATCCAAAAATGCAAAATAAAAACTCACGTGGAGAGCCAGAGATGATAAAGCAACTAACAAAAACAAGGAACCAACACTGAGTGACTGCAGAGGTGGTATATATAAGGGGAGCAAAACGAAGGATAGGCTAATGAGCTGAATATGGAGCAGGCGTGAGTGGAAGCAACTAGAAGGAAGCCAAGAGGAAAGGAAACAAGTACAAGGGGGACGCAGAGAGTAACTGAAGACTGCTTGAATATAATGGATAATAAACCAAAGATCATCCATCCATTTTCTGTCACTCTTATCCAGCTGTCTAGAGGTGGGGTACACCTTGGACAGGTCGCCAGTCCATCACAGGGCAACACAGAGACACACACTACATACAACCATTCACGCACACCCTCACACCTATCGACAATTTAGAGAAGCCAATTACCCTAACAGTTATGTTTCTGGACTGGAGGAAGCTGGAGTACCTGGAGAGAACCCCCACGTGCTCAGGGAGAACATGCAAACTCCATGCAGAAAGACCTCAGGCTGGGAATCGAACCCAGAACCTTCTTTCTGCATTGTAGCAATTACTTGAAGGCTATCCAAGTTATACACGGACAAAAGTGTTAGTAAGCCTCGTTAAATGAAAGAAAAACCCAGAATCGTTACAGACTTTTAGGCCTTTTTCCAGGAGTACCGCCATTTTTATTTCAGGCTTGTTTCATGAGTTTATTTTTCAAAATCATTCTGTTGTATTATGGTCAAATAACTTTCATTTGTTCATTTTCAAAGAATGCTTATTTGTTATTTTGCCAGATTCAAGTTATTTTTGTGATCATTGTGAGTTTTTCTTTCATTAAAGGAGGGAAACCAACTATTTTGAAAAGAAAATAAATTATCTGCCAATGGAGGAACAGTTATTAGGCCCGAGCAGCGAAGCGCTGCTGCGAGAGCCTATTGTATCTGTAATGTTTATTATTAGGCCCGAGCAGCTCACCGCTGCGAGAGCCTATTGTTCCTGTACTGTTTATTCTTTTTCTTTTTCTTATTTTTCTCCGCTTAAATGAAACGGCTTTTTGGGGGCTTTAGCATGTTCAAAAACTCACCAAACTTGGCAGTAAATTGTCCCCCTAGTGAAATTTACGTATGATAATGGAATCCAAAATGGGCGTGGCCAAATGCCTCTACAGCGCCCCCTAACGTGAGTTGGGGAAAACCGTAAGTCGCAGAGATTTGAGATTTGGCAGGTGCATAGATCTTACTAAATCATGAAAAAAGTTACATTGTGGGTCTGCTCTAAAACCTACAGGAAGTCAGCCATTTTGGCTCAAAGGCTGATTTTTGGCACTTTTTCAATTTTGTTGACGTCGAACTTTCGCGAACTCCTCCTAGGGACGGTGAGCCATCGGCTTCAAACTTGGCATGTATGCAGATAAGGCATGTGAGATCTAAACTTATCAAACTTTTTGAGTTTTCCAGCATTTTAAAGGGGTGTGGCCAGGCCTCGAAGTTGGCGTACTCGCCAACATTTTCAAAATGAAATAACTTTTACATATGAAACTGAAATGACACGAAACCTGGTAGTATCATTCCTCTCTGAGTTCCCAACAAAACTGTATATTAAAACTTTTACATAATTGAAGCCACGCCCCCTGAGAACCGGAAGTCACGTTTTTTACTTGGAATGGTCCCTCTCTGTCCTACTTGACCTCATCAACCTAAAACTGTGTCAGCAGACAGACAACATGTTGTCCTAACTTCGTTTAAGGCACAGAGAGCTTTAGTCAAATGGTGTTGCCTTGGCGCCATGGCGAAGTGAGGCGTTTCGCCATGAAAATACGATTGGCTCTCATTTCCTTATTAATAATCAGATCTGCACCAAAATCACAAGAGATGATCATAGTCCAACTCCAAACAGAAATCCAGAGCAATATTTTGTGGGCGGGGCTTAATTTCACTACAGCGCCCCCTAGAAATAACAAACTTCAAACCACCAGCCCCAAGCCGTTTTTAGTCCTAGAATATTGAAACTTTGAACACATTTGCATCTCATCAGGCCCTAACTAAAAGCCTCTTGGACCCATGGTCTAAACCCCACCGGAAGTCGGCCATTTTGAATTACATTTTACTCTGTTGCGAAAGCACTGACCTCTTTTCAAAAAATTGTATAAAATCAGTATTTTATCCAAATGAGCTAAAACTTTCAAAATACGTTCTTTACAAAGCCTGCTGTAAGTTGGTTACAATAGCAAAGCGCTTCTTTAAAGTCCGTCACTCTGATTTTTCAAAAGTTTGCGTTCTCGCCTAGTAGTTGGCCAAGTGGACAGATAATGCCAGGAAATAATTCAGCCCCTAGCCATGCTCATTCCTAGGATAATGAAATTTGGCACACATCTGTATGAGCTCTCCACCTACAAAAAGTTTCATTGGAGCCATGGTCTAAACCTCTCATGAAGTCGGCCATTTTGAATCAAACGGCACCCTTATGAAAATAGAATCACTATGTTAAAATATTTCTAAAAAATCAGTCATTTTCCCAAAAGAGCTAGGACTTTTGGAATATATTCCTCTAATCGCTACTTGTTTGATGGTAAACACAGCATAGCTCTTCTTAAAAGTCTGTCACTCTGATTTTTCAAAAGTTTGTGTTAACAAGAAATTGTTATATCTCAAAAAGTTTTACAGCAATCGTAGCCAAATCTGGAACATTTATTTATCCTTTGATTATAGAAAATACTACCAAGTTTGGCGTGAATCTATGCATGTTTGAGCATCTTATGGGGTTTTCAACTGCCGCAGTATAAGGCATTCACGTTTAAAGATTTTTCTTTCTTTTAATTATTTAGTAAATCATCTAAAAAAAATCTAGGACATGCAAAATGTGTTCCTTAACATTTGTGATTTTTTTCTGGATTTTATTGCAAACTATGGATTTTTAATGATTTTTTTTTTGTTTTGAGTAGAGTCGGCCATTTTGAATTACATTTTAACCTGTTGAGAAATCACGGACCTCTTTTCAAAAAATTGTATAAAATCAGCCTTTTATCCAAATGAGCTAACACTTTCAAAATACGTTCTTTACAAAGCCTGCTGTAAGCTGGTTATAATAGTAAAGCGCTTTTTTAAAGTCTGTCAGTCTGATTTTTCAAAAGTTTGTGTTAACAGAAAATTGTTGTATCTCAAAAAGTTTTATAGCAATCCTAGCCAAATGTGGAACAGTTATTTATCCTTTGATTATACAAAAGACTGCCAAGGTTGGCGTGAATCTATGCATGTTTGAGCATCTTATGGGGTTTTCAACTGCCGCAGTATATGGCATTCAAGTTTAAAGATTTTTCTTTCTTTAAATTATTTAATAAATCATCTAAAAAAAATCTAGGACATGCAAGATGTGTTCCTTGACATTTGTGATTTTTTTCGGGATTTTATTGCAAACTATGGATTTTTAATGATTTTTTTTGTTTTGAGTAGGGTGTATTACCGCTAACCGTGGAGTTTGGCAGTGCTGTTTCTCCATCTTTTGAACATATACTTTTGACCCACCACCTGAGATGGCCGCAGCATCTATCTCACAGATGAGATTCATCCCAGATATTATATTTAATCCCTAGTTTAACCCTTCCTGACCAACGCTGTGGTTGTCTTCTGCTGGTCCAGAGGTGAAGCGTGGAGCTTTTTCCACTGGCTGGGAAGGTGCAAGGGGGCGGTGGCTGCTTGGCTCCTGCGGTCGCGATAGGCCGAGTGGAGAAAGAGGAGGATGAAGAGGAGCAGCACAGGGTGATGAAGAGGATGAGGGGAAGCAGCAGCAGGCATAGGCTGAAGAGCGGGAGCATAGGCTGGGAAGGAGAGTGGAGCCGGCGGTCGCTTGGTTCCCGCGGTCGCGACATACCAGGCGGTGCGAGCTGCGAGGGCCGTCAATACCGCTCGCGGTTTTAATTATTTTTCTCCTTACAAATAAAATGGCTTTTTGGAGGCTTTATCATATTCCAAAACTCACCAAAGTTTGCAGACGCATCAGACCTGGTGAAAATTTACGTATTTTAATGGCCCCGTAAAAATTGCTAACCAGATGCCTCAACAGCGCCCCCTTAAAATTTTCAAAATACCCTCCCCATTGACCTTTTTTTCTCATAGAGACATGAAAATTGGCACACTTGTAGAGCGTCCTCACACTTACAAATAAGTCAATTAACGTCATACTAAATTATGCTCATGGAGTCCGCCATCTTGGATCAAATTTCAAATTTTGACTGTGATTTTGCATTTTTAGCCTCTATATTTGATCGAACTCCTCCTAGGGACGGTGAGCCATCGGCTTCAAACTTGGCATGTATGCAGATAAGGCATGTGAGATCTAAACTTATCAAACTTTTTGAGTTTTCCAGCATTTTAAAGGGGTGTGGCCAGGCCTCGAAGTTGGCGTACTCGCCAACACTTTTCGAAGCGCAATAACTTTTACATATAAACGTGAAATGTCACGAAACTTGGTAGTATTAATCCTCTCTGGGTTCCCAACAAAACTGTATATTAAAACTTTGACATGATTGAAGCCACGCCCCCTGAGAACCGGAAGTCACGTTTTTTAATTGGAATGGTCCCTCTCTGTCCTACTTGACCTCAACAACCTAAAACTGTGTCAGCTGACAGACAACATGTTGTCCTAACTTCGTTTAAGGCACAGAGAGTCTGAGTTAAATGGTGTTGCCGTGGCGCCATGGCGAAGTGAGGTGTTTCGCCATGAAAATACGATTGGCTCTCATTTCCTCATTTATAATCAGATCTGCACCAAAATCACAAGAGATGATCCTAGTCCAACTCCAAACAGGAATCCAGAGCAATATTTTGTGGGCGGGGCTTAATTTCACCACAGCGCCCCCTAGAAATAACAAACTTCAAACCACCAGCCCCAAGCCGTTTTTAGTCCTAGAATATTGAAACTTTGAACACATTTGCATGTCATCAGGCCCTAACTAAAAGCCTCTTGGAGCCATGGTCTAAACCCCACCGAAAGTCGGCCATTTTGAATTACATTTTACTCTGTTGTGAAAGCACTGACCTTTTCAAAAAATTGTATAAAATCTGGATTTTATCCAAATGAGCTAAAACTTTCAAAATACGTTCTTTACAAAGCCTGCTGTAAGCTGGTTACAATAGCAAAGCGCTTCTTTAAAGTCCGTCACTCTGATTTTTCAAAAGTTTGCGTTCTCGCCTAGTAATTCGCCAAGTGGACAGATAATGCCAGGAAATAATTCAGCCCCTAGCAATGCTCATTCCTAGGATAATGAAATTTGGTACACATCTGTATGAGCCCCCGACCTACAAAAAGTTTCATTGGAGCCATCGTCTAAACCTCTCATGAAGTCGGCCATTTTGAATCAAACGGTACCCTTATGAAAATAGAATCACTTTGTTAAAATATTTCTAAAAAATCAGTGGATTTCTCAAAAAAGCTGCGACTTTTGGAATATATTCCTTTCATTGCTTCTTGTTTGATGGTAAACACAGCATAGCTTTTCTTAAAAGTCCGTCACTCTGATTTTTCAAAAGTTTGTGTTAACAGGAAATTGTTGTTTCTCAAAAAGTTTTATAGCAATCGTAGCCAAATTTGGAACAGTTATTTATCCTTTGATTATAGAAAAGACTGCCAAGTTTGGCGTGAATCTATGCATGTTTGTGCATCTTATGGGGTTTTCAACTGCCGCAGTATATGGCATTCAAGTTTAAAGATTTTTCTTTCTTTAAATTATTTATTAAATCATCTAAAAAAAATCTAGGACATGCAAGATGTGTTTCTTGACATTTGTGATTTTTTTCGGGATTTTATTGCAAACTATGGATTTTTAATGATTTTGTTTTGTTTTGAGTAGAGTCGGCCATTTTGAATTACATTTTACCCTGTTGTGAAATCACGGACCTCTTTTCAAAAAATTGCATAAAATCAGCCTTTTATCCAAATGAGCTAAAACTTTCAAAATACGTTCTTTACAAAGCCTGCTGTAAGCTGGTTACAATAGCAAAGCGCTTCTTTAAAGTCTGTCACTCTGATTTTTCAAACGTTTGCGTTCTTGCCTAATAGTTGGTCAAGTGGACAGATAATGCCAGGATATAATTTTCAACTGCCGCAGTATAAGGCATTCACATTTAAAGATTTTTCTTTCTTTGAATTATTTATTAAATCATCTAAAAAAGAATCTAGGACATGCAAGATGTGTTCCTTGACATTTGTGATTTTTTGGGGGATTTTATTGCAAACTATGGATTTTTTAATGATTTTTTTTGTTTTGAGTAGGGTGTAATACCGCTAACCGTGGGTTTTGGCAGTGCTGTTTCTCCATCTTTTGAATATATACTTTTGACCCACCAACTGAGATTGCTACAGCAAATATCTGACAGATGAGATTCATTCCCAGATATTATCTTTTATCCCTAGTTTAACCCTTCCTGACCAAAGCTGTGTTTGTCTCCGGCTGGTCCAGAGGTGAAGCGTGGCGCTTTTTCCGCTGGCTGGGAAGGAGCAAGGGGGCAGCGGTCGCTCACCTCCCGCGGTCGCGATAGGCCGAGCGGAGAAAGAGGAGGATGAAGAGGAGCAGCACAGGGTGATGAAGTGGATGAGGGGAAGCAGCAGCAGGCATAGGCTGAAGAGCAGGAGAATAGGCTGGGAAGGAGCGTGGAGCCGGCGGTCGCTTGGTTCCCGCGGTTGCGACATACCAGGCGGTGCGAGCTGCGAGGGCCGTCAATACCGCTCGCGGTTTTAATTCAGGTTAGAATCTGAGTTCTTCTTCACAAAGGTCTGTTTGGAATGAAAACTTCTTTTTATGTTTATACAGATTATATTTGTCTGATATTAGAGCTTTTTTAACATGAGAGACATAGGTGAAAGAAACTGGAAATCTTTGAGCATGAAAAACCTTTTTGTTTTTTCAGCTCTGAACATAACACAAGCATAATTGCATTTCATGACAGTTTATTTCCAGCATGTTTCTGCAAAGATTCCCATAACTATTTGTCTTCTATTTTGGCAGGTTCTGGCAACCTGGTGTGATATTTTTCTCCTACCAATACAAAGAAATCAGTGTTTCAGAGATACTCTGAGGGACACCTGAAATGTCATTTCTTCTTTCTAAGTCAAACAGTTCCTTAGTGTGATTTAAAAAAAAAACGTAATAAAAGTTTTATGCATGTTTTCTTTCCATCTAATGTACAGGCCAATCTTGAATTAGCTATTTCCATCAATGTTTAGAATCCATTACTTGTGTAATGCAGTGCATTTAAATTGTGTCTTTTGTTAATGTGAAAATGTTTATGCTCTTCATATATATTGCAATAAAGATGAGGCAAAACATCAAATATTGTTTTTTTTCAGCCCAAACATAAAAAAATACACGTAAATCAAAATGGTTCCAAATGCTCAGGGCTTATAAAAATATCTATTAACCACTACAGTAGGTGTTGATTATTTCCATAACACCTGAAGTCATTCAAACTGGTAAAAGAAAATAATTTAAAAGACATTTCTGCAGAGGGCATTTAGGATTATTCTATTAAAGGTGATGCAGTAACGTTTTTAAAAAGAGGATCAGCTCTGCTCAAAGAATGAATGAATGATGCATGGGATATATATGGATATATTGCCATTACAGTAACATGACTACAGAAACAGTGTTAAGAATCTATCCTAATGGTACCTTTTTTTGTCAAATAAGAGAACCCCAAAGCCCTATACACTGCATTTAAACATGCACACATTCACACACTGATCGAGCTGAGCTGTATTGTAGCCACAGCTACCCTGGGGCACGCTGACAGTGATGAGGCTGCCGTACACCTCAGC
Source organism: Cyprinodon tularosa (assembly GCF_016077235.1). Taxonomy (NCBI): domain Eukaryota; kingdom Metazoa; phylum Chordata; class Actinopteri; order Cyprinodontiformes; family Cyprinodontidae; genus Cyprinodon; species Cyprinodon tularosa. The sequence continues at coordinate 317,380 of NW_024039508.1, read as the reverse complement.
CTCTCTCCGGCAACAGCTTGCAAGGCAAGTGAAATGTCTTGCCCAAGGACACAGGCAGGGCTTAAACCTCCAACTGGTTCAAGGTTGAACACCTACTTTCTAAACGGCCATCACCACAAATAGGGTAGGATGTTCTTGTTTATGAAATCTTTAAAGCTAAAGGGTGTAATTTTCAGTAATTTAGGTTAGAAGGGAGGAGTGGCCTATTTAAACTGCTTAAATAGGTCATGGTTTTCACTCATAAACACAAAGGTAGCAGCCATGATGATGAGCCACAGTCAAACTTTGGTGGGTTTGTCTATTATCATTAATGTCATGGGCTCATATCATGATTCCTTATGCTAAATTACATGATTTACTGTGCTTTGGTGCACCATCACCTTCATTTAAATCATCCTAATCTCTAAAATATTCTATTTCCTCAGAGAAAATTTCAGTAAAATCCTGCAATTAAAAAGAAATAACAAAAATATAAAAACATTGCTCCTTTGCATGCAAATCTGGCACCAATAAAGTTAGCTGAGGAAAGAGTGCTATATTAAGGGATGGTTAAGACCTATTTAGCATTTTAATGATTATTTCAGATCATGCTTTCCTGCAGCATTTTAGACACATCTGTCTCAGAATAAAAAACCTGTAATTATGAAACATTTGTTTGTATTAGATTTATAAGTATTAGTTATTCTAAAATCTTAAAATTCACTTCAGTCCTGGGAAAGAATCATACCATAGATCCCACAAACTTTGAAGAATATCTAGAAACAGTTAAATTTTTTGTAGCACATGTTGTAAAGGCACACTAATAAATTACATTAATTGAAACATTTCAAACTTTTTTTTCCTTTTTGTCTTGAACATTTATAGATAATCAAACCAATATTCAGTATCTCAGGCATTTATATAAAAAATTACATACCTGCAAGTAGAGAAGAATAGGTTATAATCTTGCTTCTATTACTGCATGAATGAAGCCTGGCATAAGGCGTTTAAATCGTGGTTCTGCTGAGACATAACGGAGACCTGGGTTGCCTTGGTAGCAGCCTTTAGGTCACCTGCGTCGTTGGGTCTAATGTCTCTCATCTTCCTACCAACAGGTTCTCTATAGGGTTGAGGTCACTCCGGTTTGGCGGTCTATCAAACGCATTTGCTTCAGGTTTAGAGATTGCTGAGCAACAGTCCAGCTCGTTTTGTCCTTAGCCAAGGTAGGATGCCTCAGATGGTTTGTCAACAAAACAACAACCTAGTTCATTTCATACGGTATTCAGCAACTGTTAAAGCTAAAATATTATTTCCTTTTTTTAAATTAAGGAACATGTCTTGTTTTTCTATTTAGGCTAAAGAGATGCTGGTTACTGCAGCTTTGATGCCTGTTCTGGACAATGCTAATCTCCAGCATGTGCTTTTCTCTTCTCATCATCCTTTGGACCAAGCTTCAACGCCAACTCTATTGCATGCAGTCACCTTCCAGTGCACTTTAATTTAGATAGCTTCTGTCCAAACTTTATTTATTAATTTTATAGTAAAACCCATCTGTATATATGCTATTGTACATAACTGTAAAAACCCTTTGTATAGTAATATCCACCTGTATATTATATTCGGTCCATATCCAGCTGTGAATTCAGTTCATAACACTAGTTATCTATATATTATATTCATCTATTAGTAAGATTCTGTTTATAATGGTATTCATCTCTATACTTATACCCAGTAGAACCCATGCCCTGTATTTATGGAACCATTATTTATCCTGCGCTTGCTGCTATTGCACTTCTGGTTAGACCTAAACTGCATTTTGTTGCCTTGTACCTATACCTGTGCAATGACAATAAATTTGAATCTAAAAAATCTAAACTCTAAAGGTCTTGCTTACTATTTACCAATACTATCTGCCCTCAGCCTGAATCTCAGAATGATCTCTCTTTAGACTTACAAGCTGTGTTTATTCTTTATGAATCATCCTGGGATTTATGGAATTGGACTTGATTGTTTCATTCCAAACCTTTTTAAAATATTTTTTATGTGCTGCTGGTCCCCTTGGCTATGATGCTTATGCAAAACACAGCTTTGATCTATGTGAGTAATTTCCTGGTTTAATAAAGGTTGCTAAAAAAAAAAAAACAATCCCAAAAATCTGGAGGATCAACACAGAAATGGTTCACCTACAACAAAATCCCCAGTTTGTCATGACCCATCTGAATATTCAAACCCAATTCCTAAAGAAAACCTGAAGGTAAGCTGAAGAGCAGGAAGGGAAAGAGTGGATGAAGAGCTCTACACAGCATGGAGATGTTAAAAAAGAAAGTAAACCAAAGATCTCCTTCTGTGCATTCTGCAGCCTGAGGAAATGTTACACAAGAAGAAAGGTTGTCTTTATGGTAGATGTTGCATTTTATGATGCTTAAATTGAATTAATTCTCTACTATTGTTAGTGTCAGATTTTACTGCTGCAATAAAAGGGGAATCTGCACATCTTTTCTAAGGCGACCAGTTAATTCATTCTCTGCACATGTCAAATGCACACAAATTGCATTTGATGTGGTGTTCATTGCTTAACATATTGTTTTGTTTTGTTTTTCAGGGGGTAGGAAAGCCAGAGCACATAAACCAGTCGGGGTCTGGTTGAACAGATGAAGAAAGTAATTTGATAGTTAACTTTAATATCCGTCTTTTTTTACTTGCAAAGTAACATCCCTGTTTTTCTTAAACTTGAAACCTTGCTGAACTGCATCACTTTTTGACACCTCTTGAAAACCAGGGTCGGCCCTGCCGGGTCGGGGCCCTTTAACCGTGCAGCTGCCTCACAGTTCACAATTAAGCGTTTGTGGTGATTTGCCGCGCTCTTCATGTGACAAATACTTAAGTCTCTGATTTCTAGCACGTCAGCATGCTTTCTGTAAACACAGACCGGGGCGCCATTAGGCCAGCTTTGTTTGGCTCAGTGTGATAGAGAAAAGGCAGCATAATGAGGGGGTCTGTTAGCCGCATTAGAGCCCATTCTCTGTGTGAAAGTGGCTTAGGTCCACATAAAGTACATTCCTTTCCTCTTTTATTAACCTCACATACACCAATTCTTTTTCAACACTTGTGGGCAAGACAAAGACGATGCAGTAGGGTTTAATTTGAGCCAAATTATCTTTAAATGTGCTCTGTCTGTGAACCCTGAATATATCATATTACTGCCTTGTTATGCCTGTAATCCTGATGTGTTATTTTGAAGGAGGTCATTTCTTTTCAGCAGCTTCTATCAATTTAAATTAGCTTTCTAAACAAAATTAAAAAAAGACCCATCTCTCATACTTACCAATAATGTGACAGAAGTTAACAAGTGGCCGTTGGCTGTTTCTTCTTCTTTCACTGGAGTTCCTTTGATTCAAATGAACTTAGCCAACAAATGAACTTTATTATCTGCTGTAATTATTCCAGTGTCAACTAGCAAAACATAGAAAACACCTCCTCATCTGTACTCACAAAAAGGGGGGGTGGTGGCCTAGTGGTTAGGGCATTGCACTTGGAATCCAGGGGTTCTGAGTTCAAGCTCCACTCCCACAGACTGCCACTCTGGGTCCCTGCAAGACCCCTAACTCCACACTGCTCCCTGTGCGCCACACAATGGCAGCCCACTGCTCCCTAAGGGGTTAAAGGCAGAGAGTGAATTTTGTTGCTCTGTACTTGTGAGAGAGTAATGACAATAAAAGAAAGAAAGAAAAGAAAAACACATGGCAGAGGTTTCATCATGCAGCCAACAGAGAGATAAAAAGATTTTCAAGGTAATTAAAGGCAAACATTTAATTAAAATTAAAGATTAGATTGATTTCTGCATGAGAGTAACATATTACAGGTGAAAGCTTCTCCTGAGCGGTAATGGCTGTCGTTGCTGGTTTCAGTGCAGCTAATACTAATCCTAACCTGTGGTTTATAAAGAATAAATAATTATCTATTTTGGACCATTCAACCTTTTTTTTATTATTATTTTCAGTATGCAAATGTGCAATACAAATTTTGTTATCATCACCCACTCCTTGTAGTCTCGCCCCGTATTGCGATTCATTCAGGAGATGGATATGCACCAAAGTAAAAATAGAGTAAAATGAAAAAATGAATAAAGAAAGTTTAAAAAATTAAACATCTTTTAAAAAGGAGGCGGTAAGGTTGAAGTTTAATGTATTTTAGAAAGTAATTAATTGAGCCTCTAATTTCTCCACAAAGTTTAGAAATAGTTCCCAGGTTGAATCAAATTTGGATATAGATCCTCTCACAGTGTATCTAATCTTTTGGACCTTTCAACATTTATGAAATAATTATTTATACACTAAAATTTTTTGTTCAATAAAATTCATGCCTTTATTCTGCACCACTTTCCGTTTTTATATAAACATTTTAGCTGTGACTATTACACTAATCACTTAAAGTAAACATCAAAGTGGAAAGAGACCCTAATGGATCCTGAATAGTCAAAAATAATTTAGGGAAACTTGTCTCCCTCTGATCCATAAAACATAACCGGAACCATTTCATGGCTGACTCTACTGGTTGGAATACAAGCATCATCATATTTGGTTTTATCGATTTCTACATGATTTTTCTTTAAATACTCAAACACATTAACATGTTTTATCATATTTAATTGGTTGATCTAATCTCTGTAGAAGATCTCAAGAACACTTGCTTGTTTATCTTTGAGCAGGAACACCGCCCCAACATGGTACCAGTGCTCTAGATAACTGTTAGAAGTAGAATGGAGTGCATTTTATGTCCAGAGCTGCTAAAGAATTTTCAACAAGTTTTTGCTTAAACACTTTGGGATATATTTCTGATAATGTAGATATTTAATGTGACAACACAAATTACACTTTTTTTGCTGTTGTTGTTGTTGTTGTTTTCTGTTATGGTGTGACATTAATTTCTGAGCCTATGCAGGAAATCACCAGGGGATTTAAATAAGTTTAACAGTTTATTTAAACTTGTAAGTGAACATGCATTGAGAAGGTTCTGGAGTTTAGAGGATTGTTCAATGATCAGATATGCTGCAACTGTAAAAGTTCTATGAGTCAAACTTAACTTTACTCCCTTTGACTGTTAAAGTGAATCTGTTAACTGAGGTTTCATTTGTGGTCCAGCTGTTTCTTCTTGCTTTAGTACCTGATTTGATCATGATATTGTCTTTATTCGGCTTCTGTTTTACTGTTTTCATTTATGCAAATAACTGAATTGTCTTTGTACTGGGTTGTAAAAGACGAATATGGTTCTCTTGCCTTGAGACCAAAGACTTAGGTTTATTGGTTCAGGTGAGTGGTCCAGAATCAGAGGAGGGTCTGGGTCTCTCAGGGTCAGGATCTTCAGGCAGTTGCTATGAGGTTGGAGGACGGAAAGGATTTGTTCGAAGTTGAGCCAAGAGATAACCAGTTGTTTGTTCTGATCAGTAAGGAAATCACAGAGCGAGGAAATGGAGGAATCCAGGAGGCGCCTGGATTCTGGCAGGAGCTTGGAGATAACCACAGCGAGTGACACTCAGGCTTCGACTGATCAGCAAGCAGCTCCTCAGAGCTCCTGCTGATAAGCTCACATAGCTGCTTGAGCTGCTCAGAAAAAAAAAAAAAATTGCCAAGGAGACAGGAAAAAACAGACACAGTGCCAAATAAAGATCCCTAACAGTTTTAAAAATAAAATCTGGAAAGTGTAGCTTGCAATTGGATTCAGTTCACCCGATTCAGTGATTTTGAGATAAATACTTTGCTGTAAATTCTGCTGCAAGTGTTGTCAAGCTGTTTTGCATCTGCAGAGGGAAATTTAGCTGAAGCCTAGGTTGAATTGGAGAAAATTGGTTTCAAGATCTTAAAAAGTTTATGTCTGAATTTTGACTGACCTGATCTAACATCTCCAGATCCGAATCTGACTGATTGTTTATGCTTGTTGTCCTGCTTGGAGATGACACCTTCAACAGCAGTGGTTTAGAGCCTTTAACAGGCTTTTTCCAGCTTTGCGTCCATCCATCCATCACATCTTACTAGCCTCCCTGTCCCTGGTGTCCCACAGCATGCCACAGCCAATAAATCAGCTTAATCTGATCTCTTCCCATATTTTTAATCTCTTTGTTGTTTAAGATAATTGAAGACTGTTCATCATTTTCCTTCAGTTTCACTTCAATACATAAGTACATCTTGGTCTATTTATTTAAATTCCATTGAAATACATTTGGTTTAAAAATGACACAATTCAGAACATTCAAGAGGTATGAGTTATTTTGAGCTACCGGTAAGCTTCAAAGGTCTTTGATGTGCATCAAAATAAGTAATTTCATATAGGGAATAACGAAGAACTGCATTTAGAAGAAAGGAAGAGATTTCCTACAGAATAATACTGAGGAGTCTCTGTCCATCTCTCAAACAAGATGGCTTACAAATCCACCAGGACTAAAAATATCTGAGCAGCAGAGTGTAATTTTAGTCCATTTCTTAAAGTGTGTCCAATCAATAGTACTGCTGCTGCTGATATGTTTTTCTTTTCTCCACTTGTGAGCCTGATGTTTAAGAAGGATTGGCTGAATGTCCTTCACAGACGAGAAAAACATAAACAAAACCTTCAGCTTCTGTGTCACCCTGCAGTCCTTATCTCAGCTCAGCGTTCAAAGCACTCCTCTGCATGTCCATGTTTTTTTTTCCCACAGAAGGCTTTTCCTTAATCTAAAGCATTTATGTTTTTCTTTTTCCAAATGCTAAAAATTATCTGAACGTGACCAACCTTAGCAGCATAAATAATACAATTAAAGCTTCTTTTATTCCCAGCGTTATACAGATCTGCATTTTTGGGATTTTTTTTTTTTCTTTTTTTTTTAGGATATTATGTCAAGCTTTGTGATAATATGAAATCTATAAATGTATTTGGAAAAGTTTAAATTCATAAGTGATGTAGTCTTTTTTATAATACTCAATGTCCCTTATGTGTTCAAAGTAATACCTGTGCAATTTCAATCCCTGCTTTTGTTAAAAAAAAAAACGTACTAGTAGGTGTAGCAAATTAATGAGTAACAAACAGACCCACCAGTCATGAGATGCATAGAGCTGGTTCTCATTAACTGATTTGTTCAAAGTAATAAAGGTGGTAATAAAGGTGAGGAGTTAAATTAGTGAAGTTATTTATCCTATGAAAAAGTGTTTTATTTTAGAATCAAGGGAGAAATGGAAATGCTAGATGTGGATTAATCTTCTCAAAAATGAGAGTAAAATTAATTTTTCCTTTTGATCGAATAGTTGTATGAGATGGAGAGGCAAGCCATGCTCCTCCGTGAGTGTAGAGTGTAATATCTACCTTGCTTGTTTCTTTTATGAAAGGAGGAGGAATAACAATATATATAAATATACCTATATAAATACCCATGTTAATACCTTGTTAAAATAACCCTTTATAATAATACTGCTAAATAAAAGACTTCAGCTGTAATATATATTTATATGTGGACACATTGTATACAGTATACTGTATAAAACCCATGCAACTTTTCCTCCTTTGGGCACCTTCCTCTAATGTAATGAGTACATTTTTCCACCATGACATCAATAAAGTCAATCAGTCAAATAAAAATAAATTTAATTGGAAAATAAAAGAAGAAGACAAAACAGATGCAAGAAAGTATAGAAAACGATAAGCTGTTAAGCTGCAACAAATGCTCCATAATGAGAATCAAAACTTTATCAATGTGCAAGAAGATTACTTGTTCAGGTGGATAAATAAAAAAGTCAAAAGGGTGCTATGAAATCAAGCTGTCAGAAAGCAGCCCCCACAAAGACCTATGGCGAAACTACTGAATGACCTAAAGAGAGTTTAGAGAGAAATAAATTTATTTATATCTTTAAGTTAGCTCAAGTGTTTTTTCTTCTTTTTTTTTATTATTGGGGCTGCAAAAGGTTTGTCAGATGACCTCCTTACTAATAGTACCGGTATAGGGATGTTTCTCAAACTAAGCTCCGTGTTTGTTCATCAATTAATGAACCTAAAACATACTGGAATAAATCATTATACCTTACGTTGAAAATAAGATGCCCTTAAAATGCATCATTCAATTAAGTGACCCTTTACACTACGGAGAACCCAAAGCTCAAGAACTTACTCCAATACAAAAAAAATAAAAATGCATGTAGGTAGATAGAAATGTTATTTTTACATCATAACTAAGACTGACTAACACTGTCTGTAATTAAGTCAATCAAAAACATGCATCTTCTAATAAGTAACCTGTTATAATTTTTATTATTTTTATCACCTCCTCATTTTTCTTGTTGGAGAAGCAAGTGAAACAATACCCCGCAGGCATCACAAGATAAATCACTGACGTTCAGGAAGGTTTCCCTTCCTTTTATTTTTTATTTTTTTGCAGCCTTTTCCTTTGCACGAATTGTGTGCATAAAAAAAAACAAGAGTCTGATTTAGCACCATCTGTTTCACACATACACACTAATACAGACAAACAAAGACCTACTATACATGCAAATTGTCTATGAGTTGCATAACCTCTAGCTATTAATTTCCTCTTAGTGGTAAAGTTAAACATTCTTCATCATATTAGAGACAATAAATTGTTAAAAGAATGTTGACAAATTTGCTGTGGGTCAGGAATCCACTATCTGAACTAATCAACCTTGTGACATAAATACAGACTTGGTCAGGACAAAACCGGCAAACAGCTCAATCATACGCTTCCTGTTTTTGAGCACGTAGTTGGTGACCTCAGAAGGAGGAGCACAGGATGTTCCCCAAGTGGAAGACACACAGATTTCCTAGACAGCTTTTAATGGAGACAGGAGCAGATTAGTTGCATCTGTTCTATAACTGGACAGATATTGTTTTGTTGTTTTTTCCTACAACCAAAAAATATAACCCTCCTCTGCCACCGGGGTCAACAGTCTCTTTAATATTTGTCATTGTTGCTTCAGACACAGAGATAATCTCCTTTCAGTCTTCTTTTAAGCTGCTTGTCAAACTTAACAGTAAACAGATGTAACCAGGAGGGTAGAGGCACTGGGAAGAATAAAAAAAAACTTTTTTTTCTGACATTAAAGAACTCTAAACCGTCTGTTTTCGCTCAATTTGATTGCCTTAATCATATCATGTGCAGGCAGATACATAAGAAGAAAAGGTTAATATATTTATATTTTCCTAAGTTTCCAAACAGTATATTTATTTAAGTACATTCCAGGCACAAAGGAGATAAGTTTTGTGTTTTTATTTTGCAGGTTATAAACTATGCAAAAAAAAAAAAAAAAAAAAAAAAAGAAAAAAGCAATATAACTTGCTCCATCAGAATTCCCTTTAGTATAATTTTGTATTTTAAACAAAATCTAATTATTGCTTCACAAGCATATTTTTTATTTTTCTTTCCTCCTTTCTGCTCCTGATTCCAGTTATCAATTCTTCTATTAATTATTGTCCTTCATTTACTTCTTTAAGTTCTTCCTATAGTTTGGTGGATTGCAACCTTACATAGCACCAGAGGCAGAAGGTAACTAGACACGTTTACTGACTTTACTTTAACAGATCAAGTTGTCCGTACTTCATACTTTTTAAATACTTCACAAAAGCTAAACTTTTGCTTTTTAGTATTTTTTAAGTATTTTACCAAGTTACATTTGAAATCACATATGTTACTTAGGGAAAATAAAAACTAGGAAAAATGAAAAAAATAAAAATAAAAAAACACTGAGGCTGGGATAGTAAACACATTCCAACATGGAGGCATGTCGATTGCCTCTAGGGCGCTAACAATAACCTTTTCTGTACTTGTAGTTAAACTGGTTCCTTCATTTATTATGCAGTGTAAAATTAGTTTGCATAAAGAAATTGAACTTTCTGCATTCAAAACCCAAACATAGAACATATGCATACAAGTGCAAATAAGTTTAAAAAAAAAGAAAAAAAAAAGCTTTGCTCATGTCTGTGGAAACACTGATGTTTTTGAGAGTTTTAAAAGTCATTTTTACTCAACAGTTAAAATAGTTTATTTAGCTGCATGAAGTGAAAAGTTTGCTATATATGGTTTAACTTCAATATTACGACTATTTAACCATGTTTAATAACAATTTAACAATAATTTTCAATATCATTAGATTTATCTGGTACTTGGCATCAGACTTTTAGTTTGGAGTCAGTTGTTAAAAGCGGTTATATATGAGGGACAGCAGTTATAGTTGACAATGGATGGGTTTAAAGAGAAGAACTACAAGGCTCTAAGGAGGAAAACCACAGATATATAAAATATAGATGTATGAAAGGCTGCATAAGATTTGAATTGGCCGAAAAAGATGCTAAAATGGGGGAAATGATCTGCTGTAGGGAACCCTTGAGACAGTGTCTCAAGGGTTTTAAAAACACCCTGAAATTTACAGTTTGTTCAATTACAAACACACTTAAAAACTTGTATAGAAATAAAAAACAAACAAACAATGAGTTCCCAAACGAGAGTGTGTGGCGGATAAAAAGCAAAATGTGATTACTTCCAGCCAAGATATTAACCTTAAAGTCATAACGAAGCTGGAATGTATGGAACAAGATTAAGGCCGCTGGAAACAAATATAGAAAAGTTCATTCTCACTTTAATTTCAAAAGTCAGAATTCAGAGAAAAAGAGAAAATTCTGAGACTAAAGTCATATTTTTCCCCTATTAAACTCAAATGAAATAAAAAAAACTTTAGCTTTTATTCTTTACTGACCTTAACCCTCTTCAGTAGGAATGAAATCAAAATCACAAGCATTAAGTTTAACGGGTGAAGCTGATGTTTAAATTCGTTCATCATAACTGAACAAGATTTAAAAACAGATTTTTTTTTTCTTGTATTTTTGTCCATTTCATAATTGGATACTACATTTAATCTTGTAATCATTGTAAATATTCTAATCATATATAATTATTTGATAATGTTCAGAGATGGCAAAAGTACTCACTTTCCGTACTTGAGTAAAAGTACAGATACTTGTGTTAAAAAATACTCTGGTAAAAGTGGAAGTACTGATTAAACTTCTTTACTCAAGTAAAAGTAACAAAGTACAGGCTTGTAAATTTACTTAAAGTATAAAAGTAAAAGTAGAAACCACTTTTTTCATGCCGTTGCCTACATTTTAAATGGATGTCTGCCAATAGGACTAGATCTCCGTTGTGTTCATTTTCAATCATCTCGTCGTCCATACTACTATGCTAACGCCACCGCCACCAAGCTGCAATGATTTGCCGCCAATGAATACGGCCGAATCTGTCGATTCATCTTGTAGTGGTGCGTCAAATGCAACGTAGATTCCCATCCAATTAGACTGAATTTGGTATTGATGACGTGAAAAATAATAACGGTAACTCCATTGAAATGATTCAAAACTAAAGTAACGAGCCAATTTTTTAAAATGTAAGGAGTAGAAAGTACAGATATTTGTGTAAAAATGTAAAGAGTAGAAGTAAAAAGTTGCCATAAAAATAAGTAGTAAAGTAAAGTAAAAATATCAGAAAAATCTACTTGAGTACAGTAACGAAGTATTTGTACTTCGTTACTTCCCATCTCTGATAATGTTATATTAATTTGTCTTATAGAATATTTACATATTGCATGGTAAATTGAAGACAATTTATTTCATGATACATTTATTCATTCAAGTTTATTTTAATTAACCCTCTATTGTTAGCAGGTGCAATTTGATTAAAGTAACCTTTACTTTTATTTTAGTCAATGTTTTATCCTTATTTACTTTTTCCATCTCCGTACAGCACAAAGCACAAGTAACCTTTTGTAGTGACATGTCAGTAGTCTTTGGAGGATATCGGGGGGCTAATCAGATACAGAGAAAGCTCTAGGGCCCCTTCCTCTAAAACATTAACTTTGTGTTCTTAAGTCACTTCCTAACACATTTTACTTTCTGGCTAGAGTTATTGTCCATATGTTGTCTTGAAATGTTCCTATAATATCCCCCTCCCCCTTTTTTCCCTTTGGCTATCTCTTTTTTGAAACATGCAAGTACTTCTTGCTGCAAACATCCCGACAGCATGACACTACCACCTCTGTACTTCTGCATGTAATGATTATTTGTATTGCCAAACACCTTCAATATCATTCATCAGAGCACAGGAAATGCTTTTACCTCATATACTAGACCCTAGAGCTTGAGTTGCATGCATCCCCCTTCTATTAAACACATTCCCTGACAGTCCAAATTAAAACAGGCCAAAAGTGAAAAAAAAAACACTTTAACAAAGCATTTTAGGGTTTTTTGGAGAAGCATCCTCTTGTCTCTTAGTGGCCTACAGCACATGTTAGAACAGGTCTCATTTTACCATAGTAAACACCCTTAGCAGATTAAGCCAGCATCTTAATCAAACAGTTTGTTTTTTTTAATCCTATTGCACTTTTTGCATTAACATGTTGATTTTTAAGACACAATCTGTCTCTGTCCTGTAAATGATATGATGGGCTGTTATACGGACTTCTGGTATTCAGAAGTTACCCTTCAGGTAGAACCAGATCTGTAGAGAACAATATTCTTCTTGCTATTAGGAATTTACCTATCAGATACAAACAAAACCATTAGATTATTACAAAGGATTTCACAAACTGTAAGAATAGAAGTTAATAATAAAAAATGAGCTATGAAATATGATTGATTTTTCTGGCATGTCCCAAAAAGAAATTACTTTTCAACATCAGGAAAAAAACTAATGCTTGTCAGTTTTTTTAGTATATACAAAATTTCAATCTCATTTCCAATGTGTCTCTGTAAGAACTGTTACGATTGGGTTATTGTTGCGTGTTTGCATCGGGAGTGGAGGTCCTCTGTGACAAAATCATAGAGCTTTAACAACATTTAACCCACCAAGATTTTTTTTTTTGCTGTACCAGAGGACCTTCTGATTGGGATCGCCCACGTTCCCCCACCTCACTGTAATGTCACTATCATGCCTTTGGTCACAAGATATCCCGCTAATCACTGGAATGTTTCATAACACTGCGGTTTCAATAGGCAGGAGAATGAGAAGTGAGACGCTCAGCCGGGAGCTTTCAATACGTCGAGAAATTGCTCAACCCCTGTTTCATCACTCCAATGTCGGGAGAGTAATTTATTCATCCCAGTTTAGTTGTTTTTGTTTGTTAGTTTGTTTTATATTTCCCTGGTATGGTCAGCCCAAATGTCTTCCGCTTTCCCCCCTCCCCAGACATGCAGGCTTTAAACCACAGGGACAGATAAGATTTTGTCTGCAGGAACCAGATTTGACAGGATGTTTATTTGATGTTGCCTAGGTCAAATTAGTGTAATTAAATTCTAAATCACTTGTTCTTAAAAGAGCCGACCTTTCAAAATAGGAAAAAGAAGGTTGTTTTTTTTCCACAAATGAAGTCCAAACACAAGCAGAATGACCACTTTTCCACTGACTTTAATGAGGATGAAGTCTCTCTCTTTGCTTGGAAAAAAGTGTTTGTGTCCCCACTTTGGGATCATTCATTCACTTCTGTTGCACATTAGCCATTTATTACTTGCAGGTTACACATTATATGGCCCAGTTAATGAGGCTAGAGTGTGTAACCGGTGGGTAAGTAAAGCCTGATCAAAGGCGTAGTCAAAGTTTATTTGTGCAGCCAATTTAGAACTAACCTCAGCTCGCAGGATAAAAAAAAATGCACAGGCAAGATTAAAAGCTGTTGAGGAGAATTTGATTTTCAGCTCTGATTTGAAAGAATCACATGTCTGGGTAACTGTAATGTGAAAAGAAAGGATGTTTAGAGCAGGAGAACTCTCTGGCCAGCCTCAAAAACAACATCTTCAGACCTGAATGACTTTGCTTGTTGAAATGAATATTTTCACTATTCAGAATAGGATTCTTCCTTTCTACAAATAGCATTTCAGATATGCTAATTCATCCTAGGAGAAATTTGTCACTCTTTTCATTAAAGTGTGGGTTTCAAATGCAGATATACAGACTTACATTTTAATAAAAAATATACACTATCGTTCAAAGGTTTGGGGTCACCCAAACAATTTTGTGTTTTCCTGAAAAGTCACACTCATTCACCACCATACATTGTGAAATGAATAGAAAATAGAGTCAAGACATTGACAAGGTTAGAAATAATGATTTGTATTTGAAACACGATTTTTGTTACATCAAACTTTGCTTTCGTCAAAGAATCCTCCATTTGCCGCAATTACAGCATTACAGACCTTTGGCCTTCTAGCTGTTAATTTGTTGAGGTAATCTGGAGAAATTGCACCCCACGCTTCCAGAAGCAGCTTCCACAAGTTGGATTGGTTGGATGAGTACTTTTTGCGTACCGTACGGTCAAGCTACTCCCACAACAGCTCAATGGGGTTCAGATCTTGTGACTGCGCTGGCCACTCCATTACCGATAGAATACCAGCTGCCTGCTTCTGCTCTAAATAGTTCTTGCACAATTTGGATGTGTGTTTAGGGTAATTGTCCTGTTGTAGGATTAAATTGGCTCCAATCAAGCGCTGTCCACTGGGTATGGCATGGCGTTGCAAAATGGAGTGATAGCCTTCCTTATTCAGAATCCCTTTTACCCTGTACAAATCTCCCACCTTACCAGCACCAAAGCAACCCCAGACCATCACATTACCTCCACCGTGCTTAACAGATGGCGTCAGGCATTCTTCCAGCATCTTTTCATTTGTTCTGCATCTCACAAACGTTCTTCTTTGTTATCCAAACACCACAAACTTGGATTCATCCGTCCACAACACTTTTTTCCAGTTTTCCTCTGTCCAATGTCTGTGTTCTTTTGCCCATCTTAATATTTTTCTTTTATTGGCCAGTCTCAGATATGGCTTTTTCTTTGCCACTCTGCTCTGAAGCCCAGATCCTCGCAGCTGCCTCTTCACTGTAGATGTTGGCACTGGTGTTTTGCGGGTACTATTTAATGAAGATGCCAGTTGGGGACCTGTGAGGCATCTGTTTCTCAAACTAGAGACTCTAATGTACTTATCTTCTTGCTCAGTTGTGCAACGCGGCCTCCCAATTCTTTTTCCACTCTGGTTATAGCCTGTTTGTGCTGTCCTCTGAAGGGAGTAGTACACACCGTTGTAGGAAATCTTCAATTTATTAGCAATTTCTCGCATGGAAAAGCCTTAATATCTAAGAACAAGAATAGACTGTCGAGTTTCAGATGAAAGTTCTCTTTTTCTGGCCATTTTGAGTGTTTAATTGACACAACAAATGTGATGCTCCAGAAACCCAATCTGCTCAAAGGAAGGTCAGTTTTATAGCTTCTGTAACAAGCTAAACTGTTTTCAGATGTGTGAACATGATTGGACAAGGGTTTCCTAATCATCAATTAGCCTTCTGAGCCAATGAGCAAACACATTGTACGATTAGAACACTGGAGTGATAGTTGCTGGAAATGGGCCTCTATACACCTATGGAGATATTTCACCAAAAACTAGACATTTGCAGCTAGAATAGTCATTTACCACATTTCCAAGCGTAAAACAAGGTAGTATTTAATGGTGTAGTGCATAAAATAGGGACAAAAGATTCTCAATTTTTTTACAAAAATAATCTGAAAAGTGTGGATTGCATTCAACCTTCTTTTCTTCAGAGAACTTTAAAGGTAGAGTGGAAGATTATCTTTTTCCAGGTGGATCATCAAAATAAGTGGTTCTCCTAATTGTCAATCATTCTGGTGATATGTTAATGTAAGGCCATCCTATGTGCTCGTCCCTATTTTTTACTTAGCGGAGGTGAGTGTGACATAGTGGAAAATTGCAAATCTTCTTTTGGAAAGAAAGCTTGTAAGATCGATGCAAACAGCAACTTTTAAACAGAGCCGGCATGAGGAGAAATGGGCTTGTGCGTGCTCTTGCAGGCATTTAATAGGCGTTCCCTCTCAGGAGCGGGTACAGGGTTTTGCATTTGCATTATTTTTTAAAGTGGAGAGGGCAGGTCTTTGCAAAACTTCTTTAAAAACCTCAACTATACCTTTAATTGCATCAAGTGCAGCATAAATGTTAATCCAAAATGTAAAACTATTCCACACATAATATAATTTAACATATCGAAAAATAAACAGCAGATCCATTCATGGTTGATATTAAAAAGCATAAATTCATGGGAAAATATGCTTTGCGGAGATAAAACTAAAATAGTTTCAACAGATATGCCAACAACCAGTATTTAAATTTCTTTTTTACTCATGAAATTCAAAAAATGTGACAAATATATGCATTGATCTCCGCTGAGTTATTACTTTGTGGAGCCTTTGGTTACAGTCTCAGCAGCAAGAGGTTTTGAATGAGGCTCTAACAGATGTTCACATCTACAGACAGATTTTCTGAGCTAAATAGTTACAACTCAGTCAGATTGGAGGAGTATTGCCTTAGCATAATTTTTTTTCTCTTTGTTTTTTGCAGCATGGCTCTTTTAAAGGATTAGTTTGTTCCTAAGAAAGGACACACTAATAATAAAATGGTAACAAATCTTACTTAACAGAGACCATTTTTTTCAGGGGTACAAATAAAAAGAATAAAACTAAAAAATCTGGGCAAAAGTATAAAATTTAATATATAAAGTGATTTTGTGGAGCAACTGGTCTTGTGATCCTATCTCAGTACCTCTGAAGCTAAAAATGCTTCGCCTTCATTTTAAATCCCTTGTTTGATCGTTCATTTGAGAGTTTATCATAATAACCTGCTCAAATGAAGGGAAAATAAATCTATTTTATGATTTTTATTTTTTTCATTTGATATCAGTATTTGAAGTGTTGATAGTGAATACATTTATTATATATTATCATATATGTGACTCACTTAATACACTGAAGGATTCAATGATTGCTCTGTTCCTTTATTTCTCTGTGTGTTTATTATTTTGTTCTCTGACCACATGAAAAAACACCCACCCCATCCTGACCTCTCTTTGCAAATTGTGTCTAGAAGTGCCACTACCCAGAGCAGGAATTAGGACCAATTCCATAGGGGCATTGGCCCCTGTTGTATGGGGTTCCATTACTACAAAAATATGTTTATGTGTGTACGTATATGTTTTATGTATGTATTATAATCTTATGTCTAAGTAAGGTTTATATGTTAGGTGCTTATCTATTATGTGCATATTTTATTCAACAAGATAAGCTAGCCTATCTTTAGTTAGTGCATATTTTTCTTTGCTGTACATTTCAAGTTCCATCAGGCTGAATGTTAGATGTATGTCTGTGCACAGCCATCTTGAAAGATATTAATTCATATTCCAGTGTTGACTAAGGAGTAGCCCCTAAAGGAGATTTGCAGAGGGGTTCTGATCAATTCCTTTGAGATCTTAGAATATAAAATATACACCTTACATAGACATCAGCACATAACATATACACCTAATATAAGCACTTAACCCTTTATAGGGCCCGTTACAGTATTTGATCACTTGCATACCTCTCACAAATGGGTCCCCATCAATATCCAGCACGCCATTCAGCAAAGATCCTGCTACATAGCTGTACATCTTATTTTGGCATTGGACCAATTAGACGAGCCCTTGAATGATATATTGCCTACAGTAAATTAAGTTTAAAAAAGGTAACAAGTCAAGAAAAAAAGGTAAAAAGCTAATTGAAAAGATAAAAAATAAAGTTTAAAGTTAATAAGCCTAGTTAACAATTATATATAGATTTATAAACTAAAACATTTAAGTGCCAGTATCAACATTAATGCCTCTAAGGTTATGTCATACCCAAAAAAAAAAAAATGTGTTTCTTTCACTCTCAGAGTGTTTTTGATGAATTTCTTATAGAAGCACTTTTGTTATTTTTCTTAATATATTCAAGCAAGTTGGTGTTTCCTGTTATTTCACTGACATTAACTTTTGCCATCATAACATCCATATTTTTTAATATTACAAAGGCAATATGGTCTTGTCCTGGATTCCAATAACACTATTGGCTTGAAATTTTGATTTTTAAAGTATTTCATGGAGTGCACTATAAAACATACATAAATATGTGTGTATACAACATACTTGAACATAAGTGCATTACTTATAAACAAAAAATAGACGCATAATTATATTTCTGGCATTAATGGGGACCATGATGTTGGCCTCTGTCTAGAACTGTCCATGAAAGGTGCAAAAAAAAAAAAACAACAGAATTAAATATCCAACACAACAAATAAAAAACACAACTCTGTTTATGTTTTAGATTTTCTGACGAATATTATGAATTCTATGAAGTAGAAAAGCATATTTGAGGAGCTTTAGAAGGTGTTTTGCAGTAATTATCTGCTATTTTCCGAGGATAGCTCTTTCTGATTGGCTGGTTGGGAAAATGACGTCAGCTCCTCTTCTCCAGGCACAGAAAAAAAATCTCATTCGCTCTCAGAGCGAGCGACCCTGCTGCTCAGGACGGTCACTGCCTGAACTCATGAAAGAAACCGGCTAACGGATAGTTTTAAAGTCGGGCTCGTGTGTCCGTGTTTGTTTGTTTTTTTTCACTCTGAGAGTGTTTTGTTAGACATTTCCATTCTGGTGCCGAGAAAACGCGAATTGCTTTGGGATCGACTCTCATCTCGAAGTTCCCAAAATGAACTTCGATCCAGTGGTCGGAAAACTTTTTGTAAGTAAACCAACATAAACATTTACTAAACAGTTGAAAAAAAAAGTTTTAAATGTTTATTATTTTTTATTTGTACTAAAGATAGAGTCCGTGTAATAGTGAAGTAACTCCTATAAAGTGTGAAGACTGTCTTTAATCAGCGAGTAATGGCGAATTAGCCTTCAGTTAAATCAGCGCTGTTAAATTTTAAGGGTCTTTCGGAGGCTGAAATCACGACCAGGCCTGTGAACTTGTGAGAAGATAAGACAAGCCCCTTCATTGTCCCACCAGAGCTCATACACAGGAAGCAACGCTGTTTGTTGTTGCTGTGGATTTAGGTGTTTATTTCTGTACATATTGAATCATTTTCCCTCTCCCTGCCTCTCTTGCTGCTGGCTCCATTCCTCTGGACAGGACATGTGCTGCATCATTCAACCTCCCTAAATCCAACATAGCAGCCACCATCTGTGTTGGTGATCATGTGGTCAGATTGGACAGACATGCCCCACATGATGGCCATGGGCAGAGCCGGTCCAAGGTGCTACAGGGTCCAAAGCAGGGTTTGATTAGAGGGGCCTCATTTTAATGGGCATAGGGACCATAGGGACATGTCCCTACTAAAATCCTGGCCTGACCTACTTGTCCCTACCTTTGTGAATAACATGTTTATAGTTTCCAATACAGCGTTTTTGCTAGAGTCGCTTCTTTTCTCACTACTCGTATATTGAAGTTAATATTTTAAAAGCTCAGTGTCAGTTCCTCTCATAGTTCCCGCGGCCATGTAAATACAATAAATCTATTTGCAGTCCCTTGAATATGTTATTTTTGCTTTGTTTTACGATCCAGACAATATCAGCATATCAGATAAAAGAAATAAGAGTGCACAATTCTATTTCTTCAAAAGTAAACACCTGATAAATACATATACAACAGACATATTTAGACTATATTTTGTGAAAAAAGGCATGTATTTACCTTCCGTCTTAAATGGTAAGTTCTAATGTAACCCTTTTCAAAGTGTAAGGTTGTCCCAATTTTACATTATTCTGAGCCACTGATGCTTCAAACATTGATAAACAGCATCTTGTGTGTGTAGTGCTTATAAAATTTGTATAATTGTAGCAAAAAATGCTGTTTTCTCTTTAAACAAAATGCGAACTGATGCTCACTTCAAGCATAAAAAATAAATAAATAAATAAATAAATAATAGGAGCATGCATAATCAATGACATTAGACCAATTCAACTTAAGACCAGTAGTGTCCCAACCAAAGTTGAGATCAAACCTACGCCCTTGCTCATTTTTTATTGAAAGGATTATTTCTTACCGGCAGTATAATCCTTCTGAGGTCCTGTTCACTATAAATCCACATCAGTTGGTCAAGGAAGGAAACCACTAGTATGAGTTAAAGAAAGATGCAGCAAATTTCCTCCAGTCTTAAGATAACAGCAATCTGAAAAATCCAATCATGGTAAACCTGTTTTATAAACATTCACAATTGTTTTGATGTGCAGTGGGTCAGTATTTGATGAGAAACTAGTGATATCCTTGCTATAAATGGAACATGGAGGGTAAAAAGATTTGAACACTTTAATATAAAAGTAAGACCGTGTAAATATATATATTATTTTATTTAAAAAAAACAAAACTTAATTTTCTACTAGGCAGTTATTTTTAAATAACTGGTCCCACAGTGTTGGATTATTGTTGCTGCAATTTCCCTACAATAAATCATATATCGTTAGCAGTGAATCAATTAATTTAAATAATCCTGTTTAACCAATTTAAATAGTTTTCAACTCACAGGGAAAAAAAGGCAACCGTTTTTTTGCACTTACTTAATCATATTTAATTACTTTAACAGAATTGTTTCATGTTAGCAGGGTAGGACATAAAACAATTGTGTTAAAGTAACTAAATAGGATTAAGTAAATGCCAAAAATGATAGCCGTAATCAAATTTATCAAGTGTATGACTGGTTCAAGTTTAACTGGTCTTGAACTTGAGTTTTTTAATCTGTTTTATTCATTTACAATGCATTATAAATGTGTAATTAATGTTTAAGTTCACACACTTTTTTTATTGAGTTATTTTAATTTGCCAGGAGTGTCTCTTTTTTTAGATTGAGAGATTAGTGTAAGTGCAAAACAACATTTTAAGGTTCATAAAATGGTATTTGGATAAACCTGCATTACAGTGTTGTTGTTTTTTCTACTGTAGTTGTCATATATGGGTTTATTCTAGAGTTATCTACTGCAAGTAAGATATTAACTTCTTTTTACATCACTAGATCTCATAGATTGTAAACCATCCATTTAAGCTCCTGATAAAAACAGAAATGCTATTTTGAGGGAGGTTGTTTGTTTGTTTAAGCTTGTTTGCATTTTTATACAACTACAAGAGAAAACGAAAATATGCAATGAACTTTGCTTGACATAAGTGACTTAACAATGTTTATAATCAGGTTAAAAAACTTAAATTTTTTTACTTTTTCCAAATAGTTTGGAAAGCATATTAAATGTAAAATGCTGACTTTGTACAGTCTGCATTGATGGGTGCAAAATGTAACTAAAAAGGATCTTTAGAAATGTGCCACTTGTTACTGAGATGTATTTGCAATTAAGCTTTTCATAAGAGGTGTATACGGCAAGGACTGAAATAGACAAAAAAAAGGATTAGATGCATTGAATTTGAATCTATATTTTCCTCTGTATGTGTTTGAAAATCCTACTTTAATCCTTTCGTTTATATCCTACAACAAATCTAAAGTTTGAATTAAAGACCATTTTGGATTTTTTTTTGCGATTAACTGATCATTAAAATAATCATCAACTTATTTAGTAATCAATTAATCACTAATTGAAGAATACATAACACTTGCTGATGAAACTACAACCAATGTAGAGATGTAATAAAGGAAGTATTAGGGATGAAAACCTTCTTGTCGGTAAATATTCCCCATCCAGAATTCCACTGGTCGGATAGTTTAGCTTCAACTGGTTCAAAACTGGGTGAAAAAACTATTTTCTAAAAAAAAAAAAATTAGTGAAATAATCGTCAAGTAATTTAATGATCGGTTAACTGGAGTATAGAGACTCAAAAAGATGCATTTAGTTGACATAGCAACCAACTCAGAGCAGTAATAATAGCAAAATGTCAATATATGTATGTTTTTATATATATATATATATATTTTGCATTTAAGATTTTACAAAATCCTTTTTCGTCTGTCAAATTGCTCTATCCAGAACTTCTCAAGTGGAAAAACTTTAGTTTCACCTTCTTTTGAGGAACCTTTTGCCATCCGATTACTAAACAGAAAGAAAATCGACTGATTAATCGTTTTCCTAAATATCCTTTAGTTGCAGCCCTACTCCAAAGCTTTCTCTGCAAATTAAAATCATCTCCGATTTAATAAGTGTAATTAGAACATTTTATGTCCAGGTTTTGCATAAAAGCCAGGTACCTCAGAGGTTCCCTGGATTCCCTTAGTACCACCTTGGCTCTGCTCTGACCTTTGATGCTGTAAAACTTTAATAAATGGCTGGCTGGGGAGTGCTCATGGACTTGGAGAAGCATGTTTTGTTTTTTTATGAGCATGACTGCAGTTGTGATCAGCTAATCCCACTCCCCTCCCCTTCAGCAGAAACAATCCCAGAATTCACCTAGCCAGTTAGTGAATTAAAAGACAGAAAGCCTCTCAGCAGTTTTTTTTCCAGAAAGGTTTATCCCTCTCAGACTTCCACTCCCAGCACAGAGACGCCTTTTCATTCCTACCCTGTTGGTTTTTCCGAGTGTGCGCCACCAAAGCCTGACATTTCTAAGCTCTTTAAAGTTCACTGTGAGGTCTAAATGGATAAAATGCAAATGTAACGTTAATTTGGCGCTCTACTCCCTTTTCCTACGATGGGAGTATCAGAGATGAGCCTGCATATCGCATCCTCACCAGCCTTGCAAGGATGTTGATAAGAGCAACAGTTGTATTCGTTAAAATAAAAATTATTCCAACTTTTCATTGCAGATTCTTAAAACTTAAGATATCCCATCTGCTGATGAATCTGTAGCCCCATTATTTGGTTTCTCCGTTGTCTGATTCCTGTTTAAAGTCATGCAGTGTTCCATTACTGAAATCAGATTTACTTCTCAGGGTGGCAAAGTCAATGTTTATCCCTTCTGTAAACCACAGTACATTCTGGAGGCCTTGCCAGCAGCAGGCCTTGTTGCTAAGGGACTGTGAGGAAACTTCCACCCCCTCCCCACCCCTCTCTAGCACTCCCTAAACCCCCCCCTCTGAAAATTACCAGAGTGTACGTGCTTGGCCCTCCAGTAAACTTCCCGTCCTGAGTACACAGATATGCTGATATTAGTGGCATCAATTTACTTCTTAGAATTGTCATGCCCATGCAAATGTATACGAGATTGTTATCTGTGATTGCTTTCTGTGTTTGGGTGTTGGTTCACACAGGAAATGGTCCCCTCGGCCACTGGGGACAACACAGACAGGGGGCAGGACTGACATCTGGGACATGTAGAGGCCAAACTGTGGAGCTTGAGGCCAGAAAACGGAGCACTCTGCAGCTCATAATGTTGTATCTGCTGCTCTGTGGTGCTCCGCTATCTGTCCATGAGAATAGTTGTATTCATGCTTGTGGCTAGGAGAAGTTACTTGGGAACTGGCTGATGCAATGCTGGGCAACCCACCCACCCACCCATCCACCCACTTCCAGACGCCAGGTGCTTGTGTGCTTTCTTTATTTCAGCAGTTACAGTCGGATATGTTTTTAATTGCAGGCAGGTTCATGATTGTGAAGAAACCTGTTGTTTTTTCCGTTGCGTAGGTGAATCACAGGTGAAATCAAAGGTGCGCTGACTCACTTCAGGTGTGCCACCTGTTCAAATGTAACAAGCTATATAATGCATACCAGGAGAGGCGAGTCATTCTTTACAGCACCTTAATACTGAAGATAAGTGGAAATGATGTCCTATCAAAGAGACTGACCTCATCCAGATCCACCCTCATGTGTTTTTGTACCAATAAGTAACTCATTCTAGGTTCCACACAGTCTCTTCATAACTGCTTTGATATACGCGCTGCTGTCGGCGGCCTTTAGATAAGTGTTTGGAGTTGAGCATAAGTGGTCAGCAGGGTTCGTACTGGTTCGTTCTCCAGGTCACGGCGTTCTTTGAAGCTCCGTTATAGAGATAACAATGACTTCTGACGAGGCTATTTTTAATGTGAGCCAAAGAATCCGGTTGTAGTTCATGATTATCCAACTTCTGGCTTTATCTGTTGACATAGAAAAAATATGTAGTTTTAAAAAGGCATCACTGCAGTTATTTTTAAATCTCACCAATACAAATGTTAATATTAAAACGACTGTAAATGATTTGAATTAGCCATAGTGATGATTACTCCCAGCAAGTTTCAAAGCAAAACTGCCAAACTTTCTTTGTGTTTAATGCAATCAACTGGTTTTCACTAGATAGAAAACTTTGAACCAATTTGACTGTATGATCTGGTTGACTTGTAAAGTGCCTTGAGATGACATGTGTTGTGAATTGGCGCTGTAGAAATAAACTGAATTGGATTGAATTAAAAGAGGGAATCTGTTACTCAAAAGCTTTCATAAAATAACTCAAACTTTTTCACATTTCACCCCTAACAGCACAAAGTTGAATATAAGTTGTTTGGATAGGCAACCATTTCTAAAGTAATGGTGGCAAAAAAAATGTCACTTTATACACCTCTCTGTGTTAATCTGTCCTCTTCGTTTGCTGGTTGAATTCTTTTAAAAAGATGTCTGCTAGATAGTTAATTAGTGATTGTTTAATTAGTAGCTAACACTAAAAGTGAATGAATGACTTGGAAGGATCAACTACTTTAATAGGTTATCAACAAACTGTTTTAGAAAAACTTCCAGGCAGTCTTCAAATATGTCCTTTTACTTTGATCATAAACAGAAACAGGCCGATTAAGGAGATAAATAAAAACTCTGCCAGTTTTGAAAATGTAATTTTTGTATTTAAATAGGAAAAAAATCAGCTCCTTTAATATATTTTCGGTGTTCATTTTTAGAGCAGTGCTCCCCAAAGTTTTTCCACCAAGCTTCATGGTGCAACATGGCAACACAGACAGCATCCACAAATAATATATTGTTTTCATCTGTTGGTCAGCATTAGACGTAATCACATAAACATGCTTTTACATTTAACACCTTTGGTATTTCCGAAGAGGACCTAGAGACTCCACTCGCTGACCGGATACTCCCAGTGGGGCTTAGCTGTTGGCTGGTATGAAATTGTGTGACTTTAAAGCCGTGGGTTGATAAGGCTATGATAGCAATGTCCCAATAACTTTTATTTTTTTACTTTTTCCCTGGAAGTATACTCAAGCAGTGAAATTGGTCCTTTCCTTTACAAACCTTTTGGTTTAGAGAACCTTTGTCATGTTTTCTCCTCAGTTCCTTTGGTGTAAGCGTGACTTGCTGCCCTAACTGGTGGGACCTCCATCATATTTGGTATTTTTTTAGCAATCTCAAACCATACTGTCTTGTTGAAGTTAAGATTGCGTTGAAGAGAGGTTGTGCTCATTGGCATCCACCTTCTTTCTTGGCTAATTTATCATTTTCACCCAAGTTTTTGTTGACCGCTTCTAGGAAAACATCAAAACAGATGTATGTAGTATCAAATCTTCATGCTTTCAAAGATGATTCCTCGTTTTGTTTTGTTTTCTTAGACTGAAGATTTATGTTAAGATTTTTCTTGCAGCTCTGTGTTGTGGTGCAGATAACGGGCACCAGGAAGTATGACTTAACCTAAAGCCACAGTGGTGAAAGGTTTGCATCAGTGCCAGATTGTTTCTCCTGCTGCTCTCCTGGATGAACAGAACCAGAACAGTCTCAATCTTTGTCTGCAGAATGGACATCTGTTTACAGAGATGTAAATCTGGCAGGGGTTCCTGCCAATGATGGTCTCTTAATTCCACCAGACACATACTCTGCATTTTTGCTGTGATGTGTTTATAGAGACTGTTATAAACTGCCAGCGCTTTAGGTTCCTCTCACCCCCCCTTCACCTCCCCACAAAGGTGAGCTTTAATGGAACAAATTCGATTGTCTCTGGAATGAGTTGTTGGATCCTTGCTCATGCTTTTCCCCGTTAGTCATCTCTTCCTGTCCGCTCTGCGTCCTTTATTCTCTCCTGGATTAATCCTGTCAGTTGGTGCTCGGCGTGTCTGACAGGCTTAATAGGAAATTGTGAAGGCCTAACTCAATAGGCCTGTTTTCACACAAATTGAATTTAATGTTCACATTCAGAGTCCTAGCTCAGCCTTTAATGGTACTGAGCATGACTCACCGTGACGTTGTTTATGCGTACAAGTCATCAACACTTTGAGACCACAGTGACCACCTTTACCTCTGAAAACAATGTGGAAATGTCACCTCTCCTGCTTACAAATCTTGTACTTTTCAGATGCTCTGGATTTTGTTTTTCTTCTACTCCCCCAACACAACCTGACCACTTTTACATCAGTCATTTCACTAATTTGCGGTTGGCGGGGGTAACTTTAAGAGAATTCGTAAACAACTCCCCTCACTTTGCTTTTGAGTTTTCTCTTTCGTTGTTTTTTTGAACGTGGCCCGACCTGCTTCGTGGCGCACCGTGACGCTCGTTCAATCAGTGGAGAATACCTCCAGAGGAAGCTGAAGAATTTCAGTCGGGGAGCAGAGCTGCAGCTTCCCTGGGTTAAAAATATCCAGCCTGGCGGATATGCTGCTGGTCTGATCGGGTGCTGGGCCTGCTCTGAGGGAACAGTTCGGAGCTGAACCCTGCATGAAGCCTCTGTATTGTCTTGAGCTTCCTGTGCTCCCTGAGAGGAGGGGGCCACCGCATTTCACACGCTCCCACTCATACACTCGACCCGCGCCTGTGCACACTTGTGTACGGGCGTGCGTGTGTGCGTCAATGCGGTTTTTAAACTGTTAGCACTCTCTTGTTTTTCTCTCACTGCTGGAAAAAAAAGTGACACAGGAGTCGTTCCCCTTGTTCTCCATCATTCATCTTCATAAAGACGAATGTATCCCAGCTTGGCTGAACTTTAGATATATTCTCGCTGATGTATCAGGAGTCAGAGTTGGCTCTCCTGACAGCATCTGGGTTGTACTTGTCTTTGTCATGTCGTACAAAATGTCAGTGTCATTTATCAGTGAAGGAAAGCTGTGCATGGTCACCCCCCCCCCATCCCCAGAGATTGCCAGGATTTATCTGTAAAGCAGGGAGCGTTCACTGTCCTGTCAGGGTTAGCCTTGAGGTATTTGAGCTGCACCATATTAAATGGAGTCAGCAGGGTCCAAATCCTCCAATTACAGCAACGTTCAACACATTTGTGACTAGAGGCTTAATTAGAGTAGGTCCATTTGCTGTCTGGAAAAGTCTGGATTTATTTTTATTTTTTTGCCAAAGTTGGATAGAAAAAAACTAATTTAAATTTATCAACTTGTAAAAAGTTCATATTTTGCTGCTCATTCTATCAAATTTAGTGCATATATTTATCAATCAATCAACAAACGTGTAGCCATACATCCATCTGCCCTCCTTCCTTCCTTCCTTTCTTCCTTCCTTCCTTCCTTGCTGTCTTTTGTTTTCACAGGTTTATCTGTGCAAACGGTTGAAACATTAGCAGTAAATTCAGGATGAACAAATGGTTTTAAAAAGTTCACAGAACTGTTGAAATTTAAAAAAAAATGGAGCTTATCTATTTAAAATGGGCAGAAATCCTGATTATTTTTTTACAACTGGAGAAAAAATTAAAGTCTGCAGTTTTCCTTGTCCTTATGTCAGGATTTCTGGCAATCTTCACCCCCACCAATGCATTTTCCAAATAACACAGGTGAACCTTTCTTTTATACAACAGGTCTATCCACCATCCTTTGATCAAACAGGTCGATCTTGTTGTTAATGTTATTTTTACAAAACAATGTTATTTCTGCCTCTACAATGTTGTGCTTGTGGGTTAGCTCCGCCCAGACGTGCAGCCACACGCTACATGTGCATAAACAGGTGATATACAGACACACCAGAAAATGTCGCAACCACCTGCATTATCAAAACAACCTCAGAGCTGGAAGGATCGCAGCACTGCGTGACGCCTCTACTACGTAACTCTGGAAACAAAAACGTCTAGCGTTAGTAAATTGAATGCTTTAAACTCTTGACCTTTTTCATCATGATTAACTTTTTTTGTCACAAGGAAATTAATCATACTGTGACTCATCATAAATGCAGGGTTGATCTTAAAAGTTAAACAAGCAGTAAAATAACTTTGGTGCTGAAACATTGATCATAAAGCATTAATTGGATATCAGTGATTGGGGAGGCTTGATGCATAGAGCTTATTTTAGCTGTGTTATAATACGGATTTAAAAGTTAATCATGATATTCTGTAGTATTTATTGTGAAGTTAAAACATCTTTGCAGTCTCATAATAGAACATTTGGTCCTGCACATTACTAAATTTCAATTAAATAATTTTCTTTGTTCTATAGATTTGTCAAATAAAAGGAAAGTATACTAGATAAACACAGTCTCATAGTTTATGTTGATGTTGGCACAATTGGATTATAAAAACTTGATTTAAGACCATAAACACCTAAAGAAAACAAATTTATTTTCATCTAGTATTTAGTTTTTAATTAGTTGCTAAAATAAAGCTCTTTTTTTTATCAATTGCTCCCTGTTTTATACCTAAGCTGCAATATGTACTCTTTTTACTTGTTTCCTGATGTAAAAAGTCAAATAAAAAATACATATAATTCATTAAGATCTCAGGACAGTATTTCAGCAATGGGACTGCGCTGAATGGGCTCTTGCTTGACAAAAAGATTCAAACCTGAACTGATTTATTCAGATCCAGATTTGATTTGTGAAACTTTCAGATCTAGAATTTAGTCAAAAAAGTTGCCTCACAAAATCCAGCTCAAATCTCCTCGTGACCCCGCCTGCTAATCTTTGATTGTTGTGGATCTGATTTGCACCTGACGGTGAGTCAGGCTTGAAGTTGCGGCAGCTCTGATCTGCTTTCATTCTCTCTCTCTCTTTGTAGTTGTTTGAGACTGCTGTGTTAAATATTGAGTTCTGCTAAGGTGAACGGGGAAGGCATATGTATCTTGACATTTGAACTGCAATACACCCTTTCAGTTTTAATAACTTATGAACTTTTAACATCAAGCATGCTGCTTCATCAACCCCATCATATACTGGAGTACTAACTATTCTCCCAAAAGCAGAATGAACATACATGAAGGATAGAGAATCAGAGACACGATTCATAATCATATAAACTGCCTTCACTGGTGTTTAATCAGCCTAACTCTGCACTGTTTTTTTCTTTTCATTCCCCTGATAGTCCAAGTTCGATATGACAGGCATTCAGATACTAGGAATATTATGCCGGCTTGGATTTACGTTGACAGAACTGTTGTAAAGGTCCAATCCCTAATAACGGAAAAGGATTTTCTAATTGGAGCAGCATGATGTGGAAACCAGGTCCCCTCTCCGGACATTGGAATATAATGAGGTGCATCAGGTCATTGCTTATTTGCCGAATTGGACTGAAAACATCCATCTGATATGGAGGGAATGATGTTGCTTTGGACGTCTATACATTGTTTGGTGTAGTTTTTTTCCCCTGCATTTTCTCTTTTCCTTCCCTTTTTCCACCAATGTTATTCCCTCAGGGATATGAAGTTATCACAGGCCTCTAAATGGCCCATTGATAACCTGGGTCATCTGAAAGGATGTCCTGTCATTTAGGCATAAATGCGTCCTCAGTGTTCGTGGCATATGGAGGGATTGTTCCAAGGCAATTTGGAGGAACCCAGGGTGTTTAGAGGAAGTGGAGGAGTGCCACTGTTGTCAGACACAGAAAGTCCCTCATTATTTTATTGTAACTTTTATTAATTTAACTCATATCCACAAAGGCACTGTACAAACTTATCACTGAATCGGACAATGACAATAGGACAGTGTTGTGAGACATAATCTGCAGCCGAGTTCGCTCATTGTACAGAGGATAGAGGAGGCTGTGAAGTGAACTGAACCACTTCAGCTGATTCTGGAGAGCTTCCAGGGATTGTGGGTTTGAAGGGCTCTCCACACTGAGGTTACGGTCACTCTGGTCTTACTCCTCGCTCTGTGAAGGAGGTAAAAGTAAACCGCTCTTTGGACGCCCAGAGTGCATCATTGCCACTTTGTTTCTGAGTCCGCAGTGTTTGGTTGTTAGATTAAACGTATCAAAACTCTGTTTTAGATATGACACGGAGCAGGGTTCTCTCCGGCTGAGGAAGAGAATTTATTTATTTCTCTCACTGGGGCATTGAGAAGCTATTGTGCGACTTGGCTTTACCATAAAATAACTCCATCTTTACTTTTTGGAATCTGTATTTTGTACTCCTTAGAGCTGGAACTACTAACCTACTGCTTAATCAGATTGTAGATATAAAGCATAGTTTTGTAGCTCCAGTAGCAAAGTACACAACAGCATCATATCGCAAAACCCAGAAAGAAAATAAAAACAGAAAATGTCTCCCCAAGGCCTGGCCCTCTCCACAGCACATTAACAAGGACAACATTTCCAAACATAATACCAAAAGAACACAGAGTGATTGCAAAAAGATAATAAACATTGAAGGAGCATGCCACGTAGAACAAAATTTAACAAATTAAAAAAATAAGATTAAGGAGACAAGTTCTTAAAAGAGGAGAAAACAGAAAGCACAAAATGTTCTGAAACTAAGAAAAAACTGTGCATGCAAATATGAAGTCGACAAACAACTGTTGGAACAATAATGAAGACTCGCACACAGGTTTGGTTTTTTTGCATGAATGTGGCCCCTGCCTAGACGCTACCTTTGCAGATGTAATCTAAATAACCTTAGGCTCTTATAAAACAGAAATACTCATTTAGTTTGAGAAAACTAACAGTTCCGCTTCTCAGAATTAACTGAGGTGCAAAAAAAGAGCATTTAAAAATGCTGCATTTGCCATGCAGGTTTTGGCGCGGCAGTGTACAGATGTCTACATTCTCTACACAGTTGTCCCTTGTTAGAGTCCCATAGAGACCTTTACAGCATGTCTTCCCCCTTTCTCTCTCCACCCATTTCCTGTTGGATCACTAGAAATAAAGGTCACTCATATCTCAAAACTAAGTAAATAAAGAAAACAAGATCCATGGATCTATAAATGAGTACAGCACTGACTTAGCCCTTAAGTTGGGCTGCACAATTTAGCATCATCTACTGACTTGACATGTAAATATGCTTTATACAACATGGAGGGACCTCAGCTGAGGATGTTTTACACAGTCTACCTTGCATTGCTATTTTTTCTGTAGAAATAAACAACATTCCCTGGTACAGCCTTTTCGATCTCTTGTTTTAGCAAAGCTTTCCAACACACCAGCCATTTCCAAAGAGCCATTTAGTCCGATTCTGGCTGAATAAAACTCATTTAGATCCACAAATGTGAGTCGTTGAACTGTCCGAATTTTAAACTTCAGAGTTTGTTGCTGGAGCGGAAATCGCTGATGTGAACTTCCAGGACCCTTAACCATACCTAGAACGGTCTGTTGAAACCCTGGAGGGGGATTGCTTTCCTATCCCACAGTACCAAAAACAGAAATACATAATAACATAAAAGTAAAGCATTAGGGTAGAAGTAGAAAATTGGAGCTCTATCGTAAGGACAAAATAGTTTGAACGTGTCTGGTGGGGCTAAAGGTATTGAAGAAATGCAGGCATTTGATTAGCAAAAGAAACCTTTATAGACTTTCTTCTTTCTGCTTTATGTTTTTTCTCAAAAAGTGCAGTACTGAAGTAATACTGCTCTCTGTACAAACTGTTGCAACTGCTTGATGTTGTTTGGCTCTGTGTTAAAGCAAACCGCACCAGCAGAAGGTGGGAGTTTGCACCATACAGTAGACCGGACCAGTGGTCCCAAGTGTTAAACAACTGCAGCTGATTTTGTTTAGAATGGTTTTAGAGATCAGGGAATCTGTGCACCGTCAAATGGACACCACTCGCCTTTTAATTCGGGATTGGCTTAAAGCATTTGGATTCGGTGGAATGTCACGTTCTGCATCTGTGTTATGGAACAGGATTACCTTCAGTGCAGCTCACATTTTCCCAGTCATCTCTTTTCTTTCCACTGCTTTGCCTTTCACATGTGCTTATACGCTGATTTTACTCTTTCCTTTTCACACGGCTTTCTACTTCTCCCGATTCCATGCCCCTTGAAAGCACCCCCCCATCCCAGCCTCTGCTCACGCGCACACACAGCGTATTCAGGCGAAGACTCACCCTGTGTCGTGCAAGCTGTTAGTCCCCTCTCTCATTTATCTCCCTCCCTTTTCCTCTCCTTCCCTCCTGCTTTCCACCCTCCCCTTCCCCAGAATGTTTGGATAGATCTAAATGGTGCGATTGTGACTGCTCTGCCGGTCGTCTGCCTCTGAGCGTGTTTGGAAAGTCTGACGCGAGGAGAGGGAGAGGAAGAAAGGGAAAGGCAGAGAGAAAAAGGGAAAAGTTCTTCTGAACAACAAGGCATGGCGGGCCTCCAGAGAGTCAAATCCAGCGTCATGAGCCTCTTCTCCAGCCCGTCCATCCTTTCTCTCTTTATCCCTCTCATTCTCCCACACTCTCTCTTTTTAGGGCATCTATTCTCCGCCTTGCGTCCCATCCTCTGCTTGTTGTCTACAGTTTCTCTGTCCTTCTTTCTTTCTCTTCCTTTTAACCTCTAGTGGTTTAGCGGTGGCTGTATGGTGGGGGGGTTGGCCACCGCACAGGAGAGACAAAACCTCCAGATCTAGGACTCTCATTTACCAAGGGAGGTGTCCTGTTGCGTTTTAGGCGCTTTGCTGTGGTTTCGCATGTCTTGGCATTCAAAGAGCCAGGGTTAAAGAATGTGGGTCATTTGAAGTAGAAGCACTAAAGTGGGTTGTTTGCCGGTGAATGGAGCCTTCTCACGTTGACATGGTGAAAAGCGTGTGAATAAACACCAGCGCCTGGGGGGCACGCTAAAGTGTTGGGCTATATTCTTCTCTGTACCCCACCTATACAGGCCTGTTATTATCTAACACTTGAATGGATCTCTGTATTCACATTTGATATGAGCTTCTGGTCCGTTATCTGAGGAACCTTACCAAACTCTCTCTGTCGCACCTACCATAGATGAAGCAGCTTCTGTCCTTTTGAACCTCTAGATGGTGGAGTAATTAAATTTGGGCAGCATGCTGCGCTGCATGTAATTTAGTTGGTGTACGTTTCCTCATCCTGCCTTCATGAGATTATGTTGCTCCTAGTTGTGACCAGCTGCATGGCTCCCTTAATTGCTTTCCCACAGCAGATGTTCAGATCAGATGGTTTGCATTAAGTCATAGATTGCTCACACAAGGTTTCCTATGAAGATGGACTCTCTTCTTCTCTGCCTTCCACCAGATGAGTTGAAGTGGGCAAGTGTGTGTGTTGTCTGTAAACACAAAAAGTAAATCAAAGCTCATGTCTTGTTTTTTTTTTCCTTTTCCCCGTCCTTGATGATGCAGGTGGCCGTGGCATCGCTGCTTCTGGGGCTTGTCTGCCGCGCGGCAGAACCCCCGGCTTCCCAGTGGTCCGGAGAGGAGGGCAGAAACCTCACCCTGCGGCGACTCAGGACATGTGTCGAGAATGAGCAATACCTCAACCAGGGACTCTGCTGCCTGAACTGCAAGGAGGGTAAGAAGGTTAAAGTCCCAGCTGCATGTCAGGAAACTGTATTTACTGTCCCATTAGAAGCACTGCTCCATCTTCCCTAATCCTGCTTAACCTGCTGAAAGCTGGAGGCAGGGTTGCATACTGTGTATAGTGATAAAAGTCACTCAAACAATTGCTATGCCTTGAGACCTGGAAACATTTGAGAACTTGTCTTTGCTGCTGTTAAATTAAAATGATTTTTTCTTAACTTGAGACTTTCCATTAACAAGTCCTATTTATGTTAAACCCCATATGAAAGTTTGTCTTTCTTTTCTTTTTTTACCCTCAGTGGTCTAAAAAATAACAAAACAACTCTAAGTATAATTCCACTTGAACACCAATATTTATTTCTCTTTATTTCTCTGTTTGATGGTATAATCCTGTTTTGTGACGTAATCCCAAAAGAAAATATTTAGTTTGTTAACCTTGAAATCAATGGGTTTAAACCCAAAGGAACCTTAAATAACAAATAACCTGACAAGGCAGTTTTTTTAAAGTCCAAAAAAGGTGTCATTTGATAAAATGCAATTAACTTTGTAAGTTAAAATGCTCACTTTAGGTAGGATTGTAAATGCTAATATTTTCTACTCCACACATAAAAGGAGACATGAAGGGATGGAATGTAAAAAAAAAAAAAAAATGTAAGAAATACAAATTACAAATGTGTTTTACATTCCTGTAAAACAAGCAAAAACAAAAAAATTATTGAGATGAATAAATAAAATACAAATATAACCCAATACTTTATTTACATTCATAGTATTACATTCATATTTAGCAAAGAAATTAAAGTTAAAATGTAAACAAAAAATAAGTTTTTCTTTAACTTAAAGTCAAATTTAAAGGCTGACTAATAATGTGCTTTAATGCAGAGTTGGAGTGAGTAGCCATAGATCGTACTTATATAAGGGTCCCAATACTTCCCATATTCATATAAGCGTAGAAGTAAGAAACTGTAATCCAAGAAGTATTTGTTTAAAATGTTGATAATGTCAGGAGTTCCAGATCATGCAGTGGATTAGATATTTGAAAGTGATGCCATTAGACAGAAATTTAAACTTCTGTTCAAACTCTTGCTTTTCAAATACAAATAAACAAAATGTTTACATTCACCCAGAAAAAAGAAGCACTTTTCCAATCATGTTTTGTTTTTTTGTTTTTTCTTCGGTTAAAACTATTTTGTTCTTCATTCAGCAAAGGTGCTTGGAGGATCAGAGTAGCTAAAACATTTCCTCAGCTGAGAAGTGAGGAAAGTAAAGTTTGGTAACTGCTCCTGAAAGTACTATTCTTTTTATTCTTTTAATGAACTCAAGTAAATTCAATAGGGTTAACCTACCTTTGCTATAATGAGTCTTTTAAAATCTCAGTAAAATAGTCCATCCATCCATTTTCTGTCACGCTTCATCCCTGCTGGGGTTGTGAGGGCTGCTGGTGCCTGTCTCCAGCTGTCTACAGGCGCAAAGCAAGGCACACCCTGGACAGGTCTCCAGTAAAATAGTGAATTACCAAATAAGAATATTTTTCTTTTGGCTTTTAATCCCTTTCAGATTTTCAGGAAGCTCATTCAGACATTAGAACCATTATAGTCATTCTGACTAGAGTAGTTTATTCCAAAGTTTTTTGGGATTATATATAATTGTCTTTTATTTTTTTCACTTTTCGTTTAATTTTTATAAATCAGTGCTATGGATAGAGTTTGGTGCCTGCTTCCTTTATTCAGAGGTCATAATTTTCCTCCTCTAAAGTTTGCCAATCTTTAAAAATGTCGTCCTCCCAGCTCTGTCTGGAAATAAGGCAGGACGGCCAGGAGCGGAAAGCCCGTCGCTCTGTCTGAGCAGAAGCACAAAATAAGTGGAAACTGCAGGGCTTGAAGTCAGAGTTGTTTTGAAGGTCCAAGTCACTAAAAGAAAAAAAACATTTTCAATTAATTATATACATAATGTGATAAACCATTTAACTATCCCCAAGATCGGAATATATTGAGCCAAAAAGTAGTACTGTATTCTACTGATGGCTTATTGGGTTATTTAATTGGTGAGGGGGAAAAAGATTGGTTTTATACTTTATCTAGTTAATCTTTAATTTTGGTTTAAAGTTTGTTTTTTTGTTTTTCTGCCTCTTAAACAGATTCCCTCTTAAACTGTAAACTTCAATCAGTGTATAATTTATGCACTTGCATGCAGTTGAGGACTCATAAGTAAATCCCTGATTTATTCCTCTTGGCCTTCACTCTCTATTGACAGCTCTACAGCGTCTTATTCATGTTTGTTTTCCCTTGTGTTAATTAGTTCTTGTTAATTAGCAAATATAAATGGATTAAAGAGGTGTGTTGAGTTTTTTTTTTCCTTCAACCAGTAATCTTTAAATTAATATGACATCTTGAGCTCCAGGAGAAAAAGAACATTTCAAGTGGGAAAGGTCTGTGCTGTGTTTTGTAACCCTCGAGCCCCCCCTACTCTTTTTTTCCCCCTTTTCTTTCCATTTGTACATCAGATAAATCCTGAAAACACATGAGAATCAAGTGGTTTTATTCATTGCATGCTTGAGCTGATGGTAGAGATGATAAGTACGATAATCCAGCAGAGCAAAGTAGGTCAAATCACTTTGTAGTTGACTAAATCGCTCCTTCTTATAGTGGCTGTGATATAAGCATTCCATGATAAAACCTCATGTAAAACATAGAAACAACTGTTCCTTTTGTTATTAGCGTCGCTATACTGTAGCGCAGTCTGAAACGGCGGGATACCCAGCTGTAGTACTGGATCAGTAGGAAGTTCATGGCCGTAATGAAATTAATGCTCACAGGACATCCATTTAGTTGCGTCATTGAGGTATATAGTTAAGGTGTGATGGCTTGTGGTCTGATTTTGTTTTTGTTTTTTTTGTTTATCTTCTTTTTGCAGGAACATTTGTGAATAAGCCTTGTGAAAAAGATCTAGAACAAGGAATCTGTTTGTCCTGCGAGCACGGACAGACCTACACAGAGCACCCCAACGGGATGACCCGCTGTCTGCCCTGTACACACTGTCGCCAAGGTAACCCAAGTTTTCTGTTTATTAACTAAGGCATCGTTTGTTTTTAGTCAATTTGATTTTTCCAATTACCTATTGCGTAACTTTTAAGTTGAGTGAAGAAGGGAAGTCACTTGAACTGATTATACATTGTTCTTTACTTCAGTAGTCCATATTGATTCCTTATCAAAATGTATGTTTGTAAACGGTTTTATTAAAAGTAGGAGGAACAGAAGTACTGATTGCAGCATGGTGGCTAATTGAACAAAGAAAAAACAAACATGTCTGTATAAGTATGAGCTAATTCACTGTCTAAAAGAACTATAATTATACAAACAAGGGATGCAGGGATATGAAACTCTGGGTCGATTCTGATTTCTGTTATTTATGTTGCCAATATGGCCCCTTTCTTTGGACACTGTAGAAAACAGACCACAATGCTCATATTGTTTCTCTACTTCACTTAAACTCCAGCAATCCTTTTCTGCCTTGGCAAATCGGTTAATATTGGCCCTTTTTGGCAGAAAATGACCAACCTCACCTGATACTGATTTTGTCATGATATGGCACATCTCTAATTGAAACATTTCTACTAATCTCCTCGCTTTGATGCAGTCCTTAATTTATAGGGATGCAGACTATGTGGCATGAAATCTGTATAAGTTGATTTTTCTATTTTTTGTTAATATTTAAAACGATCAAATCAGTATAAAAACTAAAACTGGTCGATAGGAAATGTTTATTTTTGGAAGGTGAGGGGAACAGCTGACTGGGTGTGTGGTCTCATTTTAACAGCATTGAAATGGTACAAAGTCAACATTTTAAGCTTTGTTTTCACTGAATAAAAGAAGACAGGCATCTGTTGCATCTAAATAAAAATATTTAGGTTTTTTAACACTAACACTTTATGTTTCGGGTAAAGATACAGCTAGGGTAAGACAACAGATCAAATAGATGTCTGATTTCTTTTTTTTGTGTAGCATTTTACATGGCTGTTAGCAGGTTTAGCATGCTAAATAACTGTAAACGGTTGTCTCCATGTGTTAGGGTAAAGGAATATAGACCCTTACCTCAAACTAACAGGATTCAAACGTGTCTCTGAATCCAACATGTTTTGAGGCAGACGGGCTGAAATCCCAAACAGTAATTTTAGTCGTACAATTAGTCTTCCTGTTGTTATCTGAAATTTCTGCCCCTGTCTAACAAAGAAGCTTAAAAGAAAGAGAAATGGGCTCTATGCACAGCTCCACTACTTCCTGAATTTAAAGCAGCTCCTTTGTTTCCTGTCTTTCATTACTGGACGAACTGATTAATCCAGGTGTGTCTGGCCAGTTACTTAGGTCATACACACCTGGATTAATCAGTGCATCCAATCATGAAAGACAGGAAACAAAGGAGCTGCATTAAATTCAGGAAGTAGTGGAGCTGTGCATAGAGCCCATTAGAAAATAGCTTCTTTCTTCTGTAACAGCTTCCAAACTGAAGAGTGTTGTTCAAATGTCATTATTTAGTTTACTTTTTCTTTAAAAGTCTGGTTTTCTAACCTAACTTACTTTAGTGTTTTTTTTCCTAAAACAAATGCAGCTGCATCCTAGAGGATTTAATCAAAATAAAGCATTCAATTCAGAAGGTAGAAGTGCATCTAAAGTTATAAAAAAAAAAAAATATATATATATATATATATATATAGACGATTTAATCAAAATAAACAATTCAATTCAGAAGGTAGAAGTGCATCTAAAGTTAGAAAAAATATACATATTTTTTTTATTTATGTCATTTTTTATTTTTTTTTGGCCGTTGGTTCATAGCCTCATGTCCAGCGACCAGCTTATTTCTTGTAACATCTGTTTTCCTTTACTGATATGAAATATCCAAACATTTCTAGTTTGTTCATATAAAAGAAACAAAGCAACACACTGCGACTTATTTGGAATAAAGGAATCGTTCATTTATTTTATTGAAATAACTTGTTTTTTATTCCGTTTTCCATTTATAATTAAAAACCAAACAAAATGCTTAAGGGATAAAGTTTCACCACATTTTTCAGAACACTACAGTAATCGCCATATCGGTTTGTCTCATCCGGTCCAAAATCACAGCCTTCTTTAAAATAAAGGGAGCAAAAAAAATTGGCTGACACCTCTCTGATCCTTTACCTTTTTAAAATCCAGATAACCACAGAGTGTTCCAAAGATCCTGGTTGTGAAAGATATATTGTTTTAGGAAAGCTAATACCTCTTTGTGTGCGCCCCTCCTCCTTTCACGTCCACTGCTGAAAATGGGATCTTATGATGTTACATGGAGCAGCAGGGCGTGTCTTTGTTGTTTTTGTTTCCTGGGCTGAATGTGAGCGTGTTACTTGTCTCTGGAGGTTGGCCTGTTGGTCCGTCTTACCTGGCTGAACAGGGTGTGGCTGCACGACATTGTCTCCCCCACACTGGGCGTCTTTGTCTCAGATGAAAGGCAGAAGCCACAGAAGGGAGACTACGGTTACATAGGTTGTGTTTTGTACTCCTTTATTCCACTTTTAAGGTTGTTTTCCCCCCTCATTCCATGACGAAGTGTTGTTAAGAAGAGCTAAAGTTGGAAGAAGTTTCTTTTTGCGCAGCGTCTGACTACTTGCACTTATTGTGAACTATGCTGCTATGTGGAACACTCAAGAACTTCCTGTTGGAAGTTCATGCTTGAAAGGCTGCTGTTGATTTAATGAATCGTTAATGGTGTCACATGGACGGGTTCTGCTGAAAGACTCTGATTGTGCTCCGTTAAAGTTAGCACCAGTCGGTTTAGCTGTGTAATAATTCAGTCCACAGTTTGAGTGAGTAAATAAAAAAAAAACAGCAGAAGTCTCTATAGCGAATCAACCCTATTCTACGACAAAGCCTCACATGGCGAAGATGAAGGAGAAATGAGATTGTTTCTTCTGTTAATCCCTAAGAAGGGAGTCTTCTCAGCATCAGTTTGTCTTTTATTTACTGATTTCACTGAGGTGGTAATCCTGTTTTAGTTCAGCTGCTCTTGTGTGTTTGCAACCTTCTGTCTGACTAGGCCCAGTTCTACAAGAACATCTAGACTCTGCGATGCAGGAGGAAGAAATTTATCTGCTGCTTTCAAACAACAAAACAATATTTTCATGTGAAACTTAAATTATAGTTTGATTATATTAGCTAGAAGACAATGTGATCATCCTACGGCTAATTATTATTAATCCCTTATTTGGTTATAGACTCTACGTTTCTAATGTTTGGATTTGTAACCTTATAGAATAGAATAGAATAGAATAGAATAGAATAGAATAGAATAGAATAGAATAGAATAGAATAGAATAGAATAGAATAGAATTGTCCCACAATGGGGAACTTGTGGTTTTCTTTTAACACAAAAAATGTACTGTTCAGAAAAGCATTAGAATAATAAAAGATCCAACATCTTTCTTAAGAAATTATGTTGGAGCAAATTTGGTCCAAACTCCACAATATTCTCTGAGATTATTTTTTAAATAGATATGATATGATATAACTCTTATTAGACCGTTATACCGCTTTAGACCAGCCAGTACCCGCCTCTGTGGGTCGAAGCCCTAAACTACTGTTTGTTTATTGTGAACCGGCAGACAGAAAACAAAGTTTTGAAGTTTCCTTTGCAGATAGAGATCTGTAAAGTGTGTGGTTTGTTTATACCCCTCCCTTTCTCCCATAACCCTGAATTAGAAGAAATAGATAAACCAACTACCTTCAAGCCTAGATTGTAAATAGAGTTTATTTGAGGGTAGTTTAAATACAGCCGTTTAGTTAGATACAAAATGAGGGAAAGTTAAAATGGTGTGATCGCTTTAAGTTTACTGCCTATCCTCATGTAGTTGATGTCTCTCATTTTATCTTATATGTAATATTTTATAAATTAAACATTAAGAAAACTTTAAATCCAAATAAAGTATGTTTATAGAGACTTTATTTGCCTAAAAGAAAAGTTTGTTTTAGAGTTTCTTTTTTTTGTTGTGCATTGAGGTCTCCAGACCAGGACAGCAACCTTTTACCTTTTACTTATTAGGTCTAGAACCCGGTTCATGTTTCTGGTGTGAGCGTACACTACCACTCAAGTGCTGTTTTCCCAAACAAAAGAATTTCTCCCCCCCCTCTCCTCCATCAGCTCTAAAAAGATTTTATCTTCTTTTATTCTTTTCTCTCTGTCAGAGTAAAGCCTTTATTCCTCCTCCCCCAGTTGGACTCAGGTTTCTTTTTATTTGTGGTAGTTCTGGTCATTTCCCAACCATCACCATTTTATTCCATGTTCTTTCAGCCTGTTTTGGTATGAAATAAAGCTGTCATTACTAGGCTTCAGCTCTCACCTGCCAGGGAGACGTGTTGTACCCTTTTTGACAACCATTTATAGGGAGATTTTTTGTGTGTGTGTGATCTTTCTAAAGGAAATGAGGTCATATCTGCAGCAGGAGGAGGTTAGTTTGATCAGTGATCCTGATCTGACAGCCAGCTGGCAGTTAGCAGTGATAATACATGCAGACTGAGTTTATATGACATTTCTCTAGTCATACCGAGCACTCTAAATGCTTTACGCTAAACCCTTGTTCACTCTGTCACACTCGCACATTCATAACCAATATGCAGGTTGGTAGGGTGGGCTTGAATGCCTTGCCCTTGGGCACATCCATATATGGAAAGAGGAAACTGGAATCAAACCCACAAGTTTCAGATTACAAGATGAACAAAATCGGCACGATGCTTCGACTTAAAAATATTTCATTTTTGCACCATCAGCTATTATTTATTTTTTTCTGTTTTTCTGTTTGTTCTCCTTAATGACAATGGAGCCAACTGAAGAAATTATGTCACACTAAATTAGCATAGTTGCTTTCTATTTTCTAATGCCACATTGATGTCACTTATTTATAGAGCACTGTATTCATACAGGCTGAGAAAGAAACAAAACAATTAATAACAGTCTGCTGACTCTTTAGCTTGGATTAAATACCTATTGATGCTCTTAATCGGGATGCATCATGACCCTAGCATACTCCTACCACCTCCACTCTTTCATCTAAATTTCTGCCTTCTAATTTGTTCTTATTTTTCAGAAATGTACGGAATGCATTTCAAGCACACGCAAAAACTGTTGGCATTTTGGCTTTTTATGTAACACAATTTCACGGTTAATCTGTTGTTTTCCAAAGTTTGTGGCTCCCACACTACTGTCAGATGCTAGAGGGCTTAAACTTCTCAGCACTTAAACAGCCATGTAGTAAATAACATTTCCTCGCAGTTCTTAAAGGACTGTTGCTTGAAAAAAAATGAAGTTAAACAAAACTCGGATTGTTCTGTTTTGGAGCAGTGTAATTTAATTTGTATTATTGTACTTCACTGAAACGCTAACACTGAAAGGCATTGTTATGCTGTGAGCAGCAGTTGTCACAAAACTGGTGTTTTTTGTGCACGCCGCCATAAGGAGTCTGTTCACCCTCTGACAAGGACAAATAAGTTTTTTTAGCTTGATATTTAAGGTAAAACATCCCGTGTTTTCTCCTCAAAAAGTTAAATCTTTTAACCTGTAGGGTGAAAAGAATCTTCAGGCTTGGACCTGAAAGGTCAGCAAGTGCAAAACACCTTTAAACAAAATGGTAACGTCCAACAGAAAAAAGAAGTGTTGGGCTTATTTTTGATTAATCAGGACAAAAAATACAAGTACTCGGGTGTTTTTTGCTGAAGTAAGGAGTGAGTGATAATAGAATAGAAATACCTGTATTGTCATACATGAGAATAAATTATGAACAGAAGGCAAATTAAAAGTAAATCAGACGCCCAGTGTTGTATAAAGTACTGAAATCTCGGAGTCAAGTAAAAGTATAAGTACCTCTCCAAAATATGACTTTGGTAAAAGTCCAAGTCACTGACTGAAATGTTACTTGAGTAAAAGACTTAAATTATCTGAAATGGCTTGTACTTAAGTATAAGAATAACTGTAAAAATAGATGTACTCAAGTAATGTAGTGAAAAGTATAAGTAAAAAGTAAGTGCAGTTTGAATGACATTTTTTTACATTTTGGTAAACTTTGAAGGTTACATTCACTTAAAATAATATAAACAACCAAGTGTAGGATAATTTTAGACTGGCTTTGCAAAACAGGCGCATCCTATTGGTGTTGATGGACAAGCCCAGACAAGACCCGACTTTGTAGTCAGTAGGTGGGGTCAAAACACTTGCGTTTCTCCCGCTCTATTTTTTTTTTAATACTTATTAACTAAACCAAACATTGAAAATGTATTGGAGTAAAAGTATGCAATTAAGTTCGTAAATGTAGTGAAGTAAAAGTGAAAGTTCTCAAAAAAATTTTTACTCTTGGAAAGTATAAAGTACTCCAAAATATACTTAAGTACAGTAGTGAAGTATTTTTACTTGGCTACTATACAACACTCCAGATGCCAATGTACTTTACAGAAAGGAAAAAATTATTTGTAAATATTAACAGATATTAAAGCATGTTTGATAGAAGGAAGAAAAAAAAACAAAAACAAAAAAACGATAAATCTAAATACACCTGATTGTAAATCAAACACTCCTTAAGAAGCTCAAAATGATAGAAGTAGACATTAGCATTTGAAACGGCGTAAATGATTCTGGATCTGATCAAGAATCGGTAGAACTGGTAGCTGTTTGTCAACACTGAGTTTGTTGGGAGCAACAGAGATTTTAAAGGCTATCAGCAGCTGGGAGGAAGGATCTGCAGCTGCGCTTCTTTGAGCATCTGTGATGCTACTGAAAGAGCTCTCCAGCTCTGCGGCTGTATGTCTCCTACACCATAGTCAGCTTGAGGTATGGCATAGGAGACATTGTCCAACAGGGATCTTGTTTTTCTTATAGTGCTTTCTTTTTCTCCTGATGAGCTTATCCAATATCCTCCTCTGGGCTGCAGATAAACTGCTTATCCCGTATACCCTGGTTAGAAACAAAGAAATAGTATTCCCCTATATTTCCCAAAGCACTGACCTAGTGTAGAACTAGTGTATGGTGAAGATGGGCCGTTGCTTTGCTTTTTATGTTTTCTTCAGTTTTAATTTGATCCCATTGGTTTCTCAGTGTCTGATGTCGAATGAAAGAAGAAAACCCAGTTATAAACCTTTTCTTTTGTCAAAGAGGAAGTCGCAGCAGAGTCACTAACTGGCTATAAATAAGCTAAAGACACTAGCTTTGCTTCTCTTTCCTCATTGATAAACCTTGTTCATGTCAAGCTGACCCAAATGCGGTTTCACACCCACACGAGAAATATACTGA
The DNA here is from genome assembly GCF_016077235.1 of Cyprinodon tularosa. NCBI lineage: Eukaryota > Metazoa > Chordata > Actinopteri > Cyprinodontiformes > Cyprinodontidae > Cyprinodon > Cyprinodon tularosa. The sequence goes on along the minus strand of NW_024039508.1, from coordinate 273,739 downwards.
GTCAGAGTCACCATCTTTGGGCTTCCTCACAATATTCGTCTCCTCTTTTCCAGATGAAATTAAAATTGCTTCCTGCACCACCACCACAGACACCAAGTGCCAATGCAGACCTGGTACCTTCTGTGTTCCTGACCAGGCCTGTGAAGTCTGCAAACGCTGTGCCAAGTGAGTGTCGCCTAACAATTACCTGCATTGGGCATTGGTTATGCTGCAAAGGGTTGATACGCATTGAGTTTTTTCACATTTCCTTACGTTAATGACACAAACCTCATTTTATTGGGATTTCATGAAGTAGTACGTTTTGCTTCTAGAGGGAAAAAAACTGTATATATTTAGGCAGCATCTGTTTGATATGTTCCCATGGCAACTGCTCTTCTTCAATATTTCAGGTGCAAACCGGGTGAGGAGGAGGTAAAGAAGTGCACGCCCTTTTCTAACACCGAGTGCCGAAGGCGGGATCCGTCTCCCACTGAAACCGTCGCACCAAAGCCGCCCGTGGCTCCCAATGCTTCAACAAATACCTGTAATTTTCTGGCGTCCTGTTTGCAAATATTCCCTTGTTTTGCTGCTTGAATCTCTCTCTAATCTGTGTTGGTTTCTTCCAGGGTTTGTTGTTTTATTGTTTTTAATCTGCATCATGGTCATTGTCGTTATTGCATCCATTCTGTGGTTCTTAAAGAAGCAGCATTCGTGTGATGTACCATGTAAGTCCATGTAATTTGTGACAACCAAGCATCAACATTTAGCTGACTTTTCTTGCCATTAAACGATTTTCTGGTTCTCAATAGGTTCAAAGACCCCTTGTGACTCCAGTGAAATTGTAAAGATTCCCATTGTAAGTAGCATTTGGTCATATTTTGGTCTATTTTCTTAACCATTTGCAAATATGTTTGGACAGACATTTCATCAATATATTTCCCTCTTTTTTTGTCTTGGTTAGCATGAGAGTGGAGCAACTGCTGAGGAGAAACAGAACAATCAGAACGCAGGTTTAGAGGGCGAGGAGCCCCGCCCAGAATCAAGACCGCTGCTGCAGGAGACCCAGGGGATGACAAAGCCCTGCCCCCCTCTGGAGGATGAAGACCGCGGACTTGGCGACAGTTTGCCCAACACCACCAGCTCGTCTCAGACGAGCCTTTCAGCTCTGCCCACAGCTGCCTCCTCTGGCAACACCCCACACCAGAGCCCCTCTGGCTTCAGACAGCTTCCCTCAGACACGGTGAGCAGCAGAACTTGACATCTTAACAAACATCAAAATGCATTATTTGGGAGTGGACTGAGAAATATTGATGCTTTTTAGCCGCTTTTATATGATAGCAAATAAATTAAATCCAGTGCAACCAGTTTCCTTTAGAAGTTCCCTAATCAGTCAGTTTAATCCTCCTGTGTGTAATCTCATCGCTGCATAGGTTCAGCTGTTCTATTAAGCATCATTAAGAAGGAGGAACACAGCAGACTGGCCAAGACAAAGCTGTAAAGTTAAATTTAGGGTTACATTATGAAATAATGTCCTTAGCTTAGACTATAGCACCTTTATAAACCTACCAAGACCAGAGGAGAAGGAGAATATTAGTCTGAGAAACAAGCAAGAGCCCTATGGTGAGTTTAGATGAGCTGCTGAGATCATCACTGATAATCTTAAATTTTTTTACTTAAAGTGGAGGGACTAAAAAGAAATTTACTCTCCATTTTTGTTTTAATTATGTTTTAATTTTAATTTCCATTGTATGGTATTGCTTTGGTTTGCATTAATCTATCAAATGATCCCCAGTTTGTGGTTTTAAGCCTTAAATGATACACCTTTGAACACTTCTATAATTTTTCTCTTTGTTTTGTTTTGTTTTGGGTGCGCTGCAGGATGACCCCTTAGGACATCGATTGGTGCCACTACTCGGTAAGAATCTCGCTGCAGGAAGGAGAGACTTTGACCTTTAAAAGGCATTTCCATCACTTATCAGGAGGATAGTTTTCCTTTTATTTTGCTTACACACAAACTGCCCAGTGAAATGCATTCCATGCCAGATCGCAGAGAACTTAGGAAAAAAATAAAACATCACAACAGATCTCCCACTTGTGGTTGATTGCCAATGTTATGGTAGTCAGGCCTGATCTGAGCCTTTAGGGGCTGAGAACATGCTGACTTTCTCTGCTGTTTTTTCTCACGCTAAATTGAAGAGGAGAGGATCTCTTTAGAAATTAAAGTTTATAGTTGAGATTCTTCAATGGCCTTAATGTTAATATATGACGGGAAAATAGAAAATGTTTTATAATGTTAATAAAATGTTTTAGCCATTTATTGAAAGAAAACATAAACTGAAAAATGTCAGTTGAGAGTTTTACAGTGCTCTGACTGAGTATTCAACCCCATAAAGATCTTTTTTTTTATATGGTCATAGGTTTTAGATCAAACAAAGATAACCAAAATAATATGCTATGGCAGTTTTAAATGCGGATTTTATCTATTAAAGAGGAAATAAATCTATTTAAAACAACCTGACCCTTGTTTGAAATCCCATTACTCCCCTTTTTGATCAAAAATGCACTTGATGAACCATATCTTTGGTTCATTTTTAGCTAGCCTCAGTCGGCTAAATCAGTGATTCCCAACCGGGGGTACTCGTACCCTTAGTAGCCACAAGGGGTACATGACAATATGTTATTTCTTAGGTAGTAAAATAAAATATGGCTGGGATCTCTTTTGCTTTGTGAGGATCAAAAATTAAATAAGCTTCTATCAACCAAAAAGTCAGTTTCTCTTTGAGTTCATCTTCAACTTTGACAACCATCCAAACCGAGCAGACGAACATGTATGATGTAGAGAACAGTCTGGTGTCAGCTGATATTGAGGTACTGGAGCTCAACTTACTTAAATTACTTAAAACTAAGTAATAAGTAAAGTAATACTAACGTTAGTCTGACTATAATTTCATAAGTTTTGCTCCCAGTTCATCAAGTTTAAATGTGGTTATAGGGGAATTACACAGCAGAGCTCCAGTTTTAATAAATACAGGTTTTTTAATACGATTTTGTATATATTGCGATTCCGTACTAACTGTAAGGTTAGGTTTTCGATTTGAGATGGAAAGAATAAAATGCATATATGCATTATAAAACGTTATTGTTTGTTCCACTTTTAGACAATCAGCTATAATTTTGACTGAGAGGGGGCTACTCATGGTAAGACAAAATACCAGACAGGTTACACAAGTCAAAAAAGGTTGGGAAACACTGGATTAAATTATTGCCAAATCCATGGAAGCACATAATATCAACCTAAAGAGAACTTGACAAGATTACATAGAATATAAGATAAATCCATCCTGCTCCAAAATGACTGCTGTCAGACTAGAAATGGTGAACAGCCTACTGCTATTACGCCTAGGGCGTTTTGAGCACTCGTTCAAAAGGTCACAACAGAACCTGAATCAACATCCAAAATATAAGGAAATCTGTAGAGTAAATGTCTCACCATCCTATTGTGGCTTAAAGCCTGAGCACACCTGGGATATGAAAATCAAAATCAAGCTCCAGTTGGTTAAAAAAACAACACAAAATAAAGGTTTTGGGCTCAAAGTCCTGGTATAAATTTAATAGAGATGCTTTTCATCATTTGAAGGGATTATTTGTGCCAAAAGTCACTCTGTGTGGCACATAATCGTTTGAAAATCAGTCAGTTCTTAGATAAGACTTGGTATAGTAAATCGTATTGTTGACAGTATTCATGTCCTCTTTATTTTAAAGGGTCAGAGAGGTCCCTCAGGAAGAGCTTCGACCTGTTCGACGAGTACCTGGACGTCCGGATCCACAACAAGTTCTTCCGACTCATCGGCATCAGCGACAACCACATCCGCATCGCGGAGAGCGGCCCCTCTGTTGACAAAGTGTACGAACTGCTGAAGAACTGGATGCAGAGGCAGGGGCTGAAGGCCGACATCAACGACCTGTTGGAGGCCTTGCTAAGCATGGACCAGCGGCGCTCGGCCGAGTGCATCGCCTACTCGGCCCTCAAGAGGGGCTACTACAAGCACGCGGAAACGCCCTGAAACCCTCGGCCACGGTGAACTGCCAATGAAGTAAATGCATCGCGCTCACCATCGGCACAAACTACAGCCACACGGACACCGTCGTCGGACACTATGTCTCCCAAACAGGCTTACCTCCTCTGTGGCTGTTAAGCCATGCTTTCAAAAAGCCAGTAGTTGTAGAAAAAAAAGAGAAACACATATGCGGCAGACTGATCAGCCGTCTGACGTTGTTGACTACTCGCCTAATGCTGAAGATTCACTACGAAAGCAACGCTCGACAACATTAAAGACAGAAACTATGTTAAAGTATGCTTTCTAAAAAATCCCAAAGGCTTTAGCTTTGTGTTCCGACAGGTTTGGATGTTCTCGGCTGACGTAAAGAAACGCTCAGCCGGACACTGAAAGCCAGGAGGCGCAGATATATACACTGGTTAGAAGGAGTGGCGTCGCACGTGTCACCAATACCGTGCCTGTTTAATGCACTGATATGAGGCACATGTTGAGCATAAAAACAGGTCATGTTTCAATGTGTTCTGATGAGTCTTTTAGCACACCATCAATTCTAGTCCATGAATATTTTTCTCACTAAAATGGGAAAATATTCCCATACTAACATCCATCCCTACTCTTCCAGCTTTTTTATTTCCATTTTGTTCCTGAAGCTGTTTTCATCCCATCCAGTCGTGTCTTCGGTCTTTATGTGTTCAGTGTTTTCAATCTCAAACACTGTTGAAGGAATTTGCAGGACATTTCTATCAGAGCTTTTGTTGATCGTTTCCTATTTATTTTCATATTTATTTAGAAGATTATCTCTTTTTATTTATACCTTTGCCAAAACGACCCTAAAGATGCACACAATCGCCTCGGCGTTGTGACGTCCTTGCAGGGTGAAAACGATTCGAGATCCGATCCTTTCAATTTCTAAAATGACAAAAAAAAAAATGTAGCATTTTTTTTTTCTTTTTCCTGCTCGTCAGACTAAGTTCTGGTTGACAAATTGGCGTCTTTATGTCCGTGTGATCCGTGTGCCTTTCATCAGCCGCTTTCTGCTGATTCCACGTTCAGGACGGTGCAGAAGGTTTTTCCCTATCACCTAATGCAGAATGTTTCTTTTCCAGTTTTCTTCCATGATCTTCAGATGTTACTCTCTTTTTAAATAACCGACTGAAGAAGTAGTCCGTCTCTTGTCTTGTTGGGATGGGTGCAGGTACAGATTGTTTCCTATGGTTGTAAGATGAAGGAAAATCTTTTCCTGGATTTGAAAAGTAGCTCAGATGTTTCTTTATAAAATCCTCCCTGTATGCACACGTACATGTGCATCAAAAGTGCATGCAAGTCTTATAGATGTTTTATTTATACATACAGATTCATTAAACAAATGGAATATAATGAGATATAAAAAACTGTTCAACCAGAATCTGCTTTATTTGTTGTTGTTTATGCCCAGTTTCTGCATTTTTTTATGTATAAAGCACAGATTTAGAGTTATATATGCTACAGTGCTGGCACTGCCATCTATTGACTGACTATGAAACTGCATCCAGCTCTATTGACTGAACCCAGCCCTCCTAAATTTGGTTTTCTTCATCTGCTGCATCCGTTTTTATGCTGATTTCTCCTGTTGGCAGCAGAACAGAGAGAAAGGAACAGGTTCTCTTGTTCACTTCATAGTGCATCATTTCTTTTGTGTTTGTGTAGATTTCTTTTAATATCTCTGTTTTATATGCTTTTAGTGCAAGTCTAAGCTGTTCAATTAACTTCCATTAAGTTCTGTAATTGTCGGAAAACCATTAAGCCTTTTTTTTTCTCCAGAGTTACTGTTTGGTTGTCATGGATTTCTGATGCAAGTGATGTAAATACAACAAAGCTGTTTTTACATTAAGTTCAAATAAATGTTTTGTACAGTTGTACATTTAAAACCTGTGATTTATTTCTTTTTTTTCCAGGATTTGCAGATATTAATATAGTTTTACTGCTCCAGCAATGCTCTTGTGTCTTAACAGGCAATGAATGATGTTTTAACTAATTAAAGGGTATGGACGGTAAAAGCGGGCTGCTCTATGGCACAGTGGGTAGCACTGCTGCCTTGCAGCAAGAAGGTTGTGGGTCTTTCTGCATGGAGTTTGCATGTTCTTCCTGAGCATGCAGGGGTTCTCTTCGGGTACTCTGGCTTCCTCTTACAGTCCAAAAACATGACGTTTAGGTTAATTGGCTTCTCTAGATTCTCCTTAGGTGTGAGTGTGTGTGTGAATGGTCCTGTTTGTCTCTGTGTTGCCCTGCAATGGACTGGCGACCTGTCCAAGGTGTACCCCACCTCTCACCAGTAGACAGCTGGAGACAGGCACCAGCAGCCCTCGCGACCCCAGCAGATGAATTGTGACAGAAAATGTATGGATGGACTATTTTACTGTGATTTTAAAAGACTCAGTATAGCAAAGGTAGGTTAACCCTATAAAATTTACTCGACTTCATTAAAACAATAAAAAGAATAGTACTTTCAGGAACAGTTACCACACTCTACTTTTATTCTCACTCAAGGTTATATATCACAAAGCATCACTTCTCAGCTGAGGAAATGTTTTAGCTACACTGATCTTCCAAGCACCTTCGCTGAATGAAGAGCAAAACAGTTTTAACTGAAGAAAAAAAGAAGAAAATCACAAAAAAAATGATTGGAAAAGTGCTTCTTTTTTTCTGGCTGAATGTAAAAATGTTGTTAATTTAAGAATTTGAAAAACGAGTTTGAACAGAAGTTTAAATTTCTGTCTAATGACATGGATGGATGGATGGATGGATGGATGGATGGATGGATGGATGGATGGATGGATGGATGGACAGTAAAAGCTTAGAGTCCTCAGCAGATACTATTTGGTTTTATAAGAAATATCTCAGATTAATCCTAAATCAAATGTAACATTAAATTAATTATATAAATCATATATATATATATATATATGTATATATATATATATATGTATATATATATATATATATATATATATATATATATATATATATATATATATATATACATATATATATATACATATATATATAATTTTTATTTTTTTTTTTTTTACAAACAGTATAGTAATGAGGACCCCTTTACAAATAAAAATAATAAAAACATGATGAAGAAATTAAACATAGAAGGTATAGTGGAGGATTTTTACAAATTTTTTTGAAAAGACCTGCTCTCTCCACTTAAAAAAAAAATATGAACATGCACAACCCTGTACCCGCTGCCGAGATAGAACGCCTATTAAATGCGTATGAGAGCGTGCATGACTCCATTTCTCCTCGTGCACGCTCTGTTTAAAAAGTTGCTTTTTGCATCGCTCTTACAAGTTTACTTTCCAATTTTTCCACTAAATCAGACTCACCACCCGTACTGTAAGTGAAAACGGGGACGAGCATGTAGGACGGCCTTACGTAAACATATCACCAGAATGATTGACAATTAGGTAGACCACTTATTTTGATGATCCACCCGGAAAAAGAACATTCTCCACTATACCTTTAAAATATGGAGTAGTGGAACGATGAGGAGTAGGTAGGCTTTAATCCTGGATCTAAATCGGGGAAGAGCGTTGATGATCTGGGTGTCTGATGGGAGAGTTCCCGAGTTTGGGAGCAGAGCTCCTGAATGTTCTCGTCGCAAAGATGGGGAACCGTATATAGAGGAGGGGGATTGAGGAATCAGAAGAAAGACATTAGTAAAATCACATGGGGTGAAGGCGAGGTGGTGGATGACCTCGGATGTAAACAGGAGAATCGATTCTAAATGTAACTGGGTGCCAGTGGAGCCGCGGCAGAACAAAGGTGAATGAGGGCCTCTGAGTTGTGGACCATTTTGAGGGAGGCCAAGAAACACAGAAGGACAGAGTGTGGATTAAAAGATTCTTACCTCTAATAAAGAGGTTTTTCAAATTTTTACATCTTTTTAATATGAGTGGCTTTTTGGAACCGGGAGGGTTTCACAAGTAGACACAAACTCACACAGACCTAAATGACATTTTCACATGTGACATAAAACCAAAAACTTTATTTTTATTGGGATATTATCTATTATAATTGAAAGGAAATTGACCATTTTTTGCTGCATTAAGTCTTTCAGTCCCTAGCAGCTTTTCCCATCTGTATGTGCTAATGTTTGCCCCATCCTGTGCTCAGTGAGTTTCCAAATCTCACCACCAATCGTCGTCCTGCTAGAAAGGTAACCCTCACCATATTTCTAAATGCTGCACCCTACAATTTTTGTTTTCTAAATTTAGGCTCCATGCACTTTCTGTCAGCTCTGATTAGCTTCCCAGTCTCCGCTGAACGGAAAGCCCGTCCACACCTTGATGTCAGCACCCTGCTTTATAGCACTTACAGTGAGGTCAGCGGGATTTTCACTTTTCCACCACTTAAACCGTTTAGTCTTCAAAGCCACAAAGTTTCATTTTGGTTTCATCTGACCAAAATTTTTACATTTTATTTCCTCTACCTCGCCTCAAGCAAAAAGCAAATGGAGATTCTTGGCTTCATTCAACAAAGCTTTTCCAGTTTTATATAAAGTCCAGACTTTTTTTGCTCGTTTTAAGCTGTAAATCTCTTCAACTTCTCTTGATTGCTTCCCTGGCTGATGCCCTGCTCACCATTGCAAATTAAAGATTGTGTCAAGATTTTCCATTAATGGTACACTCATAAACTCACCTCTTCCAAGGTGTTGTTAGTATTGCTTATATTACAAACCCATTTCTATGGTTCAGGCTATCAGAGCAGAGGAAATTCATAGTTTTTGCAAAGCGAATGTAGGTGAAGGGCTCCTGTGGATTTTCTTATTTTTTAGGATTCCTTTCTTTTGCTGTAAATTAAGCCAAATTTTCCCACAGCTGAATCTGTGTGCGTCTCACAGATAACAGCCTCCAACACAGCTGCGTCCAGCTCAGCTTCTCAGGGGTGGGTGTCCTGCATGCTCAAGGTTTGCCCTCGCTGCAATCATCTGGATCAGTTGTTAAAGCCAGAGGTGGGTAGAGTAGCCAAACATTGCACTCAACTAGGAGTAGCAATACTTCAACATATTATCTACTCAAGTAAAACGCAAATTCCTTAAGTAAGAGTTAAAAAAAAGTTTTTCTCAATCACTAACTGAGCAGTTTAGAAATGATGCAGGCAGACTTGTGATTTGATCCTAAGACTAATGACATCAATCTGTACAGTGATCAATGTATATATACTACCATTCAAAAGTTTGGGGTCACGTTGAAATGTCCTTATTTTTGAAGGAAAAGCACTGTACTTTTCAATGAAGATAACTTTAAACTAGTGTTAACTTTAAAGAAATATACTCTATACATTGCTAATGTGGTAAATGACTATTGTAGCTGCAAATGTCTGGTTTTTGGTGCAATATCTACATAGGTATATAGAGGCCTAGGCTTCTGCGGGTACTATTTAATGAAGATGCCAGTTGGGGACCTGTGAGGCATCTGTTTCTCAAACTAGAGACTCTAATGTACTTATCTTCTTGCTCAGTTGTGCAACGCGGCCTCCCACTTCTTTTTCTATTCTGGTTAGAGCCTGTTTGTGCTGTCCTCTGAAGGGAGTAGTACACACCGTTGAAGGAAATCTTTAATTTCTTAGGAATTTCTCGCATGGAATAGCCTTCATTTCTAAGAACAAGAATAGATTGTCGAGTTTCAGATGAAAGTTCTCTTTTTCTGGCCATTTTGAGCGTTTAATTGACCCCACAAATGTGATGCTCCAGAAACCCAATCTGCTCAAAGGAAGGTCAGTTTTGTAGCTTCTGTAACAAGCTAAACTGTTTTCAGATGTGTGAACAGGATTGCACAAGGGTTTTCTAATCATTAATTAGCTTCTGAGCCAATGAGCAAACACATTGTACCATTAGAACACTGGAGTGATAGTTGCTGGAAATGGGCCTCTATACACCTATGGAGATATTGCACCAAAAACTAGACATTTGCAGCTAGAATAGTCATTTACCACATTAGCAATGTATAGAGTGTATTTCTTTAAAGCTAAGATTAGTTTAAAGTTATCTTCATTGAAAAGTACAGTGCTTTTCCTTCAAAAATAAGGACATTTCAGTGTGACCCCAAACTTTTGAACGGTAGTGTATTTTGTGACATGGTAAATACATATGAGGTGCCCCCAGGGACATAAATCAGAATTAACTTGCATATACACATATTAAATTACACTCTTCCATATAATATACTGAAAACCTCACACAAACACTAGTAAAAAGCTCTCACATAAACTAGTGAAAACATTTACCTCTTATATAATCTACTCAAAAGCTCTCATACAAAGTAGTGAGAACTGTTCATATAAACTGGTGAAAAGCTTTACCTTTCATACACACTACTAGAAAGCTTTCATATACACTATTAAAAAGCTTTCATATACACTACTAGAACGCTCTCATATACACTATCAGAAAGCTCTCATATACACTATTAGAACGCTCTCATATACACTATTAGAACGCTCTCATATACACTATTAGAAAGCTCTCATATACACTATTAGAACGCTCTCATATACACTATTAGAAAGCTCTCATATACACTATTAGAAAGCTCTCATATACACTACTAGAATGCTCTCATATACACTACTAGAAAGCTCTCATATACACTATTAGAACGCTCTCATATACACTATTAGAAAGCTCTCATATACACTATTAGAACGCTCTCATATACACTATTAGAAAGCTCTAATATACACTATTAGAACGCTCTCATATACACTATTAGAAAGCTCTCATATACACTACTAGAAAGCTCTCATATACACTATTAGAACGCTCTCATATACACTATTAGAACGCTCTCATATACACTATTAGAACGCTCTCATATACACTATTAGAACGCTCTCATATACACTACTAGAAAGCTCTCATATACACTATTAGAACGCTCTCATATACACTATTAGAAAGCTCTCATATACACTATTAGAACGCTCTCATATACACTATTAGAACGCTCTCATATACACTATTAGAATGCTCTCATATACACTACTAGAAAGCTCTCATATACACTATTAGAACGCTCTCATATACACTATTAGAAAGCTCTCATATACACTATTAGAACGCTCTCATATACACTATTAGAACGCTCTCATATACACTACTAGAAAGCTCTCATACACACTACTGAAAAGCTATTAGCGGATTTCAGTTGAAACGGAAGGTGTTTCAGTGAAACAGGAAGGACCGTCATTACACCAGAAGTTGTTTTAAACGGAGGTCATTCTGGCTAGCTCCGTACATTTGTGCTATCTCCGGCCGAAATTGTATCAAATAAAATTATTGATTCATGCTCAGCTATCCGCTAAACAACTCACAGAAGCATGGGCATTACTCAACTTTATTTTTTATGTTTTTGCTTCAACAGAGATCCTTTTCCGGTGTTGTGCGAAATTCTGTTCCCATGTGAAAATCTGTTCCACCTGTGTCGGGAGCGCGCCGCGCATTGCAGCCACATAAGCGGATCTGATCCTTTCCCAGGCCTTTCGGATCACTTCTTGGTTAAATAAAAAGTCGTAAAATTATACAAGGTTGAGACATTTAGTTTAATCAGCCGCTGTTGTTTACAAAATTGTAAAATAAAAATAAATAAATGCGGTTTTCTTATGCTGTTTTGTGTTGTTATTTTAAACGCCAAGAGAATCAGTCTCTTTCCAAGTTTTTTCACTTCAGCCTGACAGAAATAAAAGTCAAGTCACCAAATACCAAATTTGTATTTATAATTTTTTATTACTGATATAAGATGATGGGAAGTGCCTGATAGCAGTTCCATAATATGGAAACAAATTAATTTAGCTGCAAATCTTAAACTGTGTTTATTCCTCTCTTCATCAACAACAAACCATCTGGATTCGGTGATATTTGAGTAATGTTTGCCTAAATTAAAGGAGGGGGACCATATATTTTAGCTTTCTAATAGTGTGTATGAGAGCGTTCTAATAGTGTATATGAGAGCTTTCTAATAGTGTATATGAGAGCGTTCTAATAGTGTATATGAGAGCTTTCTAATAGTGTATATGAGAGCGTTCTAATAGTGTATATGAGAGCTTTCTAATAGTGTATATGAGAGCGTTCTAATAGTGTATATGAGAGCTTTCTAGTAGTGTATATGAGAGCTTTCTAATAGTGTATATGAGAGCATTCTAATAGTGTATATGAGAGCTTTCTAATAGTGCATATGAGAGCTTTCTAATAGTGTATATGAGAGCGTTTTAATAGTGTATATGAGAGCTTTCTAATAGTGTATATGAGAGCTTTCTAATAGTGTATATGAGAGCGATCTAATAGTGTATATGAGAGCTTTCTAATAGTGTATATGAGAGCGTTCTAATAGTGTATATGAGAGCATTCTAGTAGTGTATATGAGAGCTTTCTAATAGTGTATATGAGAGCGTTCTAATAGTGTATATGAGAGCGTTCTAATAGTGTATATGAGAGCGTCCTAATAGTGTATATGAGAGCATTCTAGTAGTGTATATGAGAGCTTTCTAATAGTGTATATGAGAGCGTTCTAATAGTGTATATGAGAGCGTTCTAATAGTGTATATGAGAGCGTCCTAATAGTGTATATGAGAGCATTCTAGTAGTGTATATGAGAGCTTTCTAATAGTGTATATGAGAGCTTTCTAATAGTGTATATGAGAGCGTTCTAATAGTGTATATGAGAGCATTCTAGTAGTGTATATGAGAGCTTTCTAATAGTGTATATGAGAGCGTTCTAATAGTGTATATGAGAGCGTTCTAATAGTGTATATGAGAGCTTTCTAATAGTGTATATGAGAGCTTTCTAATAGTGTATATGAGAGCGTTCTAATAGTGTATATGAGAGCGTTCTAATAGTGTATATGAGAGCTTTCTAGTAGTGTATATGAGAGCTTTCTAATAGTGTATATGAGAGCTTTCTAGTAGTGTATATGAGAGCGTTCTAGTAGTGTATATGAGAGCTTTTTAATAGTGTATATGAAAGCTTTCTAGTAGTGTGTATGAAAGGTAAAGCTTTTCACCAGTTTATATGAACAGTTCTCACTACTTTGTATGAGAGCTTTTGAGTAGATTATATAAGAGGTAAATGTTTTCACTAGTTTATGTGAGAGCTTTTTACTAGTGTTTGTGTGAGGTTTTCAGTATATTATATGGAAGAGTGTAATTTAATATGTGTATATGCAAGTTAATTCTGATTTATGTCCCTGGGGGCACCTCATAAATACATTCCTCTGACAACATCTACTGTTTACTGTATATTCAGTTACATTCCAGTTACAGTGGAAAGGGGAGCAGGAAATGTTATTAAAGTGAGAATTATGGTACAGTATAAACTCTCCCTTTTTCACCCAATTATTACTCATATAAATGTAACTAGTTTCTACCAATGTCTAGTAAAAGCTGGGAAACACTTAAACCATGCAGGACAGCAGCCCCTGAGGACTAACCTACCGGTTACTGCAGTTAAGAAGAGATCATTGACAGCATACTGCTTCACATTTGTTTAATCAGAGCGAGGGAACAGAATGTTCCCGACATATTTTCAAAGCGAGATGAAAACTGTTTTCCTGTGAAAACCTCGACCATCAGAAAGATTGCAGTTGTGCTAATAGAGAAATATAGGACAGTCTAAACAGTGAAGATTATGCATGCTAACAAAGATAATGGTTTAGTACATCAGGGCCACTCTGACACAGCACACTGCAAACGTTATCAAAACCACATTTTTTTAACTTGTATATCAGCTTATCAGAAGTTTAGTCTCAACCAGGACATGAGGGGAGAGGTTTATAACTAGGTTAGTTTACTCAAAATGTTCCCATCCACATCCTTTGTGTGATAAATGATCTGCTGAAGGGATTTTAGCTCATCTTTTAAGGTTTGATCCTCAGTTGTTTGGCTTTTTTTCTTCTAGATGGTTTTCTAATTAATATTTAAAAGGCATATAACCATTATCTTCTTTTGTTCCACATGGAAGGGGTAGAAAAACAAAATCAGGGTTGAGGTACTCATTCAAACAGATTTACATCAAAAAATATTAGAATAAACAGGAAGCAAACAAGAGGCCAAAGGTAACTCTGGGTGAGCTGTAAAGATGATTAGCTCAGGTGGAAGAATTTGTTGTCCGGCTCTCCAAATACAGCTTTTATGTACCAGAAGAAAGCTGTTGTAGGAAGACCTGCTCCCACAATGTTGGCCTACACTGAACACATGGAAAAAGGAGCTCTGGCCTGATGAAACCAAAGATCATAATCCCTTTAAATAGAACACAACTCAATGTTCTACTGCATTTTGCACCATGTTTAGTTATTTTGCACTGCACTGAACCATCCCATATCATCGTCTTTTTCACCATGACATTAAACTGGTTTTCCTTTTCTCCTACACTGTCTACATTCTTGATCACTGCTGCACTTTACAAATGGTAATGTTCATTGCACTGCTGTAAGCTGCTCATTCACTGTTGAAAAGCTGTATGCATTGAAATTTCTGTTGTATAAACTCTGTGTATACAAAATCACGATAAAGTTTGTCTGAGTCTATCAGTTTATATTCAAAAAACCATGTTTAACTAAAAAACAAATACTGCTACACCTAGACCGACAGAGAAACAAAGTGATGATTGTCATGATTGGTTCTGAATCAAACCCACATGCAGAACACTACCAGGAGACAGATGAAAAAGTTTAACAGAGTTTATTAAATGTTTGCACAGAAATAAGACTGCGTTCAGGAAACAGGTCCGGGCTGGATTCTCAGGCGTCTGCAGAGATGACAGTTTGATTAACCAGGTGGATAGGAAGCGTTGTTGAGTTTTCAGATTATTGCAGACTATACCTTGGAGAGTTTCAGGCTTTCTTCTAAGAGGGGGGGAACCAGTTGGGTCCAGAGACTGTTGGTTTGGCAGAGTGCTCAGCAGGTGCAGCGTCTAACTTCTGACTGTTGGATCAGACCTTGGATTGAGGGGTTAGCTCTCCTTCCGAGAGCAGCAGGTGGATTCCAAAGTGAGATCTTCAGGTTTGGCTCTCTAGGGCAGGCAGGCAGATTCAGATTAAGCTCTCCCAGAGCTTCACACGAGAGACAGGTTTTCCTAGGAGTGACAAGACAAAGGCTGGTTAGAATTCAGTTTTCTCTAGGGGACAAAATTCAAAAACAAGGAGGCTCAGGTTCTCTAACCAAACTTAGCTAACACTGCGGCGTCGAAGAAAGGTCTGACATCTGCTTAAGTAGAGGGGTCCTCTAATGGGCTGACAAGCTCCAGGTGTGCTGGTGAGCTCCAGCCCAGAGAACTCACAGCGCACTCTGCTGGGGAAAGGTGGAACAACTCCAGATCCCAACAATGATGGCATCATGCTGTGGGGCTGCTTTTACTTCACATGGGGTTTCAGACTCACTCAGAGGTACATCATCCAGCAGGACAATGATAATAGACTTAAAGCCAGAGACATGTTATAAAATGTTTATGTGTTTGAAAGATCTAATCAAAGTCAAGATTGAAAACCATTTAAGGTTCAGTGGTAATGCTTAAAAGTTGCTATTCAGATCGTTTACTTAGCCTAACGTTAATGTGCTTGGGCTACTGGGGTATAGAGAATATGGACAAATGCATTTAGACGTGCAAAACTGTAATAGTTTTAGGAGAGTCTTGGCCTAGTGGTTAGAGCAGTGCGCTTATTCTCTGAGGAGGTTGAAAGTACCTGGTTCGATCCCCACAGACTACACTCTGGGTCCCTGAACAAGACCTCTAATTACTCCCCAGGCGCTGCACATTAGAAGCCCACTGTTCTCCAAGGGGATCGGTTAGGATGCAGAAGTGAATTATTCCAGTGTGAGATTAATAAAGTTAAATTATTATTATTAAAAACTGTTAAAGGCATCAGTGGATTTCTTGCTAGAATTGCAGATAACAGTGATTCTAAAAAGTTGTTTTTTTTCCTCTAAAAGTTAAAATACAAATACAACTAATCATCTAATGGCTACACTGTGCATTGTGTTATTGTATCACATTAAATCTACCCTCAAAAACAGAATAAGCTTTGAGCTTAAAACATGGTAAACTGTAGACATGTTGAAAGGTTGAAATAGTACTGAGGTTATGAGGTGTTAAACCAAACAGTGACTCCAAATAAATACATGTTTAGAATAAACTTTCATACAAATCCAATGATGTGCCGCTAGTCTTAATAGGGGAGATTTTTTAATGATTTATAAAGAAACAGCAACACAGCTGTTTGCATAGAGATACTAAAGTAAAACAAATAATTAGGGCTTAAAATATGGGATTTGTTTTTCACCATCCAAGTATTAAAATAGTATTTTACATGTCCTGAATTGTTTTCCTTTTCTTTATTGTATTTTTTTTCTTGTATTATTGTTTTTGGAATTCGGGGAACAATTGGGCTTTGCTCCACACGGTCACTGAGCTGCTCTTATTTTTTTCTCTCTCTCCCAGCTTTCATTCCTGCCGTTAGGTTGGAAGATTAATTTTTAATGCATTTTCCAACAGAAATGACTGCAGACAAAATATACAGTCTGCTAAGAGAAAAAAAAACAGGCCTGTTTCCATTTTGTCTCTGTTTTCCCAGGACATTGTTTGTGTTTGGAGCTCCAGGGGAGGAGATAATAAAATTCACAGTGAAGTTTGCATCAAAAAGGCGTCTTTTTCTGGGATATAATAAAATTATTTGGCTGTCATAGAATTGCTGAATCTTTATATTAGTTTCAGACAAACTCAGATGCCTTTCTCTCCGTATCCTCTCTGACTATACAATCTGATCATCTTATTATGCACAACAAAAAAGGCTACAGAAAGGGAATAATTTGTTTAAATTAATGTACTTTTTTAAAAGCCAACGGGTTGAGTAGCGACCCAAAGCAGAGATTTGTTGTAATAGTTTTTTCATTAACAAAGAAACTAATAGATTTTCTATAAAATGCAGAAATTTAGATTAAGACTAAAAAAAGAAGAATAAACACACACAAAAAAGCTTTTACCAAAAAAATGTTGGCAACCCCATTTAGTTATTTCCATTCTATGCTCTCATGAATATCTGTGAGTCTGATTATTTTTCCACAAATAACATAATAATAGGTTTCTTTGGACTGAATTTGTCTGTCCTGTTATAAAGAACCAAAACTGCTTTCCTTTTTGGTCACATGCCAAACTCAAAATATTTGACAGTACCGTATTTCTTATTTTATGTGATGGCCCAAAAAAAATCTTCATCTAACAAGAATCTAAAAAGGATGGCATAGATTTGTTTTCAGCTCCCATGAATGTTTACACGGTAGAATGACTCTTTTGCTGCATTTGTGGCTCCAAGTCCTTTAAAGTATGTTTTTCTCCCTGTTTTTTACATTTAGAATTAAATTTTGGCCCATTTGTCTTTGCCATACAGCTGAAATAGAGACAAACTGGGTCCAGGGCTTCAAGAACAGAAAAGATTTGGTTTAAGCCTTGATTGGGCCATTCTAACACATTTATAAGGATTTCCTTTTGCATGACTCCCTCCTGCTTACCATACCCTCTGAAAAACTAAACTCAACATGTAGGATTTCCTGAGCTGTGGACCTCTGCAGCTCCTCCAGAGTCCCTGTTGCCTTCTGGCTGCTTTCCTTGATAATACCAACCTTGTTTGTTCTTTTAGCTTTAGCAGATGAGTTTGTCTTACTAGTTTTAATTCTATTAATTCTCTATGTTCAAATAATAACCTAAACAGTCCTCCATGAGATGTTCAAAGCATGTGATATAATGTAAATTCACTTTTTTATTATATGCAATGATTTTTATGTTACAAAATACATAAAAATGAAGCCAAAAAGAACAAAATAAAACTACCAAACAATAAAAAAGAATATGCAGCTAACCCTGATATTATGTTATCATAACATGTAAAACACTATCAATATTATACATACTGCTGATATTTTTGCTAGCTATTAGCACTATGTTAGTGTTAATATTTTGTTTGACCTATTAATTAATGCTTCTTTTTGTTTACATTTAGACCTATCTAACATTTCGTTTCATTGTTATGTTCATTATGTAAATAGAGGACCAGAAAGCATTATAGGCTTAACAAATTGGTCCAGTTTTATTAAGGTGTATCCGAGTAATGCGGACTGACATGAAATATACGTCCCACTTCTCACCAGTACTTCAAAAAACATGGATCAATTTTATTGTGCTTCTTTTTGCTGGACTATCACATAAAATCCCAACAAAAACAATGTGAAGCTTAAGGTTGTAACATGTAAAAAAAAAAAAAAGGAGGCTGTGCAATTTAGTAATTCTCAGAAAATGTAGGAAAATTTGGTAAACAAAATGTAGCGCTAACAGATGCTTTCGGTCAAAACAAAGAATGTAATGTTCACATTCAAAGTAAGTAACAGAAAACAGCAGAGCAATGAATACAGGAACACTTTATGCAAACGTCTTGTGCACGAACTGTAGGTTAGTCTGTCAAACAGACACACTGATGTTTGGTGTCAAGCTCATTCTGCTCCGTCTGCTCTATTCACACAGTCTAAACATGTTTAAAGATGTCAGTTGTTTTGTCTCTTCTTGTTTGCTCAGGTTCAGTGTTTTCCTCTCTACATTAAAGGATTATTTCCTTCTGCTGCTTTTCTACAAAAAAAAAAAAAAGGAAATCTCTACATGTTAACATCAGCATGTAATCATGTAAAGAGATCAACTTTTTTTTCTTAATACGTCTCTAGAAGTAGCTCTGATTTCCCTGAGGTTGTTTCATTCTCTCTCTCTGATAGCATCCTCTGTGGTTCCTCTTCGTCTTCTGCGCCTATGCCTCTTGAAATAGACTTGCACATTGGTCTGAACTCTTTTCAGTACCCCGTTGAAATAATAGAAGTGATCATCTTCATCGCTGGGAGGTTTTAGGTTATCTCTCCTCATGGTTTTTTCATCTGGGATGTCCCAAACAGAGGCAGGCCTGGTTGCTGGTCCAGCCTGTCTCTCCTTGCAGTGTTTCCAACCAGCTTCAGTGCGATCAATCAAACCTTTGCAGAGCTGTGTGGTGCTATCTGCAGCCTGTGAGGAAGGATAATTATGAGAACAGTCAATTAAAGAACTCCATCCAGCTATTAGTCAATTTAATTCTCATTTAATTGATTTAAACTTCTTTCATATATTTTTTTCTTAATGTTTAAAGAAAAAAAATCATAAAAATCTCCCACTATACCTTTAAATTAGGGTTAAACACAGAGCAAACATTGAATAAAACTACAAAAGAATTATGACTTGGACAAAAGTTCCCTGCAGAACAACACTGCAGCCAGAGTTGCAAAGAGTGCAAGAGTTATAAGAGTGCAATATATTGGGTTTAACTGTTTTCTCTCACAGCCAGCAGATTACTCTTTGTGAAAAAGGTCAGACTGTGGATTGCTGCTTCGTTCCATCAGGACATCTAGAATTATAACTACATAGATTTAACTCTATATAAAAGCTGCATCTTTGTGCATTGCTGTAAATATTCATCACTTTTGTTATTAAGCACTGTCAAACCCGATCTGCTTAACTGAACCTTATCTTCATAGTCTGAGACACAAACTTCATAACACAACAGACGCTATTTAGATTTTTAAATATGCATTACGCTGTTGTTAAAAATCCCAAACTTTTAAAAGAGAGCCCTCTTTATATTCTCACCATAAAAGGCAGTTCTAACAGAGTCTTTATAAACAGATGTAGCCTCTTCCTACTATGGAGACATAAAGAAATAGAGCATCTTTGATTAAGATGATAAATATACATTTTTTTTTATTTAACTTAGACCCCTCCTAGAGTTGATTTCAGGTCTCCGGGGGCTTTTAGATCCAACCCTGGTCCTTATGGCTTAATTATCTGCTAAGATTATCATTGGGTTCTGCACAAAACTGGTAATGTCACACTAATCTAAACCAGTGGCATTGAATTGGGGAAGAATTAAAACATCCAAGATTGTGATTGGATATCAATGACACAATGAGAGCATGAAGAAATCAAATTGTAAAACTTAAACATTAATATCGATGCTTGTGACTCAACTCGTTCTCATTCAGTCAATGACCTTCACCTTTTATCATGGGTTCCCTAATAATTTAGCCTGTGAAACTGGAAAATACATTTTAACAGACTGGTATTGCCGCACAATTACATAAAAATACCTCATGCTAAATTTATTGATACATGTAATATGAAGTAATTGTAATAATTGTTTTAAATATTTTTATGCCATTTATTATTTGTAATTATTTAATGGTACATCGAATTGTTTAATTGTGCATTTTTATAAATTAATGGTCAATTTTATCTTTAAACCATGTTATAGTTAGATAAATAAATCTGACTTCTATTTATTTCATGGTACATTTATTCAATTAATGGGACATTCATATATATTAAGTCCTCCTACTTAGTGTCCCACAACGACCTGCTGGGTCCCAATCCCCACTGCCCTACAGTGCTGGAAAGAATAATAAGGAGACCCAATAAAATCCTGGTTACTTTTCAAACATGTTTTCCCAGATGGATCTTCAATACAGCACAGTTTGTAACCAATGTCAGTTCTAAAAATACTTAAAAACAAGTGATATAAACTGACAACTAAAAGAGCTTTGGAAATTTTCTGTAGATAATAATACATTTTTCTGGTAAAGAATAAATTAAATCTCATATATTTAGTGGACTTCTAACTATTGAAGTGAGAAAACTTTTACAAGCGGAGAACAAAACATGACCAGGCGTGGCCGACCAAGGTAGTTCTCCTTTCTAACAAGATGCTAAAAATAACTTTAAAACACCCCAAAATGGACCCTACAACAGAAATGTTTCCGACTGCCCGTATGAAAGTGGGTGTAAAATGAGAAACTCTTTAAATCAAATACACCATTGTAGGAAGAACACCTTCCATACTAATTGTGAAGCACGGAGGTGCAATTGTCATGGTTTGGGGATGCTTTGAAGGAGCAGGAATGCATTAGTTCACAACTGTAGAATCAATGTCAGTTACTGTTTATGTAGCTACCAAAAGTTGTTTTAGCCAAAGGTTAACAAATATCTAACCTGACAACAGCCAGATGCATGTCTAGCTCCGCCTAGCTAGGCGGAGCTAGACATGCATCTGGCTGTTGTCAGGTTAACAAATATCTGTTTAATGAACAAAACAGGTTCCCTTCTGCTTTAAGCCAATATAGTTACATATAAAAAATGGCAATCTATTGATAAAAATTTATTCTTTATTGAACCGATATTGATTATATGATTCATTTACCTTTGGATCTTTGTCGGTCTGTTCCTTTTGGACGTCTTCTGAACTTTTAAAAATCGTCTGTGATTTCCTCCCATTGGGGTCCAAACCCTGTTTTCTGCCACTTTCAGCGCAGTTGGCTGAACCTTTCTCATCCTTTTCCTCATCTTTGTCGAGTTTTCCCGTAATAACTGATAACTCATCTCTCATCCTGAGGCCAGAGAACTGGACTTTAGGTGTAGCTTGTGTATTGTGTGTTACACATTTGATGAATCTTGGCTCCAAGTCTGAGTCGGGTGGCGTGGTTTGTCTCTGGTCTCCACTTGGCTGGACGTCAGTGGTGCTGCTTTGACCGAGTACTTCTGTCGTCTTTTGGATCTCCATTTTTACTGTGGTCTCTTCAGTCATATACCCTGCTGTTTTGGTGTCAGTCTGCATCTCTCCCAGTGAGGGCGCCGATGGTATAACAGACTCCTCTCCTGTTGTCTTTGCTTTTTCGGTGGAATTACCAGCCACATTATCCTGAGTCTCTTCTGTTGTCTGTGGTGGAGCAGCTACTGTTGTAACTTCTGGTAATTTTTCTGCTATCTTGAGATCTGTCATCTCTCTTCTGTCTATTAGATAGAGTTTTAAAAAGCTTTTTTTCACTTCAAAGTATTTACATTTGCGTTTTTCTGTTTCACTAATGAAGTCCTTTAAGGATTTGATGAAAGGTGCGGGGTCAGCCAGCTCTTTAATTATTTCCCACCTCCTCTCTGTGTTTGCAGCCTTTGATGGCTCTGTTTCTGTCTCCATCTCTGTGTGAGGAATCAACATGATCAAAGCGCCCTGTCTCACATCACATGGCATCATTTTTACGCTGCCGTCATGATAATTTGCTTCATGAGTCCTCTGTATTTGTAATCTGTGTGCTAAAATGTGTTTGCTCTCATTTTTTCCTCTGTTTTTGTTTATATTCATTGCTTTTCTTTCTTCCTGCTGGGAAGGGAACTTGGCTTCTTTTCTCTTTAGCTTCTTACTGAAATATTCAATGTCATTATCCGGAGCAGGCCTTATGGCATACTGTGTCCTAAAAATAGATCCTTTGTTTTTTGTGGATGCCAGCAGGGGTTGACTGGGAACATAAACTCTCTCTGCATCCTCACTAGATGCTGCTTTTAAAAGCAATTGTTTCCGAAACCTTTCTTGCAAAGATGAATCCTTTTTATAATTCAAAAGATTAGCTACATATCTCTGCTTTAGTTCCATTGCTTGCCAGATTGTCTCTTTTTTTCTAGTTTTTTGCTCTGTACCATCCTGTTTGGATTCTTTCTTAATCCTCATTGCTGATTTAACTTCTTTATATTCACAGGTGCGGATGATAATCTGCTTTTTTTGCAACTCAGCATCAGAGATGAGTGCCCAGCTCTGCTCAGATTTCTCCAGTAAGGAAAATGGAAAATTGTGGCTGGAGGTGGTGGATGGATGATGCAACAGAGGTGACCAGAAAGTGAGGCAGTAAAGTATTGGATCCATGGCAACAGGAATAAGTTTGTTTACAACATACAGAGCAGGTTAAAGGTCCGATTTCACCAGAAATGCTCCATGAAAAGAAGCCAGAACCTGAAACAACAGAAGAAAAGGACGAAGTTTGTTGAAAAGTCCCTAAAAAATACAAATCCATCAACCATACAGCAGTTTTAGACTCTAACTCAGTAGTCATCTGTGTGCGAGAAAACAGTTACATAGTCAATGTTTTTCCACAGACACTTCTGGCTCCTAAATAAAAGATATGTAATGTCTATGGAATGTAAAAAAAAATAAAATAAAAATCTAAGTTTTAACCATAGTGCGTTGAGATTCCATTTTGCTTCATCCTCAGAATAAACTGTTATAGAAATGTAGAATTTCTGAATTTGTGTCATTGCCATTATATTAAAAGTCTGTCCTATAAAGTATGGCCAAAGAAAATGAAAGATTTTCTCTGTTAATTCAAACCTGAGTTCTATTTTAAACGGAAACCCCCTCCAAGCAGTTATATACCCCTAAAACTTTTCACATGTTAATTTGTTTTGAAATATGTTTTTATATAGATCATCACAGAGTATAAATTATGATGTCAGAAATATAATTATTGTCATAGTTTTGGTTCTGTTTTGTTTTCTTTTGAGTATTCAGTTTTATTTTGCTCCTTGTTTTCTAGGTTTAGTGGTTTAATTCTTATTTTGTGATGTTTTCTGGTTATTTTCAGTTTTCAGGTTTTTATTTTGTTGCCCTCTGCTGCCCTCTTGTGTTCTCCTTTATCCCTAGCTCCTTTCCTGTTCTGCTCTGCTCACACCTGCTCCCAATCTGCTCATTGGTCCTCTCTTTGTTTCAGTCTCCAATAAATACACTCTCTGTTCAGTTCCTCAGTGCTGGTTCCTTGTCTAACTTCCTCCAATTCTGTCTCTCTGAGTTCTCCTCCTCGGGATTGTTTTTTTCCCCAGATGTCTCCATGGTTTCTGGTTTGTTTGACTTTGTTTTCATGTTTTGATTTTTGGGATTTTGGGATTCCTGCCTCTGTGCTCAGTTTACTCTTCATTAAACCAACAAGAAACTCACGTCTGCCTCCCTGCCTCTGCATTTGGGTCCTCAAACCACAACGAAATCCTGACAATTATATAGTTTTGAAATGTCTTTACCTGAGAAAATCTGAAAAGTGTGGTATAGTATGGTTAAAAAAAGCCACCCCACAGCATAATGCTGCCTTAACTATGTTCCACACTGATCCACATTCTATCTGTGTCTCTACATTTACGCTGAGGTTGAAATACAACCTGTGTGGATTTCTAAAATTGCTCAAAATGGATTCTCACAGAAAAAAACAACAGATCTTTACTTGTATAGCTTTCTCTCTACTTTACATTTAGTTGCTATGATAAACAATGTAAAATAAATAATCTGTAAATATATAAATCAAACCCGTAAACTTATTGAATCCCAGAGTGTCTCTATGAAATTCATATTAAATAATAGAGAAAGCCTGATACTAAATTATAATCTGCTTCTTAATTATAGATCCTGTAACTGGTTGAATGCTTGGCTGTGACCATTCCACCTGGACTGCTAATAAAGAACTGCTATACTGCAAAAGCACAATGAAATAAGGAGCCAGCATAGCACAGCTTAAACAATGAACTAAGATCTAAATAATGAAATGCAGGTTATTCTGTGCTTTAATAGAGAACAGTTTAAAAATCTAATTGGAGATTGCATTTAAATATTTTTATATAGAGTGAAAAAGCATACCAGTGCTAGAAAATAAATCCTATGCTTTATTCCTGTAAAGTCCTGGTTACAATACTGGATGCTGTGTGACCAATAAATAGATTGGCTCCTTTGCTCTTGCTGCTCAGCCACATAAACACTGTCCTCCTGGAGGCACGGACAGCTGGGCGCAGCTCGGGTCCTTAAAGTCTGAAGTTCTTTAGTGGCAGCCCTAAATTTGCTGAAGAGCAGTTTTCTCCACAAAGGCTGGTGAAAGCTATATCTATAATCTATAATCCACCTCCCATCTCAGAGGAGACTCAGGTCGGAGACGAGCAGAGGCACCAATAGCAGCCAAGGCCTCGTTATGCTGAAAGTGAGCGCTGGAAAAAGCAGCACAAGCTCAAAAGTCCAACTTCTATCTGTCCTACAGTTTTCTGCTTTGCCTATGCAAACCTGCTGCACTCATAGTGTTAAAGCTTAAAGATAGCAGTAATTGTTATGCAGTTTGTCCACATTAGGTCACATAGGTTTCACTTTGGGGAATTATACTGAGAAAAAACTAAAGCTATATAACACTGACTATGTTGTCATATTAGAACAACAGGCACTGCAATATGGTGCTTTTGTTTCTACTGCTGTCTTCTTTCTGTGAAAAGGGGGCCTGGCATATTGACGCTTACTGTCTTGCCGATACATGAGCTTCCATATTCTTAAGTGTTTTTCAGGCTATAGGCTATTTTTTCCCTGTCTAACTTGTATCCACATCCATCCATCTTCCTATCAACTTCAATCAGCTTATCTGCTTTGCTGAAGAAATGCATCCCCTCTGCATGATGCTGCCACTACTGTAGCAGCACATATGTCTTGAGGGTGTCCATTTTCTGCCACAAATTATATTTAAGATTAAGGTATTTAGTGTCGTATAATTTGTGTGTCAATTTAAAAGCAGGGTTTGTGGATTTTTGTATTTTGCCCATTTTATATCAAAGCGGATGTGTAAGAAAAGACTAAAGATGTGTCAATAGATTCTGCGACTCTGGAGGAGTCCTGTTCATTTGGGTGGATGGTCATTTTCTGGTGGGTCTGGAGCTATGCAATCATTGCTGTTGTTTACTTAAAGCTAAGAATTTTGTTTTGTAGCTGAACCCTGTTTTGAACCTCTCCATCAGCAGTTTAGTGAAAGTTAAAGGGCTGCATTGAAAACATTTCTGTCTGCTTTACAATTCTAACACACGTCATTGGAAATCACCTTATAAACTGAATTAGTATCCAGTTTTTGCAGCAGAGTCACCAAATCTCACAAATAAATTCTTATATATGTGTCTATACCTACTGAAAATTAACATTTTATCTGATATGTTTACTTTTTTTCTACTGCTGCTTTGGATTTATACTGATATTAGGCTACACACATGTAGATTTATCCACAGCTTGTCTTCCGTCAGAGGCTTCTCAAGAACTGCTGTAAGACAGACCACTACAGGAGAACCTTTCTGCCTTTGGCCAAGAGCGTTCACACCAACTGTTTGATAAAACCCCTAAAATATGAGCTAAATTAACATCTAAAATCCAATTTTCCTTTATCAAGAGCTAAAATATTTTTTATGTGAGATATATTTGTTGACTATCTCAATGACATTTTAAGACTGTAGATTTTGTTAGAAGTAAAGTAAGCTATTGTCAGAACTCAGGCTTTGGAACCAGAATTTCAGGCAGACAGATTGATGTGATTTATAATAGGGTTTATTGACAATACGTCAAATCTGCGACTCAGCAGCTAGGGCAAAAAAGGCCCGAATCTCTGTAGAGGGGAAAACTCAGGTTAGAGACCACATTAATCTGCAGAGGATGACTACGAGCGTGTGAGTCACTAACCTGGTTTTAAACTTCAGTCCAAACCCGACAGATTAGACGGACAGATTTTTTATTTTGTCATTTTATAAATTTTCGTTAAGAACAGCTCTCTAGACAATTTAATTTTTTAAAGTGCAGCCTTGATAAGGTAACCAGCAGCAATAAAAAGAACCTTGTGATGAAAAACAGTAATGTAAACATATGACCGTATAGTTACAGTTCTAACGTACATTTTTTTTTTTTTTTGCATGCGTCGGATGCCGCCCAGACTGTTCCAGGAGCCGAAGCCAAGAAGGCTGCTAAAGTTGTCATGATCTGCCCTGATAGCTCACCCAAATACTCATGCCTTTCTGCTCTGCCCTGCTTAACTCTCTGCAGCTCCCAATCATCACTCGTGTCATCTACCTGCAGGTTTCCCTTATATTGGGCTCAGTTCCAGCTATCTGGGGCAGATCATTGTTTGTCTGCAGTTTGATATCTGTTTCTCTGGTCAGTTGGTTTTGTTTATTTTAGTCAGGTCCAAGGTTCTTTTCCCTGTTCCAGTGAGGAGTCTAATCTTAAGCCAGTGTCTTCAGGCGAGTTATTTTCCCTATCCAGTTGGCGAGAGTGTTTCAGCGTTTTCCTAGTCATTCTGTTTTCCTGATTCCATTCCCTCTCACCCACTGGCCCTGTCTGTCCCTGCCTGATCTGCCCGCCTGAACATCGGTCAGACTCCTGATGGATTCTGCCTCTCTGTGCGTTTCTGTCTGATCTGGTGGTTGACGCACGTTACACTGAACCTGCCTTTGCACTCTGATGGATACCAGGAACCCGGATCTGTCTGTTAATAAGTGGACATTTTAAAGTTTCCTACTGGCTGTCTTAACTTGCGGACGACCAGAAGCCAACAGACGAGGGAAAGCAGGAGTTTCCAGAAGGCAAAACCAAAGCTGGTGTCGATGCGGTAAACAAGATTCCAGGCAAGAAGATCAGAGATTCAAAGAGGTACAGAAGGAAAATCCACTTTGGGGTTAGGAGACAGATCCAGGATCATCAGCAGGCAGAATCCAGCAGGAGTCCGATTAAAGGTCAGGCAAACAGTTCAGAACAGCGGCAGGTAAGCTCAGAGGTCCAAAGGCAGAAACTAGTCAGGATCAGGCAATCAGAACAACACACAGGGTACGCTTGAGAACTCTCGACAACAGCTTGAATAATCTGGCACTGCTGACTGGGAGCAAGCATCTTAAATACAAGCAGGAGCAGCTGGATGAGATAAACAGTAATGAGAAGCTGGGCAGAGCTCGGCATGTGAATAGAATGAGGCATTAAGCCATTCATTAGTGCCAAGATCATGACAGCTAAGGTTTCCAGTTTATATTGACAAGTATATTTTAATAACCTACTATTTTCTCATCTATTGCATAAAATCCTAATATAACATATTAAATACTAAGGTTTTAATGTGGAGGAGATAAAAAAATTACTATAATTTTCCTAAATTATAATGAAAGAGCATCTAGGTGTCGGCTTTTAGGCCAAATAGCAGCAGTTCATACAAGAGTAAACCCAGCTCACCATGATGGTATGGATCTGATACTGATACCAACTTAGGATCAATATTTTGGATCATTCTACAAACCACCTTGTGTTATTATTTCCAGACTAAAAACAACTTGCTGTAAAAAACAACAGTTCGCTGTAATGACTTCACAGCCCAGAAGGGTGTATTCTCTTCAATGTTAAAACAAGGCTATCTATGCAAATAATTCCCTCTGTCCCTAAAGTGAACTTAGTAATGTAATACTTTTATTAAGTCTTGGTAAACATTTATTGATTAAGAGGATCATTTCACGCATCTTAAAAGAGACGCATCTTAAAAATGCAGTATTGGTTAAACATTTAAACCCAATATTTAACTTTAGCCATAATAGTCTGATAAAATGCTATTTTGCATTTTATCAGATGTTGTCCACAGAGCTCCAGTGGCTCAGATGACAAACGAAGTGCATTACAGTAGATTGCTACCTTCGTTGAATCAGCAGGTAAGAGTTTTTAGCTTCAAACATTTCCTTTGATTGCTATCCACTTTGTTTATAAGCTTAAATAGAATTAGCAAATATGCGGCTGTTATGCTCGAATCAGCCATCACTGATCTATTTCACAGTTCAGGGTTTTTCTTAAAACCTTTGACAGTCGACAGCTGACAGCTCTCTCTATCTATCATTAGAAATTTCATAGTGCAGGCTGAAAAGATGTGCTATATACTTGTGCAGCAAATTTAACTATAGTCCTTTGAGAAAAAAAAAATATATATAATTTGAATTTCTTCACACTTTTTTATGCTCCTGCCCTAAACTTTAACTGATTTTATTTAAATTTCATGTAATAGACCAACAGTGTTTTTGATAAATGTGACGCACAGAGATAAAGATGCACTTTTTTCACTATTTTTGAACAAATTCAATTATTTGGGGGATTTTATCAAATAAAACATGATATTGTTGCTCTGGCTGTATGCTTAGGGGAAAGGTTTCTAACAGAGGGCTACAATTTAGCTCCATCAGCTACGATCTCTCTCCCCTGACTAAAAAAAATAAAAAATAAAAATTTGCCTTTATATAATGGTGCCAGCATCCCACAGTGCAAGTTATCTCAAAAGATAAAGAAGCTTTTTTTCAGGACTGCCACATATTTAACTCCATCCAAAGTCAAAGAAACTGAGGAAAGCATTGATCTAGCATTTTACATCCACCTCCGTGTTTCACCATTGATCAGATTCTGAATGCCTTTAGTGTCATGAGAAGCAGGACAATCAGATTAAAAGATGACAATATAAGTGCAAAGACAGAGTAACAAAATATTAAATATGAAATGTATGTGAACTATATCTACAGTATAAATATGTGGACATCGGTTTAAAGTGCACAGAATTTTTTTTCTGGAAATAAATATGGTTTCATTTAGATATACAATAAAAAGAAATGGTACGTAAATGTATATTGTCTACCAGTGATAAGACTATTGCGCATGGTTTGGGATTGGACCAAGGAAAGAATTAGTGCATGTCGGAGTTCAGCATGGTTATAGGTTATAGAAATAAAGCTGTTATGGGAGAAAAAAAATTATTTGGTTAATTTTTTTGACCAAATATGCTTTTCCACATCCTTGCTATGCTTCTCCTTTTATCAAATGTGACCGTATTTCTTCCTTTGAATACTTTTTCACTGAAAAAGTCAGCTTTCCTTCAAAAGAACCATGCACTAATATCTTATATAAACAAACTGTAATCACAGTTTTTATTTTTGAATTAAAATGGAAAAAAGTAGAGAAAAAAAATATATATCTATATTTTTTTTGTAATTTACTTCTAATCAGTCCTTTCTGTTACATCCCAGATAGCAACATGGGGAACGTGAACAGCGCTAGCCAGATGAGCAACTACAGCAAAAGAAATGTGCGTGTTTTCATCATGGATAAGGCCCAAGAGATTGACGCCTTCATCACCTCGCAGAGCAATGAAGCCGAGGATTCTGTGGCTCCAGGGGCCATAAAGTTCAGCTTCAGGAAGGACGTCAGCTGCGTGCGCGTGCTGGCGTCGCAGACACAGGAAGTGCCATGGGAGCCGGACCGCTTTCTGTCTGTCTTTGTGGAGGACGAAGACGATGAGAACATCTGCTCCAAGCAGATCATGCACAACATGTCTCTGAGTGCTCCAGTTACTGTTCTGCTCTATGATGTGTGATCCCTCCATTGTTATCTGAACACATGTTCAAAAAAATGGGATATGTTTGATATTGTCACACTAGGATCTGATTAATATCAGTGACTGTGACAGTTCCAATAAAATTGCTTCTTGGGAATTATGTCTCTGCTCCATCTTTTTGAAGTGAGATATAATTTGGTCTCATCGTAATGTGAGTGGTTCTCTGTGATCATCAGCTTCATTCAGACCTCTGGACTATTTCTGGAGGACTTTATTCAACAAATTTGACAGATGTTGATTGCAGTATTGATCAAAGTTATCTTTTACTTAAATTACCTGTAATATTTTAGCTGCTGTTTGTCACTAAAATCAGAAACTTTGCAAAACTGCAGTCATCTCCTAGGAATTCCTCCAAGTGCAGAAGTTACCGTTAAGATTTATTTTTGTACAGCAGATTAAAGGAACTTCAGCTCATCTCTTGAGGCAAAACAAACCCATCTCTAGGACAGAAATATGCTCCCTTAAAACAGTTGTTATCATCAGGTATATATCGACAATATTATACATTTATTCCTCCATAATATCCCTGTGATCTGGTCTAACTGCGCGACTCGCTTCCTCTTGAGACTCAGTTGCCTCTAAGTTTTTTCTTTAAATTCTTTAATAAGTTGCAAGATACTATTAAACACATCTAAAGAATCAGGAAGCCTTGAACCCTAATAAAACAACCGCAATGTTTAGGAGATATCAATTCATTAGTGTTATCTATTACACAGTCATTCATAATTTTTCCATTAACCCTTTATAGGGCAAGTTACCATTTCTGATCACTTGCATACCTCTTACCAATGGAGTCCCCCCCATCCCTCAGTGAGGTCTAGAAGCACAAGATCTATATCCAGCCATTCTGCAAAGATACTGCTACATGGCTGTGCATCTTTCACCAATTAGATGAACACATGAATGATATATTACCTACCTCGAATCAAGTTGAAAAAAAGGTAAAAACTTAATAAGTCAAGAAAAAAAGGTAGAAAGCTAATTGAAAAGTTAAAAAGTTAATAAGCCTACTTAACAATTATATTTAGGTTTATAAACTAAAACATATAGGTGCCACTATCAGCATTAATGCCTCTAAGGTTATGTTGGACCAAAAAAATGTGTGTCTTTGTGTTTTTCATGAATTTCTTATAGAAGCACTTATTTTTGTTATTTTTCTTAATATATTCAAGCAAGTCAGCATTTCTTTTTATTATATTGACATTCATTATTGCAAACAAAATGTTACAAAGGTAATAAGGTCTTGTCCTGGGTTCCGATAACACTATTGACTTTAAATGTGGATTTTCAAAGGATTTCACTGAGTGCCCTATAAAGGGTTAACTGTAAGGCTACTACGAGGTTTAACAGAAAAACAACACCTGATGCATAATTCAACAGACACTGGGTTTGTATCATGCATTGCCATGCTGCATTTTTTTCCTTCATAAGAAAATCAAATATTTTATAACTCATGCTATTTCAGTTTCACATGTTTCTGACTTTTTTCATGGTTTTATCTGAGCACATTGTTTTAAGAATGGTTTAGGAACATTTGTTTTTACGCGCCTTTAGGTCGCCCTTGATTTTGGTACCTCCACCCTTATGTAGAAACATAATGCAGATTATAGGCAAACATTTCATGCAGAATAACAGAGCCAGGAAGCCATATAAACTGAGATTCAAAAGGTAAACCAGAAAAGACAATAAGACAAACACAGGAAGGATCTCTAAACAAACAAAACCCAGAGACACACACAATGTCCCCTTCCATTGTGCTTGTGTTGTGGCTGTTTCATATTTTGCACTTTCCTATGTAACTACTTCAATTTAGGGTAAATATGCCACTCGTTCCAGATTTATTTACCTGCCTACACTGGTTTTCCTCTATCCCTCTCTACACCAGATAAAACAGGTTTTTATTTCCAATTAGGTGGCAACATTTCAGATATGTGTTCTTTCTAATACTCAATGAATGCTGGAATCTTATCGGTTTGACTTTATTTAAATAAGTGTTCTTGTAGGTTGCCTGTTCTGTTGTAAGCACATGCCAGTAGATGTCAGTAAAGATTAAAACTTCATTCAATAAATCTTGCAATATATTGTGTACTTAAAATTCTGAAAAGAATAAAATAAAATAGCCTATAATACAATAATAATCAAATCAGTATATTTTAAAGAAAATAATATATTTACAAGTTATGATTATAATAACAATTATTGTTGTTATAGTATTATTATTATTAATTTTTTAACATTTAAACAAAATAAAGTATACCTTTTATTTCTGTTTCGGTCGATATTTTCCATTGAACTGTCATGTACAAGTAAAGACAAAGAGACAAAGACAAAGCACTTAATCTGAAAAAGGAAAGGAGAAAAGTTTCACTTCCGGTTGGGTCAAAGTTTGCCGGCTACCAGATAAGCAACCAGTTAGCCTAGCGGCTAATTAGCTCAACTAACATTTCTGTCATAATGGACGTAAATCAGGCGAAACAAGAACATTTACTCGCTTTAAAGGGTAATTACGTTTCTAAAGTGCATATGTTAACGTTACGGAATATGTTCAGCTGGATGGAATAATTATTTACATTTTTAACAGACATTTGTTTCTGCTATGCTAATAGCGCTGTTAGCAATTTCTAAATGCACATCGTTTAATAGAAAATGTATGTTTGCTGGAGTTCTACATAAAGCCATAGCTAAAAGGCTTATAGAGGTTTGCTATATAAATGAATATGATACGTTTTCTTTATTTCTTTGGCTCTGAATAACGTTAGCCAAAGAAAAACTAGCTAATTATCAGTAATTGGTTCCTCGTTGGACAGTGCAGAAATAATTTGTTTCCGATTTCTTGCTCTGCCATAAATGAACACCTAAAATAATACAGTGGACGGAGAAATTGTTTATTTAGCCTTCTGACAGAAACATTTTTAAAGTTAGGTTGTCCTAATATTTAAATGATTCCATTCATTCACAGAAATATAGATAAAAGCAGCTCAGTGAGTGATCTGCCTAGATCAGACTTAGTGAAAGCTTTGCATTATTTCTAATCAAATTGTCTTCACTTTCCCATCATTTTGATTAAGTTTATGTCTTTTCTGGTAAAACATTTAATCTGTGCACCTAGCAGAGCAAAGGGTCATCCATATCAAGTAGACAGTTCATTTGCCTACAATGATAAATAAATAAATGGAGATAAAGACTTATTCTTTCCCTGACTTTATGTCTGTATGGCATGTAAACCCTACTTTTATTACAACCATATAGTGTTCTGTTAACATGGTATTATTTGATGTGATTGGGCAACTCTGTGTCACAGTTCTTAAACGTAATGAGATATTTCCTTTTTCCTCTTCTTTTTTTTTTGCCATAGTGATTATTTCACATTACATGTGAAATAATGTAAGAGTTATTTTTTTCCCTTTGTAATAGGAGAGTAGATTCCTAACGAAAGCTGTAACACTATGAATTTTTATTTATTTGTAATTTTTTTTTATTGTGGGGAAGATCCATATTTGGTTGCCCTTTTGGTTTGTCTTGGCTTCAGAAAACAAATAGTAATAAGGTCCTGGGGCCACATGGAGCCTGTTGGTAAATCCAGACATGTTAAAAAAGGCTGACAGCTGTACTCAGACTAAGTTCTGATGTGGAGCAAAACACAATTAAACTTCGGTGGTCACCGACATGATAGGTGACCAGAGGAGCCTGTTTTTCATTGATCTAGATGAGTTTAGAAAAGGTTTTTGTTGCATCTTTGGATCTTTTCATAACATTAAAAGCAAATGTGGGCATGTGATTTCAGCGTCTCCTTAAACTGCAATGAAAACATCCCAATATTTTCTATTTCAAAGATGTTCTGTCAATAACTTAATCACTTTACTTTGCAGTGATGCGGTTAACAAAACCAACTCTCTTCACAAACTTACCCGTGACGTGTGAAGATCGAGATCTACCAGGTGAGTTCATAGTTACGAACCTGAGTAAAATTCAGGTTATACCCCACCACACCACTATCCTGTTCAAGATAGGGGTGAGGGGAGACAATACAAAATGCAGCAATAGCCTACATGTTGGAGGTGAGTGGAAGATAAAACTAGTGGGCAAACAAAGGCAGGCTGGTGCAAACCAGCAGGGGCAACACAAAAAACACTATAATTTCTGCTAGTATTGAAATGATGCTTATTAAACATGTATTCACATAATTTTAATTGACCTATTTAACTTGGATTCAGAATAAAATGTATCACACTGTTAATAAGATGCAAAAGACAGCTGGTTCAATTGGTATCTAATAAAATCAAATCCAATTTCTATTTCAATTCGGCTTAATCTACTCCCTGGGAACTAATGAACAAACTCTTTTTGTTTTGCTTATCATATATTTTTGTGATTGGTTGGGGTTGAATTATTATACGAGCAACAAAAAAATTTAAAAAATTGCTGCGCAAAAACTCCAGGTACAAAACTGAATTGACAGAATAAACAGGATTTATTATTTTCTTTTTTCTGTTTAGTTAGAAGTACAATCAACTGTATTGTAGCATCAAAACAGTTTTTTTCTGCAGTATATATTTAGGTGATCTGCTCCTTCAGGAAGAATTAATGTCCTTTAAGGGGATTTTTTTACATTAAACCCACATAGGAAGCAAAATGTCACATTTAAAAGTCAGCAATTGGAGAACGTTAAGACCAGAGTTAAGAGGGCATGGTGCTATGACTTGTTGATCCTCGAAGATGATTGCCTCTACAGTAACCTGCGTCCTTTAAAGAATACTGTCCCTTTTTTCACTGAAATAGTCTTGGCTTGTATAAAGCTTTGTATCTAAATCATATAATACCCAAAATTTGAATAGAAAGAAAACCTCCAAAGTGAAAACGGCAACATTCATAATGAAACAAAACATACACTGAAAGGCGTAAAAAAAAAAAGCCGGAGCTCTAATTGAGTCACAGTTTCAGGTCCAATTGTTTTACTGTAAGGTGTTTCCTCTTATCCTTTTGAAAACCCTGCTAACTGAATGTCACTGAAGCCATCAGGCTGGCTAAAATTTCTGCATAGATCTAGTTGAAAGGGTGGACAGAACTGAAAAAGGGCAAATTTGGACTAAAAAAGCAGCAGCAGCAGCATAACCAGGATGGCTGACAATTTACACAGGCTTTTATCTCAACTGTTTTTTATAACTTGTTATATTTCAGGCATTTGAAGAACAGATGCATTAAAGCTGTTGCGGTGCCTGGTTTATCTTGTTCTCATGTTATTTATGCTGTGATTTTTTTAGGCATTTTTTTTGTTTGTTTTTTGTTTTTTTTACTTATTTACCTTCCTACGCCTTTAAAAATCAAAACCTTACTTGAATTGTATCCCTCTCCTCAGTCCTGAAGACTGTGGCTATTGTGGCAAAAAGGGGTCCTTTCCATTCTGTTTTTTTTTTTTTTTTTTGTGTGTGTATCAATGCCACAGAACCAGAAGTAAAAACCTATTAAAGGAATGGATCCTTTCAGGAAGGTCGTTTGTGTTGATATACACTGATCATCTCACCACTTTCTATTGGGTCGATTCTCCTGCTTTTATTTAGCCGTCACCCTGGAGTCATTTCTTTGTAATCTGGATTGTGTCCTCACAGGCGATTTGTTTGCTCAGCTTATGAGAGAGGACCCCTCCACCATCAAAGGAGCAGAGACTCTAATGCTGGGAGAAATGCTTACTTTACCACAGAACTTTGGGTAAGAAATGTTCCAATTTTTTTGTGATGCCGTGGTTTAATATCAAGAAATCAGTTTTTGTTTATCTCAATTCCCTCCTTACTTGCTGTAGGAATATTTTCCTCGGTGAGACCTTCTCCAGTTACATTAGTGTACATAATGACAGCAACCAGGTGGTAAAAGACATTCTAGTGAAGGTAGGGTAACAGTTACACTCCAACCTAAACCTTTGATTGTGAGTTTTGTTTTGTGTGTGTTATTGTGACGTGACTTGTGCTTCTCGACAGGCTGACCTGCAGACAAGCTCACAGAGGCTGAATCTGTCCACGTCCAACTCTGCAGTATTAGAGCTGAAACCCGAGTGCTGCATTGACGATGTCATCCACCATGAAGTCAAAGAAATTGGAACACATATGTGAGTCTGTATTTTCTTTTTCTTCTGTTAAAATCCAAAAGTTCATTTCTAGAAAACAATTCAGAGCATACAATGCCATGCAGTAGTTTTTATACCATTTAAATGTTTTTTTTACAGCAGGTTTTTGTTTACAAATCTCTCTTGTTGTGCTACTTTTTTCTTTAGCTCGATTTTTTTATTTCTGATTTTCTACCCACGTGTCATTAAAACTTCACAGAAATATTAGTTCTGTGAAATACATTTGGGACAGAGGAGTAGCCTGTACTATCTCTAGAGGTGAGTATTGGCATGAGTGAATGCAATTCGATACATGTTGCGATACTTGGGTCATGATACGATATTATCACGATATTGCAGTATCACTATATATTGCCATATTTTCCCCAGCTATCAAAATCAAATGATGAGATAAAACAGCAAGTGCTGTATATTTTCATCAGAAAATATTGATTAGGTATTATTATCCATGTTGTTTGGGGTTTTCTTCCACTGTGACTGCCTCAAATACATATATATATATATATATATATATAGCATAGCAGTGGCAGCATCATGCTGTGGGGATGTTTATTGGGATTTTTTTTTTCCACCTGGGACTACAGGGCTGATTATAGTTGAAAAGATAGACCGAGCTAAATACAGGGCTCACTTGGACAAAAAGGTTAGAGACTGCAAAAGACACTGAGGTTTAAGGTTTAATTTCTAGCAAAACATATATATATATATACATATATATATATATATATATACATATATATATATATATATATATGTGTTTAAGTCTAGATAAAAAATCTCATTTAGAATTTGTGGTTAGTCATGAGCTCTGTATAATCTGATGGAGCTTTAGCCTTTTTGCAAAGGGAGTTGGAAGAGATTTTCCCAAATACTTACAGTGTACAGTTACCCTCTGTGTTGGGCTGTCACTTACGATTCCAGTGAAGAACATTGAGGTTTGTTGTTATAAACTATGAATAATTAAAAAAAGGCACTGTACTTCTCTAGTAAACAATTCTGGCTTTGAATTCTGGCTCTCTTTCTCCCGACAGCTTGGTGTGTGCCGTCAGCTACACCTCTCAGTTCGGGGAGAAGCTCTATTTTCGGAAGTTCTTCAAATTCCAGGTGAGATGTACATCTGTGTGTTCTCGTTAGATTGGTTGTGGGAAAATCATGTTTGGCCTTGGAGGAGACTCGAGAAATGCCACAGACCCACAGCAGTGCAAATGCAATCACCCTTCCCCACGTATAGTCATCACTCCTCACTTTGGGAATAAACCGAAGCCTTCCTCTCTTCGTAGAGTAGGTTTAAGGCTTAGAATGAGCCGGATTTGTTTTTGTGTTTTAGTAGATCTCATTTCTTGTTCTCTCTAATGGAAGCAAATTGTGAAAAAGCTTCAGCTTTTAGTTTTCAATCCATTTTCAATCAGGTCTTAAAGCCGCTGGATGTGAAGACAAAGTTCTACAATGCAGAGGTAAGAAGCGCTCATTATCATCATCATTATTATTATTAACGCTTTCTGTCATATTTTAGTGCTGTAGTCAGTTTTTTCCACTAGAAGCATTTAGCTTTATATTAGATCTACTTGAAAACCCTCTGATCCCCTGAGATTTCAAAGGGTTCACAGTTCGATCTCTTGGAGGCCTGTCCTGGTGTTTGAAACTCAGAGCTGGAAATGAAGGGGTTTTTATAGTAGAGGCTTTTTATTTTCATTTTTTATATATATTTTCAACTGCGTATATTCATTGTCACCAACTTTTGCATGTAACCTCATTCATTATGTCTTGTATTTTTATTTTCTCCATTAGAGTGACCTCAGTTCTGTGGTAATTCTTTCTTCTGTTCACATTAGCTTCTCTTAATCCTCACTGGTGCTGCAAGACTGCTGTCTTTCTGAGCCCATAGAAAGGTGCAAATTTGAAAAACAGAAGCAAGGTTTAAAAAAAAAAAAAAAAAGGCTGTTGAGGGCACCTTCTACATGGTTGGTGATGAACCCAAAAATCAACTTTCATTGGGTCTTTTTCTCGCCCTTTCTCTGGATGCTCATGCTTTCTTGCACTCACTTTGCTTAGGGCTTGGAGGAAAAACTAAAGTTTGTGGTGTTAAATTGTGGTGGGTGGGAACAGCATTAATTGCATTTCAAGTCACTAAGAATGTTCAAGGTATTATTTTGATAAATCATGGGAAAGATTGAAGTAAATACCAGGTATGAATAATGTCACATTTTGATTCGTTTGAGGTTTCCTCAGAATTGCTTTGCATGCAGCAAACATGCTAAGCTCTGCAATCAATGAACAGTTGATTCTAAGGGGTTAATGGTCAGACCCTCTATTCTGAGTTGCAGGCATGAACTAATCTCTGCTTTTTTCTCATTTAATTTTTCTGTGTATGGTAGAAGTTGCACAAAGTGACAGCTGGAAAGTATACTGGTTTTCACAAAGCATCAAATTTACTGTCTTAGAAATGAGAAAATCAATCATCTACATGCAGCATCTTAGGAAAACTAATGTGAAAAATGCTTACTTTGCTTTCTTTATTTACTTCATTTGGAACTTTCAATGCCTTTTATTAGACTAATATAATACCAGAAGCTCTAGACTTAATTCTTATTGTGTTATCTAAAATATAAAAAGGAATCTCTATTTAATAGAGTTTTTTTTTTTATAAGTTATGTCTAATTTATATTGATTTACTTCACACAACTCAAACTCAACTTTAAAGTTTTATAGCAGTTCACTTTACCTGCCTCTAAAAAAATCATCTTTTTCTATAGCTGTATGAAGTGTATGTTCTCTTTGAGAATACAAAACTATACACATAAAAGTGTTAAAAGCAGACTGTCAGATATAACACAGTGGAAAAAACTACTGACTATTTTTTTTTATAATCTGGATGCAGAAAAGAAGTTAAAAATCTCAAAAGCTGCTTTCCTGAATCTTAACATATTTTAAGGTAATTCAGTTCTGATTTGACGTTTAATGTTTTAGTTACAGACTTTACTGAGATATTAATTAGGGCTAAAAAGCTATACTAACAGATTTCAGCTGTTTATGTAGCATTATTTGGGCAACTTTAGCTATAAGATAAGGCAAAAATATTAAAAATGAACATGTATTTGATGCTTGGGAGACCTTAACTCTGTTATTAAGAGATCACTGTGCCTCCTCTCCTTTTCATGCAGCTCAACATTTTTACTAACATGTTAAAAAAGGTACACTGAGCAAACCTGATAGAATATTGTTCTTGTAAATGTTTCTCACTGGATAAGTTTATTTAACACTGAATATTTCTCACAACGCCTGAAAAACAGCTCAAAGGATAGGTTCACATTTTTGTCAATGTTCTAGTGTCTAAAGTATGATTTATCTGAGCATTTTCTATTTAAAATGTTTGGTAACAAACATCTTAGTCAGGAATATCTAGTATTTTAAGAAATTATACATTTATTTATTTAAATGTCCATTTTGTTGTCCGGCTTCCGTTTGGAAAGTAAAAGCTAATTTTGTGGGATGTTAATTTTTAATCAAATTGTAACTACCCAGTTAAACTGAAAAACTTGCTTTGTTTTATTACTGAGAGTTTTATCCTTTACCTTATTCTATAAAGTCTTAAACCATCATTATGTCCAATAATTACAAGAGAACACTAACATATGCACAGAGAAACCTGCTGTTGAGCAGAACTGACTGATCTACAGCTCTATTAAATGGCCAGTTTAGAGGCTGAGTGAAAAAGGCCCTAATTTAGCTCTATTCAGTATCTTTGAGATTCTTTAAACTGTGAGATGTAAGAACCTATATAAATTAAAACTGTCTTAAACTGCTGCTTTATTGAAGTTGAGAGAGCAAAACTTTCAGCAGATAACAGGAAGGCTAAACAGAGGACACAGTTGCTGTATTTTTTCAATTGGAGCTTTGAAATACTTATGTTTTGTGGACTTTGCTTTTAAACCAAAACTAAGTAACATTTCAACCTTCAAAAATAAAATATTTTCATAAATTTTGTAATTATAGCTCGGCTTACTTTGAAGAGGATGGCAGTAACCCTGCCACATAAAAAAACTTGAACTATGCAGACTGCTTTACAGCACATGTCACTTTCCCCATTTGTTATAAAGAAGTAAGGCGATATGACTAAGGTTCCCAGAGGGAGTGTATATTTATGCAAATTGCGAAGGCTTGATATTCAGGCAATGTAACACCCCCCTGTTGCGATGCTTATGTTTATTTACTGTGAAATTATAAAACATATTTCTCTGTTTCAAGGCTCTAGACACATTGCACATCAATCCCTAACAAGGTGGATGAGGTGGAGGGAGTGGGTTAACAGTGCAGAAACATGGTACAAAACCAAAGTTAAACATTTCTTATTTTCAACATTGTCATCTGACATTGTTTCACCACAGTTAGATTTAGTACCTCATTGCTATTCATCTTTCAAACAGCCACTAAAAATAGAAATGTAGTTCAATTCAACTGCAGGCGACCGGGCGATTAGGATTTTACCTCTCTGGTCCTCATGGGAAATGTTGTCTTCCTTCAGGCAAAACAATACAGCTTTTGTCCACTGGGGGGGAGCCCAGATCCACCAAAACTGAAAGGTTCAATAATCCTAGCTGTGCTGAAGCTACGCTTAAGCCTTTGAAATTACAGCTCAGTAATTAACTGTTGTTTATTTTAAATATTAATAAAACCCTGGCCGTTTTCGAACGTCCGCCCTAATCAATATAAAGTGGTAACGCCATTTTAAATGAGTCTCAGAACGTCTAGTGGATGAAAAAGTGGACTCAAATTTTCCCATAATTCACCATAAAAAGTAGTGCCCATCCATTGTCACTAGATGATATATCCCTAAATGCTTTGCGAGAGCTCTCCTCCCAAGGCATCATGGGATTTGTTGAGACAGCAGCCTGCTGTTGGGTAGTGTTAGCGGCGACAAATAACAAAGTTGGCGCAGGGAGGGGGGAGTTACGCGACCGAAGGGGAGCAAAAATAGTGATCATCTGTCCGAATGGTCAGTTAACTTAGTTCACTATAAAGTCTGCTATATAGTCCCCGCTCTATATAGTGATTGAGGGATTTAGGGGTTAGGGCGGACGTTCATACATAGCCCCTGTAGTTGTTTTTTTATCATCTGGGTTTTACACATATTACAATATTTTGTTTCTAAAATGAACAAGCAAAGAATGCCCACTGCTGTTGTTTAATATTGTGCCTATGCTTTCATAATAATATTTTCTAAACAGTTATCAGTGTTACTAAAATTCATAATAAAAGGTAAAAGATTTAAAATAAAACCAGTGAATGTTTCTTAATGTTGCGGCTAAAAAGCAAATTTATAGTTTAAATAGTTTAAAAAATGCTAACCTATCCTTTGAGACGTAAAAAATATAAAAAATCTAACGTTAACTAGCTAATATGTTGCTCAGTTCACCTAGAAAATGTCCCTTACACATTAAGGTTGTGGTGAAATATTGGTGTGACCTTCCTTTTCCTCTCTATTATAGACGGATGAAGTGTTTTTGGAGGCTCAGATCCAGAATATCACCACCTCGCCAATGTTCATGGAGAAAGTATCTCTAGAGCCGTCTATGATGTACAACGTAACCGAGCTCAACTCTGTGGCATGCGGGGATCAAGGGTAAAAGCAGCCACTTTTTCTTCCTAGTACGGACAAATGTGGAAGTATCCTTTAATGTTTGTGCTTAATTTATCACCGAGCAGAGAATCCACCTTTGGCAAAATGTCCTACCTGCAGCCGATGGACACGCGGCAGTACCTGTACTGCCTCAAGCCGAAGCCGGAGTACGCGGAGAAGGCCGGCATCATCAAGGGAGTGACTGTGATAGGGAAGCTTGATATTGTGTGGAAGACGAACCTTGGGGAGAGAGGGAGGCTGCAGACCAGTCAGCTCCAGAGAATGGTATCAGAGCATCCCTGTCATGGTTTCCTCCTCCATCAAATATGTAGATCCATTCATTCGGTTCATCCTCTTTGTGCGTCCTCCAGGCTCCAGGATACGGAGACATTCGGCTGTCTTTGGAAGTGATCCCCGACACTGTAAACCTTGAAGAGCCTTTTGGCATCGTCTGTAAAATCACCAACTGCAGGTGCAAACCGCCATAGGAATAAATATATATATATATATATATATATATATATATATATATATATATATATATATATATATATATATATATATATATAAATAACCCTAATGATTACCTGTATGAGAAAGGCTGTGAAAAAGTATTCCTTCCCTTCCAGATTGTTTCTGTGATTGTTTTAAAACCAAAAGTTAATGTAATTCAATAAAAATAATCAGTTA
Organism: Cyprinodon tularosa; assembly: GCF_016077235.1. Lineage (NCBI taxonomy): Eukaryota > Metazoa > Chordata > Actinopteri > Cyprinodontiformes > Cyprinodontidae > Cyprinodon > Cyprinodon tularosa. The sequence continues at coordinate 231,185 of NW_024039508.1, read as the reverse complement.
AAAATTATTTAAACTAGGGTTGATTTTGACTGACTTTCTTTTTTGGGGTTAGGGTTTTTTTTGTCTGTTTTTTTTTTTTTTTCCCACCAAAAATTGTGATTGCAATAATGAGAATCATAAAATTTGCTGGTCTCCAGATTTTCTTGTCTTCTTGTCCTCGAATGCTCTCTTGTCCACATTCTGATGTCGCAGTTCTTTACTGTTGAGTTGAGAAGTGCTTACTACTAGTTTGCTAGTAGCTAGTAGAGAAGCTAATACTATTAGTTAGCTGCAACTCTTCTTTCCCTTATGTGTGGTTAAAAAAGAACAAAAATGCTTAAAGCCACTTAAAGGCCTGGAGTGAGAAAGTTTGTGTCTTACTCCTTAAATGTAGTTTGACTAAAACTTGAGTGGCTCTGTGAAACATTTTTAAATTGACCTTTTTCTTTTCTGGGTAGGCCAGCCTCACCTGGGAAACTTCTTCACTCCATGTTTTTTTTTTTTTTTTTGTAGAAAGTTGCGTTTCTCTACGGTCCAAAAGCCTTCCAAACAACCTTGTAGATCTTTTCTGAGTGATTGATTCCTTATTTAGGTGTCGACGTCTTTATGATTTAATTTTTTCTTTTTCTTTTTAAGGTCTTTAACCTAAGTGTCACTCGTTGATAACTCGATTATTAAGGTCTGGCACCAATCAGTCTGGGGTGTTACATGTGAAATCATACCATGGATTTTCTCTTAATGAAAGAAGTCATTATTTGAAAACAGCTTTTTTGTATTTGTTTATTCAGAGAGAAAGAAATTTTTTTTTCAAACACATTTTTGCATTTGAACAGTTTTTTCTTTCTTTCTTTGAAAACATTTTTTTTTATTGAAAACAAAAAAATTGTTTTGGGGATTTAATAATTAAGAAACACATGTCCTACCCAACATTACTTAAATTTAAAATGTTGTTTCAAACAAAAACCTTTCACTTCCATCAAAGAAAACATTTTCCATCAAACTTTATTTTTACATTCAAATACTTTTAATCTTTAATTGAACCCATTTTTTTATTAGAATGTTTTTTTATTTTTTTATGTGAAAGATTTTTTTTTGAAGCAACTATTTCTTTAATAGAATAATAAACACATCTACCTGGATAGATTTTTATAATTTTAAACATTGAAGTGTTTTAAAAGCTAAATTCCTCAAATCTGTGAAAGAAGAAATCTATTTTTCTGAACCCTTTATGAGCCAAAGATGTTGGCTGATATCTTCTGTTGTGACCCCTGCAGTGAAAGAACCATGGACCTGGTGATGGAAATGTGCAACACAAGGTCCATCCACTGGTGTGGAATCTCAGGACGACAGCTTGGCAAACTCAGTCCTGCTGCCTCACTGTCGCTGCCGCTCACCGTCTTCTCCTCTGAGCAGGGTCTGCAGGTACGGTCCGAACCTTCGGAGGGTAATTTCTTCCAGTCTCATTCGTTTTCTCATTACTTCTCTTCTTTGTTTCAGAGTATTTCTGGACTGAGACTCACTGACACTTTTCTAAAGCGGACATATGAATATGACGACATTGCACAGGTGTGTGTGGTCTGCCCGTTTATGAGCAATGAATGCTAGAACTTTTATTCGCCTTTATTTGCATTTTAGATATGAATGGACCAACTGTGGAATTCTGCACTAATACTTCACTTTTTTGTTGTTGTTTTTTTTGCAACTGAAGAGGACAATTCTGTATTTTAAAATGAATTGTGAATAATATAAATTGTTTCCTTTGAAAATAAAATGTAAATCTGTGTAAATTAATACATTCTGTGCAAACTTTAGATTCTCTAATTAATACTAACATGCACAACATAATGATACTCTTAGAGAATTTGGCTTTGTTTTAACCGTTAAAACACATTTTGTTCTTATTGTAAACATATTTATCAGCAAAAAGGTTGCGTAAAAATACATTAAAATTCTCCACACATTAACAGTAGTAGTTTTATTCCTCAGCCAATTAATAAAGATACTATCATGAATCAAAAACAATAATATGTGTCATACTTTACCCTGCAGAGAAGTTAATGTTTCCTTTTAACCAAAATAAGAACAAAGAACCTTAGCTTTGATTCATGACATAAAACAAGCTTTGCACATTTATAGTCACCACAAAACATTTTACAAAAGGTGCACCCAAGTCTTTCTTTTTAAAGCAGTTGATCAGGTTGCCTGGAATCTTTAAATTTGTAAATCCCTGATTTCCTGTTTCTCTGAGGTATAAATATGGCCTCCTTTAAAGTCAAATTTATTTTGGCTGTTCTTAAAAATAGGGGAAACAAATTAGAGCATAGAGCTAAAGTACAGTAAGCTGTTTACTGACTCAAAGCTGGACATATCTACAGCTTCATAAAGACTGCTCACTACATGCCAAATAGAAAAGCTCTTTTAATGATTCCTCACCAAACACTTCCAGGACTTTAAATACAACCATGATTAGAATAGGATTTTTTTTTTTTTACAAAAACACTTCATGTTTATCAGAAACAACAGATAATTGAGTGGGAAACTATGATGGAGGATCTGTGATGCTGTCGGCTTGGTTCTCTTGCAAAGTGAGGCTATGACATCATGGACTTTTTATCTAGAAACAATTTGATTGCCTCTAGCAGGGCAGTGATCTAAAACGACAAAGAAATGCTTCCACAGATAAAAACTAAACCATCTATGACCAAAGAAAAGCCGAACACAGGAGTCGAGAACTATCAGATATCTAGTCTTTAAAATGTTAAAGCCTGCGAAAAGGTAGTCATACAAATAATTATTAAAACTATTTTTCATTTGTTTCTTTATTTTTTCTTTTTTTTTTTTTTTTACAACAGAATGGAAGTAATTATAATGGGATTTAATTTATTTTTTTTTTTTTTGATGAGTTGATGTTGGTGTAATCATATTTTATTTCTAAAGGACCAATTATGTTTCCCTTATATTAAATTATAGATAAATCTCCTAAATGTACTAGAGAATTAACCTGTTCAAAGACAGAAGAGTCTTCAAGGTCAGGATCATAGGGATTACAGTTAAGTGTCATGATAATCATGGTGTTAAATCAAAAGAATTATATAATTTAAGGATGTAAAAAGTTATCTACGTCAAACTCTGAAATAAAGATCTAAATTTGCTTCGAGGCGATGTCTCTTTCTGTACAATTTCCAGGCTAATTTTTTCTTTCTTTTTTTTTTGTTTTTTTTTTGTTTTACATCTAAAATGCTGGTAAAATAACTAAATTAAGTAACAGATTTAACCTACTTGAAGACAGTTTATGTGCAAAGATTAGTAGGAAGGGATCATATCTAGTTGTTCTTGTGGGGTTTTTACATGATTGTGAGCACCAGGTCAGACATTTAAATTCCCCTGTACAGAAACATCAGCTTGGTTTCTCTTCACATGGTCATTCCTGCTGAAGGTAAAAGTCTTCAGAGTGAATAATAAAGTCTAAAAATACATTATTATTCACTGAAATAAATATTAAAGTCTTTACCAACACACTCTGCTTTATATATAGACTCACATCAGCAATATAACCTGAGATACATCTTAAATGTTCACAAAAATGACTGAAGAAAATATATGTGGACAATCTGAGAAAGGAACTGTTGGATGTTTAAGCATTATCCAGAGTTGGGTTTACTGTGAATAAAATGCAACTGTACCAGAGCTAAGCAACATCAACTTTGATAAAAAAAAAAGAAAACAAAAAAAAAATGCATCCTGTCATGAATGGAGCTATTTCCTTACAGACGGCAGTAACAAAAGATATGTTTCTGAGCTTAGTAAAAACAGGAGCAATGCTACTGTATCCATCTTCCACTTAAATGTTTTATCGAGAAATCATCTATTGTGGCCTTTTCTGCAGAAATTTCCTTGCTTTATTTATTTGATGTGAGTCATGATGCAAATTAGTTTTGAAAAATCTATCAGACTTTAGCTTTAAACTCTTCCTTATTTCTGTGCATAGAGTCATCGGTGTTCAGCTTAGTGTGGTGGCTAAAAGATGAAAAGCAGCAGCAAACCAGCCTGCTATGAAGCAGAAAAATATTCCAAAATAAAAACTTTAATAAAGAGAAAAAATAGACTGAAGCAGAAGGAAAAAGGCAGGAATAAATGCTGCAAATTCATTGTATAAAACCCCTACTGTTCCACACCACTAGGGGGAGCCAAACACTCAGTAAAGTCGGACCAGACCTTCAGTAATCTCATCACTATGGTGGGCAGATGAGAGCTGGAGAGATAATCTAGAGCTACATTATTCTTCGCGTCTCAGGGTCTCGAGTCTCATCTGACTTGCTGATTGTCTCCCCCTGGTGGTCTAGTGCACTTAAGCACATAAGGTAGAAGCTTTTTTTTATTACTATTGTTAATATTTTTATTGCTGTTGTTATTGTTTTTGTGTTTTCGGCCATTCTGTTTTTTTTATGACTGCATAATATTTTTCTTGCTTTTAGTTTTGTCTTTTAAGCGTGTTTTGCCGTTTCCAGCGAACATCCTCGTTTGTGCCTATCGGCCACCGTAGCTTCTTGAGGCAAAGAAAATAAAACTTTTGCTGTCATTTCCTTTTGTTTTTATGTATCCTGTATTATTATGCAAGTAACACTTGTATTTATGTCTTTGTAATGAATTAAATAAAGTTAAAAGACTAAAAAATAAAACAGTGAAACTTAACTATTTAAAATAGAGTCAGTGCTGAAATGAGTAAATGTTTTTTTTCTGTTAATCACACTTATTTTGTTTTAAAATGTGTATGTGGATTAATTTCAATATTAGGTTATAAACAAAAGAGAAGATTTTCCTCTCACTAAATATATGATTACCTTTTTGTTTGCGACACATTCCATGTACAAGCTTCAAAAAAGATTCCAACTGTTTTATGATTTGTCATTTTTCTATTACAAAAAAAAGAAATAAGAAACAAAATGCATTCAGTTTTAAGACATTAATTATTTATTCACCAAGACAAAACAAAAGTGCTGCCTTAGCATTTATATTAGTTTCCATAAAGCATCTGATTTGAAACACCAGATTTAAGAGCATGCAGAAACGAACAGTAGGAATATGTTGTTGGTCACCAACTGAACAGGCTGCAAACACTGCTAATACAATGATAAGATTGTTAGAAGAAAACAGCTGTGATGACTCCAATATATTCAAGGGCTGGATGTTTTTTTGTTTTTACTTAAATAAAGCTAATATGGTGTTAAAAGTTTATCCTGATTACAAAAATAATATTAAAGATTATTAACAAACTAAAGCTGCTGTATCTGTATGAAAAGGAGCTGCAATGTTACCTTCTATGCTGTTAAAGTACATTCTTCCTTCACTCTTTCTGTGTCATGAATAGAGAGATGGATTCTCAGCGCAGAACATGAAGAAGGCAGGAACTTCAGCACATCCAACACATGATCTCCACCAAATGTTACAAGCTTTGGAGAAAATATTCACTTTATATTCTGTTGGTGGACTGATGGACATCTATGCTCCTGTGTATCACCAGGGATCTACAGTATTGTCATTCTTTTGTGGGATATTTTTGTTTAATAGTTTAGTCTCCAGCTTCTCCTCTCTTTAAAGTCTCAGTAAAGTGCCTTCCACCCCATCCTCGTCTCTTTTTTTCCACCTATGCCGGGGATTTTTGACTCAAAGAAATGGGTGTAGAGATTGTTTTCGCGCCATATGCTTGCTCTTCCTCAGAAGCAAACGGAGTGTGTCTGCAATGAAATTATTCAGTTGTTATATAATTGCTTCCTGGATTTGAGTGAGGTCTGCTGCTAGAGCTTGAAATAAAAGAATACCAGAATAAATCATGAGTGCTCCTCGGCGCTGCCGCTGAAGGAACGGCTCCTGATGTGGTTCCTTAGCTGCTCGATGAGCTCCGGGTTCTGCTGCTGAATTTGTTGGGCAAACTGTTGGCCTCTGATGAGAAGCAAAGAGAAAGGAAGTCAGTGTCTGCTGCTCTTTAACCTCCAAAAAACTTTGTGAGTTTAAAATGTAAAAATTAATTAGAAGCTCTATTTGGTTAAAATAAATGTCTAAAGATTAAAAATTTTAAGTTCAGGCCACAACATAGTTTGAAAAGGAAAAAAGAAGGACATGTTTATCCTTCTACTGAAAGTGTAACACCTCTTATTAGAGCAATGGGTGGGTACAGAATAAGAAATTTAATAAAAACTGCTTAACCCTAAAAGTAATAACTACAATCTCTGCACTACCAGCAGATGGGTTTTTCATTGTGGAAGTATTGGATCCAGTTCTTTTTTATTTTTTTATTTAGGCCAAATATGAGGGTTTCTAACACTGGCGTTCACAGACATTTTATGGGACAGGTGCTCAGGACGGAAAAATGGCACCTTATACCGCCTGATGCTGAGGTTTAACAGTCCATAGGTAGCCATGTCACATTGGTGTCTTGATTTGAGTGGGTATATATGATGATGTGCAGATGAACTGAGATTTACATTTAAAATAAGAAAAAAAAACAAATCTATTGTCTTATTTCACCTGCATAACATATAATAATCTTATTTTAAGATTAAAAACTTGTTCCACTGAGAGATCATCTTATATTCCTGTTCAGATTGGGGACAAATAATTATTTTTTTAGAATATTGTATATATTTTTAGGTCAATTTTTGCAGTCCCAGATGTCTGTCAATAAACACATAAATTGAAAATGCAAATTAATCTACACACCCCACGTCAATTGAATAGAAGCTATTTTTACGAATTGTCATCCTTTTGCCTAGTTTGCTTTTAAATGAAATGTTTAACAGACAAAAGGTAACTTGAGTGCTGCAGTTGCTATAAAAAAAAAAAAAGATGTGAATCAAATAGATGTCATCAGCAAGTCCCTGACAGGAACCTTTACAGCAAATCAAAAATGACATCTATGAGAAGATTTAAATATATATATATTTTTTCTAATTTATCAAATTGTTTAATTTTAAACCTTTCCTTGGCAACTGGTAGAGGCCTTTAAAGACATTATACTATGAACTAACTGGTTGGTGAAGGAGGTAAATATGCTTGTTTAGTTACCCTTCACCAGAATAAGGCTCTATTAAGGTGGTGCTACATGCCTGGTCGAGCCAAATTACAAAAATCAGGACTCTGGGTTTGAAAGGCTTTTAAAGTCATATGTGTTATTTTGGGTAAAATACTAAAAAATATTATGTCAGAAGGGCACTTTTTCTGTCCAGAGGAGAAAAGGGCAGGTGCTTCAGCACCACCTAGTGTTTATCTGTGCACGCCACTGGTTTCTAATCATTAACGACATGAGAAAGGCTGTACAATGCATCCAGACTTTAACTAGACCAATCCAACACCTTCATTTTTTGTTTAATTTAAGCTACTGGGAGATGCTGGGGTGCTTTAACACAGGCATCCCCAACCTCGGTCCTCGAGGCCCCCTGTCCTGCAGGTTTTAGAGGTTTCCCTGCTTTAGCACAGCTGGTTATAATGATTGCAGTAGAACAAAAGCCTGTTAACCAGCTTTCAATTAAAATCAGCTGTGCTGGAGCAAGGAAACCTCTAAAACCTGCAGGAAAGCAGCCCTCGAGGACCGAAGTTGGGGATGCCTGCTTTAACGTATCCTGCTGTTTCAGGTGAGTGTGCTGCAGGTTTTCTGGCAGAGAGCAGAATTAATGGCTCTAATTATAGCGAACCTGCAGCTGCTGTACAAAAACAAACTACCACCAGACTTACTGTCTGTGTGAAAACTTTTTTTTAAATAACTGCCTAATTAGAGCCACAATGTTCCAATTTAGTCTACAAACCATGTAGCCTACATTTTTAAGTGAATTTAATATACATTTTGAAGTAACTTTGCTTTTTTTTCATCTGTTCTCGAGCTTCTTTATATTTCTTCAGCTTTTCTGGATCTATTAGCTTGCAGCATGTTGTCAGACAGGTTCTATTTAAGTAATTTCTTGATTCAACAGTCCAGCTAGCAACGGTTGTAATGAACGAAATTAATGAAGCAGAACCAAAAGACAAAGTTAAGGATAATTTAATTAGGATTTAAAGCTACAGTGTGTAATTTTCAGCGACATCTAACGTCCAGACTGCAGACCGCAGCAACATGAACATCTCCCCCCAACAGTACGGCGAGCGTTACGGGACAAAATGTCTTCCACAACGTCCGCATCACCTACCTTCTCAAGTGATGAGGTTTGTTTACATAGATAATTTTACAGATAGTATTTCATTAGTCTGTGTAGGGTATAGATTTCAGTACCGTCTCAGTTCATCTCTCTCAACTTGCCGTAGTTACTTTCGAGCGTAATGGGCGATCTCGCAATCGCTAGTTTGTTGGCTCTGCGCTGCCGTAGCAAAGATGTCTGCCTCCATGGCGGCGAGACCCGCTCCTATGTAATTATAAAAAATGAATTCTAAGGCAACGCAAATATTAAGGTTAAGAGGCTGAGCTCGTAGATGATGATAAATAACATAGTTATGTATAATATATTACATTTCTGACTGTATATCCCTGTAATTATTACACACTGTAGCTTTAACAAAAGGGAGCAATTATATTTTACCATAGGGTCAGGATTTGGATTGCTATCTTTTTTAACTGTCATGAATCATAATTGATATTAGAAGATCAAAATCTATATTTATTCTTATCTTTAATTGATATTAAGAAAATGTGATAATATAAAGCATTTATCTCCAGCTAAAAGAGCATTTGTTACATTAAATACCTGATGATGCCTTCAAAAGCAAACCCCCGTGACTGCTGTCACATCATACTTGTGATATTAAAATACATAAAAGAGAGCTTTGCATTATGCATCACAGCCAATTTGTTATTTTATACAAAATAGTTATTGCTCAGTTGTTTTCCTGCCAGGAAATGAATACCAGCAGCAGCAGCTGGATTTAATTCTGCTCCTAAAGCCTCATAAATTAATGAAACACAGATGTCTAAAAAAAACACAACATTTACAAATCATCTGTCTTGCATTCTTCTACTTACGCCTCAATCAAGCTGGAAATGTCTGACAGTCCTCCCACCCCTGCTGCAGGACCTCTCACTGCATTCGACATCATCCCTGACATGCTGAGCACACAGAGACAGTGAGTTGGTGTGTACTGAAACTCGCTTAGAGCTGATTCCAAACATTATTCAATCCGGGCTGCACTCACAGCTGTTGGACTTGTTGGTTCTGCATCACGCTGGCAGCCTGTAAACAGATATCAAGCTGAAATCAATCGTGTCTCACACACGCTGTGAAAAAAAAACAATTTACTGCTGATCGCACTAGCGGTTTTATGACAAAACATGGCCCATAATTCCTTGCTGAGGAGGGGGCTGGGTGCAGCTATGCTATTGGACTCAGATGGGTCTTGTCATAACTGCAGTAAAATTCTGGCAGGTTTGCAGAAGCGTTCTTGGCCTGGTTGACACATCCATTTCTCATAGTTTTATATCTTAGGGTGTTTTAACAAGACAATAACCGGAGTTGGACAATACACACAATACAGTTATTAGGAGTCTCACCATGCTGATGAAGGCAGGATTGTTGATTAAACTAGCCATGTCAAACCCCAATCCAGCAGCAATCTGTTCCAGAGAACAGGTGATAAACAAAGAGATCTTTCAATTAACAGCAAACAAGTTAGCAGTCAGAAACTCAAATAAAAGATCTTCATTTTAACTCACTGGGCTGGAGGCTTCTTTATGCTTCTGTTCTGCAATCTTCAGGTTGGATTTATAAGTGTCGTTGTCCGGATCCAGAACCAGGGCTTTTTTGAAGTATCTAATCGCCTCTGGATACTTGTTCATAGAGGTTAAAGCCAAACTGCAGCCAGAAAAACCAATGTAAACAAATTAGAGATTTGTTCAAAATGCGAGGACCTTGAAAACAATTAAAATCTCTGCTGTAGATGTGTAAAAGGCCTTAAAAGGTCGGGAATGTTAGTGGACTGTGCAAAAAGTTGCAATCTCCAGGGAACTTGTCCAGAACTTTAAAGACACCGTCCCAAAATGTAAGACTTTCCAGAAGTCACCAGGTACATTACTGGAACTGGAAGTCATTGAATACCTTCCTGAGAATTATTGGGTTCTATTTCTTTAAAGATGATGTCTGTAACTTCAGCGTCACCAAGGCTGTTCATACAAATGTCCTTCCTGACCCAGCCTTTGGAGAGCTGTGGGCAGAGAGGAATAAATGCTGGCGCACAGTTCCAGGCTGTAAAGGGGCTCATAAAATGGCTTAATGTGTTTCACTAATCTCTTCTTTTCTCTGTGTGCAGAGTTCATGTTCTCCAACCATCTAGAAGGTTACAAGAACGTACCAGTAATCCCTCCACTAAGGTTTTGGGAAAATAGTAATAGGTCTACATAAGTTCCTGTATAGAAGGCTCTAGGATCCCTGACATAATAGACAAGAGCTACATGACTGATTTTAATAGAATATGTTAAATATATAAGTTGTAGTATCCACAAAAAAAAAAACTATCTGAACCTTTTATGTTCTACTTTATATTTTTAAAATGCTCATGATGTCTCTGACGTTTTGAACAGAAAATAGGAAGCAACACTAAGCCATCTTTGAAAGGGGGACAAAAAAAAACATATAACTCGAATAAGAAAAAGATGCACTGATCTGCACAAATAAGAAACTGGTCATAAAAAATAATGGTCTAAACTTTTGTATCTCAACATAAAGAAAAAACATTTTTGAAACAAGTGGAACTGTGACCAACAACCCTGGAGAAGGACCTAAGCTCTATATTTCCCACCACATCTAAGAGAGCATAGAAAAAAGAACACTGCTGAGGGAACTACAGGATATTAAGGTCACCAAGTCTGCAGAATAACTATTTTAATAATCTATTTTACCAATCTTTACCAGGGATGCCTACCTGCACAGGTTGGCATAAGGAATCAACTCACCCCATCCTCCCATAAGCTTTGCTGTAGGTAGGATCTATCCCAATCGCTCTCTCACAGTCACCAGTAGCTTCAGTGTAATTGCCCAGTTTGCTATGAGCCGCGGCTCTGCAAACCAAAAAACAATGGTTATAATGATTATAACTGTTAAAGCTTGCAGATGTTTATAGAAAAAAGCAGGGAGCACAAACTATGATGCTAGCATACTAACACGCCTTTTTTTTGTTTTGTACCTGTTGCAATAGTATACAGCATTTCTCAGGTCCAGATCTATGGCCTTTGTGTAGCATTCAACGGCACATCTGTAGTTCTCCTCCTTCATGTGATTGTTCCCTAAATGAATAATAAAAAAAAACAAGATTTCAACCTCTGCAACCTTTTTTTTTTTTTTTTTTATGTTAGTGACCAAAAGAAGCCTGGTTTTGAAGTGAGTCTCATTTTGAAAATGATAGATAAAAATCTGAAAAGTGTGCTGGAGAGCCAAAAGCATATAACGAAATAAATGACATAAATATGAATGTGCACCATGGAATAAATAAATGTACCATATAATATTCATTTATTTACACAATATAGGATTCAAATATCATATATAACATTGTAATAAATTGTAAAATGCATATTTAAAGAATTCATTTTCAATAAAAAAATGTATAGAAAAATAATTTAATGAAAAATAATTTAGAAATGAATATAACTTCACATTATATGTGTAAATAATAAAGCATGTACTTTTTCTATATATATCTATACAGTTATCTATACAGTCTGTTGTGTTGTTTGTTTTTGAGGTCACAGGCTGACATTCAGAATAACCTCTGGTTTAGAGGTCCCTTTGTTTACCTTTATTGATCGTTCACAGCCTTTATTCAAATTAATTCTTTTGAACGTTTCAAACATAGCCGTATTCAAAGATTATACAATGATAAAAATGTCCAACATCTCCAAACAGTTTCATGTTTTTGACCTGATTGTGTAGAAATGTATGTTTTAAAGCCCTGATATGTTCATAAACACCAAACTATTATCTCCCTGCCTGATCTTTCATTATCTTAGAATGATCTTAGGAGTCTTACTCTCAGAGAGGAAATCCCTCAGAGCAACTTTGTACTAATTGTCAGTAAATATTCTCTGCTAAAAGAAACAGTGGACCAAATCTATGCCGTTGAAATTTCACTCTAATCGGGTCAGAACCACCAGACCTCTTTACTAGGGGCGCCTGGCAGTGCAGGGTGGGACATAAAGAGAATGAACAAACTGAGAAAGGCCACTTCTGTCCTGGGCTGCAATCTGGATTACATCCATCAATGACAACACCTCTAACCCTCTGCACCAGACTGTAGAGGAGCTGAGCAGCTCCTTTAGTGAAAGACAACCTGTCTGTAAAAAGGAGCGCTACGGCAGTTCATTCATCCCTGCTGCCATCAGACTTTACAATGCAGCACTTCACCTGCAATAAGTTGTGCAATGTATAATGTGCAATTACTATTTAATAACCTGTGCAATAACTATATATATAAATACCCATTTAATACCTTGTGTAACAACCCTGTGCAATAATCCCATTAAATAATATATATATATATATATATATATATATATATATATATATATCTACATACACCTTGGCACCTTATTTTTACTATTGAGCCGATGTGACAAGTGAATTTTTCCAGTGTGAGATCAATTATCTTATCTTATTCTTATTTTATCTTACTAATTGTCTTCTCTCGTCCTTTAATTAAACCATTGCTTTCAAGCTGCACTGTCACCTAAAAGCTCTCGCATATTGTTTCACCATTATTTTTATTCCAAATGCTCAATTTTTATGGGAAGATAGAAGGAGCTAAATGTAGGAAAATACTGGAAGAAAATCTGTTAAAGACTGAAACAATAAGGCCTGTTATAAAGGCCTAGTCAAAGCCAAGACTTCTCAGCTGAAAGATCTTGAAAATATTCAGAACTCTCCATCTAGTCTAACTGTCCTTTCTTTATTATACAGAGAAAAACAAAAAAAAAGTCTCTAAATGAAAAGCTGATAAAGACATATCCCATAAAGGATTTGCGCCTTAATATGATGTATTTTTGGATCTACTTTGGATATTTGGATCTACTTTGCTAAATGTGTCCATTTCATTAATCCTCAAAAAACACGTCGAGATTCGTGGTTTCCTTTCAGTAAATTCTACCAAAGTCTATTCATCTGCTGGTATTACCTTCATTTTTAAGTTGCTCTGCCCGTTCAATGTCTTCAGGAGACGGGGAGCTCTCTGGTACTGTGAGGTTGTCGTTCTGCGTGAAACAGAAAAGATGATGGAATCTAAATGAACACATTTAACTTTTAGTTGTTGTTTTGGTTCTGTTTTGCTTTTGTTGAGGCAAAAAGTCATTTTACTTTGCTCCTGGGCCAGCAAGTAATTTTTTCCCTACTACCCACCTTGAGGAGGGCGTTGAGGAATATCTCTCTGAGCGGCTGGGACACAGCAAGGTGGCAGTCGCTGGAGCTGATCTTGAAGGTGGTCTCCAAGCACTGGATTGCAACTGAAGTATATGGCACAGAATACAATTAAAGGTCACAGCTTAAGAGGGGTAACTGTTCAAATTAGGCTTAACGACAGTCAGGGAAGGGAAATCTGAAGGAATTATTCCCTAGAATGAACAAAGCATCCATCACCTTTGCATACCAAGTTTAATTTTTGTGTCTTTGCCCAACAAAAAGTAATATTCCTAGAATATTTTCTAATTTTTCACATCACATCCAGAATTTTTTTTCTGTTTTCTTTGTTGTTGCTTTTTCACAGGACAATGACATGATGATGGAACATTGTTTTAATAATAGAAAAACAAACAAATGCATTGTTCTCAAAAACATTTGAATTGGTCCCCTAATATAAAACCCAGTGCAACTGAAAAATGCAAAAAAAAACACAGCATCATTCTCACAAGCAAACACGGTAGTGGCAGAATCAAGCCTGCTTATTTTTTTTTTTTTTTTTTTTTTGCTGTTGAGTATGAAGCTGGTGATGGCTGAAATGTAGACTTTTTGGTTAAATCAATCAAGAATCTGGTAAAAACTACAGACTCTTCAGTTAATACAAAGGAGCTAGGAAAATGTTTTTCTTTTCTGGTTTTGTTGGGTTTATTTTTGAAGTTTTTCCCAAAAGACTAGCTCCTGTAAATGCAGGCAAATGTGGTACTGAACTATTCAAGATATTCAGAAGAAAAAGCTACAAAAGGCCACTTTATGTATGATTTTCACTAATAGTAATCCCTTGAAGTTGATGGTTTTAATGTAACAAAACAACAGACTATAGTCTAAGATGAACTGAACAGATTCGGTGAAGCGACTTACCCTCAAGGCTCTCCTGCTCGTCTGAATTCAAAGCACTGACGTGAGTTTGATCTCGTAAGAACTGCACAATAGCGAACGCAAGACGCTTCTCCACTGCCATTTTGATCTAGAAACTTGAGCAAGAGATGTGGGATTAAAAATTAGGCCATTAGAATACCATCAAAAAATGGGAAATACATACGCTTAAGATCAGTTTTCAAACATGATGAGGTCATGTAAATATATTCTTGTGCCGATGGAGATATTTGTGATCAAACTACATTAAAAAAGGCTCATTATTATTCCAAATTACTTACAAACATGTAATGTGGACAGTTGATGGGCTATACTGACATTTTTATTCACTGAGGGAAAAGAAACACTCATAGAAACAGAACTGGAACATATGTATTGAATGTAAACACTCCAGCTGTCCACAATAATCATTAATATTACTAGAATTAAGACTCGAAATGAATGAAACTTGTCTTCACATGGAAACTACATGTGAAACAAGTTGGCCTGAGTTTCAGAAATGTGGGAACGACAAAATATAGAACTTATTCCACAATATTCCCATTTACTAGAGCATGTTAGGATAATTATCATTGAAGATGTGTGAATTTAATACACCTTGGTATTGGCTGCCAGTTGCGAGTAAGAACTGATGTTTTAATCTAATTAGGACACTTCCTCTGTCTGGATATACAGTTATAATCTATAAGACAGAAAATGAAGTATAATATTTTGATAAGGCTGGAGCCATGGATGTCTACTCATCTGCTAATGTGTAAGATGTAAAATATGATGATGTGGCAGACTGGAGATGTATAAAATGCCTCTTTAACTGTTAATCTGAGAGGTGAACCTGGAGGTGAGCAGCTGGCTTCTGTACATTCTAAGCAATTTCTCTGATCTATCAGAATCTGTTGTCATGTCTCCTGG
Source organism: Cyprinodon tularosa (assembly GCF_016077235.1). NCBI lineage: Eukaryota > Metazoa > Chordata > Actinopteri > Cyprinodontiformes > Cyprinodontidae > Cyprinodon > Cyprinodon tularosa. The sequence continues at coordinate 216,006 of NW_024039508.1, read as the reverse complement.
TTATTTAATACATATAAGTTATAAAGTGTTATTTAAAGAGTTTGTCCTGAGTGATCTCTTTTCAGGGAAAATAACCGGAGAAATAGAGCTTCAAGGTGCATACACAGAGCCCATCTTTAACAAATGGTGTTTCAAGCTACTGAAATCAGAAACACAGACAAAAAAACACGTATGTGTTCCATCCTATGATGAGGAGGCACCAACATACAGAGGGCTGCTGACTCCCTACTATTGTTCATCATTAGCAATCTAATAAGCAAAGATATCAGATCCTTTGTCCAAGACAGCTTATTGCATAATTCAGAGATATTTATTCTTGCATGTTGGCTGCAGATGTCTGAACTGATCATTGGTGCTGAAGCTGCATCACAGAGACCCAGGACTGGTCAGTGTTGGGCTGCAGGCTGCAAGCAGTGGACATAGAAAAAAAAAATAGCTTCATGTCTCCATCACGTGCTGATGCCAGGCGCTGATCTGTTCATTCTGCTCTGGCTGCCACAGCCACTCCTCCTTCACTGTGTGTTGACACACGTAAGCTACATGTAGTGATGCTGTGAGCAGAGCTGTTTTGATTCATCATGCACACTTTATGCTTATAAAAACCACACATTTAACAGCTTGGTCAGATTGTGACGCGCAGGCGGGCGTTGGCTGCTTTAAAAATCCTTATCTGACAACAATGCCCTGCAGCCTGAGTGATGCTGCGCACTAGATCTCTGATAAAGACAGAAAACATCCCAGCCAAACAACAGCTATTGAAACAGTTTATTCATTAAACGTTAAAGGGTAATAATAGTTGCCCCCCCTCCTCCTCCTCTCGCCTACTTACCTGAGCTCCTCAGCTGTCTGCGTCATGAGGACAGAAAGAGCGTCTGTCCTCTGCGCGCATGCGCTCTCTGGCGGAGGAAATGAGAGGCTCCACTCAGTGCGAGGAGGGGAGCGACAGGAGAGCAGCTACTGGGACTGCTGGGATTGTAGTTGTGACAGTAAGACTGGAAAAAGCTGTTTTCTGCTCTGATCAAGACGCATGAGAATCCAGCATGTGTGCGTTAAGGGTCTCTGTGTGCGTAAAGCTTTGGAGGTATGAGTCTGGGTATTCATTCACATAACAGGATGGTGTTTGGTCACATGTGGCTGGTAAAAATGAGAAAAAAAAAGTTAAGTCTGCTTGTGAGCGTTTAGCTGCTATTAGAGAAAGAAAATTCAGAGTTATTTAACTCTTTTAATATCAGAGGATCCCAGTGTTGTGCCATGAAACTTTACACTGACAGCTGGACATGGGAAAGATTTCCTAACTAGCATGAAAAGAATGCAGAGCAGTCTGACACTGGAATCACTGCTGGGGGGGAGTCAGCAAATACTCCAGTGAAACCTCATGCACCATCTTGTATAAAAGAACATATTCCTTTATGTTCTTCTTGCTTTTAATTTGCAGTGAAATATTAAAAACAAAAAAAGAAAGGGAGTAATAAGCTCTTTTGTCAAATTTCATTCTGCTTTCTGTGAATTTAGGAAGTTTTTCTCCTGGATCCTCTTGAATTTCAGGTTTTCCCCCTTTTTTCACATGTCAGACTGCAAGTTATTTGTTCACCCTTTACTGAAAGGCAAGATATGCAGCTGTGGTGACTAATAATTTTTATTATTATCTGAATGCACAGCTAATGAATTCCACTACCTGAGTTGTGGATCTCTGCAGCTCATCCAGAGTACCCCTGGACCTGCTTTAACCCCATTAGTTCCATGATCCTTGTAGGTTTGCAAGCTTGAGGTTCTGTTTTCAGTGGTGGTTTAGAAGCAAATTTACCGGGGGTCTGAATTGTGTAATGATGCATTCACACCCTGATTTTCATTTCTGGAGCCATTTGCAGCCGTGCAGATAAAGCAATGATCCTATTTTAATATCACTGAAGCTAAAAGTGCAACACCCTAATTCATTTTAAAAATAAAACTGTAAAGTAAAAGTGTCCAAATGACCAATCAGTTACAGTCGCTGTTTTTTTTCTCACACAATGTTTACATTTTATCACTGCTGCAGTTTAAGTAATGGGAATGTTTGTACAAAATTAAATTTTGTTTTGTATACTCTCTGTGTATACAAAATGACAATAAAGTTTGTCAAATCTAAATGCATATATCATTAGAAACTTATTTACTATTATGTCTTCAGTAAAGGGGCCATAACTGGTTCTAGAGGGGCCCTGGCCCCTTTTGGCCCCTTCCTAGAACCATCCATTGTGTTGTATGAACTAACTTTGCTCTAAACAAACCTTAAAATGTTGCCCTCGCCCATCTGCATGTTCCCTGATCTTTATTGTTTGTTCACTTGTAAAATTATCTAAGAAAAAAAAGAACTAGGCTAATATCCGATTGATTGTTGCCACAATTTAACATCAGAACACCTCTGGACTATTCCCAAACAATCTGGGTTCCCTCATTCTGCTCCAAAAGATTGATACATCTCTAATTAACGTGAATTTTTGGAGGGAATGTGTGGTTTGAAAGGATGGTTTAAGAAAAATTGTATTCTTTTAAGAAGTGTTGCGCCGATGCCATTTTTTGGCCCCGATACCTGGCTGTGCAGTATTGGCCGATACCGATACATCTGTTTGGAAAAAAGAAGGAGACTAATACAAAGTGAATACAGTAGAAATTTTAATACTGGTATCAGTATCGGTGCAACACTACTTAAGACATCTTGAGTTGGCAAAAATTTTATACAATGAAGTATTTAAGAGCTGACTGCTGTATAATTAAACAAAAATTATGAAAGGTTTGATTAAATCCTGAGGCTTTAATCAAAAGAAGTTATTAAGAAGACAATTATTTCAACCCACTTGCTTCGTTTACGTTCCATGTCAGGTTTCTTAGTTTTTGATTCTGACTGTAATCCTTCAAAGATACTTCAACGGACCTGGTCCAGCCTCTACATTGAAAACAGACCATAGTAAGGAGTACAATCTGCAGTAAAATCAGACTAAGATATTTCTAAAATATAATCAGCCACTGGATCCGCCCATAAAAAGTGGGTCAAGCATTCTGGCTTGGAGCATGCTCCCAGTTTACCTCACCAACTTGTCATGACTATAGTGAAGAATCACTTGGGAAACCATATCATGTTCCTTCCACTTCTGTGTCAACCACTGCACTTTATTTTTGTACGGCCGTACTCCGGTGGCACATTTGCCTTTGGTGTTGAACGACTTCCACTTGCTGTTATATCCCATTTTGATCGTCTTCCTTTCACAGCTGGAAGGGATAATCATGATTTTTTACAGACATGTCTGATGCAATTTGAATCCCTGGTTTTACTTTTAGGGTGCCAGATAAAACCAGATATACAGACGTTACTTTAATTGTATAACTGTTTAATTTAGTGGTTCTCCAAATAGGGAAATGCTTTGAGGAGTTGCTGTGTAATTGCAGGTGTGGTGGGCTTGAAACTGAGCAAATGACACATTTTGAGAGGCTTTTTTTAAATGCAATGACAATAATGTTGAATTCTTTTACACAGTAAAAGAAATTGTTGAACTTAATAAAACAAACACTTTAAATGTGTTAGTTTTGTTATTTAAAGGAAGATGTATTTATTTTATTGGAATGATCATTTTACTGCAGACTTTTTATTGTTCATTGATTGAAAAGTTTGGTGAAGGGGAGGAAAAACTGTCCTGTAAACCAAAGGGGAGCTCAGCAAGACAAGCTTGCAATGCTGTGTAAGTTCTGGCCACTAGGGGCGCTAGTCCTGTAACTTCCAGGTTTAGAAACTGCCAGCCCTGCACTGTAGCAAATATAAGCAGTCTTCTTCAGTGTTTTGGAATCTGACAGCAGACCACTTTAGACCAGGGGCCTGTTTCAGAAAGGAGGTTAAGTGAAAACTCTGAGTTTGTTAACCCTGAAATGAGGGAAACTCTAGGTTTTCTGTTTCAGAAAGGGAGGTAAGTTAAACCTGAGAAAGCAGAGTAAGTCAAGCCCGTTTCTGAAAGAGAGGTAACTTATACTCAGAGTCAGTTACCATGGCAATTTACTCTGTGAACCTAACCTGGTCGAGAGCAGGTTTTCTTCAGAAAATCCAGAGTTTATTTTGGTCTCCTCCCCTTTTTTAAAGAGGAAGTGGTGTTTAAACACCTCATTGATTCTTTGGGGACATATTCATTGTACACATTTCAGTCACGTAGAGCGCATCAAAGGAAATGAAATGGCATGTCCTTTTATGGATGATCCTGTTTGTAAAGCCAGGTAGCTACTCTACTCCCATGATATGCTCAAGGCTTACCTGCTTGAAGTATGTTTTTATATTTCATTTTCAGCTGCTGCCGTGTTCTTTTGATGCCTGCAGGATTGCACCTATCCATGAAAACTAAATTAGGTTTAATAAAATACTGTTCTTCCAGTTTCACCTCTGATATTATAACAGTTGGGTAAGTTACTCTAAAATAGTTCTTAATTACTAACTACAAATTTTATCTTCAACAAGTCTAATTAGATTAATGTAATAATTACTGTCTCTAGAAAGTATTAGTCTACTTACTAATTTGTTTTACTTACTTATTAATTACTTTCTAAATCCCAAATCAACCTCAACCACTTGAACAATACAAGGAGAGACAAGAAACTGCACTTCTAATGCTTTCAAATAAACAATATTCAATTGCATGAATTAATCTTAAATTGACCAAAGTGTGTAACTAGAGGGAGAAAGTTCAAATCAAAATATTCCTTTTAAAATTTGATATTAAATCCACTATTGTTTTATAGTCTTTAATTTAATTAAAGTATTTATATGACTTAAGTAACTTAATTCATTACACCCAACACTGTATAAAAGTAATTAAAATGTAAACTTACGCATTGACTCTAGCAGCTATTTTCACCCAAGCTAACTCTCTCTCCTTCGCCGCTGCAGCCGTGTTGCTTTTTTTTTAAATACATGTTCAAATTCTGCATATACTTGCATAAGCACATCCAGTTCTGCTGGTGAGAAATATGCACACCTTTTTTTGTCTGACGCTGTTGCCATTGTGACTCGTAATATCTGTGCTCCATTGATAATGGCTTTTTTATAGTTGTGGTGCACGCGCTTAACTCAGAGTCAGTCAATTTAGAGTTGATTGAACTAACTCATTTCAGCTGTTCTGAAACCCAAAACTCAGAGTTTCCAATCTCAGGATAAGTCAACTCAGAGTTCAAGTTTTAACTCAGAGTTGGTTGAACTTCCTTATTGAAACAGGCCCCAGCACATTAACAAACCAGAGAGTTTAAAAATATACTATTTTTTTTTCTTACAAAATCAGGTTAATATTTTTTATTTCTCCCGTTAGTTTCATTATAAAAACATTACCTTAAAAAATCAGCTTTTATTTCAGTGAACTCCTTTGAGTGGATACCTCAGTCTAAGGTGCAACAAAGCTCCTTATAAAACAGTGTTTCACAACAAACAATGAAAATATAAGAAACTACATTTTTGCAGTTAGTGTCACTCAGTTAGCTAGTCTGTCAGTTAGAGGTATAAATCTGAAAAAGACAAGGTGATGAACTGACGTCAACCTGAGGTATGGGGGTATGGGGGAAAAAAATAATAGATTTCTACAAAAATTAGATTTTCATAAATGGAAAATTTGATGGATTTAGTTTTTTGGTTAAGTGCAAATTCGTAAGAGTTTCTTGAAAAGACGAGGCCACATTCACCCTTTTAGATTAATTCCCACATCAGAAAAAGCCAACATGTATCTTATCAGATGAGGGCTGTGTCTTTTTTTGCCTAACAGAAACTTTTAAGGGTAATGGTGTGTTTCGTTTATCCTCAGAAGTCAAATATTCCATTTTCTTAAAGGTATAGTGCAGGATTTTAGTGAATTTTTGAAAAGACCCGCCCTCTCCACTTTAAAAAAAAAATGCATATGCATGTGAGAGCATGCACAAGCCAATTTCATCTCTTTGCACGCTATGTTTAAAAGTTGCTGTTTGCATCGCTCATACAAGCTTACTTTACAAAAGAAGATTTGCAATTTTTTCACTCTGTCAGACTCACCACCGGTAAGTGAAAATGGGGACGAGCATGTAGAACGGCCTTAGGTAAACATATCACCAAAATGATTGACAATTAGGAGGACCACTTATTTTGATGATCCACCCTAAAAAAGAACATCCTCCACTTTAACTTAAATTGTCAATTTTAACTGACACGCCCTTAAAAGTTGGAACAGCGTGTCTGAAATTCAATGCATCAGGATGGTACCAGACTTCCACATTAACAGCAGTTAAACTCTGCCATTTTAACAGGTTGTAGTGGTTCTTTATTAAGTATATAACATCAAATCAGTCAGTTAGGGGAAACTGTGTATGTGCATCAAAGCATGTAGAAGTTTTATGTGTTTATCTCTAGTATGTTTCCATACATTTCTGCACATAGAAATTAAACTGAAACTATTTTTTTGTTGAGGTTCTCCAAACACCAGCTAAGAATGAAGATTCCTCAGGCGTCTGTGACATCGGCCAGAGACTGCTCCCAAGCTGGAAATGACAGGAATCCACTGAGATGGGATCTTTCCCCAGATGAGATCAGGACCATGACAGACAGCTTGATAGCCAGAGTAAAGAAGGTCTACGATGTTGTTGGATCTCTGCCCATTGAAAGCGTATCAGCTGGAAACACACTGGAAGCCTTGGCTAATGCTAAGCTGGATTATGCATGTGAGTGCAGAGCCCGAAGGTGAATTGAATTTGCTCAGATAGTCTTTTAAAGAACTAATTTTGCATTCATCTTGTCTGCTTTTCCCCTGTAATCACTAGCTGTCAAGTGGAAAAAGAGCTTTTGTGATGCTGTCTATAGAGTGAAAAACAGCCCAGCCTCTGCTGGACCCATTTGATTTAAGAGTCAAAGCAGCAGCCAGGTGGAGCTAATCAAATGCACCTGATTAATTCATTCAACAGCAAGACTGAACACCTATAAAAGCTGAAGTTTTGGCATTTTGCTGATCTTAAGTCTACTGTGGTACATTAACACAATGCCAAGCAGGAAAAGCATCAGCAATGAAGAGGTTGATGTTTTCCATTAGTCTGGGAGGGAATACAACACTCGTTCCAAATAAGTTAAGGGTCCAAAACTGCGCAAAGTGGGAGTGACAAACATTTAAGACAAATACTATTCTGCCATGAGCATTATAACAAATTTACCTCATGGTCAAACTTTTCAGCGTTTAGCCCATAAGCCCCCAACCTCAGATTCTAAAGTCTTAAAGTAAGCTTGTTACGTGTGAAAAATATGAAATATTAGTCAAATAAACGACTGGTTTGAAATGATTGACTGGAGAACCTATGCTCTCTTTAATAAGGCATAATTTTGGTTAAAAAAAGTTGATTTAAGTCTACGAAAATCTTTTCGGAACAATGTTTTGAGACAATTTCGACCAAAGTTGGAATTATCAGTCATATTCTAAAGGAAAAATGGCTTATTAACAAAAATATGTAATTCCAGCTGTGACATGTGGAGGAGGAGGTATAATTTGGACCTGTTTGTGTTTTTTTTTCTGTTGTTCCAGAACCTGGACCAATTTGGTTTGTCAGCCTCAGTGTTGAAGGCAGATGTTAGCTGTCCACCAGTTAGACATCTAAGGCTTTGCCCATACAGGGTTATCCAAAGGACAGTGATGCCTAACAAAACAACTTAAGAAAAACAATGAAAAGAATCAAGAGAGTTAAAAATCTAATTTTTTTTTAAATAATCTTATGATCACACACTTCTTTAGGCAGTTCTAATAGAAACAGAAGCTTTCCCTTGACTCTAGTCAGACAATGTATCAATTAAATTTCAGGTTTTGCTCACAAATGTAAAAAAAATAAATAAAAAAAATCAGCAACCAGTCAGGATGAATTAATAAATGTATTATTGATCTTTTGCTTTTCATTTTTTAGAACATTTGGCAAGTAATAAACAGAACAAAGACCACAAACACTAATCCATCATTTTCAGTGGACTTTTCTTTTTTCTTTTTTTTTATAAAATGTGCTTAGTTTGTATATTTTTGAGGTTTGTGTTTCATTCTCTCATCCCTAGCGTCACGTCACGTTCTCGACTTCCCCCAGTTCATTTGTCCCAATAAGGAGGTTCGGTCGGCGAGCACAGAGGCAGACAAGAAACTGTCTGAGTTTGACGTAGAGATCAGCATGAGGGAAGACGTGTTCGAGCGTTTGATAGCCTTGCAGGTTTACTTCCTGTCAATATTTGACCTGAAAATACTACAACCACATCTCAGCTGAGTTTTCGTATGAACAATTGAATCCACAAATCAGATGTTTCTGTGATATGTTTTTGTAGAAAAAGTTTGAAGACACTCCTGCATCTGAAGAAAAGAGATTGTTAGACGGATTGGTTAGATTAGGCCAGAGGAAAGGACTGCACCTATCTAAAGAGATTCAGCAGGTAAACTCCTGTCTAACACAGACATTCATCAGCAACGTTGATGAGAAAAGACATTTTCTCAGTCTGTTCATATTTCCATAAAGATTTAAGAATTTGATCATCTATGGGAATCCTATTTTATTATTATTAAAGGCAAATATGTTGCAATGCAAACCAGAAATAACACTTTGGAAAAAAGAAAATTTTTAAGAGTAACTTTGCTGGTTATTTTATTTTTTCCCAATATCTTTTTTCATTTTTTTTTATCACATTAAGTTTTACAGATTATATTCATTTCAGTTTATCTTCCTTTTATGGTATGCTCATGAATATTTAGATGAGCTCTGCCCAAATCCAAAAGCTCACTTTTGCATTGGGCTTAAAGGGAAGTACGTAGATGTGATCTTAAAACCCGATTTTGAAAATCTAAAGATTTTAAAAAGATATTTAAAAAATAAAGTTTGAAAAAAATATATATTAACAGTTAAGGTACTCTCAAAACCTTTATTTTTTTTTATTGATAAGTTTGTGAAAGTTTCATTTCTGCATTGCATTTTTTTTATTTATTTTTATAAAACCTGTTTTTTGGGAAAAAAGATTCACTCCATAAACTATTTGGAGATCTAAAATCTTTTCCGGAAATCACTTGGTTTCAATTCTAGGCTGCTGGGAATAGGAACAATTCATCTTCTCTTTTATTCAGCAGCCAGCAGTTCACATTAAGGCAAAGCATTTTAAAGTACTTTGCATGAATTAGATAATAAAATAGAAGAAAAATAAAAGCAGAATAAAAGCAAAAATTTGTAAAACAAGTATTTGGACCACAAAATAGCAGAAAAAAAAAATCATGATAAAGAAATTAAAATAGTTGGATAACAACCTTAAGCTAATACCCCAGTTAGCAGTTAAACTTCAACAGGGCAGTTCTAAACAAATTGGTTTTTAACTCTGACTTAAAAGCACTTCAGCACTTCAGCACTGTAAAAGTGCTGCTCATTTATTTAGATAAATTATCTTTTTGAGGTTCGATTGTGGATCTTAATTTGTTTTTGTTTTTTTATCTCATCAGTGTTTTTTTAATTTTTGACTTTAAAGTTTTTTTTATATTCTGTTTGGTTTGATAAATGCTATGCTATCTGATGACGATTCTTTATAAGGCATTGACTACGTTTATTAAACCTCTATGATTGTCTTGCCGTTTCCCCCATCGTTTATCCCAAGGAAGTAAAAGAAACCTCCAAACTGATCAGTGAGCTCTCCATAGAGTTTAACAGGAATCTGAATGAGGACAACACCTTCCTCGTTTTTTCTGAGCATGAATTAGGTAAGCGTGTTTGCAGGACTTGCTGTCTGATGCAGAGGTGCTCAAAACGTTCACTCTCTTCTTATTCATCTTGTGAAGGAGGGCTTGCTGATAGCTATTTAAACGGTCTAGAGAGGACAGCAGAGGGGAAGTATAAAGTGACGCTGGAGTATCCGCATTACTACCCCCTGATGAAAAGGTGTCATAACCCTGAGACCCGGAGGAAGATGGAAACAGCATTTCACAGCAGGTGCAAACAGGTGAGCTCTGCTACTTATGACCATGGTGCTGTAAGCGTGATGCTGGATGGAGAGGTTATGAGTGTTTTTAAAGTTGCCTGCCACAGAAATAGGTATAATCCTCTTCTTTTTTTAAATATAGTATAGTATAGTATAGTATAGTATAGTATAGTATAGTATAGTATAGTATAGTATAGTATAGTATAGTATAGTTTCCCCTTATTTAGGATTTTTTTTAAATATATTTTTTTCCAGGCAAACACGGTGATCCTTGAGCAGCTAATCCAACTGAGGGCAAAGGTGGCAGACTTACTGGGTTACAGCAGCCACGCAAACTATGTGCTGGAGATTAACATGGCTAAAAATGCAAGAAACGTGTCGGACTTTATAGGTACTCTGACACCACATCCCACCAGCAGACATTCCCCTCTCCTACAGCCATCATATCTGGGTTAAATTCAAACAAGATCCTGGATACAACGCTAGGCAGGCAAGCACTCACAGGGGTCATAGTACGCAAAATAGAGTTTACACAGTCATAGATAAATAACGATAGTTCAGTGTACAGAGAAGTTCAAACTCCATCAACACCTCCTTTCTCTGCAAATCTCACAATTCTAAACTTCCACCATAAAACGGGCGAAATGAAACGAACCACCAAATTGATGTAAAGTCTGGGATTTTGCCTTATTTGGTTCTGACCTGTACTTTTGTCACGCCCCCAAATTGACATACAGACCAGCCCACTGGTCTATGGCCCAAGAACATGAATTGAGGTAGATGTAAGACACCAGTTAACTGTTTAGCCTACAATTGGGTTTACTTTTACAAGAATTACAAAGCAGGCAGTTTCTCTATTGAAAATGAGCCAGAACCACGGGCGTAAATGCAGTGTTCCAGGCTGCATGGAGAATGGGGAACATTTTCACAGTCTTCCCAAGGATCCGAACACCCGGCAGGCATGGATTATTTTTTTCTATCAGAAGATCCCTGCAAAGTTTGATGCTCAGCTGTTCATTTGCTCTACGCATTTTACTGAAGACAGCTTTCAAAATCTTGGAGGAGGGGGGCATCTGACTGGACAGGTCATTCAAACCAAGAGATCAGCTCCAGGGCTGGTCCGGAACCCTGGGGAAAGGAGCGACCAAACCCAACCTGGTCACGGTATGCTTTCCCCCGCCTGCCCGGTAAGGCAGGTGTTGGGGTAGTACGGGGCCGCCGTTGTCCAGCCTACCGTCACCAGGTCGGGTTCGGTCGCTCTGTCCCCCGCTGGTGTCCATCAGGGTTCCCGGACCAGCCCCGGAGCTCATGGCTTGGTTCTGCTGCACTATAGCCGACCAAAATCTAGAATGATTTAGGTATGAAAAGTAGGACATGTCCGGTAAAAAGAGGACGTCTGGTCACCCTACCATATCAACAATTTCGATGTTTCAGTGAGTGAGTGCTTGTTGCTATGATGCATTGTTGCTCACCAGCTTTGCTCGTTGTAAACCAACCAATCAGCGCACAGCTCATCTAAATATTCATGAGCATACCATAAAAAGAAGAAAACCTGTTGTTTCATTGTAGGGCTTATAACAAGGCTTGCATTAGGACTTATAGAACAGCAAATATGCCAGTTTCAGCCCAACCAATGTTACAGACCCTATTCAGAGACCTTAAGAACCAGCACCAAATACCCTATAGAATAATTATATGATCCCTTTAAGCCTCTTTCCCACTTAAACTGGCAGGTTAATACAGGTTTTTCAAACAGGTGGCCTTTGTCCCCACTCTGCTGCATGTCTAGCGACGCCATCATGCCGGGTTAGGATTGATATTGTCATTATGTAATGTAATGTAAATCCCTTTATTGTCTCACAATGGGCAAATTCACTCTGTGCATTTAACCCATCTCTTTGGGGAGCAGTGGGCTGTCATTGTGTGGTGCCTGGGGAGCAGTGTGGGGTTAAAGGTTGCGCTTCATTGTTTTGTTCTTTTGCCCCACTGAATCTATCTCACCAGTGCTGCGCTATTTTTATCGAATGTAGCAGGGTGTTTCGGGTCAACTCTGGTCTGATGTTCCCACTGTATACCGATCAGATCTGAGCCGTTTGAAAGACATTGTAACCTGGGTTGCTTGCCGAGTCGTTTCACCCAAGTTGACACGGGTCAAAGAGCTGTTCCCACTGTCACTAAAAGCCGATTGCTGCTCGGAGTAGAGCTGCTGCTCCTCCACATCAGGAAGAGTCAGCTGAAGGGACTCAGGCGTCCAGATTATACCCCTGACACCCTTTCTCCTGAGGTGTTCCAGCCTGTCCCAATGGAAACAGGGACTGTTACTCTCGCATGACCTTTAAACACCTCAGGCTTCCCCCAGAACAGCTGGAGAAGATCTCTGAATGGCTTTGCTCAGACTTTTATTAAACAACCTGCATTGAAACTTAAATAAAATGACGCATGGTCAACCCCCTCCCTTCCAGAAATGCATACATAAACTGAAGCAAGATAGAATTAAATATGGAATATTAATAGAAAGCTTTTAATTATTGGAAAGGTAATGATATATAAAAGAAAAAACTATAATGTCGTCTGAAACCTAGGTAAATGCTGATATATTGTGCATCGTTAAGGATAAATGTTGTGTATAGAACTGTATTATATCTATTTTATATATCTTTTTATATCCATAGCTGTATGATGGTTATTTATTCCCCAGGTGGCCAGTTTTATATTGTTAAAACACTTTACACTACAATATTGTATTGTTTTTATTAAACGCTTCACTTTTATGTTATTCTTATAAATTTTTTCTTAAGTCCACATTTGTGTGACTATTTTTTTCTATAATGTTTTTTTACTGCTGTAAATATCAGAATTTTGTGGGGACAATAAAGGGATTTTCTATTCTATTCTATATACAACTATATACATGGGGATAAGGTCAGGCCTGTGTTTTAAAATAACAAATGTGATTTAAAAAGATCCGAATCAGATTTAAAACACATTCATATTGTTGTAATGGGGGTTTGGAGATTACCAGTGTATGAACCAATAACATTAGGAGGCCTCAGTGACTACAGTTACTACACAGTCGACCTTTAGAGCTCCAGCATCTGGGGAGTGAGACTGCACCAAACCGCGTCTCTAGAGAGAAAGGCTTAATGACTGGGGAGAAACTGGTCTCTATGGCTGTTAGACATTAATCAAAAAAAAAAAAGAAAAAAATACAGGGATGTTTATTTTAATTGGATCTTTTAAAAAGGTTCACAACTCAGCAAAATATATACACAAATTTTTTTTTTTTGTTAAACTAAATGGATACTTTTGCTGATTGATGTGTATTTATAATAAAATTGTTCGAAATAGTTTGACAAATAGAAACTTGTTTATCATTCCTTGCAGAAATAACAAACAAGTGCATGAAGTGAACCTCAATGACTTTTTTGCATCCATGGCACCCCCTATAGTTGGAAATGTTCTCTCCAAGAGAATTTTTTAAACCCTTTTCTTGATTTAAGGACAAATTTTATTTATTTCAAAATCTAACAATTTAGATTTCTCAAATGTAAAAGTTTTAACTTGGAATTAACATTATCGGCCTTGTCGAACTAATAAGATATTTAAAAAGCAAAGTGTTATTATTTATTTTTTTGCATGCAATCTGTTGTCATTTTATCTATGGATTATGATGGACAAACATTTGGATAATTTCTTTTTCATGGGAAAAATAATAAGCTAAACTAGTTTTCAGCTCATTTTGGTAAGGTTAAGATTGAACTAATTTGAACTTATATATTCCTCCGTATTCTGAGCTTAAAAGTAACATTCCCCAAATTATATAGTTTGTATTTGTTCAAATATATTAATTTTTTTTAGTTCATAAAGTTAAAAATGAATTATTTAGTGGTAGTGGGGCAAAAATTAGCAGGGCACAGAAAACATTTAGATAATAACAGCAGAATTAGAGCTTGGAGTCCTTAGGGTTTTTCACCAATCTTTTTCAGATGCATTCTATGAGAGATTAAAGCCCATCGGAGACAAAGAAAGAAAGTACATCCTTGCATTGAAGAAGAGGGAGTGCTTGATGAAGGGCTACCAGTTTGATGGGCGGATCAATGCCTGGGATTTGCCCTACTACATGAACCAAGTGGAGCAGTGCAAGTTTGCTGTAAACAAGGACAAACTGATTGAGTATTTCCCCCTGGAGGTGGTGACAGAAGGGCTGTTTAGTATCTACCAGGAGCTGCTGGGTCTCATCTTCCAAGAGGTTGAGTGTGCTCAAGTCTGGCACGAAGATGTTAAGCTTTACTCAGCCCGTGACGCTGAGACGGAGGAAGAAATCGGACAATTCTACCTGGACCTGCATCCAAGGTGAACTACAGCTTTATGAGCTTTCTTTTTTATTTTCTCACTAGTTGTAAAACCTGACTGTTTTTCTTCAGGGAAGGGAAATATGGCCACGCTGCTTGCTTTGGCCTCCTGCCAGGCTGCAGAGGGCCTGATGGAAAACGCAGACTTCCAGTGGCCGTTATGGTGGCCAACTTTACAAAGCCCAGAAAAGGCTGGCCCTCTCTCCTCCAGCACCATGAGGTGGAGACGTATTTCCATGAGTTTGGTCATGTGATGCATGAGCTCTGCTCTAAGGTGCAAATTCCCTCAACAGACAGTGTTAAACTAGCTGCCATGCATGGTTTGGTTTATTATATTTTTTGTTCTTATTCTGGCAACTGAGGATAAACTCCTCCTGTGTTTGTGTGGCTCAGACCACTTTCTCAGAGTTCAGTGGTACTCTGGTGGACACAGACTTTGTAGAAGTGCCGTCCCAGATGCTGGAGAACTGGGTTTGGGAAAAGGAGCCTCTGCGAAGGATGTCGGGTCACTACAAGGATGGGACGCCAGTCCCGGACGATTTGCTGGACAAACTGATTGCATCCAGAGTGGCAAACACAGGTCAGACGCTCCAAATTCTCCAAGATCTGAAACTCTCTGCTACATTTAAGCTGAAAGCCTCCATCAAAGTGCTTTTCTCCTCTTTAGGTCTGATGAACCTGCGGCAGGTCATCCTCAGTAAAGTGGACCAGGTTCTTCACTCCTGTCCAAGTGCAGATACTGCTGAGGTGTTTGCACAGCACTGCCAGGACATCCTTGGTGTTCCTGCCACACCTGGTCAGTTACATTAACGACTGCTAGATTTTTAACGTTAGAGACCACTGATACCTTTAAATGTATGTTTTACAATAAAAGGATTATATAATGAATTGTGCAAACAAAACAGGAAATCAAATTGCAGTTATGATAATGTGTCAGTGACATTTTACCAAGTTCTCTAAAGGTATTTAATAATTTCAAGAAAGACTAGTTGGACATCTATGGACTGTCTGTGTGGCTCATCTTGATCTTGCAAGGCAACAGCGTTAACAAACATGCAAGCAGAAAGCAGAAAATGGCTGCATGCTCAGAGTACAATGCTGTTCTATGTATATAAATATATATAACAGATCTGCGCATATTTATGTAGGTCTTGTATATATATTGTTTGAAATGTTTTGCAATAGTCCAAGTAGGAATCATTTTAATGGCAATCAAGATAGGTTAATTGTTTTGATTAGGATTAACCAATTTTTATTTGATTTTTTTACTGTCAAACTATGCTCCCACAGATCTGCTGTATATTGGTTTTAACGTCACAGCCACTAAGCATATAGACTGGAGTAAGTTTGAAGACGTTTTACCTCCCATCCAGGACGCTTTTTACATTCAAAATGTCAAGAATAGCGTGGAGTTCAAGTTTTAATACAGTAGCCCATCACAACCTTACTTTGTTTTGAAAACATACAAATTAAAATGGACGAGGCCTTTTGGAATGGGAGTCGTTGGGCTTCTTTTGCCTCAAAAGAATGTCCTTTGTCCATAAAGTGTAGATGTACCGCAGAATTACAGATGTGTAGAAGTACATTTACACCTTATGGACAAAGGAAATTTTTTTAAGGAACCAGAATGTTCACATTTTGGACAAAGAATCTATGTTAAGAAAGAAAAGCCAACCTTAAACAGAAGGGGTAGACTCAGATTTCAGCTTTCAAAAACCTACAATGCAGCCATTGAGTTGATCCCTTCCTGTTATCATCGCATCCCCAGCCCCTGTACATGAGAGCGGAAGACCTCACCTATTTAGCCAGGCCAACAATTCCCTTTAACGACCCCCCTTTTCAGAGACTTAGACGGGTATGGGGCATTGCAGGCAAGCAAAATAAGCCAAAGGACCCCCATTCCAAAGGGGTGGACCCCTTCATCCGTTTCAATTTGCATGTTTTCAAAACATAAACAAGGTTTTGTTGGGCTACTGCATAAAACCTCGAACTCAGCGCTATTCCTGACATTTTTAATTGAAAAAGCTTCTTGGATGGGAAGCGAATCATCTTCAAATCTTGGAAACAAAGTCCAATGGACTGCTTTTAACTATTTCTGAAAAATATAGTGACCTAATATGGGCTTTTAAGAGTATATTTTAAACACGAATTAAAAACCTTAAAAGTAAGTTGTTTTTTTAACCTTAACCCTTAACAAATGTCTCCATTTGGCCCCTTTCTTATCATCTCTGATGTAGTTATATTACATTTAACAAGTAGTAACACCTGGAGGAAAACTTTCAAAATAAATTCCTGCTTCTTCTAAAGCATCATCTGGTCTTAAAAATGGCTGGTTCAACTATATAAATAAAACTTTAGTTTTCATAATTTGCTTTACAAAGAAACATAACTTTACCCTTATTTATTTAGCTTTTTAAGCTACTTTTTACACTTTAAAGAGAAAATGCCTCTACTGTAGAGATTGACTGATAGAGGGGTTTTTAAGGCCGATGCTGATTATTCTGACAGTAGTCTAACCTATCATAGATATGTGCTACCGATACTTTTGGGTAAATTCATGAAGCCCCTAATTTTTTTTTTCTTCTTTACATGATGAAAATTACACACTGATTAAAATAATAGCTACACACGTCTCAATATAAATAAAAAATGAAAATAAACAAATGAAACAACAATGGATAGCAAATGGAAGGAATACATGCACCTTACATGATCTTAAGCATGGCTGCTGAATGCACTAATGAATGGGTGAAAATGATGCCGAAAAATATGTTCAGTGTATGGGTCTATCTCTATTTTATGACGACATAAATTTTCTGGCCCTTGAGAGCTGGATAATTTGCCATGAGGGGCCAGATTCAGCCCGTAACATCATCCGCGACCCCTCACCCCCCCACCACGGACTGTTCTCCTTGCTGCCCTCTGGGAAGAGGCTACGCATCATCTAATGCAGGACCAGCAGGTTCTGCAACAGCTTTTTCCCCGCTGCAATAATACTGTTGAACTGTTAAAAACTAATCAAGCCACGATTCGAGACTCTGGATCACACTGTAAACATCATACTTGCACTACATGGCGAATCTTTAAAATAGAACTCAACTCGGTGTTTCTACTGCATTTTGCACCATATTTATGTATTTATTTTTGCACTGCTCTGAACCTTCCACATCAATGCCTTTTGCACCATGTCTCTCCTACAGTGTTTATATTGTGATCACTGATGCACACTATAAATGGAAAAATCTAAATTGTATACACTCTATGTGTACAAAATGACAATAAAATTTGTCTAAAGAGTTTGACTCATGTTCTAAAGGATCTACTTTAATCATGCCTTTTTGTGTGTGCTTTTTTTCCAGGCACCAACATGACAGCCAGTTTCAGCCACTTGGCAGGAGGATACGATGGTCAGTACTACAGCTATCTGTGGAGTGAAGTCTACTCTATGGACATTTTCTTCAGTCGTTTTAAAAAGGAAGGCATTATGAACCCAAAGGTTGGTTGGTTATATTCCCTCTTTCCCTTTTGATTTGAACTTAATCTAGGATTGTGTTAAATGTGTTTGCGTTTTTCTTCAGGTTGGGAAGGAGTACAGAAAGGTGATACTAGAAGCTGGAGGCTCTGTGGACGGGATGGACATGCTGAGGACCTTTCTCGGACGCGAACCACGCCAGGATGCTTTCTTTCAATGCAAAGGACTGACTACGGCCCCAGAAACAAAAACCTTATAAATAAAAAAAAATTAAATGTTACATTTATTTTAAAGAAAACATTTACATAACCGTTTCATTGCAAAAATGGGTACAAGAATAAAAATATAGGATTAATTCTACTACGTTGTCAGACACTTGATTTTAAAAGAGCATTACAAAAAAAATAAAAAGATAAGGAAAATCATTAGATTAAGGGATTAAAATTGTTTGTTTGTTTTTTACTCCAGAAACCTTGGTGGACCAACACCAGCTGATGACATGCCACCTCAAACCATCACTGAATCTGGACTTCAAGCAGCAGTTGATTATGTCCCTCCTCTCTTTCTTCAGATTCTAACCAAATACCCGCCTTGACTACAAAATACTTTTAATTTTGTTTAGACAACTAAATAAACAATTTAGCTCTTGCACTCCTTATCCCAAATAAGACGATGCATTAATTTATTTATTATGATTTATTTATGCAAAAACTGAGGCCCAACCAAGAAATAGAGTACATAGAACTGTTCTTATTTGTCAAAGTCTGATATTTCAGCTTAAAATATATTTTTAGATTTATATTCTACTCCTGAGTCTAAGAGAATGACTTTTGATATTCAGAAAATCATCCGAAAATAAAGGTTTGGGCTATTTAATTTCAATAAATTGAGCTCCACTTCTGAAATGAGGGTGGTGAATGTTTCCACAAATAATCAATGAACATTATTCAGTGCAATAAAGGTAAAACTCACAGTGGAAACTGCATACTTTTGTACTGTTCCTACACAGCCTGTTAATCTATATTTAAGTGTCTTCTGAAAAAAATGGAAGAAAGTCAAGGTTTGGAAGAAATATTCCCAGGATTTACTTCTAAAGCAAAAATTTAAATGTTTATTTTTCCTTCTAGTAATCTGTTTCCATCCAGTCTTTTCAGTCATACTCCTCAATTATTTTCATGAATAATCAGTGGCATCATTTGGTCCATTCATCCATGCATCCAGCATTTTTTAAAGGAAGGGATACTGGACACTAAGATCTAAAGATATGGAATTTTTGTAGAAATAATGTGCAGGAACTTTGTTCAAGATGTTATTTAAGGGGTTTTCCTTTCTTGTTACCTTTACATCATAAGAAAGAGTAGAATATTACGTCTGGTTTAAGAAAAAAACTAAATGGAAGAAATGTCCATCATGGTATTATTGAGGATGAAAGAGTGCTTTTATGATCACAACTCTGTTTACATTTAATCTGACAAACAATTTAAACTTGTTAAAAGCACTCTAGAGGAAAATGTAAAAATTTGAATGGTAATGTTTAATTTACGGCTTTATACGGAAGAGGATTAGGGCCACTGGAAAAAAAAAATTTAACTGATTTTTAAATCTCAGAATTTGGATTTTTGTCTCTGAAATCTGACTTTTTTCTCAGGCTTTAATCTTTAATCTCAGAATTTTGGCTCTTAATGTAGATGGGCACCATGAAGGGAGAGATGCGGGAGCACTCAGTTTCACTGACAAAGATGTGAGTTGTTTGGGAGGGCCAGTAGAAGGTGATTAAAACAAGAGAGCTAGTTTCTAAAACAGACATGGCTACATCTTGATGCTAACATGTTTGTTAGCTGTCAGAATGAAGTCAGAATTCTGAGAAAAACAGTTCTGACTTTAAAGTCAGAATTCTGACTTTTTTCCCATTTTAAACTGAAATAATATAAAAAAAAAAAAAATACAAAAAAAAAAACATTTTCCAGTGGCCCTAATTCTCTTCCGTAGCTTTACTTTCCTAGATTAAGTGAAAATTTGCCCATATTGTTTTTTTTTTTTTTTTTTTTTTTTTTTATCAAAGAAAAGTATTCTGGATTTACAGCAGGGGGCGCCAAAACGCTAAAAGTGTTTGCAGTCTCCTAACATAATGGTGCAAACACATTTTCTATGTGTGGGAAATCGGATTTAAAATAAATAATTTACAGCGGGGAATTCACATTTATGGTTTGGTCGGCGGTGGGGACGCGTGAAGAGAGGAAGAATATAAGAAGGAAGGAAGAGGAGGGGGAAGATGGGGATAATCACTAAACACAGTCTGGGTGAGATAGTGAAAGCATCACCGCAGCGGCTGTGAGTGAAGCTGGGAAAGCGACTTCTGGTGTACAGTCGTCTGGTAAAGGTCGCGGAGAAGAAGCTCGCCTCATCATCTGGAGTCCGCGAGCCTCCATGTAGCACCGAGCGACCGTTGAACAGCCGCGACTGTGGCCAACGATTAAAACCCGAGGAAATTATGAGCGAAAACATCTGGGTGCGGCGCGCTTTAGAGGAAAACGTTTCAGTCGGAGGTCGTACGCATTTTTATTTTTTTTTTTACCTTTTCTATTTCCTTACTGATAGTCGTGGACATTTTGGATTTGTTTGATGTTCGGTGTCGTTAATTCACACTAGTTGCGGGTCGTTTCGCCACGTAGTCGCCTTTATACTCACTGGGAGGGTAAAGCACTTAAATTAGCGAAAACAGCAGAAGAACTTGAAGGCTCCTGCTTAGAAGAAATGTACGCAGTGGGCCAGCAGCTTCAACTTGCTCTTTAAGTGGGCACCACTAGCTAGCTGCTAATCCGAAACCTCACAAGCTAACCGTTGCTTGCTTTTTTGGAAATTATTTTTTTTGGAAAGCGGTACTTTTATTTTTATTTTATTTTTTTAACCGTACCTGGACACCAGTAAATAACGGAAAAACTCTGCGTGAATTGAGGTAAGTGTCTTTGTTTGCGTAAGTTATGGGGCCCCCCATGCTAACACTGCTGCTAGCCTCACCGTGGCGTCCTGGAGTGTTTTCCCATTCTCACACTGTCCCATCTCAGTTTTATTTGATAATTCAAGCTAATTTTACCTCGAGCTGTTTTAACTAATGTAGCATTGATGGCACAAACTCTGTCAAGGAAAGTCAGCACATTTTACATCTAAAACAACCGTATGTTTGGGAATGCTACACTTTAAAAGCCTCCATTCTTCAACTTCCACTGCTCAGCATACATTATATATATATATATATATATATATATATATATTGTAACTAACAAACTAGGACAGGAAATACCATTTGTTATAAAGTGAATTTACTGCTAATGGTTGTCACTGTCTTCTTAACAGATATGAGATTTCTAGCTTTAATGTAAACAGAGCTATCAGCTGCCATTGTTTCTACCCATTTAAGAACTGATAGCCATCTACAGAGACAGCTGCATTTATTGACAACTGCCAATTAAGATGTTATAAGTTTGTCATTGCTACGGCAACGTCTTTGATTTAAAATAGGAAATTTAATCTTTAGTGTGTCACATGTATGCGAGTTGTAAACATTAACAATAGCATGCAGCAGAAAATCCCAAGTGTAGTCATCATTTGTATTAATGATTGCTTTAAAAGGGGGGAGTTTTTAGGTTTCTTGTAATATTTCATAAAAATTTGACATAAAGTGAGTTTAACTTTATGCATCAGCTCTCTTTAACTTCAGTATTTGGTTCATGTGACTTAGACTTGGGCAACTTTTATTGTTATTAAGAAATTTTGCTTTCTACAGCTCTCAGACAGTGAATGAGCAGCAGTTAAAGTGAAATTAACATTTATATTTTAATAAAGTGCAGCACACTGATAACAGTGTGGGAGAAAAAAAGCAACGATTTTGTCTTCTTTATGAATGACCTGAAATATTCTGAATTATTATGGATCATCACTAGAAGTGTTGTAGAGTCCAGTAAATTCTTTATTAAAATCATGTTCATGACAACCTACACAATGACAGCGTGATGGAAAGAGAAACAAGTCTACAACAGAGATCCACCATGATAAGCTTTTTGAAATATAAGTTACTGCTTCCTTGTTGCTCCATCCTGACAAGACTGCTCATTGTTTGTTAGTCTATTTATTAACTCAGTCATGTTTTATGACCACTTGTTAGTCTTTTGGTCATTTTTTTTATAATCTCAGACCTGATTTGTTGTGAAATGAAAGCTTGCAGAGGTGTTTAATAATTGAAACAATCAAACAAACCTCATGGGGAATAATTTTATTTTCTTTCATATAAAAGCACATATGGTGTTTAAGTTAAGGTTTGAAAAACGTTTGAAAAATGTTTGACCCACATTTAAAAACAATGCTACATAAAAACAAACTGAGTTCACAGCTCAATGTTAGTGTAATAAAATGAACACAAATGCGAAAAACAATACCTCCCAATTTCAGCTTATTTTTCTAAATATTTTAGTTTTTGATTGCTGATGAATTTATCGCAGCTGGAATTACTCTAGTTGATATAATTGGTTAAAATGAAATGAATAGCAGCCTATTTAATCAAATGTTGAGGTCTGTGTGATAAAATCTCCATGACAATTTAGATTATTTCATCTTGCAATTAAAAAACCCACAAAAAAATTCAAAGTTGAAATCTTATTCAGTTTTTTCTTATAAATAAATGTAAAATAACTTACTATTTAGTTGACATATTTAGATTACTCTAGATACATGTATTTATTTCTAAGCTGTTTAGATATATACATCTATTTAGTTTAAGATTTGTATATTTACAATTTAATGCTCTGTTTCATGTTTCAGTTGCCATCTCGCTCTCATGTTTTCTATAAGCCATACCTTTGTTTATATAAGGCTGTCGCTTTGTTAAATGTCATCCCCTCCAACAGTCATTAAACCAACAGCTGTAGCAGCAGCAGCAGCTTCATCCTTGTTGTTTCCAAAGATTGCTGTTTGCTTTTCACTCAGTTTCCAGGCTTTCTTATACTACCATTATATTCTAACATTACTAGTGGCGCTTTGAAGCTACAACAGGAGACACCACTTAGAAATGATGGTAAGAGCTCTGCCTCAATGATGGGAAAAGCAACAAGAAAATAAATAAATTAGAAAATAAATGTGCAAGTTAAACTGGGAACCAATTTGGTTCTAATTCTAAATATTGGTGTTTTCCCTGTCAAGTGAAAGTGGTAAAACTATGAATTATTATTAATAGACAAATTTGTTCCGAATCTCCCACGTTTCTGTCTGTGGATATTATTTAATTGATCAAAACCCATGAGACCTGACTGTGCTGACAGGTAAAAGAGATTGTTGTCAAAGGGAAAGTGTTGTTGTGTGACAGGATACCAACGCTGTCTGCATCCAAATCAGGGGATTGTCTCACCAAAAAAAAAAAAAAAAGGAAGGGATTTGTCTGCCTTCAGAATCATGCTCCTGATTTGACGGCTGTGTTGTCGTCTTGTAAACAGATGCTGAGTCTGATGAGGCTTCAGAATACTTTCTAGCGATAATGTAAACAAAGCTATCTGCCTCCCTTTGTCATTTCCTCCACTTACAATCTAAGATATGATGGGAATCAGTTTAAATCTGTGGTAGAAACTACAATCATTTATACCACTGGTTTAAACAAAACGGAAAATTGGTAGAAAAATCAGACCTTTTAATTAAAACTTATTTGATAAAAGTTATATCTTATATTTGCAAAGTAAGAAATCGGCTAATCTTTTTGATGCTTCGCATTATTTAAAGTTTTTAGTAACTTTGCTTTGTTTCCCTATGTTGCTGCAGGCTTGTTTTTCTTCCAATTACTGGAATAAAAACTTAATTTGAATAAGTAGAAAAAAAAGGAATTGGACACATGTGTGGTGTTAATTTGTCTAGGCTGCCTTTTTTTCATGGATTTATAAAGGCTGTGTGGTGCAGAGCCCAATAATCTGGAAGATCTCTCTCCCTCTCAAAGCTCCAACCTTGAGAAATGTTAGTTTAAATTATCTCCCAACTGGGAAAAAACAAATGTTATACAAAGTTTTAGCAGCAGGACTGTCAAACATTGTGCCACTGATAAAGTTGTTAAGTTATTTCATAACGTGCAGCTTTATCTTTGAGATTTTTTTGGTGTGAGCTTATGCTTTTGCTCTAAAAGATGCATTAATCTGAAAGCTTTTCACTCCTCGCCACCTGCGCAGCTGGTTCATACAGCCGGCTATTTAACTGCAGATTTTAAAGCAGATGTTCATAATTGACAGCTATCTGCAGCTTTGATTCGACTTTGGTAGATCTTTCACAAATTAAAGATGAGATTGATTGTGCTTACTTCCTACATACCCAAATTAGTGTTAAACATCTGGCAAAGGAATCAAACTGCACTCACACTTCATGCCATTTTGTCTTTCATTTATGTTTTCCCTCCCTGCTATTTCTCCTCCGATGACTATCTTTAAAAAATTGAAAGACAAAAGCTTTGTTTTATAAAGTTAACTACAATTAAACTTTCAAGTTTTAAAGGGGCCAAACTGTCTTTGCTCAGGTCTGCCTAACTCGTCTTCTTCTTCTTCTTGGCGGTTAGATTGTTTTAAAATCCAACTGGGTGGCATCTTTACTACCTTAGTTCCTGCTGAAACAGAAACTCTGAAGCAGGGGAATGTCAGTGCATGGGTAGGATTACAGGCCCTCAGTCCTCCCGATGGTCAGTGTTGCTTTTGAGCAAATAGCGATGTTTTTTTTTGCTTTCCCTCACTATCACAGTGACTCCAGATGCTTGTTCAAGAACATTTTTATGCCAAAGGTAGAAGCTCTTCAACTTCCTCTGACAGATGCATGCTGTTTTTGTTTGTATGCTTATTTTTCTTAACAATGACAGAAATGTGAAATAAGCAGACCCAAAGGGCACATGTTCAGTGACTAAATGCACAAGTGACTCTGTTGATCATTGGCAACAACATTAGTGTTTTAGTTGACTGAGTTTTGTGGCTAATGCTATAAAAAGGATGTACCTGGGTTAAAAAAATAAATAAATTTCACGCTATGCTGCTTTTTTTATTTGGTGGACTATCCTTTACTAATCATCTGTTATAAAGGAAGTAACATGCATTAGACACATTTGTATGGACCTATTCACACTTTATCAGGCCACCAAGGCTTATCAAGTGTTATGCGATTAACTGACATGATTTTATGCATTTATAATTGCAGAATTGCAGAGAAGATACTTAGTTTCCAAATAATCCATTATGTTCAACTTTTACGACTCACTGTAGATTATAATATGTGCATAAATCTGGACTTTGACTGCGTCATTTTAACACCTCAAATTTCTATTCTATTAATTGTAGCTCTGCTTGTATGTTCAGAGGTCTTGTCTCCCTCGCTTTGGTCTGCTGTGGCATCTAACTTGGTCTTTCAGTATTGCTTTCCATTTAGTTTAACATTTTTTTTTTTTTTTTTGTTAGGAATTTTTCTTTGACTAAACATTTTTTTGACTAGTTTCTCTTAGTTGGCTCTTCTTTGCAAATAAAATATAAAATGACTCTAATGTACAAACTGATAACAGCAGAGATAAGAATAATCTGAAAGCCTTAGTCTTTGCCGTTTGGGTTGTTATGGCTTCAGTTTTTAGCTCTTTAACGCCATATGATGCATGGAAGGTGAGCAAAACAGTTTGCTGCATTTGCCATCCCCTTTTTATAAAATCTCCTGGAGAAGGAGGAATGACGTGATTGATCTGCTTACAGTTGATGTTTGTAGAGAAGTTGCAGTTCTGTTCAAGTGAAATAATTTAGTCGCCAAACCAATGATGGACCATTTACGGTCTATCATTCAAACTGGCCCATGGCCGATGAACAAAAAAACAAAACTACTCTCTGTAAAGCTAATTGTTTCTAAGTGTTTGTTGATGAATGTGCACATGTGTAGTGCTGATTACCCTGGATTAGCAGCCAAATGTTAGTGCAGCAGTTGCATACCCAGGATTAAAACAAATGGGCTTTTAATTTGGAAGGTGTTGGTTTTCAGTGTATGGATTTGTTTTTTAGCAACCCTTTCTAGGTAAAGCTTTTTTTTTTAAACCTGAATGACTTAAATTATAGCTTGTTGTATTTCAACGCTTTTGTTAAAAGTACTCACGGTTAGGGAATGTTAATAATCCTGTTGTCTGATTGCGCCATGTTTGCATCAGATGGTCTCAGCTGCCCAGAAACTCAAAACATTTGGCAAAAGTGTTAAAACCGTCTGAAAACATAGATGCTATTGCATGTAAATAGGATAACGTGGTAGATATTTGGTTCATTAAATGCTTCCCTGTGATTCAGTAAGAGTATATTCACATACGTTTGAAATGCGGCTGTATTGGGTCGAGACATACACTATATTGCCAAAAGTATTTGCTCACCCATCCAAATTATTGGAATCAGGTGTTCCAATCACTTCCATGGCCACAGGTGTATAAATTCAAGCACCTAGGCATGCAGACTGTTTTTACAAACATTTGTGAAAGAATGGGTCGCTCTCAGGAGCTCAGTGAATTCCAGCGTGGAACTGTGATAGGATGCCACCTGTGCAACAAATCCAGTCGTGAAATTTCCTCGCTCCTAAATATTCCACAGTCAACTGTCAGCTGTATTATAAGAAAATGGAAGTGTTTGGGAACGACAGCAACTCAGCCACGAAGTGGTAGGCCACGTAAACTGACGGAGCGGGGTCAGCGGATGCTGACGCGCATAGTGCGAAGAGGTCGCCAACTTTCTGCAGAGTCAATCACTACAGACCTCCAAACTTCATGTGGCCTTCAGATTAGCTCAAGAACAGTGCGCAGAGAGCTTCATGGAATGGGTTTCCATGGTCGAGCAGCTGCATCCAAGCCATACATCACCAAGTGCAATGCAAAGCGTCGGATGCGGTGGTGTAAAGCACGCCGCCACTGGACTCTAGAGCAGTGGAGACGCGTTCTCTGGAGTGACGAATCGCGCTTCTCCATCTGGCAATCTGATGGACGGGTCTGGGTTTGGCGGTTGCCAGGAGAACGGTACTTGTCTGACTGCATTGTGCCAAGTGTAAAGTTTGGTGGAGGGGGGATTATGGTGTGAGGTTGTTTTTCAGGAGCTGGGCTTGGCCCCTTAGTTTCAGTGAAAGGAACTCTGAATGCTTCAGCATACCAAGCCATTTTGGACAATTCCATGCTCCCAACTTTGTGGGAACAGTTTGGAGCTGGCCCCTTCCTCTTCCAACATGACTGTGCACCAGTGCACAAAGCAAGGTCCATAAAGACATGGATGACAGAGTCTGGTGTGGATGAACTTGACTGGCCTGCACAGAGTCCTGACCTCAACCCGATAGAACACCTTTGGGATGAATTAGAGCGGAGACTGAGAGCCAGGCCTTCTCGTCCAACATCAGTGTGCGACCTCACAAATGCGCTTCTGGAAGAATGGTCAAAAATTCCCATAAACACACTCCTAAACCTTGTGGACAGCCTTCCCAGAAGAGTTGAAGCTGTTCTAGCTGCAAAGGGTGGACCGACGTCATATTGAACCCTATGGATTAGGAACGGGATGTCACTTAAGCTCATATGTGAGTCAAGGCAGGTGAGCAAATACTTTTGGCAATATAGTGTATGTGCATTCAGCTTCCCTCTAATGATTACTCTGTTCATGTGACCCACTTAGCTAAGCATCTGTCTGCGCCTCGCTGAGTCTCATCAGCAGCTCTGTAGATAAACTGAGCTGTGCTTCTGTCATTGCTTGATGTTTAATGGTTTAAAGAAATAAGCAACGAAAGAGAAATATTTCACACTGACCACAGTAAACATCTGAGAGGGAGTTATTGTCTCAACCTATCTGTGGAATGATATGACATTTTTTGAGGAACTTGCGTAATGGAAGGGTTTTGAAAGGGTTTTGTTTACCACATGGGGGGAAAAAAAGAGGTTCTTGGAAGTTAACCTAGCAAGAAGAAATCTGTCGTAAAAACCACTGAAGACTCCTGTCACGCCCGTATAAGGTTCCCACACAGTAAATATGCATTATGCTTTTTATGAGCTGC
Organism: Cyprinodon tularosa; assembly: GCF_016077235.1. Taxonomy (NCBI): domain Eukaryota; kingdom Metazoa; phylum Chordata; class Actinopteri; order Cyprinodontiformes; family Cyprinodontidae; genus Cyprinodon; species Cyprinodon tularosa. Next base: position 188,192 of record NW_024039508.1, on the reverse strand, counting down.
TTTCATACCATTAGGATTTAGATGTGATCAAACGTTGAATTATGTAATATCTTTTAATCTTGGAAAGCTAATTACCAATGTTGGATTTCTTCAGCAGTTTGACCAGTTTCTCCCAACATTTCTTTATAAACTATAAATTAAATCAGTTTATATAAAAACTGAATTCATCTATATGCTGTTGAGCATTAAATGTAACTGTAGTCTTAAGGTTACTGCAGGATAGGATTTGTACTTTGTCTCATCAAGCACAGACAGTTTTGCCAGACTGGTCCAAGTAAAACATTACTGTCAGTAGTGTAAACATTAGTCACTGTATCATGTTTATAATACAAACTCGCCACTTGCTTGTCAATAAATGTTTTTTATGGTTCTGCTCATTCTAGTATTTCTCTTTGATTATATATATATATATATATATATATATATATATATATATATATATATATATATATATATATATATATATATATATATATAAGCGGTTCCTTCAGAGGTTTTTGTAGTTGTTTTGTCTTGTAATTCTTTTTTTTTTTTTTTTTTACCATTACTGTTGTTGCCTGTTAAAAATCGTTCTACTCTTTATGTGCAACTGAGCCATAGTTTGATCTTAAATGCATTCGGTGATCCCAGTAGTGCATTACGGCTACGGTTAGTCCAGTTACCTTTAGGGCCAGAAAGATGTATGTATTTAAAATTTTTGGTTGATATAATTTTGATATCAATATAGATGATATCAAAGCCTCAGAAAATGCTTCAAAGAATGCCCACAACAGATGCCTACAAACATGTGAAAATGTTTAAGCCAAGTATATGAAGCTCCTACAGTTTAACAATTTAGATTGTTAATAAAAAATGTTTAACTATTTTAATTTGAAGCTAAACAGATGAAATGTACATTTTACCAGGAGGTTCTCTCTCCTTCCTCTTTCATGGTTCTTCTCTCATTACATGCTTTATATTTTTCATGATAAACTGCCATGTCCAAGAAGACAAACTTACCTAAGACTGAAAATCTATGTTCTCAAATCACTATAAACAAAACAACTTATTACTAACTCTGAAAATGTGAGCTAAAAATACGTTTTCTTTAGTCATTCTGTTAAGATTTCTTCCCATCCCTCTTATTCATTCCACAGCTTCCCCAATTCCTGCTTGCTAGGAACACTAGTAACACTTTGTAGCACAAACCAAACCTTTAATAGTAGCAATGACCAGTTCAGTTAAAACAAAATGATAAATATAACACCAGCATAATATCACAGGTCGGCTCCTGTCAGTGGTGCCCTGCTGTTTTTTTAAAAGGCCTCAGAGAAGCTCTTCTACTCTTACTATAACCTTAATTTTCTTGACTAGCTGTTGCTTGAAGGCATCATGCTTCTACACGGTGCACACCCAACATTTATTTCATAAAACAGAGGCTAACATTTGCGTTTTGCTGGGTACAGGTCATACAAAAGGATGACATATGGTCATCTTATCGTGAGCACTCAATTTGTAGCTAAAACTTCCTGAGTTGGAGCTTAGTCTACCGCTGAGCTCATCCTTCAGCTGCGTTGGTGTACTTTGGTGTACATCATTCTGTTCAGCAGGAATCAGCTTGGTCCTGTACGTCAGCCAGTGACAAATGCTGTAGCCACATAACGTGAAGTATTTCAAATGACCAGTTATTTGTTTAAAAGTCATACAACTGTAATTGAATAAAATAATTTCTGTTCTTAAAGCCGTTAGTAGGGATGTCTCAGTCGTTCCTTTTCTTTAAAAGAAAGCAATCCCAGTCATGTATATATGTATGTATGTATATATATATATATATATATATATATATATATATATATATATATATATATGTTAGTGTAAACCAGTGTGTTTCAAAATAAAAGATAAAGAGACTAATAGCTGAAGTGAGTTAAGGCTTGTCTGATTATGTAAATGCAACATAGTATATTGATTGGGCGGGGGGGTTGTGGATAGCAGTGCATGTTAAATTGGGGGTTGCGACTCAGAAAGAACCACTGTTTTATACAAGGTGAATGTCTTCACTATTTGCGTCCCTCAGTTACAATCTTTCAGGTGATTTTTCTTGTACTAGCTAGTTTCAGTTTAATGGATTGCAGTGGTGCTGAATCAAAAGGAACAGAAGAGGAGAAAGAGACCCAGAGCCATTACACTCAACAACCCCCCTACTGTCAACCCCATTTGGTTTGAAATAAAAGCCTCTCTCTCTTTATTCCTCTGCGTGTGATGGAGGGAACTTTTCATTGTCAAGATTCAGGATCCTAAATAGATGTGATGAGGATAAAGGCACCCGAGAGGAAGTGGGGCAGAAACTAATGAGTGTCATGCCGTCCAATGTGTTTGGAACCGACTGAGAGCCTCTATGAATAAGTTAAAAAATTTTCCTCCTCTGTGTTATTCTCTTCCTTTCTGTTGCTACTCCTTTCAGTCCCTCCTTCTCTTCTGTTGTTTGGCGCTATTGTTCTCATTGAGGACAGAGATGATCTTATCCTCTTTAGATGGCTCAAGTTTTTGTTTTCAGTTTCTAAGATCTGCTGGTGTGGCTGATACTTTTCTACAAATGTACAGGAAATGGTTTTTTTTTTTTATTTAATCCCTGTAATCAGCTACATTCTGATTGTAATGGTGACCTCTCTTATAAGGATGACAGGTCAACAACATGCTTTATAATAACTGCAAATACAAAAGGAGAGATGATTGAGTTAAAGTCAATGGCCAACAAGCTTAGGGCACAATGACCTTTTTGCTCTGACCTGTAATTCAACAATCAAGAATCTTTATTGTCATTGTTAAAACCATAATAAAGTGGATTTCAGTTGTGATCCTGTAAAGGTAGCTGAGCAGAATCCAGTCAGTTTCAGCTTCTTCCGAAAGAAGAGGTGGGGAGGAACCATGCTAGCGTGATGTGCAAATGGTCGTAAGGAACTTAGCTCCGCTCGGTTGACTGATCCGAGCTCGGTCTGAACTCTGCATGAATCAGTATCAGAGGCGTAGTGGGCCTTAGAGGACAAGAAGTTGGTGCTGTCCATGTGCTCCACTGAGAAGTGTGTTCAGTCTTCCTGGCCCCTCTGTTGTCTACTATGACCTTCAATAATTTTGCTGTAGTTCAGCATAAGGTTATGTCTAAAACACAGCTGTGTTAGATTGTAAACCTCTTCTCTGTAATGGGTCATCTCAGATCATGGGTGAAAGAGGATAGGTCTGAGAACACATCGCTGTGGGATGCCAGTGTGGAGTATCAGTGGGGCAGATGTTAGTTTCCCCTGTCGGTGAGGAGTTCACTGATCCAGGATCAGAATGATGCGGTGGAGCTTAAGGGGCAGCTTATCACGGACGGGTTTGAAGGCTCAGCTAAAATCCATTAAAAGCCTCCTAACACAGGTATTCAAATTTTCCATCCTGAAAAGCTTCACAGAGTACTGATTGTCCAATAAATTCTGATTTTATGGATTTAAAAGAACAGCAAATGTAAAAGTTTACAGTCTGAGTTCCAAAGCAGCTTTATGATTTTTATTTTACAATGTCAATAATGGTGCAAGATTTATTTGTCTCTGATATGAATAGCAAAGTGTAAATTATTAAATTTAGCATTGTTTCTTTATTTATACTGGGTTTCTAATGTATTTTAAATGTTTATTTTACTTTTTCTTTGTCAGATAATCAAAGTGTTGGTGGATCTGTCGTCGGCCATCCACTGGCATCCAGGTCCTTGAATCATAAATGACAAGGTAATGAAAGGCAAACTACTCACTGCTTTTATTTAATTTTCTTATAAAAGATGTATTTATAGTTCATCTGTGCTATTTTAGTTAAATATAAGTAAAAAAAAAAAGACATCCCTATTCAGGAAAGCGGACCAACTAGCATATTATCTTGTAAAGATCAGAAAAGAGATATTTTCAAACCCCATTTATGCATTAATTGATGTATGATTTTACAACTGGATTCAAACATATTTATAAAGTATTTAACATGCAATGCTGATGCTTGGTTCTTCTTAATAGTCAAAAACAAGGTTGGAAACTATTCAGCTAAAAATAACTGTTTTTAATTCAACATTTTTTTGAGAACGATTTGGAACCAAGAAAATTCAACCTTCTCAATAGCATTGATATGACTTTATACTTTGATGACATTACTATTTTCTGCAAATTTTTATTTTTTTTGCCACAAAGGCATGTAGGCAGGGTTTTTTATAGCCCAAAATAAAATGTTCATGACTATTTGTTCTCAAAACGTTGTGCAATAAGGGTTTTTTATGGTGTCGCATGAAAGCCGCTGACGGTCTGTCCATTTTTGTCACAATTTTAGTCACTGATGACTGTATTTCATTACATGTTGTAGTATGACACACTTGCTTTATGGCCTTGTTTCAAAGTTCATCACAAACTGTACAGCTTAAACTACTGAAACTTCAGTTATGTATCGATATCAGATATTGTTTGCATGTGCTGGTTTAGTAACACTTTTTGTTTTCCAGGTCTAATTGTTTTGCCACAATCCTTTGATTCTACTTAAGTAAATCCGTACTTGTCTCTTATAAAGTACTCCTTGTAATAAGTTATTGGTAATGTAATAAACACATGGAGGTGTGTTCTCATGCTGTGTCACAACAACAAGATCTCATAAATGATTGAACCCACCCCATGGTGTATGTGTAAAACCTGCTGTGGAAAATGAATAATAGAAAGTCTGGATTATTGTGAATGATCATAAACTCGCACTTTATGATCCTGCTGGAAATGTGTCGGTAGTTTTCTGTTAGGCATTGCAATTTGGCAATTTCTGCTCGAGAGTTGCCAAGCAGATATTTTGTAGCCCAATTTCCTATTCTACAAATGGAATGGGATTTATTGCAGATAACATTAAACATTTAAGGAGCTTTCCTACTCTGGCAATATTACCAATTTAACCCCCATGTACTGTCAAGTGGTTTTCTTTTATTGTTGCTTTATGAAGGCATCTAGACCAGAGGTGTGTCTAAAGCAGTCTGAGGAGACATAGCAGTCAAAGTTGAAATCAGGCGTATCAGTTTCTCAGTGCAGGTTTTAGTCTAATTTAGTACCTAAATCTGAAAGACAAAATGGTTTTGTCTTCATATTCAGGCACTCTGTCTTGTAGATCTTCTTAGTAATTTCTATTAACAGGAAGGTCAGATTACAGGAGGTATATTGTACCTTTGCGTTACTTTGTTGTTGGAAACTTTATCTTTCAGAGCTGAGGCATTTCCGTTTGACTCAAGTGTAACCTTTTCACTTGTTTGACAACTTCTCCTTTGTAATCCCCTTGCTCTTTGTTGGTGCATATGTCATTATGCGCAGGTTTTCAACAGCAGACATTCAGTAGTCAAAGCAGACGTCATCATTTCACTAATACAGGTGCCAGATGACTTAAGACAGAAAAGGTGACACATAGCTCTCTGATGATGGTTAATGTTCGCGTGCTGCTCAAGACTGATGCAAGCTGTCCTTTAAACAGTAGGGTAGACTGCTTTTGTTTTTTATTTTTACTTTCTGTTGTGTGAGACTCTAGCCTTGTATGGCTGAACTGCTGTGTCACAAAACATTTTTCCTTAATAAATCAACCAGTGTTTTTCACTGGAGCTCCAGTTTCATACTTCTGGTCCTAATCACCAGTAATAAGTTCCTCCAGCTTTTCTTCTGATACACAATTTAAAGTGTTTTCACACCAAGACTTTGGGCCGCTCTTATCTGGAGCAGATTTCCAAAGTGAATCCATCCTGGACCATGAAACAGACGAGAGAACCAAACTCTGACACTGTTATATCTGCTAGTCCTGGCAGGCTTTATCCAAACCCTGGAGTGGTTCACTTGCAGTGTCAATGTATGCCGAGGCCCAGCATACGGAAGGCAAGAAGGGGGGCTATTAAGTAAGGGAAGCACATTTAAGTTGAGGAAGAGTGAAAAAAACCTGACTAAGAATCTATATTTCGCAGTTGATCAAGCACAAAGAGGTGTTTAGTAACAGGACAGCTGTAGGGATGCAAATTACCAGTTGAGTGAACATTTTATTAAAAACCTACACTTTCTCTTGTATTAAGGTCTTCCCATAAAATGTAGAACTATTTTTTTTCATAATTCGCTAAATTTAAAGAAAAGGGATATTGTAATGTTATTTTTCTAAGTAATAAATTCTGACTAAATAAACAAAAATGATAGCTATGTTTCTAAACAAATGGTTACCTTTGTAACTTTAAAAAAGTAACCACAATGAGAGCTGACATGGTCTGACTTCACTTAAGGATCAGCAGCAGGGTGCCCTGTTCTTGATGGAGACCACGCTGCAACACTGGGAGAAGGTCCATTGCAGTAAATTGAAGATCAAGTAAATTCGGGATATTTCCATACTGATTAGGTGTAACTTTGTCAGAAGACCTTACATGTAACTGTAAGACACAGGAACTACAGGTTAAAACTTAGCATGAATCTGTTGCTGTTGGACAAGTTGCAGTTGTTCTTTCAGGTTAGCTTGTACTGGTGGTGTTGTATGCAATCCAGAGATGGAGAAAAAAAATGCTAATCTAATGGGAATATCAGGGAAGACACAGACAGTGGAAATGGCAAAAAAATGATGTGAGGTTAATAATTATGGTACTTTTACTATAATGCCTTTAAGTTATTCAAAACCAAGTTAAAGGTGTAGTGAAGGATTTTGAGAATTTTTGAAAAGACCAGTCCTCTCAACTTAAAAAAAAAAAGAAATAAAAAATGCACATGCACAGCTCTTTACCCGCTCCCGAGAGGGAACAACTATTAAATGCGGGTGAGAGCATGGACCAGCCCATTTCTCCTCGTGCATGCTCTGTTCAAAAGTTGCCGTTTGCATCCCTCATACAAGCTTAGTTTCCAAAGGAAGGTTTGCAATACGTAAATGTATCAGCAGAATGATTAATAATTAGGAGGACAACTTATTTTGATGATCCACCTGGAAAAAGAACATCCTCCACTATACCTTTAACACTAATAATCTATAGATCTACATGGCTACTTATGCATAAAATGGTATATTTTTATGTGAATATGTAAATGCATGCATTTAACTAAACTGCTTTACGTATAGAACATGAATACAGTATATGACATGTAACGATTAAGAGTATAGAAGGGTAGGGGGGTTATAAAGTATTAACTTCTTGCTGCTCCTTTTTGAACATGCAATACCCTGATCTGAGGATTTCTTTTTTTTTTGTTTACAACCAGATGTCCATATGTTTCCTTTCCTCCTCCTCTCTTTATGTACATGTTGTTTGTATGTCTTTTTATTTTATTTTTTTTTTAAATAATATACGATATGTCTCAGATACAGACATCAATGAAAGTAAAACTCGTCTATCTACTGAAAAAATTGTATTTATATTTTGTGATGAAAAATTATATTAAGCATAAAAATGTTAACTTTTATGCAGCTTTAGAGAGTAGTCTTGCATGTATTGGTACATTGATTTCAGAGCTGCAGCATTTTCAGGCTGTTTTCAAACAGTATTTATGAGCAGATTTGATGACAAGACGATTTAGAGAAATCTTACTCATTGCAGTTTTCTTCAGGACAAAAGCTAGAAGATCGTTGCTATGACTGCATAGATGCATGATCTGACCTGAATATGTCTGACCTGGTTATTGAGTCTTGGCAAATTGTATCGTGTTCTCCAAGCTTTTCTGCCCGCATAGAAAAATGCAGACGACATGCTACTGTGTCAGAGTTTCTATGTTACGCCTTAAGCATCCCCTTTACACTTGGTCATCAATGAGAGAGTTTTTATTGTTTTTGTTTTATAAGGTGTTCTTTTCTGTTTTTTTATATATTATTTATTTTTTTGGAACTGCTTTGGTCTCTGACCTAGTACTTTTTCCCCTGAGGATCTTTCCTGGGAGTGACTAAAATCAAAAGAGTTATCTACAGGGCTTTTGTGTTGCTTGAATGAGTTCAAGATGAGATGATCTGCATTGTTTATAAGCACCTAAACTGCACAATTTAGTTTGCTTTAATTTTGCTTGCCCTATTGCATGTTTTTGTTTTTACCATTTAATGGTAATAAACTGAAACAGACTCCCTTTTTTTTTTTTTTTTTGCAGCCATTGCAACATCAGTATGTACAATAATATAGCAAATGTTTGGAAGCAAAGTTTTGTAGATAAATGTAATTTATTTATGATGCATTCATGCCCTGCATGATTGTAATCAATTTTAAGCTAAAACCATAACCAATAGTAACCTCACAACTGATTCAATATTGATTTGATTTAGTTTATATCTAAATTTTTCTATACTTTATCATTTAAATTACATATTCTGACTATTTTTTTAATGCGCTTTAAATATTGTGTTTCTTGGCTGTATGAATAGCCATGGTAGCCATGGTATAACAGCGTGTGTTATACCTGTTGGATGGATCTAGATGCTTTCAGTTCGAAACATCCAATCAACCAAAGAAAATGAAGCTATAAAGTGGCAAAATTACCTGCACCTGCTCTTCTACTTTCACTCGGTAGTTAAAAAAATCAAGTTTGTATATTCTCCCTAGTGGTTTGAATAAAACCCATGAGAAATGTATTGCAGTTGTGACTTTATCGGGTATTATCTTAACAATATGCAAAATATTCCCATATTTTGCATATTGAGAGTCCTGGCTGTGGTTGGAATTTCTTAGTAATAAATGCTTGTTTCCAATATTTATTTTTAACAAACCTTAACAAAGTAGGTCATAATGAGCAATTTAGGCAGCCGTTTTTTCAATAATTTTTTTTTTTATATTTAATTTGGAATGACTGACTGATTTAAATCTACAATGTGTAATTTTCAGTGACATCTAATGGTCAGACTGCAGCAACATTAACCACCCCCTCCCATTCTGCCTCTCACAACTTTCCAAGCAATAATGAGATTTCTTTACATTAGATCGCAGTTTCAAATCCATAAATACTTCAAGACTTTTGTCTCAAGTATAATAACAAATATCATAAATTGACCGCTGTTTTAGTGAAGGAGGCCGCAGGGACGAGCTTTTTAAAATCAAAATGGAAGACAGAAAATAATTTTGATAAAGGATAAAGTTAAAAATGCATTTAAGAGATTTGTAAGGGGCTTTAAAAAAAACAACAATTTTAATTGAAAGAAGGTATGTTTCATGTTCTGCCTCCCGAACAGAGACGGTACAGCTACTGCTTCTCTTATCCGTTCCGCTGTTCACTCCCCCCAAAGGCTCCTCTGATCCTCAGCCGTCCTCTGTCCATCTACAGCAGTTAGCCTCTAGAGCAGGTATCCCCAAACTCGGTCCTTGAGGGCCGCTGTCCCGCAGGTTTTAGAGGTTTCCTTGCTCCAGCACAGCTGATTTTAATTGAAAGCTGATTAACAGGCTTCTGCTCTACTGCATTCATGATAATCAGCTGTGCTAAAGCAGGGAAACCCTTAAAACCTGCAGGACAGCGGCCCTCGAGGACCAAGTTTGGGGATGCCTGCTCTAGAGTCTAGCCTTGGCCTGCTGTTGTCTTTTTCAGATTATACTTCTGGAACCGCACACCTCAAATGTCGCTTGGGTCTGGTCACGAACCAGGTTTGTTGGTATGCTTCTGCATCGTCGGTCTGGAATTTCTTGAGACACACAGCAGTTTCCCGCCAAAGCGCAAAGGGGGGGCTATTGGAGAACTTTCGAAAACTTCGGCAGCGCCGGTGGGAGTGTTTATCTTCCAAAACAACAATGGCGCAAGATATCACGGTCAAATAGTTGCAGGGTGTTCGAAGTTAAGATAAAAATCGGAGCAAAGACGGCCAGAGTGGCTTTACCACTAAGTTAGTTTTTTTTTTTTTTTTGGCTGTTTTTTCCTTTTTTATAATCTGGAAATTCACAAATTGATAGTCAATGTCTCATATGCTTTTACCTCCTTAAGCAGATATTTGCCCAATTATTGTAACCTTTACCACACTAGGGGTTTAAATCACATCCATCATTGCGATTCCATTCAGTATCGCTTTCTTGACCCAACGATTCGATTATTTTCGATACTTAAGAATACACCACGATGCGATTCGATTAATTGGTTCATTATTTATTTATTTTTTTACCTTACAGGCTAGACAATGTTTCAAATTTGAAATGAATCAATGAAAGGTGTAATATCGTTATCCATTTTATTTAAGAAACAACAGCAAATAACAGAAGTAGAAAAGTTGTACTCCACCTGTTCCTGTTAAAACCTTATTCACTGAAAAATAATAATGCCCCTGCGTTATAGATTCTGAAAGGCCTTGCATCAAAAAATACTGCACAAAATCAGTACAATGTGTGCAATGCAATACCTCGGCTCCAGAGTTTCGACGTCCCCGCCCCCTCCACAGACACTCCGCTGCACCTCTCCCAAATTGTAGCTGACTGCAGACAGTGCCACAGACAGGAGGCCGGCTTGTTTTGTTTTTGTGACCGAAATTGTGGAAAACAACTCGTGAAGTTTGACCTGCTAGAAGAGCAAGGTGCGCAAGAACGCTGGGAACCTTTTTCCACCTGGATCCCCGCTCTTTGTGGCCCTCATTTCGCTCCATTGTCGGACAAACTCGCCCCCACTTCCTCATCGCCTCGGCTGTATCTAGACCCACAGCGTATAGCGCAGACCACGCTTCAATATTGGGCATAAATCAGAAATGTCTGTGTCAAGCTCACTGCGAAACACTGCTGCAGGAGTATAACCAGGAAGCGAGGTAGGAGGGCAAAATAGGTTTAGCGCCACCACAGCACGGGGGTGACAATTACGCCCAGGAGCAAATGGATAAAAATAGACCGGAGGAAAAAAAAAAAAAAACATGATTCGATTTTCTTGCGGACGTGTCAGTATTTAGTATTTACACCCCTGTACCACACAGACAAAAAATAAAATGTAACTTCTTGCTCGAATCAAAATGGTGTGAAGAAGTGCCCTCTGTCTACTCTTATGCTTTTATTTCTGCATTTAACAGATCATAATCGTTTCTCCCTTTTTCTATTTCTGATGGAAGAAGTCTAGGATTAAATATTTGAGTTGACTGGCTGTGCTATGTTATTTCAATCCTGTTTGCAAGTGTAGATGGTGTAGCATTATGCAAATATTTAGGCAAACCATGTCAGCAGTTAGTGCACCTGTTCATCTTGTTGCAGATTTCTCCTGTTCCCTTCACTGTTTCCCAACTAAATGACTTTACTTTGGCTTCAACCTCTCATTCCTTTGTAAAATATAGTTGGGTATCAGAGGCACACAAAACAGTGTTTTACTTAAACTTACAAGTACTATTTTCCTTTTAATTTCTTCATGTCGTAGTTGGAAAAAACTAAACAAAAACTTGTCTCATCTTAAGTAATCTTAAATGTGTTTTACTTTTGATGTTATTGATCAAGTTTGAGCCTCACTTGGCTGCTGCGGTGAGTTCATCTCACAGGATATCACCCTGTTGCACATTTCAGCAGCACTACCATCAGCCTTTGTCTGCAGGAAGTGGCTTACTGAAACTAAGGCAGGTAGTTCATAAAAGTCTGCGGTCTGTCTAGAAGCTTGCTTTATCCATCAGGCAGATTCATGTCTTAACAAGTTGTTTTTATATGGTTGTTAATGGCAACCAGTTTGTTTTTCTTGTTGTTTAACTTTGCAGTCAGGTAAATGTTAGTTTGTTTGTATTGTAGTGCTAGATTTTTTTTAACTCCAGCTAAAATGACATGAATTGATTGCTCATAGAAAGAACCAGTTTGACAAGATGATTAATACAAGTTGGAAAAAATCTGTCATCTAAAATATATAAAATTGATTTGCATTAACTTTAGTTTCATTACTGGCCGTAGTTAAAAAAGAGGACTTGTTCCAGTGATGCAACATGAAAGGGGATTCTGCTGTTTTCGGTATGAGACAGAAAATATGCACTTAATAGATATAATATTTTTGCAAAGAGCCTATAGGACCCAATCAATATTTAGTACTATTTAGCCACATGTATAACTGGTTTAATGGAAAATTAATAGCTATGTTTATTATCTTTTTATGTCAGCTCTGTATTTGTTATGCAGTGTTGGTTTAAGTGCCATGCCTGTTTACATATTTCTCAGAGGCTAACATGTCAAGACTAAGTGAAATACAGGACCGACTACTAGCAGCTTGCACAAAGGCAAGAACACAAACACGCTTAATGACCTCGATGCACGTTAGCAAGAACGCTACTTCTGAAGCAGGACTGCCTTTTGCCAAGTTCCTATCAGTCCCTGGGGGATCCGAGGCATCTCTGTAACCTTAGAGCTGGAAAGGCCGGAACAAATTAGGTTAAAGTAGGTCTGCGATCATTTTCCTCAGGCTCATCTATGTCTTTAGATAACATGGGGAATTATTCATTAGAGTAATTATGGCGGTCATCTCAAAGGGGAGCTAAATGAAGCCATCCCAGATTCAGAATATTCATCCTTTTCTAGTTTGATCCAGGCTTCTTGTTCAGAGTGGGTTGGGCAGAATAAGTATCCCACTGCTTTCCTGCAGACACCGTAGATGTAAAGTATTCAGTGTATGATCCTTTCGAGTTGGTAAGGATTACAACACTTGAACAGCAATTCCTTTGGCTTAACTTTTAAATAAAATGGCAGATCTTAAGCATGTTTTAGTTTCCCCAAGAATCTCAGTTGTTTCAGGGATGAAAAAAGCCATCGCTTTCCCTGAAGACATAATATTATCATCCTGTACTATTTTCATATTATACAGGTGCTGGTCATAAAATTAGAATATCATGAAAAAGTAGATTGATTTCAGTAATTCCATTTAAAAAGTGAAACTTGTATATTATATTCATACATTACATACAAACTCATATATTTCAGATGTTTATTTTGTTTAATTTTGATGATTACAAATGACAACAAATGAAAATCTCAAATTCATCATATCAGAAAATTAGAATATTACTAAAGACCAATAAAAACAAAGGATTTATAGAAATGTTGGCCAACTGAAAAGTATGAACATGAAAAGTATGAGCATGTACAGCACTCAGTATTTAGTTGGGCCTCCTTTGGCCTGTATTAATGCAGCAATGCGGCGTGGCATGGAGTCGATCAGTCTGTGGCACTGCTCAGGTGTTATGATAGCCCAGGTTGCTCTAATAGTGGCTTTTAGCTCTTCTGAATTGTTGGGTCTGGTGTATTGCATCTTCTTCTTCACAATACCCCATAGATTTTCTATGGGGTTAAGGTCAGGAGAGTTTGCTGGCCAATTAAGAACAGGGATACCATGGTCCTTCAACCAGGTACTGGTAGCTTTGGCACTGTGTGCAGGTGCCAAGTCCTGTTGGAAAATGAAATCTGCATCTCCAAAAAGTTGGTCAGCTGCAGGAAGCATGAAGTGCTCTAAAACTTCCTGGTATGTGGCTGCGTTGACCCTGGACCTCAGAAAACACAATGGACCAACACCAGCAGATGACATGGCACCCCAAACCATCACTGACTGTGGAAACTTTACACTGGACTTCAAGCAACGTGGATGAAGTGCCTCTCTTCTTTTCCTCCAGACTCTGGGACCTTGATTTCCAAAGGAAATGCAAAATTTACTTTCATCAGAGAACATGACTTTGGACCACTCACCAGCAGTCCAGTCCTGTTTCTCTTTAGACGCTTCTGACGCTGTCTGTGGTTCAAGAGTGGCTTGACACAAGGAATGCGACAGCAGAAACCCATGTCTTTCATACGTCTGTGTGTGGTGGTTCTTGAAGCACTCACTCCAGCTGCAGTCCACTCTTTGTGAATCTCCCCCACATTTTTGAAGGGGTTTTGTTTCACAATCCTCTCCAGGGTGCGGTTATCTCTCTTGCTTGTACACTTTTTTCGACCACATCTTTTCCTTCCCTTCGCCTCTCTATTAATGTGCTTGGACACTGAGCTCTGTGAACAGCCAGCCTCTTTAGCGATGACCTTTTGTGTCTTGCCCTCCTTGTGCAAGGTGTCGATGGTCGTCTTTTGGACAACTGTCAAGTCAGCAGTCTTCCCCATGATTGTGTAGCCTATAGAACTAGACTGAAAGACCATTTAAAGGCTTTTGCAGGTGGTTTGAGTTAATTAGCTGATTAGAGTGTGGCACCAGGGGCCATCAATTTTGAACCTTTTCACAATATTCTAATTTTCTGATATGATGAATTTGAGATTTTCATTTGTTGTCATTTGTAATCATCAAAATTAAGCAAAATAAACATCTGAAATATATGAGTTTGTATGTAATGTATGAATATAATATACAAGTTTCACTTTTTAAATGGAATTACTGAAATCAATCTACTTTTTCATGATATTCTAATTTTATGACCAGCACCTGTATACTGTATATAATATGTGTTCTGTTGGGATAAAGGAAGAAATATGCCAACATTGCATCATCCCCTTGTTTTATTGAGCTAAACATTTCATTTTTTTTTTAAAACAGTCCAAGCACCTTCAAAAGTTCAATTATTGTGGAAAGGGATCAGGAAATGAGTTCAACTTCTTTGCTGCGTCAGGTGAGCAAATCAATAGCAGTGTAAATGGAGAGTCTACAGAGTAAAATGAGATCAAGCAACATTATTGTTATAAATGTAACCTGGGTGATGTTGAAATGATATGAATAATTGTCTGATTTATTAGTTACTGCCTTCTCAATTTAAAATTGCTTCATGAGGAGCTTTTGAAGCTATTTAAATATAATAACTTGACATTCAGCTTGCCTTCACAGCGACTGATTCAGTAAGAAAGCTTTTCTGACTTCCTCTAAATAAAATTTGTTGCCAAACGAATACAAAGTGAAATCAATTGTCGTAACGCAAATGTGATTGGGCTAAAGATGTCCAGTCATTATGATGATTCATTCAGTGCAGCTCTGCATACAGGGGAGGATCGAGGAGATGCTGTAAAAAGCTCTTTGTCGCAGATCGGATTACTGACCCTCATTTCACCACGTTCAAAGAAAACAATCGTGGTTTTGTGTTTTAGAGTCACATAAGACCACTGAGTCCAGTTCTCACTGGTGAGAAAGAAGGCCAGAGGGAAAACAAAACTGGAACTTCAGGTTCCCACCAGCTGCATTCCCTGTTTGTGAAATTGTGAAAAGGCCACTCTTTCTACCTGTTTCAGTTGCACTTCTAGCCATTGTTTCAAAAAGGCTTTTGCATTCATGAACTAAAATGAAAGCAGGTTTTTAAAACAGTTCTGTGATTTGTATCAGCAGTTGTAAATCATGTTGAGAAAGTGTGAAATGTGTAAAGTTACATTTGAGGCTATTTTTCTCAGTTGTTGCACTTTTGTCTTCAGCTTATCTAAGAATAGGAGTTCCCTGGTGGTGATGGCTATATGCGACTGGAATATTGACTTGGAGCTAAAGCAATCAGTGTGTTGCAAAAGTATAGTATCCTCTAAAAGCAATTTATCTACAAACTCATTTAAAAGACTTTAAACATTGCTTGAGTTTGGTTCCTGCTTTTTCTCTTGTGTGCATTGTAATGACTGTTAATTTTCTAAGAACTGGATCTGCACACTTGATGTGCATCGCAGTATCAAAAGTAGCTCTTTCTCCTTTGTCTGTAATACCTTTTATTTCAGTCTAAATAATAAGCTACGCTGGTTAATTAGAGAATAAATGCAAGGTGGGCTGAAATAATATCCCTTCACGTAATTTGATAAATTCTGATTTGAGACTTTATCTCACTTCTGAAAGTTGATATGTAAAAATACATTCTCTTGACCTTTTTTTTAATTGCCTCTATGAAGATAAACTTATGTTTTCCTCTACTATCTCTTTGCGCTTTTCAGTTTTAACAGAAAAGCTCCTTTTCTCTTTGAATGCATGTTGACCCAGGTACTGTAATGAACAGAAACAAATGTGCCTCTAGTGGCTGTTGACAGTTGCTCTTTAAAAATGTTATTCCTCATTAAAAAATTGAGACAGACATTTAAAGCTTAATGGTAGATCTAACTTTTCTGCTAAAGCTCCTTTATGTTGAAATGCTCTGTCCTGGTGGACATTTTCCAGTCTAATTTGTTGGGCTATTAGAGTTTTAAACTTCTTAAACTCCTAAGCTCTGGCTGCTGGTTGTCTGTGCTTGTATACGAGTTGCTTGGGCAAGATATGTAACCTTCTACACCACCAAGATAGCACATGCCAACGATTCGCTTTGGAGTGGGCGTTTGTGGCCAAGGCATGTGTGAAATGATGTCTCATGCTCTCTGAGCACAGTGTGAGCTTGATGAATCCTGGCATTGTCATCCCATGGGGGAGTGGTTTCTTAAACAGCTATCTCATGTGATTGTTTCAGGAATGGGAAGCGACTCACGGCATCTGTTTGGGTTTATTACAAGCTGAGATATGAGAAAATCTGCTGAGAAGTTCTTAACAAGAAGCTCTGATATATAATGTATTTTATTGTTTATAAAATGTTTCCTCTATGGTGCCTGTTTTTTTTATTTGGTAGAAAGTTTAAATAATTTCCCCATACACC
The DNA here is from genome assembly GCF_016077235.1 of Cyprinodon tularosa. NCBI lineage: Eukaryota > Metazoa > Chordata > Actinopteri > Cyprinodontiformes > Cyprinodontidae > Cyprinodon > Cyprinodon tularosa. The sequence continues at coordinate 171,707 of NW_024039508.1, read as the reverse complement.
TTTATTAACATGACAGTTATAATTTATGTGTTTATAAGATCAGTTTCATTGTAGTTTATTGAGTATTTTATTTTTTCCATATTTTTGTCGATTCATTGTCATGTTTTTTGGTTTAAAAGAAAAGCATATATTAAATTTTTGAAATTTTGCTGCACGATCAGGGCTTTATAGTCTTAATATACTCACTAGGGGTCTGGGAAAAAAAATTTTGTGCGATATATCATGATTTTTCACTTCCGGATATATCGACCTTTCTGTTCCTAGTATCGATTTGGGGGGGGGGGGGGGGGATTCCTAAAACTAGGAGGGAAAAATGGGCTACCTCTGCACTGCCACTCTGGCAGATTGCGCTGTGGAGCCCTTTAGTTGTGCGGCGCAATGCAATATCTGTAGTTCAGGCAGTCAGAGTGGAAAATGTAGACTGACTCCAACCCCAAACAACATGGATACCAAAATAACTTAAAGATCAGTATCATCTGATGAACATACACAGCATTAATTGTAATGGCTGGGAAAAATATTGTAATATATAGTGATATCGCAATATTGTGGTATTGCACAGTCAGTTGCGCACATTAGTCAGAGCGTTGGCCAATAGGCACAGACATGGTTTGAAAAACAACGGGTTTTTCTCAACATTCTTCCGATGTCTCATTCTTCGGGGCCAGACTAAATTACACTTTTAATCTCACTTTTAGTCTGGTTTATCAAGCTAATCTTGACCCAAGTATCGTCACTTATCATATTGCAACACCCATGCCAATACTCACCACTAATACTCACTAACCTTCAGAGAAAATTGGTGGAGGTTACCCTCACCTACCTTTTATAACATGCTAGTTATTTTTAAAACGGTGAAACTTTTGGCCATTTTTATTCCACTGTAAAGAAACCACAAAGAGTTCAACCTCTACAGTGGTGCTGCATCTGTTTTAAAGCTGAGGTCGAGGGAGGAAGTATTTGCTGAGGGCTGCTTGAATTTACTAAATATTATTAAAGAGTTAATTATTCTAGATTTTTGTTAATGAGTAAAGAATAAAGTGGGTGTTTGTGGTAAACATAAAGCATCCAGGTTAATCTGGGTTAAAGCTTCATTGCAGAACAAGACAAAAGGCTGCTTGCTCTCCACCTATGTTAAGGAAGTGCTCTTTTCTTTCCTCTTCCTTCTCAGACTCCGGCATCACCACCAACCTTGTTAGCTCCTGTGAGCTGCCGTGGCCGCCTCCCCTGCTGTGCATTGTTTGTGTTGCTGTAATCTCTGCTGTAAATTTGCAGCTGTGGCTAAGCAGTCCTGTAACAGGCCACTGCAATCTGGATGAAAAGCTGTTCTCACATAAAGCAGGGGCTAGCTTCTACTAATCACACTCTGCCATATCAACCAGAGGGCTCCTATAAATAACACACGGTCAAAGCTGTGTCCGCTTAACCCCAAACACACTAGAAAGACGCTCTACGCCTTTTTTTTCTGCACTGAGCATCACATATGATCGAAAATATCTCCCTGTTATATCTACTGTTATTTGGGAAATGCTAGTTGTATTTCAGTATATTTAACTGACCTCTGGGATGATAAATATGTATGAACAGACTTATTTTTGTAAATGATCACCGTAAATAACTCTGGTTCTTCAGAATATTGTAGAAGTACGTCTAAATGATATACTAAGATTGAAATAAAACGTAGAGGAAGAGAAACTATTGAAACATGGGAAATGGAACTATATTTAAAGGTTCAAAACATGCTGTGGATGGAAAACAGAAAATAAAAATTGCAATAAGAGCTAAAATATAATAGAAGCAATAATGGTGAGAGTAATGCACAAGGAATAACTGCGGAATAATTCACATATTGTAAAAGAAAAGAAATGAATACCAAAAAAAAGTTGCTTCATAATAAAATAACTTATCGTTCTGCATGTATTCAGGAATCTTTAACTTTGTAACACTTTCCCTTTACCTAGTTAATAATTGTCTAGTTCACCTCTTCATTTGTCCAATCAGCCATTTATACTCCAGGTCATAGTCGCTACAGCAACAGGCCTGACTTGGAAGGCACGTGCTTTACATAGTAGTAGGAGGAAAGTTGTCTCCTGGCTGTGAGCGAGAGGGTAAATGCTGTTCTGTGACTGCTATGCCCTCTTTATTCTCTGTTATACAGAGGAAGCCACAAAGTTCACGGCCAGGCTGCAGAGTCACATGGCAACGATTCACGCATTCCCACACATTTTTGAAATTTTTAAACAAATGCAGCCACTGTTTGTCAAAGTTCACACTGTGATTCTTTGTATTTATTTATTTTTTCCAGTTTTTCTTTTTTTTGTTTTTCAGGGTGAGTGTTTCACTTTGGTGATGGTGTTTCCTCCTAAAGAATTAGGCTAAGAAGGAATATGTCTCTGCTGATGGCTTAACACAGCTGGAAGCTGCGTTACATGTCTTGAATTTTCTTTCTCCAGAAAGTGAAGGCTCCGGATGGAGTTTGATAAGCAGTCACTCATCATGCTAGAAACATGTAGGTCAGTGGATAAGCTTATCTGTGCTGTAGGATGCACCGCCCTCATTCGTTTGCCGCCTTCCAGATTACTTTTGGGAATAAGACTGCCTGTAAGCATCTCCTTTTTCTAAATAAAATTAACATTGGTAACACAAATATTTTCCTAATATTCTTTAAATATGCTTAAATAGTAGGATACTAATACTCCGCTCTAGGGGTGCAAGTAACGATTATTTTGCAGAATGATTCTATTGATTTTTTTTTTTTTTTCTTAGAATAATCTATTATTAAACGGATAGCTAAAGATTGCTTCAGATTTTTGCAAAAGATAAAATTAAAACTTTTCCACTTGAGGAGTAATCTTAAATGCAAAATGTTTAATATTCTTACAATTTTCAAATACTTCTCTAAGTGGGTTGCTCTGTCAGCTAAAGGCATTTATTTAACAGACTCTATACTCCAGTTAACAATTAATCGATTACTGAAATAGTTGACCATTATTTCAATTAGCGATTAATCCAATTAATTGTTTCAGTCCTACTCTATATAAGAAGCATTTGAAGAACCTACTCAATTAAAAACTCAGTTTTGAAATCGTTCTCCACTCTTTGATGCCCTCTGGTCTCCATAAAGGTTGATCCAAAGACAAAGATCACATAAGAAAATGACTGTTTTAGATCTGCGACTAGCTATTATTTTGCCATTTAATTTATCTGTCAGTTTTGCTTTTTTAGTAAGTTATTAGTCATCTGAATCCAAAACAGGCTTTACCAGGAATTTTTAGAGTTTGAACCGGTTGACACTAAAGGTGCCAAATGAGTATATTTACAGACAAAGCAGGTTTTTTTATTTAAGTTTGAACAGTTTTGGCTTAAGTGGGTTGTCCTTTTAGCAGATCACATATTTAAGACTCTGTATACGCCAATTAATTAAGTTAGTTGACTGTTATTTTGATACTTAATAAATCACGATTATTCTTAATAATTGTTTCACATCTGACGTGTTTTAATTTTCTATATAAAGGTATGACCTGAGGATCCTGGACAGTTAATAAGTGGAAATCCCAGCAAATAAACAGGCTTATTGTTATTACTATGACAAAGAAAAAAAAAATCCTCCTTAAAAATAACATTGAGTATGCATTTTTTATCAGCTCAGTTAATTTACAATTAGGTCAGGAGTTATAACTTCTATAAAAGTTTCCATCCTTTGCTTTCTGAAGTCTGGATATTGAAAGGCATTGTCCATAACAGATTGTAATGAGGCAGATAATGAACCATCTTTCTGCCTCTATGAACAATAAACAAGCTCTCTCCAAGTATGGGCATATTTTTGCTCTCTTACTTCCACATCTGTCCTAAGCCTGGGAGTAAATTGGATACTGTCTAGTTTATCGGGCGTCAGAACCAAAACCCTTTTTGTCCTTTGTTCAATCTTGTTGGTCTTGTTAACATTTATATAAGGATAACTGGATTTATAAACAAAGGTTATAGAAATCTCCTTAAATATATATTTGGGTTCTCTAATTAATGTTTTATCCAGAGATTTGTATCTTAACATAAAATCCATTTCAAGCTTTTTAATTTGAGAGCTGATCGACGTGCTGTTGTTTGACCTGAAATACATTTTAATGCTGTTAGCATGTGAACATAAATAAGGCAAAATATATCGGCTGGTTTCTGAAAAGCAGTTTCCAATAGAAACCATTTGACTGCTTTCCAGATTACCAGATGGTTCACTAAATCCTCTTGCTGTTTGACATGTGCTCTTTGTACTGTGCCTGGCAGCATAAGGAATCCCTATTCATGGTGGAAATAATAGTTTTAAGTTAAAACCAGGTATTTTGAACAGAAGGCCATCTATAGGTTTGGTTCTATGCAATGGTGTGCAAGGTCAATTAGGAAATGATGACATGGCTGATCAATTCTCATTTCTTTTAAGGGATTTTCTAAACCAATGTCGGCTATTAATAATTGTATTTAAGTTTGAATCCAGATCTTTTAATTTTTCAGACTAAATATTACTTTTCATATCTCTTGTTTTTAATAATCTTTTTCAGTGACTTTGAATTCTTGTCAGAAGCTTTGGTGTCCAGTAGTTCTGAGGATCGCTTGTTTGGGTTCATGTAAAGTTGAACTAAGGAGGAAATGATAGAAATACTGGGGAATTGCAATGTTTATGTTATTGCATTACAGTACAAGAATTATTTAAAAAGCAGAAGGTGTTGACTGAGGGATTCCAGCATATGGAAAATGCAGCCATTTCTCTGAAATGTCCAAATTATCATAAATGTTTCTATTTGGGACAAAAGAATTGTCTTGTTTTTTCCCCAGTATTAACATTCATTCTGAATTATGGGCTGAACTTCCTCATAATCTCTATAGTCATAAATTTTTTCAATGAGAGCTGCTTTTAGATCACTTTAAGGACAGTATGTACAAATATACACAAATTGCATGGCTACAGCTGATGAGGCATTCAGTACTTTCGTCTTTCACTTGAAACTAATCAAATACACAAATCCAGCTACTCCAAAATGCAGCGAACAAGTTGTAACCAACGCAGTCACCAAGCAGTCTGCCTCACTGCCACTTCGGTAGGATTTGTTAACATTAATGCCTTACGTTAAAGGCAGCTTGTTCATTTCAAGATGGTATAAACGTAACTGGATTTTAAAAAATATCAATGCTCCTGCCTTGCATCTAATCACTGCTGAAGAATTCCCATATAGCTGACTTTAATGTTTTCATAGCACACGCCGCACCCCTAAATGGCTAAACACGATGGGAAAAGTAGGTGGTTGTCCTCTTCTTTATCATCATACAACTGGTAGAAAAGGGCTTGATGATCTGGCCAAAAATTGTATAACTAGATAGTTCCTAATTTCGATCTATCACTTATCACAATAATTTTTCTGTGTTTATAAAAACTGATCTAATATAACATTTAAGAAATATTTTGTTTCTGCATTTATGCTTTATATGTGGTTGCTGAACATATCGTCAGCACAATATTAGTACCGGTATGCACAGTATTTATATCACAAATGACTGTTTAGAGTGCACTAGCTGTGGACTTGAATTTACTAAGTGGTAAGAGCTTTGGTTTTTCACCCTCATGTGTTATTAAGCAGGTTGGATAGTCATGATGCTCAGAAGACACAAAGGATTTTGGTCTTAATGCTAAAGCCCACAAAGTGTAGGAAGTGCAAAAAAGAATGAGGGACACAGAAAAGAGGTATAGATAGACTGACATTGTCATCACATTTAGGGATGTCCCAATACTAGATGTTTTTTCTAATATAAGAACAAGAACAAGTACTGATGTTTCAGTTAAGCCGATAGAGAGTACTGATCCAAATAATAATTAAAAGATTGGTTATTCTTTTTCTTTTACTCATCTTGACTGCTTTATGGAATTTAAAGGCTGATTTATACTTCGAAACTAGGTCGTCTGCATAGGTGTCGCAGTGAACAAAAAGGGCCCGTCTTCCCGTCTTCATTAAGAGCTACGTTGTTTTCTATTGAGGTCCGTTTACTGAGCAGTCTGAACACTAAGCTAACAAGGGGATTCCCTTGTAAACAAGCTGAAGCTGATTCCTCAGTCACCTCCATTCACTTCAAAATACCCCCAAAAGGCTGACCTAGCCCAGTGTCAGCCTGGCTGCTTATAATAAAATGCTCTCGTTCAACGTAGCCGCCGCTAGCTGTTTCTGCAGCTTCTCCTTGTGGCTTTCCTTCATTTTACATTTTATATTTAAACACAAACTAATACTGGCTGTTAAATTGTATCTGCTCTTTTCATTATATGAACACATTTACAAATACATGAATGTTAATACATGCATCAATACATCCTCAATCCCAATATTTACCATTAGGACTGATACTCTCTAATGAAACAGACAAATGGTGACAAAAAAACAAAACAAAAGCACACAAATCCCTTCTTTACAGTCCTCCAGAATCAATGCAACATCTTATCTGTATAACAGCCAGCATGTATATTTTCTCTTACTGTCAAATGTAGCTGCTACAAAACCATTGCATTTCAATAAATTCCTGAAGCCTGATCCATTCTGATGATCATTTCTGCACCATTTCTGGTTTCTTCTTAGCTCTTTAAGTTACACTCCTTCCCCTTGACAGCTTCTGTTTTTACTCCAACAGCTTTTTCTTGCATTCCTAATGACACACATCTAAACTCCTTATCTAATACCCCCCCTCCCACTCTATATAACCTACATCCTCTCTATATAAACTCTTGTTCTATGGATGAATGGAGCCAAGCACTCTCAACCCTCTGGTGATAAACTGGAATACTCTGAGGCCTTATAAATGAGCCGTCTGCCTTTATGGCACAGATTGTGTGAGAGGCAGCCATGCTGAGTGTAGAATAGTTTATGCATACATGGAGATGAAGGACTGTTTCTCTTTTAAGATCATTTTTGGGAGATTTTTAAGAGAGCTCCTTCTGGAAAATTATGTATTATGTAATCAGGTATTTGGATTTCCTTAAGCATGCCAAATGCCAGAGTAAGCAAATGAATCGAGCCTTGTCAAGCTCACCTACACACTGTTTAGCACAAGGATATCAGTCCATACTTGCAAAATATGATGAGACTAGTCTGGACAAAGCTGATTAAGTTTCATTCAAGAAAAAGTTCCAGCTCAGAGAGGCTGTGAAGATGCAGAGTGAGAGAATTGAGCTGAGATTATGTTCTGTGGCAGCACTCAGATTAAGATGAGGGGGAGGAAAAGTCGCATTCCCTGCATGCTCCATTGAACAAAGCTTCTGTTGACCAGGCCGCATTCCATATTGTGCACTGTACTTAGTGAAAACCATGGTGTTGACCCCAGACTCGACCGATAACCTTGTATACTGATGTTTCTCTATGACATCCCTCATCTCTGCATTTTAAATATTCAACGAGGTGGGAAAGAATGTGCATTTGTATATAAATTATATTAATAATACCAGAATTTTTTTTTTTTTTTATCATTAAATCTGCCAAATGAGAAATGCTTTTTATGAGTTTTTTTGCTACGATCCAAACATCTTGCTCCAAATGTCCAAAATAACCAGTCATTATGGGACATGTTCTCTACCAAACAAGAAACATGTTGTAGAGAAAAATAAACAAAAATGAACTGCTTTCTTTAAAAAAAAATGCACCTTTTAAAAAAAAAATCTTTTTCTTTCTTTGTGTTTTGATTTTCAGATTTTTGTTGTCCAGTAAAATCTTGGCTTTTTTTATAGAGAGACGTGATTCTTTGTATTTCGCTGGGCCTCGATTTGAAAGCTGTTGGTCTTAAGGGTTTTGTATTTGCGAGCTTTGCTTATTTAAATTCATTGATGTTTGCCTTCGTCTTTTTTTTTTTTTTTTTCTCTCTTGAGCTTTTTACGGCACTAGTCAGATTCGAAACTTGGGTCGGGCATTTCGAGGATTGAGGCTTACATACATGGGTCTTGCGTGCTAACCACGAAGCACGCCCTTGCCCTCGTCTTTTTTACAAATTAACTTCAACTCTGTCTGATCAGACGGAGAACATCTAAAGCTCCATGAAGTCAGAATAACTTGTGGATGGGTTGACCAGGCCGCATTCCATATTGTGCACTGTACTTAGTGAAAACCATGGTGTTGACCCCAGACTCGACCGATAACCTTGTATACTGATGTTTCTCTATGACATCCCTCATCTCTGCATTTTAAATATTCAACGAGGTGGGAAAGAATGTGCATTTGTATATAAATTATATTAATAATACCAGATTTTTTTTTTTTTTTATCATTAAATCTGCCAAATGAGAAATGCTTTTTATGAGTTTTTTTGCTACGATCCAAACATCTTGCTCCAAATGTCCAAAATAACCAGTCATTATGGGACATGTTCTCTACCAAACAAGAAACATGTTGTAGAGAAAAATAAACAAAAATGAACTGCTTTCTTTAAAAAAAAAATGCACCTTTTAAAAAAAAAATCTTTTTCTTTCTTTGTGTTTTGATTTTCAGATTTTTGTTGTCCAGTAAAATCTTGGCTTTTTTTATAGAGAGACGTGATTCTTTGTATTTCGCTGGGCCTCGATTTGAAAGCTGTTGGTCATAAGGGTTTTGTATTTGCGAGCTTTGCTTATTTAAATTCATTGATGTTTGCCTTCGTCTTTTTTTTTTTTTTTTTCTCTTGAGCTTTTTACGGCACTAGTCAGATTCGAAACTTGGGTCGGGCATTTCGAGGATTGAGGCTTACATACATGGGTCTTGCGTGCTAACCACGAAGCACGCCCTTGCCCTCGTCTTTTTTACAAATTAACTTCAACTCTGTCTGATCAGACGGAGAACATCTAAAGCTCCATGAAGTCAGAATAACTTGTGGATGGGTTGACCAGGCCGCATTCCATATTGTGCACTGTACTTAGTGAAAACCATGGTGTTGACCCCAGACTCGACCGATAACCTTGTATACTGATGTTTCTCCATGACATCCCTCATCTCTGCATTTTAAATATTCAACGAGGTGGGAAAGAATGTGCATTTGTATATAAATTATATTAATAATACCAGATTTTTTTTTTTTTTATCATTAAATCTGCCAAATGAGAAATGCTTTTTATGAGTTTTTTTGCTACGATCCAAACATCTTGCTCCAAATGTCCAAAATAACCAGTCATTATGGGACATGTTCTCTACCAAACAAGAAATATGTTGTAGAGAAAAATAAACAAAAATGAACTGCTTTCTTTAAAAAAAAATGCACCTTTTAAAAAAAAAATCTTTTTCTTTCTTTGTGTTTTGATTTTCAGATTTTTGTTGTCCAGTAAAATCTTGCCTTTTTTTATAGAGAGACGTGATTCTTTGTATTTCGCTGGGCCTCGATTTGAAAGCTGTTGGTCTTAAGGGTTTTGTATTTGCGAGCTTTGCTTATTTAAATTCATTGATGTTTGCCTTCGTCTTTTTTTTTTTTTTTTTCTCTTGAGCTTTTTACGGCACTAGTCAGATTCGAAACTTGGGTCGGGCATTTCGAGGATTGAGGCTTACATACATGGGTCTTGCGTGCTAACCACGAAGCACGCCCTTGCCCTCGTCTTTTTTACAAATTAACTTCAACTCTGTCTGATCAGACGGAGAACATCTAAAGCTCCATGAAGTCAGAATAACTTGTGGATGGGTTGACCAGGCCGCATTCCATATTGTGCACTGTACTTAGTGAAAACCATGGTGTTGACCCCAGACTCGACCGATAACCTTGTATACTGATGTTTCTCTATGACATCCCTCATCTCTGCATTTTAAATATTCAACGAGGTGGGAAAGAATGTGCATTTGTATATAAATTATATTAATAATACCAGAATTTTTTTTTTTTTTATCATTAAATCTGCCAAATGAGAAATGCTTTTTATGAGTTTTTTTGCTACGATCCAAACATCTTGCTCCAAATGTCCGAAATAACCAGTCATTATGGGACATGTTCTCTACCAAACAAGAAACATGTTGTAGAGAAAAATAAACAAAAATGAACTGCTTTCTTTAAAAAAAAAATGCACCTTTTAAAAAAAAAATCTTTTTCTTTCTTTGTGTTTTGATTTTCAGATTTTTGTTGTCCAGTAAAATCTTGGCTTTTTTTATAGAGAGACGTGATTCTTTGTATTTCGCTGGGCCTCGATTTGAAAGCTGTTGGTCTTAAGGGTTTTGTATTTGCGAGCTTTGCTTATTTAAATTCATTGATGTTTGCCTTCGTCTTTTTTTTTTTTTTTTCTCTTGAGCTTTTTACGGCACTAGTCAGATTCGAAACTTGGGTCGGGCATTTCGAGGATTGAGGCTTACATACATGGGTCTTGCGTGCTAACCACGAAGCACGCCCTTGCCCTCGTCTTTTTTACAAATTAACTTCAACTCTGTCTGATCAGACGGAGAACATCTAAAGCTCCATGAAGTCAGAATAACTTGTGGATGGTCACACCTTTGACCCCTTCTTCCATTTATTGTCCTTTTGTTTTTGCCTCTTGTCTTTGGTTTAGCCTTGGGTTTAGCCTCTAAATGAGTGAAAATGCACATTTGGTGTGGGCAGCAACACGTGGATGAATGTAAGAGGATGGAAATTTGACATCCAAACATCTACTGCATCAAGGCTGTACTTTGAGCTTGCAAATGGCCAGTATGAAAATTGCTACGACAATTAGGAGTTATAATATTGTTGTTTATCTAGGTTGTACTATTCCGACCCAAGAATATGGCTTAATCTGGAGCGCTTCTGTTGCAGCTCTGATCGTTTTTCCCACAGCATGATGTTCTTCACAATTTAATAAAGAAACTCTTAAAATTGAAATATTTTAACTCCCATTGTGTTGGTTTTAGACTGCTTGCTCCTCTAGTGTTGAAATGAGAAGCTCAACATGGAGAGATTATCTTTGAGAACATGAAGAAGCTGCGTGAAAATGTCCAAGAAATGTGTGTTTATCATAAATCAACCAGTTATGCACTAATTCCACCTAAGAGTAAACAAAGAAAACAGTCCCAGAGCTGTAGCTAACAGGACACTAATGGATATGGAGCTGAAAACAAATGACCCGCAGATTTCAATTTTGTGTTCTGCTTGTGTCTCTTTAGCTGTCTACCAAAAGTTCAAATATGAGTGTACTGTCTGTCTTTCCATGAACTTTTATTGTTCAGGTTAAAGATGTGTATTCTGTCAGTGCACTACAAATGAATCCCTGTTCTGAATATCTGTAATTATGAAGGAACTCTCTCCATTCTCTCTGCCCCCCTCTCCAGTCCCTGAGGATGTCCAAGCGGAGCTTCTTTGTTCGCCTGGTGCCATGCCGGTGCTTGCGGGGCGAGGAGGAGGTAGTTACATCTCTGGACTACTCCCACTGCAGCCTGGAGACTGTTCCTAAGGAGATCTTTAGCTTTGAGAAGACGCTGCAGGAGCTCTACCTCGATGCCAACCAGATCGAGGAACTGCCTAAAGTATGACATTTTAAAGCTTTCCCTCTCTATTTCTCTGCAGGCTTGATGTGGGTTAGGTGTTGATTTACATGTTTTGTAAAAAAAAAATGAAATGGAAATGAAAATGGATTTACCTGTCGAGTTAACATTGTAAGCTCCTCCTAGGAGTATCACCGCCCTGCCTTTAATTTGGATTTAATTTCAGCATTTGTTGCCTTTCTAAAGTTGCAATCCAATTTTCACCCGCAGTCCCAAACTAAATAGTGAATTCTCATCTATGCAACATAGCTGGCTATGTCAACTTCCAGTTGATTCAGGAAGCATAAAATAAAGAGTTTATGCTGTTGATAGACCCACAGGTTTATATCTAAAGGGATCAGCTGTAAGAATGTTTTAACTATTCCAAAAGTGTCGAATCCCTTCCCTCTATCGTTATTTTAAACATCTAGGTTTTGTATGATGTGGTAAAAGGTAAACCTGAGTGCTTTATCTGCTCTTCTTTCCTTTTCTTCCAGCAACTGTTTAACTGCCAGTTACTCCACCGACTGAGCATGCCAGACAATGACCTAACAGTGTTGCCGTCAGCGATCGCAAACCTCATTAACCTCAGGGAGCTTGATGTCAGCAAAAACAGTAAGCAGGTTTTCTCTCTGTACCTTTTGCTTTTCCTTAGAAGTCGGGCCGAGGTCAGAAGTTCTTTAACGAAGCAGGTACGACAAATCGAACCTGGTCTCGGATCAAGTTGCTATAACCTCAGCAGGCTCAGCAACCAATGTAAATCAGTTTGGCATTCACCCCAAAAGCAAAGCTGTTTCATTATAACTTTGCAGTTTGGAGTTCATCCAAAGTTTTCTGAGGTAAAATGCCTTAACAAGTTTTCTCTACTAAATGGCGTCACGCTATGTGTCTCAAAACAAGTCCATGCATGCTCTAGTAAATAGTTTCTCAATCATACTGCGATTAAACAACAAACGGCCTTCTCTTCCTGAAAGTGGTTCTTAGATTTCCATAACAAAGGTTGTTGTTACTAACTGAGCACTTTAATAAAGTTGTGAAGCTGTCAGCATTTTTGATTTTAAGCTTTGATTATAGTGCATTACAAAAATATTTATACCACAGAAAAAAGCTCAAAATTGTTTTGTGATTTTGCGTCCAGCCCCTCTGTGACAATGCTTTTTAGTTCTCCTAAACAAACACAACACCCTCTAGTAATTTGGAAGTCTGCCCCTTTAAGCTTTGCATATCTGGAGTTTACATTTTTGCCAATTCTTTGGAAAATCACTCAACCAATGAAGAAAAACTTTCAGGCTAATTTACTGGCTAACCTGTATGCATAAATATTTTGATTGTAGCCGGAAATGTGTTACGGGTCATGACCCTGCTGGAAGGTGAACCCCCCCTCCCCCCATCTGTACCTCTTTGCAGCCTGCAGCAGACTTATTTTTTCTAGGTTTATCCCATATTTAGCTCCACCCATCCTTCCATCCTTGTGGGGGGGCGGGGGGGGGGGGGGGGGGGGGGGGGGGGGAGAAGAATCCCTGCATCTTGATGCTGCCAAACATTAAACTAGGAGCATGATGTATGTTCAGGCTTTATATATATATATATATAAAGCCTGAACATTAAACATTAAAGATTGAAGTAGTGTTGCGCATTTTGACCAAAGGGTGCAGGCATGCTATCCTCTGTTATGGTTTGCTTCAAATATCAAACTTGACTAAGGGTGTTTTTTTTAGCTATAGATGTGGAGAAGCTATCACAACTGATGGCTTTTGTGTGTTATCCTCCACAACATAAGTGGCGTTTTTCATTTAGTAGTATCAGTATAAAGGGGAGCTCCACATAGAAAATAAGATTTAAAAGCAATAAATACTTTTGCAGGACACTGTGTAGATTTACTTGTGAAGACCCCAATGTTTTCATAGAAGAAACATCAAAGTTTCAACAGCAAGATTAAACCTACTTATGGAGTCTTTTTTTTTTTCTTCTTCTTCTGTTCCGTTGACATTGAAAGCAGCTTATCCTTTTGCACAAACACTTAAGTCTAAGTGCTGTAGACACAAAACTAAGTAGAGGAAATAAACCTTGAGACTTGAATAATAATTTTTTTCTTTTTCGTAAGCTTAAACATAGTTTGGTGGGAACTTACTTTTTCATTTCGTTTTATTTTGCAGCAAATTATTTCTGTGGTGAACAAGTGCTCTTTAAAACATCATTCTTTTGTGTGTGTTTATAAAACAAATGAAATAAAACACTGATGTGAAATAGCTTTTTTTGGATAAGTGGTTTTCTAACTTACTGATGATTTTCTTTGTATTATTTCGTTTCAGGTATCCAAGAGTTTCCAGAAAACATTAAGAATTGCAAAGTGCTAGCTATTGTGGAAGCCAGTGTAAATCCTATATCTAAGTAAGCTTACATGTACCTCATCAAATAAAACTTCTAAAGACTTTGCTTTACATAAATTGAGACTTTATGGTTCATATTTATGAGACTGAAGTCCCTTTAAGAGGCTCTCTGTGATTCTCTCCGCTTCTGTTTTTATCAGGCTCCCAGAGGGTTTCACTCAGCTTCTGAGTCTGACGCAGCTCTACCTGAATGATGCCTTCCTCGAGTTTTTACCTGCAAATTTCGGCCGGTTAGTTTGTTTTTCATTTTATATTGGAGAGATTTATTCACACAAACTCAACTACAGGCTGCCTTCTTTTTTAAGGCTTTTTTATTTATTCCTTTATTTTTTTAGTTGAAATTATACTCCAGTTTTTTTTTTTTATTAAAAATGCAATTTTCAAAGCTTCTTTTTTTCTTGTTTTTGCAAATCATTTCAAATCTGTCAAAGTTGTTCATGGAAATTTGTATAGGATTTAGACATTTGCTTAGAAGTATTTATATTATCTATATTATAAGGCAACTAAGGAAAATTGTATCAGGAAGCTCCTCTCTCACTCAAGTAATATAAATACATCTTGTATTTTGGATTTTTTTACTAAAATGCATCAACCCAAAAGCATCAGTCTAATTTTAAATGACATTTTCTATAAACTATATAGACAAACACTAATAATCCCCTCAAACAGAAACCAGATCCCCTTTTCATAAATATGTTACAGCTAGAAGACAGTAGTTATGTTTACTAATGTTTCACTAAGTCAGTTGTTGCTTTGTCCTTCTTAGATTGGCTCCTTATAAGCTTCAGTCCTACTTTGAATTATCGTATGAATATGCTCCAAAATAGTCAGGATTCTTGACAGCTTTTGAGTCACGTTCTCCGCTCTTGTCCATATTTGGTCACTTTCTGCCTGAGACCAAAACCAACAATATATTTTTATATGTTTAGAAAAGTTCACAAATGTATGAGTCGAACTACATGTGCTTGTCATAGAATATGTTAAAATGAATGTTTGAAAAAGTGCTTTTGGCAAGAAACTGGTAACATTTTCAGTGTTGATAGGTTATTGGCATTTTTCTTTCAGTATAAAGACCAATTCAGACATGCTGTTATAGAACAGTTGGTTGGTTTGTGTAAGTTTAGTCTGACAAAGGGTGGTTAAAGTCAATCTAGCTTTTTTATGCCTCTGATTTAACACAGGAAGTAGTCAAAAACCTCTGTTTTTTAGTATTGACTAAAAAGGAGGATCTATCGGTTAGGGGCTTGTTAAAATCAAGCTACATTATTTGAAAGCAAAATGTTTTTTGTTTATTTATTTTTTTTACCTTTAGCCTTTTTTTAACCTATGGATTGAGTCCCACACCATCTGCACGCAAAGAATACCTGTAATTGCAATGGAACATACTTGAGCCACAACATACATATTTACTCTTTAAGAAGTCAGCCATTACAGCTGAGTATTACTGAATTTGTTAGTAAGAAGATTAAAGCGGCACCTTCCTCGATGCGTTTCTTTCCACAAAGCGTCAGTCGCTGCTCAAGCTTACAGTTCGTCTCAAAAACTGTAATTTTGTTTTTAACAAACACACAGTTTGTTTATTAAAATAAAGTGGATTTTAAGATTGGTCTTACAAAGTATTTGCTGTGGTTTTTGAAAAGTGATCATTAAATATCTATACTGGAAAACACTTGAAAATCTGCAGTGGTCTGAATTAGATCAACCCCTAAGAGGAAAACACTGCCATAATACCGTCTACTGTGAAATGTGGGCATTATGTTAAAATAAATAGATTATGAAATGGGACCAGCCATGTCATCCTTTCATCATGGTAAGTTCAGATGAACTTGAGTCATTTCTGGTTTCTGGTGTTTGTTTTTGTTTTTTTAAATGCTGCGCCACTTTCTTAAAACAAAGACAAAAATGTTTTATATTTGGACAAAATATGACTAATTCTCTAATTCTCTTCTAAGGTTGACGAAGCTGCAGATACTGGAGTTGAGGGAGAACCAGTTAAAATCTCTGCCAAAGTAGGTTTTCACCTGACACACTTTTACCTTGTCCAAACCGTTTCATCCGTTGGCCATAAATATCATCCCTGCGTCTCTGTTGTTGCTTTCCCCTTAGAAACCACCCAGCATGTCTCTGGTGTACTTCATCCTGTTTTGTTTTTTTTATTTCCACACCTCTGCCCGTATTGGATTCCACTCTTACATAAAAGGCCCCCTCTACTCGCCACTTGCTGTAACAGGTTTTATAATCCCCAGCTAACTCACCGGGGCAAGGATTATTTCACCATTTTCAGCGGGGGGGAACTGAACGTCTCACAAATATTACAGAAGGCTGTCAGTGCTTTTCACAAACGTTACTTTCCGTTTTACTATTTTCTCTCCATTTCTCTTTCATGCTTCACTTACCGCATCATTTCATGCCTCTCCCATTTCCTCACCGAAGCCGTATTTCCCTACTTTCCTTTAAGTTCTTCCTTCCTCTGGCACAGTTTCCTTTTGTTCTCATGCTCACTGTTGCCGGTGACTGACAGGCCAGCCAGCGCTCACAGTGTTGCACAGTCGGTGCCGCAGCTCAGCTGCAGATCTTCTTTTCTCGCTGTGTTTATGTGACACAGGACAGACCTGTAAGGAGCTGGAGGCCTGACAAAAAGAAAAGGACTAATGATCAAGAACGTTGCCAGAGCAACACTCAAGCATCTCGCAGATGTAAACAATGTGTGCACACACAAAAGGGTGCAGCGGAGGTCTTTTCAGGGTTTTCATATAGAAAGTTTAGCATCTTTTCTCCTCCTTTATCCAGCGCACACAGATTATATGCATGAACTAAACATTTAGCTGCATTTTAAAGAGGGTTCATCGCAGCGTTGGGACATGAGGTGGTAGAGATTTCTTACCACCAGCAATCCCACTGAGCCAGCACAATTTGATCTTGCCCCATTTCTAGCTGGATGTTGTTTCCAGTTAGAAATGTGAAAGCAGGCTGATACTTTCATTCTACATCAGAGCTAAAAAGTTGAAAGATATATTTGTAATTTGTGCAGTGTGTCTGATATCGCTGCTTTAAGAAAGGAAGACATATCCCATGGGGGGGGGGGCTTTCAAACTTTCCATCCTACCCTGAATATCAGTCAAGTTCAAACTAATGCCGCTCATTCCACCTCCTGGAAACCTGATCAAATCTGTTCCCAAACATTGCTCTTTGATTTTATTGGCTTAGCTTTCAGTAGATATATTTCCATTTGTGTTGTGAAACGAAATATCCAGTGTTGTGAAATAAAGGGTCATTTGGAGATAAAAATGCATCATGTAAAAATGCCAGTCGTGAAATTTTTCCACCCAACTTTTATCTCGACTCAAAGGGGTGGTTGATGCTGATGCTATGTCCGTACAGCATCTGTCTGAATGCTTGTTCTGAGCCGGCAGCGCGTGCATGTCTCGCTCTGTCATTCTGTAACAGCCGCAGCTGATCCCGAAGCTTAATTATTGAGAGCAATAACTGCTCTCAGAACATGGCTGCTTCAGAATGGTCTGAACAAACACATCTTTGTGTTTGTTTTTCCCCACACAGGTAAAGGTAAAAAACTTCTTCCTTTAGGCAAAAGTGAAATATGTACATATATCAGGGTGCTTCTGCTCTGAAGAATAAAAAGATTTAATTCATTTAATCCAAAGAGGTAATTTAATCGATGTAAACTTAAAACATTTTTTTTTAGATCTATGAATCTATATTTCCATAAATTACAAATGATCATAAAAAGCATTTAATGTTTCCTTGCACCCATCTTGATCGATTATTAATGTGATCCCTGTACAGGCCACTCGGTTACCATAAAATATGACACATTGTGACCCCTGATCAGGTTTAGTAAATCATGGAGACGTTGCTCCTTACAACAGTTTATGGAAAGCAGTTTGTGATTTAAACGTCCACCACAGACATGCCTGTTTCCTCAAATCATCTCCATATAAGGTAGATACAAAACAATGAAAGTTAAAATGTTTGAATTGTTGGTCAATTGAAAAAATATTGGAGCTTGTAGTTTTACTCAGCGATGCGGTTAGAAATACAAGCCAATAGAGACATTGCATGCATTTTTCTACGTTTTTGTTTTATGGACTATAGTGATTATAGTGATTTTATTGTGCTTTGTGGGAAATGCTGAATTTAATTGCAGGACAGCATTGTTGATGTGCAGAAATCTCAAACTATTCCTCTTAGTATTGTAACTTTTGGAGACGTTTTCATTTTTCCAGGTCATATAGTCTTTGTTTCACCATTTGACATTGGAAAGTGTTCATCAAAGATGTATAGGCATTTAACAGGCATGGAAGTATATTTTTCTTAATATTTTTAAGGATTATATTTCAATTCACTTTTAATAGGCAATTGAAAGTCACACGTTTAAACGTATTTAAGAATCTATCATTTCCTGTTTGTAGATGTCTTTTAGTCGTATCATGTCCAAGCAGTGTTCCGTGTATTCCATGGTTTATCAGTCCGGGTTTTTATCCCAGTATAGGGGAATGGTAGCCTGTGACCTGAACGTGTTGAGAACATTCTGGAGCAAGGCTTAGGCCAAGCATAGTCACATTTTCCTTAATTTAAAATGTCACTCCGTCTCATCTGAACAAAAGCTTTAAATATTTCCACATGCAATTAGTCAACGACAGAAGAAAAGGACAAAATTCCCCAAAAAATCTAAAATATAACTTGTAGAAATGGATGGAAATCCCCTGGTGCTTTTTGTTGTTCTTTTTTTTTAACTGTTATTATTCTTTGGCTTGCTGTCGTAAGCAAATGTTCTGCATCACTTGCAGTCACAGCTTTTGCTTTTGATTTAGTACCAACACATGGACTTGGAGTCGTCATTGCGTGTCTAAAATGAATCTTGTGTGGAATTTTAGACGCTTTTGTGGCTCGATTTATAGTGTACGTCATCTTGTGTGTCAATAGGAGCATGCAGAAGCTCACACAGCTGGAGAGGTTGGACCTGGGGAGTAATGAGTTCACTGAAGTGGTAAGTAGCTGTCAGTCTGTCAATGCCCAGAGCTCTCTACCTCAAGAGGTGACCTGATCTCCCCCTTCCTTAAAGGAATAGTACACCCAAAACATGATTAGCCTTCATTTTCTACTCACCCCCATGCTGAACAACACTCTGGAGTACTTTTTTGATATCTCAAATGCATCTGGAGATCTGGGAGGCTTCTTGCTGTCTGCTGACATTCAAATAATGGAGGTCTATGGTGACCGAGACAGAAAGGTCCATAAAAGTCCACAAAAAACGTTTCAATATTCCTCCATACTGCTCGTCCAATGTATTCCAAGTGTCCTGAGTGGGTAGCATCCAGAATTTACTTGAAACGAAGTCATTTAGAATGTTTTTAGAGCATAAACAGTAGTGTATAGGATTTCCTGAAAGCGCGCACATGCGCGATCACGACGCTACGGAAGCCGGCAGACCAAACCAGCGCATTCAGCTCGGCAAAGAACTCATGCTCTTCCTCAACACTGAAGTCCTAAGACATTTTTCTTTCGTTGTTTCTTTCTTTGCACAGGTAAACAGCACATTTCTTCTTCTACGCTTGCATTATCGGCAGAGCAGACGCTGAATGCGCACTTTCATCTGGTTTGGTCTGCCGGCTTCCGTAGCGTCGTGATCGCGCATGTGCGCACTTTCAGGAAATCCTATACACTACTGTTTATGCTCTAAAAACATTCTAAATAACTTCGTTTCGAGTAAATTCTGGATGCTACTAGGGGTGTGCAAAATAATCGTCATGATGATGCATCGTGATTCTAATTTTCGTGATCTACTGCATCGATTCTTGACGCCAAGTATCGATTATTAATTTAAAAAAATTAATAAATAAAATTGCATGAATGGTTGCCGAACATCAGCCAAAAACAAGTTTAATACAACTTCCAGTCCAGTAGATGTCGCTGCAAATGTGTTGATGCACGCTGCCTTGTGTCACAAACATTTCCGGCCGCGGGATACTGTGCAGAGTCAATCATGGCAATGCATCGCAATAATTCAAGTATTGTGATGCATCGTGATAGAATCGCATCGTGGCCTGTGAATCGTGATTCGAATCGAATTGTGACTTCTTTGGCAATACCCACCCCTAGATGCTACCCACTCAGGACACTTGGAATACATTGGACGAGCAGTATGGAGGAATATTGACACATTTTTTGTGGACTTTTATGGACCTTTCTGTCTCGGGCACCACAGACCTCCATTATTTGAATGTCAGCAGACAGCAAGAAGCCTCCCAGATCTCCAGATGCATTTGAGATATCAAAAAAGTACTCCAGGGTGTTGTTCACCATGGGGGTGAGTAGAAAATGAAGGCTAATCATGTTTTGGGTGTACTATTCCTTTAATTAGTTGTTTCTTCTTCTCTCTGCTATTTTGGTGCATAGTTAGCTCTGATATTTTGCAGTTTATGTAACAATTTCAAATCTCTAATGTTTGTTTTTTACATGCGTAGCCTGAGGTGTTGGAGCACCTATCTGGACTCAAGGAGCTTTGGATGGATGGAAACAAACTCACTTTTCTTCCTGGGGTAAGGTTTTAAGTATTCCTTTAAAGTATAATTTGTCTATTTTCTGGTTTCAGTGGTCTGAAAATCTGTAGCATGTCCTTTTAAATAAACCATTTTCCCAAATGTATAGATGCCCAGGGTTCATTTTCTGCAGTTCTTAGTTTCTATCCAAATGCACTGCTTGCTGTAAGTGGGTCAGAGCATTAGTTCTGCTGGCAGCATTTCAGAAGCATCAGCTGTAATCACAGACTAGCCTTTTATTAGCAATGAAGTTTGTCGAGCATATAAAACTCAAGGACTGGCAGCTCATCTTTCAGTATATGTGAAATGTTTGTTTTTTTATTAAAAAAAATGAATGGATGAGATCCATGCAAGAATCTGGTTACCTCCTCCAATGTGCTTTGCGGCTCAAATAATGTTTAATTTCTATGACATAGTTTTCTTTCTTTGTGATCGTTTATTGATTTCATGCATGTCGGCTCCCGTCTGTCCAGATGCTGGGGACTCTAAAACAGCTGGCGTATCTGGATGTGTCAAAGAACAACTTGGAAATGGTGGATGAAAAGATCTCTGGCTGTGAGAACCTGCAGGACCTCCTGCTCTCAAACAATGCCCTCACGCAGCTGCCCGGCTCCATCGGTGAGGATTACGGTTTATTTACACCTTATTCGAAACAAAAAGTCTTTTATAAAACACTTTGCGTCTTTTCTCAACTGTTGAGTTCTTATCTGGGTCAGTTCAAGAGCTCCTGTGTGGTTTCACTGCATATAAACCCCACAAACCTCTTTATTTGCAACGTTATGAATTAAGATTTTCTACAACCTGCTCTATTTCTATTACTATTATTTGCTGTATAAGAAATTATATTTAAACGCCTGAATAAAATCTTAAAACCAGTTTGGAAAATGTGTAATTTGCACAGTTGGATCTTTAAAAAGGTTTAAGTGGAGAGTCTGATCAACAGGCTGAAGCTTTTAACTTAAAGGTATAGTGATTTATATATATATATATATCTGATATATATATATATATATATATATATATATATATATATATATATATATATATATATATATATATATATATATATATATATATAGAACTCTTTTAACTTACTGTTCGGACAGATGCTTTCTGACAGATGCTCTCCTCTTCCACTGCACGGTGCCTGCACCCCGTCTTTGTAATTGGTCTGCTTTGACAGCAAATCCCATAATGCTTGGCGAAAAGAGCTCTCCACACAAAGCATTCTGGGATATATCTACCTCTTCTCAGGCCTTTCTTTTTTTCCTCATACACTTCCTATAAACTTTTTCTGGAAGGTTTCACTTTTTTATTTCTTGAAAGTGCGTATGCGCAGAAAAATATGGGTAACTGGGGATGAGCACGTATCACCATAATTGATAATGAGTAGGGCCACCTATTTAGATGAGTCACCTGGAAATAATACATCATCCTCTATACCCTTAAAAAGGCTTTTTTTTTTTTTTTTGATCAAACGTTTAAGACCACAGCCTTGAAAAGTCAGAATCTGTGCAAGAACTGCGGATCTAATGTATATACTGTTTAATATTTTTATTAGAAATGGTAAACCAAACATATAAACCGGTCTCTGATATCCTGGATATCAAACTGTGCCCCTCTGTGCTAGACATCCTGTAAGGAAGGGAAAAAAGTCACTTTTTTTGTTAAGTTGGAAGGTCACAGGGCTGGCCTACTCATAAAGGCATGGATGGCTCATGTAATGGATCAAGATATAGAGCAGCAGGCGTATCTCTAACTTAAAGATTTCTGAAATATATTGGATCATGAATCCAACTCCTTCAACTATATTATCTCAATTCAACTGGAAAAAAATATATTCTTTTGATTGAAAAGAAACTAATAACAGTTGGCTTTTTTTGTCCCGGGATAACACAAGTTAGGACAGGGCTCATAAACTCGTAGGAGCTGAGTTCTCCTAAACATAACACTGTATTGATGTCGGTATTAGTGAATGTAATTAGCTGCTCTAATTGAGCCTTCACTTTGTGGTTCAACAGCAAGTGATAATCAATAACCACCCTGGATTGTTATTTTCTTTCTCATCCAATCGCTCTTGTTTTTTTTCCTTCTGTTTGAAGGCTCCTTCAAGAAGCTGACGGCGCTGAAGGTGGATGAAAACCAGCTGATGTATTTGCCAGACTCCATTGGAGGGTGAGCATTACAGTGCTAGCTTTATGATGATCAGTGGAATAAACCACCATTGCAAGGGGATTACTGTGCTTTTTCCGTCATCGGGTTACTCATTAGATCAAGTGTATGCATAAGTCCGACATTCCCATAGGACATAGGGATTCTCTTTGGTTTCCTCTGTAACTGTTCTTGCTTTGTGGACTAAATCCCTTAAAGCAAACATTGTGGGTCTCTGGGAGCGGCAGACAGTTCAGAGGAGGAGATGGTATGAGCTCCACAGACCCGTTGCTTCTCCATCCTCAGCTACTGTGATGCAGATCTTGTTCCCAGCAGACAGATACATGTAACAGGTGACAGCTGCCCCTCTATCTACTCCAATCACTGTGGTCTCACACAGAGATTAAAATTAAGATGTAATCTTTTTTGTTTGTTTTTCTCACTCCAATCCCATATCTATGAAAGAACTACATTTACATTAAATGCCAAATACAGCTGTGGTCCTCCCCCCCATTTTACTGTTTCCAAACACTGTCAATGATCCCATATGTCAGAATGTAGCTCCTTGTGTGCTTTGACACAGATTACGGGACAAATCCTATGGTTTAGCTTAATCTCCTAGAAGCCTTTTTTTTTTTTTTTCTATACTTTGTTTTATTTGATGCCCTCCCTATGCCTTGTAATTTTTTTGGCCAAAGATCTGTTATCTGTTGAAAACCTATTTCAAGCACCGCTTGTTTAATTTTCTTTAGTAATTTAACCTATGATTGAAGGAAATGGGAAATGTTATATTTATATACAGCTACCTTGCAAAATCTGTCATCTCTTATATTCGACCCCTCTGAGTCAATACTTTGAAGTGGGGTTGCAGATATCAATTATTTTAGTTATCGGTCGGTCCATCCTCTATTTCTTCTATTAATCCAAAAAACAAAACTTAGTAAATTAACATTCTGCATGTTGGAAAATAATTTCATTGCTCACAAAATTGCAATACAATAAATTAGCCCTATAAAGATTATTTTGCAATTTACTTGGTCAACTACTTTTTCGGTTAGTGATTAGGTAGAAAATGGTTCTTAATGGGAGAGATTTTGTTTATTTATTTTACATAATTTGAAAACTCATGTAGTTGTGAAAGTGCATTCTCCAGATAAATCTTGGAATAACAAATTGGCAGTTATGTCAATAATCTATTAATCTTGATAAATTCTTTCATCTCTGTTAATCCTTTGCTTAAACTACAGTAGGTCATCTAGAGACTGATTTTTTTTTTGCCAGATTCGTCTTTGCCAAATATCTCAGGTCAGATAAGATGAAGGGAGCTTATAATGACTGTTTTACACTTGCAACAGATTCAGGCTTTGACTAGGCCATTCTAACACATGAATATGTATCGATGTATGCAGCCATATCAGCTAAGACCAGCTTCCTTATCTCTGATGAAGAACACTTTCCCAAAAGCATAGGGCTGCTTACCCCATATTTGACTGTAGGAATAACACATTTCAGCTGAAGGTGGTAGGTTTCTGTTACTTGGGGCCGAAAAGCTACACTTTGGTCTTAATGTTATTATTTATTTTATAAATTCATAAAATGTCTTTATTTCTTTATTTTTCCTTAATATCCTAGTCGTTGTGTTTTATTATTATTTGCACTGGCCTCAAGAGTTTCTAATTGGGTATTTCCTTGTGCTTTTTTGTGCAATAACAATTCAAATAATTCTGATTCCAATTCTTCCTACATGAGGACCTTATTTCATACGAATGTTTTTTTCCTGTGTGCCTATTGGAGGATTTTTACATCTTTAACAGTTACTTCCTTTTAGCTAATTTTCCATACAGGCCACATGTGTAGCATGCATGACTAATTGTTCCATTTCCAGATTCTCCTTCATGAGCTGTTAATATCAGACGGTCCTCAAGAGACGATAGCGGAGATGAGGGCCGGAGCTCTGTGGGCTGAACATTGTTTTATAACCTTTCCCTGTTAACTTCTATACAACGTTATCTCTGATCCAGCTGTTGTGTTACTGGGTCCTCGTGATGCTGTTTGCTCACTAATGTTCTTAAGAAAACCTCTGTGACCTTAAAGCAACACCTGAGACTGATTTAGATACAGAAGTACAAATTACTAAACAAAATTATCTGGAAAAAAGAGAAAATACAAATTAATTTAACACCTTTAAGAATTATATTTATGTCCATTATACTTTGACCTTTAGTGCATCTGTTGAATCACATGCAGCCCTAATAAGCTACATTCCGCTTGTGGTTGTGGAGTAGAAATAAAGTGATCAAAAGATGAAGAGTTCTGTCACTTTTGCAATGAGCTGCATATTTATTTGATTTACACATGTGCTGTAAAAGCTCCTTGGTGAAATATCCTCTGGTGTCGCACTTTTAGCCTGGCGTGTATCGACGAGCTGGACTGCAGTTTCAACGAGATCGAAGCCCTGCCCTCCTCCATCGGCCAGTGCGTCAGCATTCGCACTTTTGCTGCTGATCACAACTTTCTCTCCCAGCTTCCCCCTGAGGTGAGCATGTCTATCGGTTCATGAATATCTGTCAGCCAGGTTTGGCGGCTCATTGCTCACAGGGTCTCTGGTTTCTCTACTTTGTAGTTGGGCAACTGGAAGTCAGCAACTGTGCTGTTTCTACATTCCAACAAGCTGGAGTCCTTGCCTGAGGAGATGGGCGACATGCAGAGGCTCAAAGTCATCAATCTGAGCAACAACAAGTGAGTCTTTACTGACCTTGTTGATTTATAAGAGTTTAAGTGTCGAAAGGTGGATCATTCTTCATCTGGAGTCTTATGACCTTTGTCTAACATGAAATCTTGCAGAAAACACTTGGCCTTCAGGTAAAAAGATTTCTGGACTGAGATGAGCTTTTTGTTTTTATTTTCTACTACAGGTTAAAGAATCTTCCCTACAGTTTCACCAAACTCAGTGAGATGACTGCCATGTGGCTCTCTGAAAACCAGGTAGGATGAATGCTAAAGTTTATCTGAAGAGAAATCTAAATTGTAAGATGCTTCCTGTGACAAGAAGTGAAATAAAAATAACCCTGGCTATAAAACAAAGTGTCTCAAAGGTAAACATTTGAATTGCATGAAACCACTTCCTGGACATTTGATCCAAACATGTCAGATGGCAGTGCAGGTCAGCCGCAAGTGACACCCAAAACTCCCGTCTGTCGAGTGTAGCAGGATGCTAATGGATGTTAGAGAATGAGATCCTTATCCTGAATGTTTAACGAACACGGAGAAGGAAATCTCTACTGAAGCCTCAGTGTTTGCTGTGTTTATCTGAACGACACTGGACCGGTTTCTGAGATAAGACTACAGCAGTCAGCTAGAGGCAAATAAGATAAAGATAGAAGGCTTCTCCCCACTTGGTCCTGATAAAATGCAACTCTACACACATTATAAAGCAGCTTGGAGTCCTTCATGTTTTTAAATGCCTGGGTCTTTTCATATAAAACAGCCAATCCTTTTGTCTGCAGAGACATGCCAATGTTAGAAGACTCTGCAGTACACTACTGAATTTGTGTTGGGTTGGTCTGGCTTATAAATATTTACACATTACAGTCTGCCTCCCACAAGATCCTTGAATAAATTATTCATGGCAATTCATCTCTGGGGCTGGGTATTCTAAGGCTCTGTTAAACTACCTTGACAAATCTTCCCTGGGAGCCTGCAGACATTTTCAAAAAGCTGCACAAAAGCTTTTTTTTTTTTCTTGCCACAGAATCAGCTGTTAGAATTACAGGTCCTAATAACTATACGGCGATGAAACATTTAAAGCAGCAGCATCAGAGAGAAAGTTGTCAGGAAAAGGCCCCCAGAAGTTCTTAAGAATTTCCTTGTCAAAACACATCAGAGGTGAGGAAATTTAAACTCGCACAGATTAAACAGCAGCCAAACAAGTTCAGCAAACAGTTGCCTTGGTGATTAAAGCCTAACATGTTTACAGACCTGCTGCAGAGTGAGGGAAATATATTTTAACTTTCTGCTCCTCTTTGGCTCAAAACAAATTTAAATCAGTCTGGAGTACAAAGGTCAGTTTTGACCATCAGATATCATTTAAAATAACATAATTTCTCTAAAGTAGAGATGGAAACACATTTATCGGATTGGTTCTAACATGGTGAATATTTACCTCACATGATTGATCAGCATTTACTGCTGCTGGTGTCCTAAATGGAAGGGTTAATGGCATATACTGTTGCTAAGACAAGCTGACATGAGGAGGAAAGTACAACTTCCCTGGTTGCAGCACATTCATTAAAACGTTGGTCCATTGATGATCTTAATCTGAATTAGTTCACTGCCAAGCAAAACCTAAACATATGAGGACGTTATGCTTTGCAGCACCTGTTTAATTTGCTGCAATAGTTGAGAACACGTCTAATTAGTTGTTTCTTTATTTTAATGATTTAAAGCTACAGTGTGTAATAATTACAGGGATATACAGTCAGAAATGTAATATATTATACATAACTATGTTATTTATCATCATCTACGAGCTCAGCCTCTTAACCTTAATATTTGCGTTGCCTTAGAATTCGTTATTTATAATTACATAGGAGCGGGTCTCGCAGCCATGGAGGCAGACATCTTTGCGCTACGGCAGCGCAGAGCCAACAAACTAGCATTGCGAGATCGCCCATTACGCTCCAAAATAACGGGTATATTTATTATCTTAAGTCTACATAAAATCTTTACCCTACACAGACTAATGAAATACTATCTGTAAAATAATCTACACTATATTGCCAAAAGTATTTGCTCACCCATCCAAATTATTGGAATCAGGTGTTCCAATCACTTCCATGGCCACAGGTGTATAAATTCAAGCACCTAGGCATGCAGACTGTTTTTACAAACATTTGTGAAAGAATGGGTCGCTCTCAGGAGCTCAGTGAATTCCAGCGTGGAACTGTGATAGGATGCCACCTGTGCAACAAATCCAGTCGTTAAATTTCCTCGCTCCTAAATATTCCACAGTCAACTGTCAGCTGTATTATAAGAAAATGGAAGTGTTTGGGAACGACAGCAACTCAGCCACGAAGTGGTAGGCCACGTAAACTGACGGAGCGGGGTCAGCGGATGCTGACGCGCATAGTGCGAAGAGGTCGCCAACTTTCTGCAGAGTCAATCACTACAGACCTCCAAACTTCATGTGGCCTTCAGATTAGCTCAAGAACAGTGCGCAGAGAGCTTCATGGAATGGGTTTCCATGGTCGAGCAGCTGCATCCAAGCCATACATCACCAAGTGCAATGCAAAGCGTCGGATGCGGTGGTGTAAAGCACGCCGCCACTGGACTCTAGAGTAGTGGAGACGCGTTCTCTGGAGTGACGAATCGCGCTTCTCCATCTGGCAATCTGATGGACGGGTCTGGGTTTGGCGGTTGCCAGGAGAACGGTACTTGTCTGACTGCATTGTGCCAAGTGTAAAGTTTGGTGGAGGGGGGATTATGGTGTGGGGTTGTTTTTCAGGAGCTGGGCTTGGCCCCTTAGTTCCAGTGAAAGGAACTCTGAATGCTTCAGCATACCAAGACATTTTGGACAATTCCATGCTCCCAACTTTGTGGGAACAGTTTGGAGCTGGCCCCTTCCTCTTCCAACATGACTGTGCACCAGTGCACAAAGCAAGGTCCATAAAGACATGGATGACAGAGTCTGGTGTGGATGAACTTGACTGGCCTGCACAGAGTCCTGACCTCAACCCGATAGAACACCTTTGGGATGAATTAGAGCGGAGACTGAGAGCCAGGCCTTCTCGTCCAACATCAGTGTGCGACCTCACAAATGCGCTTCTGGAAGAATGGTCAAAAATTCCCATAAACACACTCCTAAACCTTGTGGACAGCCTTCCCAGAAGAGTTGAAGCTGTTCTAGCTGCAAAGGGTGGACCGACGTCATATTGAACCCTATGGATTAGGAACGGGATGTCACTTAAGCTCATATGTGAGTCAAGGCAGGTGAGCAAATACTTTTGGCAATATAGTGTATGTAAACAAACCTCATCACTTGAGAAGGTAGGTGATGCGGACGTCGTGGAAGACATTTTGTCCCGTAACGCTCGCCGTACTGTTGGGGGGGAGATGTTCATGTTGCTGCGGTCTGCAGTCTGGTCGTTAGATGTCGCTGAAAATTACACACTGTAGCTTTAAAAGTTTGCTCTATTATTGGATGAAATAGAGCAAACTAGTATTTGATGAAAGTGACATTTAGGGCTTGTTAGGTTATAAAATCAACTCCAGTGTTTTTTTTTCTGTGTATTTCTACCTCAAAGTTTTAGATTTTGGTATGTTGGAAAAAGTCTGTGTTATCTGAACTAAATGCATTTGGTACAATAAAATAACTTGAAGTAAATATACTGACAATTACAACTATCATGTTCTGATAGGAAAAAAAAGTAAAGATTAAAGCACATCATAGATTAAAAAAAACAGTCAAATCTAAACATTCTAATTGAATTTGATGGGAATAGATGGATGTAAATAGAAAAAAATAAACCATGGGATCAACATTAAAATCAACATTAGGTCAACATTAAACCAATACTATAAAAATATATTTTAAAAAGATATGAAAATCCAAAAGGATGGCTGCCTCAGATACAGCAGCAGATTATTCTAGATTTTAGGACCGTCTGCTAGGAAAGGTCCAGTCGCTTTTGTGTCGAGCAACAGGTCAGATGATCTAGGAGAAGGAGGTGCACCTCTGGGGTTTTAAAGAAAGGAACCTAAAATAAGCATGCAGTTGATAAAGATATTCAAATCCTCAAAATTGGGTGTGGTATTAAAAAAAAAAAATAATAATTTTCCTGAATTTTGTTTTAAACTTAGACAAACTTCATTGTCAAGCTGTGTATACAAAAGTGAATTTTAGTGAATTTCTCCGCTGTGAGATCAATAAAGCTCATCTAATCTAAATGACAATAAAGTTGGTCTAAATCTTAGAAAAAGCAAAACAAACGTTTTACATAAACGTCAGAAGAAAAATTATTACCAATGCTTTATGCGAGTTAATGAAAGTAAGTAAATAATCATTGAATTTGCTATGGCTCATTTTTCTGTTCTGGCTTCATTAACTGACGAAATGCTTGTTTTATCACCTCATCCATATTCTGCATGCTGCCAATGAAAGGACCTCATTTCACTATTTTTTTCTTAATTTGATAAGTGTTTGGTCAGTTGTTGCTTATCTCAGATTTATGACCGTCTTTCTGTCTCCCACAGTCAAAGCCCCTGATCCCTCTCCAAAAAGAGGAGGATCCAGAGACTCACAAAACTGTGCTGACCAACTATATGTTTCCCCAGCAAACCAGGACAGAGGACTGTGAGTAAAACAACATAATGTATATTACAACTTGTAAAAAAAAGTGCATACCTAGACTATTCGGTTGAATATGTTACACATTGCACGTCCAGACTAAAGCTACCATGTTTGTTTTTAACAAACTTCTGGGTGACCTACAAAGATCCCTGACTGCATGTTTAATAAGAGTTTGTTACATGAGGCTGCAGGGGAAACCCGAGCAGTTGTCCATCTGTTGCTTTGCTTCTGGTTTCCATCACAGCAGATAGCCAGCGCTGACCCCGTTGCATCTCAGCTTTTGAGTAATTAGAGGTTGAGAATCTACTCACTAAAGCTCCTCCGATAGTCAGAGGTCAAAGCTTTCTGTTCTCTATTTCCTGTATAGCGTTTGTTTGCGCATAATACAGCTCGGCCTTTTTGGTTTGCTGCTGGTCTATTATTAGTGACCAATCCAGAGCAATGATGGTGGTTTACAACTTGTTATGATAAGGAGAACACGCAAACAATGACTCAGATTATCCACATTGTGATGAAGGCAACTTCAGTCTTTGATGAAGCTCTATCTTAGCTGAAGGAAATCAAATTAGATCACCTCTGTGAAAAATTCATCTACATGTGTTGCTAAACTGTGGTGAGCGTTGTTTTGACGCAGGAAACCACACAGGCTGATTTTCCTTCAAGTTTTTTGATGCAGCTGTGAAAGACCTGGTTGCGTCTGTCTGCATGCTCAGAGGTCACATTATTAGGGACATGAAGATGCAGCTTTTATTTCTGACCAGAAGCTGCAGCAGCAAAACACCATTTAGGATGATTTGATGGTGACCACTGGCTCTGGCACCGTTAATTATAGTGACCATGTTGTATTTAATAAGTCACATTTTAAGACTGCATGCAGCATTTTTTTATTTTAAGAAAAACTATTTTTATAAATAAACTTCATTTAGGGGAATTCTTATTAGAAGGAAATATAACATGTATAAAAAAAAATCTATGCTGTTAGTTCTAATCAGTTGGTCAGATGCTGTTGTAGTGCCATCTGGTGGCCAAAATAAACACTTGAATCTGAATTAAAGTAAGAAAAAAAACCCCCAAAAGAAAACGAATAATCGGCTTTGTGACCTATGTTACATTCCAGACATCCCCAACTCTGACTCTGAGAGCTTCAACCCGGCCCTGTGGGAGGAGCAACGCAAGCAGCGAGCTCAGGTGGCGTTTGAGTGCGACGAGGACAAGGATGAGAGAGAGGCACCCCCGAGGGTTAGTGACGCACATTTGTTTCATTCATTAAGAGCGAAATGCATTAGATACTGGGAATCAATTTGGTGGAGGGAAGCGTAGCTGCTGCCCGGATGAACCTAATCTGGAATGTCCCTCCTCAGGTCCAGGGACTTTCACAGACTTTCTCCATCTGTCAATGAAAGAATCAGGAACCAAAACCTTTCAGGCGTTGTGTTTCTGTTCAAACCAAGGCCTATGTCAAAGATGTACATTTAAACTCTCCAGTCGAGGCACCCCTTAGCATGAGTAGAACATGTACATTTTTGCTTTAAATATTGCTGTTTCAGTACCATCATTTAATAATAACTTCTATCTGTTGCTAAGCAGGGAACTGTTTAACAGAAATCGACAAATGAGAAGCAGAAGCCATTTGGTTTCCCACAGAGTATTGCAGCTTTGTTGAAAGATGCTGTCCTGCCATTTAAGTTGATTGTTGCTGAAATATACTACTCCTGTCAGCTGTATCAGCTTTCATTGTTTAACTGTCCTCTGATTGACTTCCTGCATCCAGACCAACAACCCCAGTCTGGAGGGGAAGAGATTTAGAGAATTAACAGTCGATATGTGGCCTTATTGTATCACAAAGGAACAGCAAAGTCATATTAAGCTAAGAAATTGAATATAAAGATGTGTGTTTGCATTCCTCCAGGAGGGAAACCTGAAACGATACCCCACCCCTTACCCAGACGAGCTGAAGAACATGGTAAAAACAGCCCAGTCCGTGGCTCACAGGCTGAGGGAGGATGAAACCAGCGACGAGTCTGGGAAAGAGTCCAAACCGGTTGAGAGGAACCACATCGGAGTGCAAGATGTGGGAGTTAAGGTCAGCTTTGGTAAAAGTGAATGGAAATAAGTCAGTCGCTTTCATTTTAGAGGATTTTACATCATCATTTTTTTTTTTTTTTTTTACATGGCAGACCAACAGAAGGTAGTTTGTGGTTGTTTAAATGGGTTCGGATTCCTGTTTTTCAATTTATTTTGAAATAATCTGAAAAGGAAAGTTTGCTTTTATCCTTCTTTATCCTGATCTACTTAATTAAATCACCCAAAGGCTGTGGGGATTTGAAGCAGGGTCACCCTTTTAAACAAAAACAAAACCTACCGAGTTCTATGATACACAAATCAGACTCCAAAGCTACAATTTGCCACAAGACTCTCAGGGGGAGGCATTTAGAACAAATGTGTACAACTAGACTCCCATGGGCTGAATATTCAGGATTTTTCTGCCCATATCATGTCCATGTTTTTTAATCTGCTTGTGCAAACAGATACTTTAATTATGTACTTAAACAAGCACAGATCAGGCCTAATAGATGAAATGCTTTGAGCAGTTTTATTGATTGCTACGGCAGTGGAACAAACCAATTTATTCTTTTAAGAATTAATCATTTTTAATGTGTTTACATCTTTCCATACTGGAGTCCATTTGTTTAATCATACTGATCATGCATGTTCCAAACAGCTGCATTGTGGTTTTACCTTTAATAAACATGACAAAATAATTAAATGATAAGAAATGACAGCAGAACTGATGGGTTTGACATCCCTAGTTGATGAGGCTCCCTGCTCAGATGAGACCAGTAATAAACCTTTAACTCTCGATATAAATAACTATGTTTAATGTAAACTACCACTTTAAACACTCCCTCCCCATCTTGGAACATGGTGGTGTCAGCATCATGCTCCGGGGAGGCTATTCTTTAGCAGCAAGAGGTGATAGAAAGATTTGTTGAGCTAATCTGGCTCTTAAATAGTTAAATTAAAGCATATTCTAGTATTATTGGCCTAGTCAAAGTTCAGATCCACATCCAACCCAATACAAAAGCAGGTCAAACTTTTAGATTATTAAAGAAAGAGATTTTTTTTTCTTCATAATTCTGCTCCACTCTGTTGGTTGATCACATTAAGTTCCCAATAAAATGCATGTTTTGGGGTTCCAACATGACTAAATGTGGATATTTGAAAGACCT
Source organism: Cyprinodon tularosa (assembly GCF_016077235.1). Classification (NCBI taxonomy): domain Eukaryota; kingdom Metazoa; phylum Chordata; class Actinopteri; order Cyprinodontiformes; family Cyprinodontidae; genus Cyprinodon; species Cyprinodon tularosa. The sequence goes on along the minus strand of NW_024039508.1, from coordinate 138,572 downwards.
GTGAATATCATTCCAAGCCATGTTATATTTTGCACATATGCAAATGAAAACAATAAATTTGTAACAGACAACTTGTTGTTTTAAAGGTGATTGAGGCCCCACGTCCCAACGGTGTAGCATCAGACATTGAAGCTCCAGTATCTTCAACCTATACCCAAAATCCTCCTGCAGACGAATCTAAAGAGTCTTCACAGCCCATCAGCTCGCAGAGCATCCCCGCCAAGTCTACAGAGACTTCAATGATGAACCATGAGGACACACTAGAGGTGGTCACCATATTACTAAGTTCTTCCCTTTTTAAAAAAAATAATAAAGAGAAGTACAGCATGTAAGCAGTAAAGAAACTGTTTTTTTAAGAAGTCCTTTCTTCTTCTTTAGGACACGGAGGAGTTATCAGAGGAAGAAGAGATGAAGATTGCAGAGATGAGGCCGCCTCTTATTGAGATTTCCATCAATCAGCCTAAAGTAGTTACTCTAAGTAAGGATAAAAAAGGTAAAACCAAACTCATTTGGTATCATTTCTGATTTTTAGAGGAAATTTGGCTTTTATTTTTAAATAAAATAATGTTTCTTTATTAAAAGATGATGGGAAAGATGCTGATTCTTTACTGGATGACACAGTGGCCAACAGTAACCAAAACAACAGTAACTGTTCGTCCCCATCGCGCATGTCCGACTCTGTGTCTTTGACCACCGACAGCAGTCAGGACAACTCCCTCTGCACGCCTGAGAGGGAGTCCAAGGTGCCCTTCCTTCCCAAAACTAGGTAAGCAGAATCCATTCAAAGCTTTATCCTCCTGCTGCTTCCATACAATCTGATTGTGCTTCTCTTCTGGCAACAATTATTTCCAGACAAGACGACGAGAACATGAACCAACCGAAAGACACCACCCCTCTACTCCATAACGGTAACGGCTCCGAACCGTCCCTTCAGGCCCTCCTGAAAACCCAGCAGACCCCACCAAACTATGACCTGTCCATGGAAAACAGAATGGCTTTCATCGAAAACGGAATGGGAGACGCCTACACCAACTGGGACCAGATCAACATGAACGTGACCAAGCTGCCAGCGTACCACGGCGCCGAGTTGACAGTGAAGAATGGTTCGGTTGAGCAGAGCTACGACAACGTGGATCACTTGCAGAATGGGAATCAGCAGGGAGGGGAGTGCATCAATAGTCTTGTGAACAGAAGCAGAGGGATGGAGACGTCTGCATCGACGGGCGTAGCCGCCAGCAGCGACATGTCTCTGTCCCGCAGCACGGAGGAGCTGTCCCCAGAAAAAAGATGTCCTCCCACCCAGGTGATGAAATCTCACAGCATCAGCAATATGGAAACGGGCAACTTGAAGCTGTACTCCTTCGATGGGGATGATGATGCCGCAGTGGTAGCTAGGATGACTGGGACCGGCCAGGGGCCCGGAGCCCAAGGCCAGAACATTGTTAGAAGCAAGTCGGCCAGTCAGTTACTCAATGACCAGAATCTCTTGGTCTACCCTGGCTCCTCTTCATCTTCCTCAGACTTGTTGTCTTCTTCTAAGCCCCCTGTTAGCTCAAGCAGATACCCGGGTATGAGCATGGGAGCCCCGCCCCCTCAGTATAATATACAGTACGCGAGCAGCGCCATGCCTAAAGATGCCCCCTGGCCTCAAAGGGGGCCCATGGCGCCGGACCACCAAGGCTACCTCCCCCCTCATCCACACTCGCTTGCAAACACCAATTACTCAAACCGTAACCAGGCCCCTCCTTATAATCTACAGCCCCAGCAGAGGGGGGGCCCTCTGGCCCCCATGGGAGACTGGACCAAGGAGAGGCTCCACTCCACCGGCGGGCAGCCCAGAAGCAACACTCTGCAGCGGCAAAGCAGCTCGGCCTCCTCAGTCTCCATGGGCGACCCGAGGCGCATCCAGATGCCGGAGGGGGAGTACATGACTTACAGGGACATTCACACCCTCGCCAGGGGGCCCCTGGCAATGAGCCAGGCCATGCAGAGGCCTTTCTCTGCTCGCACTTACAGCATTGATGCACCCGGAGCTTCCAGGCCTGTGGGTACCAGGCCTCAGCCCCACGAGCTTCCAGAAAGGACCATGTCTGTTAGTGATTTCAGCTACCAGCAAGGCAGCCCCAGCAAGCGGCCCAACGCCAGAGTGAAGTCCGAGCACTCGCTTCTGGACGGACCGGGTCAGGTGTCAGGAGGGATGGGACCTGGGCGGGTGCCAACGGACTGGCGGGACCAAGTGATGCGGCATATCGAGGCAAAGAAGATGGAGAAGGTAAGGAGTGCTGGCATTATCTGCTTTTGTGGCTGCCAAAATGTTCCACTCTCTTTTTCTCTTCTTTATTGGATAATTAGGTTTGGATGTGCTGATTATGCTGTGTGTCTTCTTCTTACATGCCATGAATGTCTTCAAAATCACTTCAGATTTTTGCTTTTTAAAGTCATTTTATGCCAGAAAAGGGGTCTTGAGTGATCTGAGTTTTCACTTACTCAACAGAGAATATTAAAGAAGTGCTGCTCCTCCCCCACGTGTTGCTGCACACTTTTGCTCAGCAGGTTCAAAGTAACCCCTTAAAGTTTCCCCTTTCCCAAAAGAAAGACAGATGCTTGGAAATATTTCTAGTTTCACAAACATCTCATGCACCATGATGCAGGTACTGTGGATGTTTGTGGTAATTCATTCATAGCGACAGGTGGAGGCTTTTTATAGGAAGCCAGTTTGTAGGTGGATTATCATGGATAAGATGCCTTTTATTAAAACTCTCAAAGTTTTCATTGGTGTAAATCTAAAACTTTAAAGTAAGTGTTAGGTTGTTTTAAAAACTGCTTGTTTCGAGATAATAACTTCATTATCTAATAGTTTGATATTCAAGGCTGATGATCTTTGATATAATCAGGTGTTGCTGCACAAGAGGTACTTAGAAACTACCTCTAAATATATTGTGGGTTTTTTTACAATTAGAAAACTTTTTAAAAATATATATAAAGATAGGTTTGATATTCCTATGCCTGAATTAAATCAATTCTGTTAGTTTTTTCTATGCAAATTCTGTAAATATATTTTTTCTCCCAGTTATCATCTGGTTTACAATTCTACATCTTTGCTCTGCACTAAAGATAATTTTCTTGCAACATCATTTTTTACGCACACACACACACACACACACACACACACACACACACACACACATATATATATATATATATATTATGTGTATGTGTATAAATACAAAACCAGAATGTTTCACACTTTTAGAGGTTCAAATGTGGAGCCATTACTGTTAAATGAAAGCATTTTTGTATAACGGAGCTTAACAGATAGGAGTAGGTGTTCACCAGCAGCTACTAACCCATCTATAGAACTCTGATTCACTGCATGCTGGTCTTCACTGTATTTCTGTCTGTCTTCCCTTTTTTTTTTTTTTCGTTTTCTTTTTGTTTTTGGGGGGGTTCTCTCATTCGTTTGGTGGATTGCATGCCGACCTCTGACATGCCGGCTGCTGCTTCCTTGTCGTCAGAATGTGCTGTCTCGCTCCTATAATTTCAATACCTCTCCGCTGAGCTGGTCACAGTACGGCAGCTGTAGGGATATGCATGCCAGCCAAGGAGGCCTGGTGATTAGCGGCTCTGAGCGACAGCCCTACGGAGCCCTGAGCTTCCGTGTGAGTACTCCAGACTTGTAGTTAACCCCTGCAGCTCCTACTAAGCCAGCGCCTCCAGCTTCTGCTAGTTTCACATCGTTTTTGAGAGTAGAGGAAATATCCGCTTCCCTGTTTGGCAGATGTTGAGATGTGATCAGAGCCTCAGAGGCAGTTTTTCATTTTTATTTTTTTTAAATATGAGCTTAGCTTTTCTCAACATCTGATTTCTCATCACTAAAATGAATGCCTGGTGCTTGATTTTAGAGGGACATGTGGAAGATTTCCAGTTTCCTGTTGGTTGTGATCATTGTAGGAAAAGCTGTTTAACAGGGGCTGTGTTTGTGTGTTATATAGCCCAATCAGCTATAAACCAAGAGTCCAATCACAAACCTTAATGATGTTTAAGTCATTTTTTAAGCCACCTTGTTTTCATCTGACATAGAACAGCCCCTTTTAAACATGCTGGGACTTTTAACATCATAAAAACCATCCCAGTGTTCCTCACCACAAATAAACCCTGGTGTGATTGCGAAGGCCGTCTCATACGTACAGTTTTCTCCTTTAACCTCACATTCAATGCTTACGTTTGCTCATTCATCGTCTTCATTCACACTTTTGATCACATCAGCCCGACTTCATAACACCCTACCCGCTGTTTGGGGTTAAACATGTCTTGCTGAGAGGTAAGATGGTTCAATAGGCGTGATTTTGACATAGATGTGGGAATTAGACTGTAGATGGAGACTTTTACTTCTGATCTTTCAGTGTTTGTTGTGCAACCTCTTCCTTTCCTCTGAACTTAAACTACTTCCTGCTCACCTCTTGAATTGAATCAAAATGGCAGAATCTTTGCTTTTTAAGAGCTGATGTGTTTTATCCTGTCCCTCTCTGCTAAATCCAGACCTCGCTGTTGTTTGGTGTCAATATTAAACAAATATAACCCCATCATCCCTTCAGTGTTTTACATTTTGATTGAAGAGTTATAGAAGATGTTTGATCTGCTTCATTTCAGAGAAATGATTATCTAAATGTTCCTTTTTAGGATGATGTTTTTGTCCCACAAGGACCACAGAGCTACTCCATGGATCCTCACAGAAAAGTAGGTGTAACCCGTGGAGAATCTGAATATTTCTAGATATCTAGATTTTATTTCAGGGGGTTTCAGATTGAAAGAAGGGGCACTTTTTAAATAGATTTTTGTAAAAAGTTCAGTCATGAGCTGAACCTGTAAAAAGTGAGTCTAAATCAGCAGCTGGGTCTTCTGTTTGCCACGTCTCTGTTGCTAGGTGCCTTTGATGAATGGTCAGATGGGCCCTTCGGTTCGTCCTCAGATCCCGATGTCGTCGATGGCTCGTCACCCTTCCAGAGAGCAGCTCATTGACTATCTGATGCTCAAAGTCTCCCAGCAGCCTCATGGGCCTCGTGTTCCTCACGACACGCTGCAGCAAGAGGTGTGGACTCATTTTCTTTTGCAACACTAAGCTAATCTTTCCTTGTAGGTCAGGAAATCTGGGTCCTGCTGTATAATCCCTTTAAACGGTGCACACTCAGGCCTCCTAAGCTTCTTCTTGTGCAACTTCCTGCTTTCTTTCTGCACATACAATTATATATGTCTGGTTCTGTGTATCTTGGTAGATTTTTTTTATATATTTTCTCTTGGGTTTCATTGCATAGAGCTAAGATGGTAGTTAATCCAGGATGATAGTGGAGACCAAAAAAATTTATATCAATAAATAAAAAATGTCTATCATTTGCTGCTGTTTTGACAAGAAAATATCTTAATCCCTAAACATTAAACAAGCTAATAGTGCCATATTGATTATTGTATAGATCTATATGGCAAATAATACGCAAAAAGCCCTCAGTTTGTAACAAGTTGTTAAAATGACACGGTAGGCATGAGGAAGAAGATACTCTGGACAGATCTAACTAAAACTGAACCCATTGGTCTGCATGATAATGAAAATGTAACGTTTGCTATCATATTCCACAATTATTTCCAACCAGCATATAAATATCAAAAATGTTATCACTATTAAATCTTACACATTTGCTTTTTTAAGTTACTCTTTCACATGGAGTGTTTTTTTTTTCTTCTCTTTTCTTAAAACCTCACTAAAAGACATTTACATATATCCAGCATTTGATGCTGCAGGTACTTGTGCCGTATTAAGACTAAGCGACTTTATTTCCCTGATTCTGACACTTCGGTTTAGGGCCGAGTGTTTCTGCACCTCAGTTCAACTTTAATAAATGTGGAGGCTGCGATATTTCCCTTTTTGGCAATTGATTTTATTTAGTTAGTGAGTTTCATCATAGAAATCAGATTCCAAATGAACTTTAATAAACAATTGATGAAGCGACACATAAGTTTATTCATAACTCTGACAGATCTACATCAAACTGCTCTACATTACATGCAGAACATGAGGCAGGTATCTGTTAAGATGGTTAAGACGAAGTAGAGAGAGCATAAAAAAGGGTTAGGGCCGTCTCCGTTTTCACTGAAGAAGGTGCACTACGGATTTAGAGGAATGTAATTCCTTACAAATACGGGGCTGTCATCCCATTAGGTGGAGTTTAATCATACCAGCTCTACGGATAGAACTGGTTCCTATTGAATCTCGGTGCCCAACTCTACCCATCATCCCTTAGCAGGAAAGCTGGTCAAAGGTGATGAAAACGTAGAAAGAGATGAACACAGGAGGATGACAGATGAAAAAAACTCATTTGGATCAGAGGTCTTTCCACCTACAGAGCAATAATCCTAAACATAGAGCCAGGGCTATAATTTATATGACTGTTTAGAACCAACTTTGTTCATTTGTTAGATTGGCTTGAAACCCAAACCTGCAACTAACAGAATGAGCTTTAGTTATTGTAGGGGAAAAAAAAGAACAGGTAAATGTTTTTGTCTAGTTAATATCAAATGTGCTACATTCAGTGTCGCATCAAAAACCAGTGAAATACATGTAGGTTTGTGGTTGTAAATTCAAAAAATGTTTTTAAAAAACGTTCAAGGAGTAGAAATACTTTGACTTTTATTTTATTAAAAATGTAAACTTTGAAATGATGAGATTATATTTTGGTGTAGATAATGGTTGCATGAATCTGGGCCAGAAAATATGAGATTTTAGTTGTTTTTTTGTTTTTTTTTCCCTCTTTTCTGCATTTACCATATAACTTTTTTTCTCAAAAGATCTGATGCCATATTTTCCCTTTTCTAAAAACTGAAGGGTTTTCTTCATTTGCTGCTTCCTCGTCTTAATTGCTCTTTGAAGGCTTCACATTTCTGGTATTTTTTTCAGACTTTCCCATCAGGAGGGATTTTGTTTTGTTTGTTTTTTCATCCAGATTAACTACTTCCTCCAACATAAACCTATTTCCGTACGCTAAGCTTACCTTCATAAAACAACCTTCTATTTACAAAGCATTTGATTTTGTTTAATGTGTAACCGACGGTGAATGAAGTGAAACAATGGCTTATCAAAAATGTGTTGGTTTGTTTCAGATGCGTGTGAAAGTAGAGAAGAATCCAGAGCTGGGTTTCAGTATATCAGGAGGAGTGGGAGGCCGGGGGAACCCCTTCCGTCCAGATGATAATGTAAGCTTACATCTTTTACTTTCTTTCTTTTTACTTTGATTCTTTTCCCCCTTGAATGTCTGGAAAGGTTTGGCAGATCTGAATAAGTTAAAAATGGAAAACGGTATGGAAACTATTAATATGCAAGAGAATGAGCCCTCCATCTGCCCACATGCTACTATCCATCCATCCATACGTCAATCAGTGGATTTCTATCTCTGATAAAAGAGCTCTGGGACTAAAAATCTGCAATTATGTGGTACTTAGAAATAAAGACTCTGGTATAGCAGTGGAAAATAAAACTGGATTAAATATCTTTAATTTTGTTTCTATTTAGGGCATTTTTGTGACTCGAGTTCAGCCTGAGGGGCCAGCATTCAAAGTTCTTCAACCTGGAGATAAAATAATTCAGGTATTTTGGAGAAAAAAAGGTAATTAGTATCACACATGTGCTGTTGGATCAAGTTGCAGTAAACTTTGTTTCTATATGTCCACAGGCGAATGGATATAGCTTTGTCAATATCGATCATGGGAATGCCGTGTCCCTGCTGAAGACATTTCCTACCACTGTGGATTTAATTATCGTAAGAGAAATGCAAGCATAGACTCGGCTGAATCTGTCCTACTGCAGAACGACGCGGCACATGGAAGAAGAACATAGAGATTTATAGTGACTTGTCACATATAAGAGACTGGTCTGCCGACACCTATTGGGACTATTTCTAGCTGAGATCCTCTGAGGTCTTTTGTCGCTTCGATGAAATGGAGAAAACCACTGAATGTAGTGGATCTTAGTGAGACAGCATCAAACACATGCAAGTACGTGTCCTCACAAGGCCGCCACTGTGGTATACATACATATATATATTTTTACAGTAAAAAAAGCTGAAGATTTGATGGAAACTCTGTGGTCTCTGTATAGATCAGCTTTCAGTTGGTTTGTTTTTTTAAAGTAAACAACTTATCAACCACTTGGGGTGTGGAGGCGACCACTAGGGGGCAGGGCTCCCACTCTTCTCTTCTGTCCAAACCTTTTATTTTGTTTTTATTTTTTTAATTTAGCAATTTTATTTCCCAGTTGCCAGGCAACATTATCAAAAGGGACTGTGTTACGTGCTTCTCATGGGGAGACGGATGTTGATCAAGGAGGCGTTGGTCTCTGTTTTTATCAGAAGATCAAAGAGCAAAACCAGAGGGAATCATTCACCCCCGGCTTCCATGAACCTGTGAAGATCCACCAGCACACGGACACCTCACTCCTGTTCTGGATAACCAGACCTGTGCCATCCAAGAGATTCATCCCAGCTCATCAGATGTTTTTAGAAATCCAGGTGCTCCTACAACAGGACAAGGAAACGGGATGGGATTCCTCATTTTTTTGGGAGAGTAAGTGGGTCCTGGTATCATAATAAACAACTTGTTTGGGAGAAGGACCAAAACAGAGCCAATAAGCACATTTAGTTCAGGCAGGAGGATTTAAAGGTGCTAGGGGTAGACAAGCTAGCTTTTCCCGTGGTTTGGATGAAAATATGTCAAGGTTATTTTAATCAACCAAAGCGAGCATTAAAAGAAACGGAGGGTAAAGGCAGAACTCAGAAAGCTGTGGGATTTTATCTTTAGGTCCTAGGAACCTAGGCAGCCATCTAACTTTTTTCTGTAAACCATGATTGCCTTTTGTGTCTTTTTTTTTTTTCCCCCATCCCTTTGATGCGGTCTTATTTTTTTTATCACTGTACAGAGAACAGATATGGGAGACACAAACTGTCAAGTGCCATAGACCTTGAACTGTTGGAACAAGGGGAGGACGTGCAACCGCCCCAGGAACCCAAGCAATACCCACTTTCACAACCCTTTGAATACATTTGCACCACAATGGCTTCAAAGCAATATTTTAAAGCCTTTATTTTCATTCACAGCATCGTTTTTAAAACTAAACACAAGCTTTTAGTACTCCTATGATTTTACATATTTTTTTTTTATATTGTGAAATCTTTTTTTTTAAATAATGAAATGGCACAGAAATTATGTGTGTGGATGTGTGTGTGTGTGTGTGTGGCATTGCTCCCAAAAAAATGTGCAACAATTTTTCTCACTGTGGCTGAGACATTTTACTGATTTTCAAGTACTCGATGTCTCGCCATTTTTGTTGTCTTAAATTTTTCCATTTCCACTCTAGATGGAGCTGATCTGGTAATTCTCTAAACACTTGTTAAAGGATTGTGTGAAATAAGTGTGATCAATGTTTTTAGTCGGTTGCTGTTCAGATGGAACCATGAGACATGTTTCCATTAACCAGTGGAAACTATAAAATACATTCATTGTTCACTTAATTCCATTTAATATAAATATAGAAACATCCTCCACTTGTTGTCAGTAGGATATTATCTATAGTCCAGCTGGATATTTGAATTTTATGCTATATGCATTGGCAGCCAAATAGAAATGCAGTTGCTAAATGTTAAGTCCTCAAATTAAAGAAACATCCGCTCTATTTCTTAGATCTGTCCTAAATGAAACTGACCATTAGTTCCAATGCTTGATCTGAAATTGTTTTTTATCTACAAGAAAATTTGATTTTTCTTGGTTTGTATTGTATTTTGATGAAATCATTGATTGTATTTGTTTAAAAAATTGCTTTGTTTTGAGATTAATTTCTTGGGTTATGGTCACTTTATAATTTCTTTGAAAAAAAGTTGTCTATTTTAGACAATCTAGAGTTGAAAACCAATCTTTTCGCTGTTTTTCATCCATGTTTTTTTATTTTGTTTTTTTTTCGCTCCCACCTTTATATTTATTTAGCAGACTTACACGGAGTTTTAGACCTTACTAATCTAACTGTAAATATGAAAAAAAAAAAAATAATCTGTGACTTGCGATTGTAAAACCAGCAATAAATTGCAATGCAGAAGCTCCCATTTAAATGTATAGCTAGTATTTCTAATGTTTCTCTGGAAACGGTCACAGTGAGATGATTGATATGCATTTATCCAACATTCCAGATTTTTGTACATAATTTCCTGTTTCATTTACCTGTGGGACAATAAACTAATGCTGTTTAACAGTGACGCTCTTGTTCTTCTGTTATCTGAAAAAAAAACGGAATAACTCATTAAATAGCACAATGTATCTGAATGTCATATACTCATTTAAATTCTGTCTTTCAAAATGTGCTTTTATCACCAGGAAGGTGCAAACAACGTGGAGTTTAATGAAGACATTTTGGTATAACTTAACTAAAAATTATCGCCGTAAGACTTTTCTTGTTAATATTTAAATGTTTCTACAGAAATATGAAGATTTTTTTTGGATTTGTGCAAATAATATTGCTATCAGCCTGGGAGGGAAAGAAAAACAATTTCTGTGGCGGCTGGTTTCTGTAAATGAAGCTCTTTAGTACTGAGTCTAAACGGTTTATGTTCAGGATGTGTGGGCCACTCCTTGGTTATCCTGGCGGTGTGCTTTGGGTCATTGTCATGTTGGAAGACCCAGCCTCCACCCATCTACAATGCTCTAACTGAGGGAAGGAGGTTGTTCCCCAAAATCTTGCAATACATGTCATCCTCTCGTTAATACGGTGCAGTCGCCCTGTCCCGTGTGCAGAAAAACACCCCTCAAAGCATGATGCTATCACCTCCATGCTTCACAGAAGGGAAGGTGTTCTTGGAAAGGTTCTCATCATTTTTCTTCCTCCAAACACAGTTAGTGGAATTATGACCAGAAAGTTCTATTTTGGTCTCATCTGACCACATGACTTTCTCCCATGACTCCTCTGGACAAGCCAAATGTTCATTGGCAAACTTAAGACAGGCCTTGATATGTGCTGGTTTAAGGAGGGGAACCCTCCGTGCATTCTGTAATTTTAAACCATGATGCTTAGTGGATTACCAACAGTAAATTTGGAAATTGTGGTTCCAGCTCTTTTCAGGTCATTGACCAGCTCCTCCAGTGTAGTTATGTGCTGATTTCTCATCTTTCTAGGATCATTGAGACCCCACCAGGTGAGATCTTGCATGGAGCACCAGTCCGTGGGAGAATGAGTCATGTTTAGCTTCTTCCATTTTCTAATGACAAACAGTGAACCTTTTTTTTCACCCAGCTGCTTGGCAATTTCGCTGTAGCCCTTTCCAGCCTTGGGGAGGTGTACAATTGTCTCTAGTGTCTTTGGACAACTCTTTGGTCTTTGCCATGTTAGTACTTTGATTCTGGACAGGTGTCTTTATGCAGTTAACAACCTCAAAGGAGTGAATCTAATGTAGGATAATAAATGGACATGAGGTGGACAGAACAGGCACACTTACAGGTCGTTGAGGGTCAGAAATCTATCCGATAAATGTTCAAATACTTATTTTCAGTAGGCTCTATGCACAGCTCCACTACTTCCTGAATTTAATGCAGCTCCTTTGTTTCCTGTCTTTCATGATTGGATGCACTGATTAATCCAGGTGTGTATGACCTAAGTAACTGGCCAGACACACCTGGATTAATCAGTTCGTCCAGTAATGAAAGACAGGAAACAAAGGAGCTGCATTAAATTCAGGAAGTAGTGGAGCTGTGCATAGAGCCCGTTGCATCACAAATTGGGAATTTCTTGATTTTGTTTTTAGATTATGTCTCTCACAGTGGACATGCACCTATGATGAAAATTACAGACCTCCATGATTTCTAAGTGGGAGAACTTGCAAAAAAAAAAAGCAGTGTGTTCAAATACTTATTTTCAGTTGCATCAAACATTGGGGATTTCTGGATTTTGTTTTTAGATTACGTCTCTCACAGTGGACATGCACCTATGATGACAATTTCAGACCTCCATGATTTCTAAGTGGGAGAACTTGCAAAAAAAAAAAAAAAAAAAGCTGGGAGTTCAAATACTTATTTTCCTCACTGTATAATTTTTTTAATACAAACACTTTGTGTTATCTCGTTTCAATTGTATTTATCTAGTACTGATAGTGTCTAGTCACTTCAATTCTGTGGAATGTAATCTTGGAACTTTATTATTTATATTAATTATATTGCAGTCATAAGTGTCTGTGTGTGTTAAATTGTGGAAGTGTTGGTCGACCTCATGGGCTCTTGTAGTTCTATTAATAAAAAATGAATTATTTAATTGCTTAATGTTAGTGACTGGCTTTGAAAAGAACATTTAAAATCTTGGTTGTCAACTTTTACTGTAGGACTGGTATTTCCTATGCTTTTGCAGAAACAGGCAAAATTTTGGCTGTAGTGTATTAGTTTTTCCTTTAGGGGGAGCTGTAGTACCCAAATCTCACTCCCAGACCCTGTTAAAAACAAGAAGAGCAGCAAAATCAGCCGCAATCTTTGTATAAAAAAATAAATAAAAAATGTTATTTTCATGGTAGAAGTGATCAGTTATAGTGCACAGACAAGGAAAACCGAAAAAAAACAAAATGATATTTAAAGCTGCAGAAAAGTATCTTGAAGTTAGATTTAAAATGGGAAATGGTTGAAAGCATGATGGGAAAACCAAAAAGCACCATCAGAAACTGGCAGAGTGACGTAAAGTAACGTAAAGATAAATTAGAAATTATGATTTATGTTTGGTTAAGTTAAACAGTTCGGAAATATTTTTTTATCTATTCATTTCTGGGGTTGAATCTTGGCTGCATCAGCCCTTGTTTCCTGTTTCCTTGTTGCACTCCTTACCAGCTGGTGGCGGTAATGCACTTTTAACTAGTTTGCCAACTGCCATAAAACCGAAGAAGAAGAAATCAGCCGCACCGCCCTCTGGCGTCGAGAAGGATAACTGAAAAATAATAATACAGTACACACTTTAGTTTGAAAATATATAACACGAAACGTTTGATTTATTTTTTTTATTTTTTGCAAAATGAGCGGTATACCGGGGACAGCAGTCGTTCAGGTCACCAACTTGTCGTCGGCTGTGAGCAGCGAGCAGATGCGCACTCTGTTCGGCTTCCTGGGAGACATCGAGGAGCTTCGTCTCTATCCTCCCGAGTAAGAGCTGCTTTCATTGGGTCTCAGCTAGCTAGGAAACGCCGCGGAGACGCGGCCTTGTTAGGAAACCACAAATTGTCGCTGTCCTTAACGTTATTTTATTACTAACTTTATCCATTTTTCCCGTATTCCTCCACACAGCAACACCACCTTGTCATTCTCCTCCAAAGTGTGTTATATAAAGTACCGAGACCCCTCCAGTGTTGGGGTGGCGCAGCATCTCACCAACACTGTTTTTATAGACAGAGCTTTGATAGTGGTGCCCTGCGCAGAAGGTGAGTAACAGCTGATTGTTTCAAGCTTATATTACAATAAAAATCTGAATAAATAAGAGTGGACGTCTTCTCTGGAGTTTATAGTTTTGTTTATCATTGAGGGGGTTCTTCTCTTTAGGAAACAGCAGGCATGATGGGCCTATATATATATATATATATATATATATATATATATATATATATATATATATATATATATATATATATATATATATATATATATATCTGTAGCAGCATTCTGTTTGCTAGCTGATTAGGAGTGCAGCAATAGGTAGGGGAGGGGTTGTGCTCTTTGGTGAAGATAAATCTGCTCACATTAGCTGCTGATCTCAAAAATAGAGATGAAGATATAAAATAGAGATGTAACAATAAAAACGTGCATTTTTCTCATTCATTTTGGCCCAAAACACAAGAGGGAATCTGCTGTGGATTCGTTTACAGAGACATTGGATCCCAATCCAGCAGAATTTACTTCAGTTTAATATTTTATAAGAAATCCTTTTTAGGAACTGTTTTAGAAAATCTAATCTGAAGTTTAACAATCTTAGCATCATAAAGGCCACTTTGTTCATTAATGATTTTATAGAAAAACTATAAACCTATAAGATTGGAGGTGATGCATGCAAAATTGTCTGATTTTTGTTTCGTTTTTTTACCCAAGAGAATGATCCATTGATAGTTTTTGGGACTTTAAACCATAGGAACAGCTTGACAGGAACTAGGTTTTAATATTTTGTTTATGACTTAATGGTAGAAAAATGGCCCATGCCTATAATGGATTTAATGTACACTGCTCAAAAAAATAAAGGGAATATGCAAGCAACACAATATAACTTCAATCAAATCAAACTCTGAAATCAAACTGTCCACTTAGAAAGCAACACTGATTAATAATCATTTTTAAATGCCGTTGTGCAAATGGATTAGACAACAGGTAGAAGTCATTGGCAGTTAGGACATACTCAATATAGGAGTGTTTTAAATCGACATCCAGCAGCCAAAAAATCTGCATGGGTCTAAAGTTAGAAACAGACTCCATGAGGATGGTATGAGAACCCAACGTTCACAGATAGGGGTTGTGCTAACAGCCCATCACTGTGCAGGATGCTTGGTGTTTGCCAGAGAATACCAGGATAGAACCAGGACTGAGCACATGAGTCTGGACAGACTGTGGAGCCTGCTGCCTGCAGCATCCTTCTGAATGACAGATTTTGCAGTGGGTCATTAATGGTGAGGGGTGGCATTTCTTTGGAGGGCCGCCCAGTCCTCCATGTGCTCGCCTGAGGTAGCATGACTGCCATTAGGTACCGAGATGAGATCCTCAGACGTCCTGTGAGACCATATGCTGGTGCAGTTGGCAGGACAATGCTAGACCTCATGTGGCTGGAGTGTGTCAGCAGTTCCTGCAAGTTGAAGGAACTGGCCCGCTCGTTGCCCTGACCTGAATCAGATTGAGAACATCTGGGACATCATGTCTGGATCCCTCTACCAACGTCAGGTTGAACCACAGACTGTTGGTGGATCTTTAGACCAGGTCTGGGAGGAGATCTCTCAGAAGAGCATCCACCAACTCATCAGGAGCATCTCCAGGAATTGCAGGGACATACAGGCACATGGAGGCCGCACACAATACTGAGGACATTGCATCAAAGTTGAATCCGAATGAAGTCTTTCCACTTTAATTTGGTACCTGACTCCAAATTCAGGCCTCCATTGGTTAATACAGTTGATTTCCATTGATGATTGTTGGGTGATTTTTGTAGTCAGCACATTCAATGTTATACAGAACAAAATATTTAAGGATAATATTTCATTTATTCAGATCTAGGATGTGTTATTTGAGTGTTCCCTTTATTTTTTGGAGCAGTGTACATTGTTAGTCAGTCCCTGCTATAGGTAGAGCTGTAGATAAGGTCTCCAAGAACCCATTTAGGTTTCTGTTTGGTGTCCGTGGCTCTGGCGTAGGAGTTAAAAGTTAACCAATTTACCTTAAACACCGGTCTTTGGGGAATTTAGGGCATCAACTAATGATTATTTTGCGAATCAATTAATCCGTTGATTATTTTTTTGACTAATCGGACAGAAAAGACGTCCTTAAAGAGGATTTTGTACAGAATTGAAGCCAGGTGAAACTAAAAATTCTAGATAAAGTATATCGATGGGCAAAAAAAGGCTTTTCATCTTAAATACAAAATGTTTACTTTTTACAATAGAGGTATAATTACTGCTCTGAGTGGGTTGCTCTTTCAGCTAAAGGCATGTTTTAGAGTCTTTACTCGTTACCATTAATCAAATACTAAATTAGTTCAATATTATTTAATGAATCGATTGTTTCAGCTCTTGTTGAATTGCAAATTGTGTATTTGAAAGAAATGTGACCAAATCCATTGCTTAAAAGTAAACTCTCTTTCCCTCCCTTTTTATTTTTTAGTGCTCTTTTTGGTTAAACTCCCACCTCCCCCTGTTTGGTACCCCTGTGTACACTCACAATGATTACACTTCTAACCTGATGCATTGTGTCCACGTGACTTGGTGCTGGATGGCTACTGAGTTTATTAATTTGGTTTTGTATGTTTTTTCTGTGTGATTATGTGTGCATATCAGATGACTAGAGTGGCCCAGCTGTTACACTACACTAGCCTGAGTCAGGCATTGTTTTCCAAGCCACTATCCCCGATCGGGCCAACGCAGCCTTCAAGGGGGGGATGTGACCCGGAGAATAGCCCGCAGAACCTTCCAAGATGGACACCTTGTCTCTTTTTGTTTTTTTTTTTATCATTTATTTTATTTTTATTTATTTTTTTCGGTTTGTTTCCTTTTCATACTATCCCATGTTGTCCACTCTCTACTGTCTCTATCTAGAAACTGCAGGTTGTGTTTATATTTGTTATTTTTGTTTGTTTTTTTTTATTATTGTCCAACCCCCCCACTCCCCTCTCTCTTTCCGCTACAGCTGGAGCTTGTGTGTGATTGAGTTCAGTCCAGGTTGCTACGGCACACCGCTGGGAAATGTGCCACACAAAAGATGCTATGAGGATCACTAACTCTTTTGTTCTCTTGTCTCCTGCGTCTGTTGACGTAGTGAAGGGCTAGTCTTGGTGGGGGAAAAAAAAGTGAGCCCAGTAATAAATCATATGTATATATATCTTTCTTTTAAACTATCTGTTCACCTTTTCAACAATGAACTAAAAGGCAACCTTTACTTCTTCTTCTTCACATTACTGATGTGAATGTTTAGTAATGACACAGAACTGATCAGTGTAGCATCATTCTCTCTTTGTAATACATTTAATAATACATTGTTCATGTTTTGCTTTACATATATGGTTACTTTCTCCCCCCTTTTTGCTAAATTTTCTTTAGTTCTTGGTAAAACCAGACAGTGCCTTGCAATATTGTTCACCAAGTTGTGCTAATTTTGTCTCGTAACTGCTGCAAGACGTGCAACGTCAACACAGAACGGCACATGTGCAATGTAGCTACAGTTGCGTTTCTTGTAGTGTATGTGAGCATGTCTGCAAACTAAAAACGTATCTATAAAACAGGCTTAAGCTCAGTCCGATTGGATTTAAAATTAGGTTTAAAGTTTGCCACGTATTCTCGTGTAGATTATTTTGTTTAAGCTCTTTGTCCCTGCTACAGTGACATTCATTTTTCAAAGATCTGTATGATTCTTTTAATGTTTTCTAACCAAACCCTGGTTTTTAAAATCCCTCCAAGCTTTAGAAATAACCTGTCTGCTTTGTTTCTTGGTCTCAGAGACCTGTAAGTAGCAGCTGGACTGTTTGAATCTATTCTGTCTCACAGAGTGGAATAGATTAATTAATAAAATGACTTCTGAAGGCAGTTATTTCAGCTGAATTTTATTTAGGGGTATCAGACTAAAGAAAACTTATCTACATGGAAGAAAACAAACCATTCATCATTGTGTTTTTCAATCCTCATGCAAATGATACTTTATTTTGAGTCTGTGGCTGCTACGTGATAAAAACGCAGACTAGTAGAGGTGTGGTGAATAATTTTGCAAGGCACTATGGCTGTTTGCTTCTCCTCCTCTGCAAAGAGAGAGTATTCTTATCCACAGTGGCATGAGCACAATTCCTAATTGGTTGTTTTATTGATCTCCAGCATTTCCAAAGTTCTTAAAAATTGTTGTTCTTTTCTGTATCTGATGTTCTGTGTGCTATTAGTGATGCAGCCATTGGGGTTGTCTTGTGTTGCACACCTTTCCAACACTGCGAAACGATCGCCCCCTCCCCCCACGGAAAAGCGCCCATGCTTGATATCGTATGGTTCATGACCAATATGTTTCCAGTACAGGTGACCCATACATCAAAGTGTTGACTCATTCTCTGCATTGTGTTTTTTTTTCTTTTTTTCTTTAATGACCTATAGAAAAAAAAAGAAAGAAAAGCAGCTGAAATCTGTGGCCTTATTGATTCTGCATAAAAAGCTATTCTTGTGCACTTTTTATTAATCTTGCTTATTAACTGAGAAGATTTAAGTTTGATTTAAAAAATCCAAGTAAGGATGTTGGGGCTCGTGTATGCCATGAGTAGCACGTAGCTGGATTTTAGGCTGGATGATCCTTTTCTCTCTAGAATACAGTGGGATAAATATGCAGACATAGAGGAGACAGAGAAGCGCGCCCTCCCCTGCCTTCCCTAACATCCGTTTTATCCTGCAGGGAAAATTCCAGAAGAGGCCAAGGCTCTGTCTCTGTTGGCACCTGCCACCCCGGTACCCAGTCTGATTCCAGGCGGAGGGTTGCTGCCGATTCCCGCTCCGGCTCCGCTTCAGAACGTGAGTTACCGTCCCCTTCCCTTTCCCCACCTGACCAGATTGAATTTAACCTCCGTCTGTACGGTTTCCACCCACAGCTGAGCCTCCCTTTAGTGAGTCGGATCACAGCGGGGCTAGATCCCACGGCGTCCGTGCTCGCTCAGCCTCCCCTCGTCGGGAATGTGGACCCATCTAAGATCGACGAGATTAGGAGGACGGTTTATGTTGGAAACCTAAACTCACAGGTAAGATCAGATCTAAATCTACATAAATAAATCTATTAAACCATACTTTTTCTTCTCCTTTTGTTATTCCTTGGTTTAACATTGGAATAAAGAGGAAGTTAGTTTTAAAGAATAACTAGCATCACATTCCCAAACGGGCTAAACTGTTGTCTTCCATTCATTATGCTCAATATTGTGTTGCAGAAGTTTGACTCGGCTGCCTGCACAGGGCTTCACATATGTTGCAATTCTTTTTTAAAAAGAGCAGGTTGGATAAAGCTGTACAAACTTTAAATTTGTAAATCAAAGATTGATGTTAGAAATGCTCTAAACTGAAAATGCAGTTTAGTGCATTAATATAAAACAGCCAGCGTATTTTTATCACGACTCCTTCTATTAAAAAAAAAAAAAAACCCTAAACATCTAAAACCTTTCAAGTTTGACCCTTTTTTTTAAAGTTAAGTTACAGTACCCCTATGAACTGTATTTTAATAGTGTTACTGGGGCTTTATGTGATTAAGTTTAAAGTTTATCATTGTGATTATAAAAGAAAGGGATGACATTTTTACATTTTATAGAAATTGGAAATAAGAGCTGTGATGTAGATTAGGGTTTAGGGGGGAAACAAGTAACTGATGTGCAAGATTTTCACAAAGGAGAAAGAGGTTTGTAATTTTCATGTGCAAGTAACTGTAACTGTGAAAAAAAAAAAAGCCATTCATGGGTTTATTTAAAAAATAACTCACCATATCTGCATGAATTAAGTACTTGAAACACACATTAGAGCTTAGTATTTTGAATAGAAGCCTTGTTTTACGACACTTTCTGTAGCTCTGGAACAGGTTTGCAGACTTCAGCTGGGATTTCTGTCCTTTCTTCCATAAGATCTCTAGATGTTTGACTTTCTGTTTCTCACAGAGATTTCCTATTTGATTTGGACCTGAGATGCTTCTTATGGGGCCACCTTTTTTCTTTTTTTTTTTGCTGTGCCTGTTCTAGGTCACTTTCATGCTGGAAGACCCAGACCCAAATATTGCAGCACATCACTCCTCTGCTCAGTACACTAAAGCGTTTATCCTCCAAACTCAACAGTTCAGTTACTTTCATCTGAGGCAGGTGGTAACACTGGGAATCCTAATCTCTCTGGGATTTCCTGCTGTCTTTCATAGTGGCTGGAAGTGATTAGAAAGCCTTCTTTAGTCAGAACTGCAAGGAACACAATATAAAATCCCAATATTTTTTGCTGGCAAGTTTTGAAATTTTAAGTTAATTTAGGTATTAATTATGAAAATGAATATTTTAGTGGAATGATCTGAGCAATCTCACTTTTTCTTGAAAAAAACCATTCTTCTACCTCTCCATGTAAAGTGGAGTGAAACCTTTTTATATAAATACTTTTGATGGTTTTCTGCAAACACCTCTTCAGGAACAGAAATCACGGCTTGGATGCAGCCAGTTCTCAGCTCAGCGCCTCTGAATGGTAGAAGCTCTGCATCAACCTGCAAAAATACTGATTATCACACCACATGTGACGGGATATTAGGCCAAAACAATCCAACCTGCTGGAATTTAACTTAGCAGACCCAGTCGCTCTTAACACACTAAATACACAACAGAATGGCAGGCCTTTTGAAAGGGGAAGATTGGGGCAGAAATTCACCCTCAATGGGTCCGTCAGCCAAAACTCATGCTGATTGTTAAGCGATCAAATATAATATAATTGGTGAGGAATATGGATGTCCTGATTGGATATTCATATCTGAAATCAATCCTATATCAGCTAAAAATTGAGTATTTGCATCTAAAATCTCAGCCATAGGTCTGATAGAAACAGTTTGCTCATGTTTAAAGTTTTTTGTAACATATCAGTTTATACTAGGGGGTCAATAGTTTTTTAAAATCCCAAGAAAAAGTAGGACTCGTTCTGATATCATATTGGATCAGTCACTGTATCGGTCAACATTTAAAGCTGCAGTATCTTTTTGGAAATGAAAAGGCTGCAATTGGGACATTCCTCGCGGGAAATCTAAATCTATTAAATACTTATTTACCCAACTGTTTGAATTTAAATTTCCTTTGGATTCACACAAGTTTTCGTGAGAAAACAAGTTTTAAACATCTAACTTTAATCTAAAAGAGACTATGCTCTAGTATGGAGCTTTTGAGTCTCATGCAGAACTTGAACTGCACCATCACTCTGAACAGATTAGCCGAGGATTACTGTGGTTTTGAAACATGCAGATTACTGACTAATTATTATGTTTCTGAACTTTTCTCTTTTTAATAATCCAAATAAAGAATAAAAGGCATTTAAACTTTTATAGCCTACAGAGTTATGGTTCTCATTATTATTCCTAGTGTGGAAACCATTTTATTTGTGTAAATTTGCGATCTATGACACTTTTATCTGATTTTTTTTCGGCTCAGACCACCACTGCTGAGCAGCTGCTGGAGTTCTTTAAGCAGGTGGGAGACGTGAAGTTTGTTCGAATGGCCGGAGACGAGACTCAGCCGACCCGATTCGCCTTCGTAGAGTTTGTAGAGCAGGATTCTGTGGCCAGAGCCCTCACTTTAAACGGAGTCATGTTTGGAGACAGACCCCTGAAGTAGGTTCTTAGAACATTTCCTGTTAAATGTGGTTATATTCTGTTTGCTGTTTTCTGAGTTGAAGGGTTAAATCGGTTTCAGGGTCAATCATTCCAATAACGCCATCGTAAAACCGCCTGAGCTGACACCCCAAGCTGCTGCTAAGGAGCTGGAGAGTGTGATGAAGAGGGTGAGGGAGGCCCAGTCCACCATTGCTGCTGCCATAGAACCTGGTAGGATGTTGGGTTTTATGCGATCTGTTGAAATAATTCCCTTCCTGATGCTGAAGTTCCCGCTTGTTTCTTTAGTGGAAACAAAGCAACGCTCTTCCAGCCGCTCTCAAAGGTCACGCCGGTCCCGTTCCCGGACGCGCTCCCGTTCCCACTCCAGGTCGCGTAGGAAGAGGTCCCGCTCCAAACACAGGTTGCTGGGATTTACCTCTCTTTAACTCAATATCGTTGGTTTGATGTTCATTCTAATGTTTTTCTTCTTCCCTGCTGGTGGAGCAGACCATCACAAAGGTCCTGGCCGGGGGCCGACTCCCACAGTTCAAGAAGCGGCCATAAGAGGCGCTCTCGTTCCAGGGACAGGAGGCACGCCAGGAGTCGGTCCAGGTCTGTTTATTGCTATTTATTGATAGTTTTTTATTCTTTCAAGTAGTTCAATCGGTCTGTAATACCTGCATTCGACACAAGGTGTCACCATGTTCCTTAAAATCTCAACCCTGCTCTGATAGAACTTGAATTAAAATTTATATCTGTTCATGATTTCTCTTTCTTTTCTCAGGGGCCACAAACGGAGGAGCAGAGATCGGTCCAGAAGCCCCCGAAGGAAAGCAAGATCACCTTCACCAAAACGGCAAGTCTATCACATTTCATTCCTCCAATCAGACTTTATTACTTCGTTACTTTGTTGACTTTAGTCATAACCAGTTAGATTTCTCCCTGCTAATCTGTCTGTTCGCCTCCTGTAGAAGTAAAAGGGAGAAGAGGAGGGAGCGCAGCAGAGACAGGAAGGAGCGCTCCACATCCAGGAAGAGGAGTCACAAAGAGGAGGATCGGATAAAGAGCAAATCCAAGACCACCAAGGTGAAAACAAGTTAACTAATGAGAGGGATAAAATTCCCATTTTAAGACAGGTTTCAAAATGTGTAGTAGAGTGAATCTAAGGGAGAAAGAAGGAATTACTTTATTATCCACATTAATGCATAAAGCTCTATAGCAGATTAATGCTTGGAGCTGTTGTGCTCTCTGATTGGTGCATCTCCGGTTTGTTTAACTGACTTTACGCCATGTTTTAGATGCATTTCTTATGTTAAATATCTTTCACTCTTATTATAAGACTTGAATGTCTTTCTGACCTTAATGTTGTGACTAAAAGAAAAAGTTAAGGCTCATATCGGTTGAAGTGACTGAATGCTGTACGACGAGGTGGTTTGATTATATTTAGCCTATAAGCATTTAAAAAGCTATTGGCAGAAGGTGGTGATATGTGTGAGGGGTGCTGCAGATCTGTAAATGAGTTTAACTCATCTTAAAAATAGTTTTTAGTAGGTTCAGAGTTTGGCCGTAGCAAACGTGGGGGTATATTTCAGGCTTGGATTGATGCACCGCAGCAGATTACAACCCATCCAATTTCCCATAATCTAATCTGTATGATCAATGTTTCCACTTCTTGTGAAGTTGTTTCAAAAAAGAAAGCAAATCTAATCTACTTTTGAGTTCACTGCATAGCAGAGTTTCACCCAAATGCTTCACCCAGCTTTGAAAAAAAAAAAACAAGCTGACACCTTTTCCTATCTTATCTCCATCTAATCTGAAGATAAGCATCACAACGTGAGCCATTTGACGGCTGAAGCAACATCCTCAAACAGTGCTGTTCTGATGCTGAGTTCTGCAGCTGCAAAGACAGTTTTGTGACGTGCAACGCTTCACAGCTTTTTTTTTTTTAAGTGGTACGCAGTTAATACCTTTGGTGTTTCAACCATGAAGCCTTTTTTAATTCAGATTATCCCAAACATCCCAACGTGATTCTGAATGTCCATCCAGGGTGGCAGAGCTTTGGTTCCTCTCTTTAAACTAATATTACTTCCATCACTGACCCCACCAGAATCCTGTCACCTAATTCATTGAAATATGTCCATTCAAGCCTCTAAAATCATCCAACTTGTTCTGATCCGCCATCCAGCTGCAGCTCGATAAACCACAGATCAGTGTTTCCTAAGGGCCCTTCAGAAGCTTTATTCTAGCCTTTGTTATTCATTCTGAAACCAGTTTGATATTTCAGGGCCTTGTTTGGCTGGAGAATGCCCACTTTGTCCAACTTTTAGCATTTGTTTAATTGAACGTACCCTCAAGCTCTCTCTCTCTTTGTTGGCTTTAAAAGGTCATACAGCAGTGCTTACTTCCTTATTTTTCCTAAATCCCTCAAAGGAGGGGGTTTAGTGTTTGTAAGACGTATTAAAAAAAATACAATTTACAAATGCTTTTGGTTTTACATTCCTATAAACACAAAACACGCCTTAACCCTTTATAGGGAAAGTTACGGTTTTTGATCACTTACAAATGGAGTCCCCCCCCCCCCCCAGTCCCTCAATGAGGTCTAGAAGGACAAGATGCTACATGGCTGTTCATCTTATTTTGCCCAATTAGATGAACCCTTGAATTATATATTACCTACTGGAAATTAAGTTAAAAAAAAATGTAACAAGTTAAGAAAAAAAGGCAAGAAGCTAATTGAGAAGTTAAAAAGTTAATAAGCCCAGTAAACAATTATATTTAGGTTTATAAACAAAAAAATGTATGTGCCAGTATCAGCATTAATGCCTCTAAGGTTATGTTGGACCAAAAAGATGTGTTTCTTTCACCCTGTTTTTCATTTCTTATTGAAGCCTTTTTGTTATTTTTCTTAATATATTCAGGCAAGTTGGCATTTCTTATTACATTGACATATATTGATATCCTTATTTTTGGAATGTTACAAAGGTAATAAGGTCTTGTTCTGGATTCCAATAACACTATTGGCTTGACATTTAGATTTTCAAAGTATTTCACTGAGAGCCCTATAAAGAGTTAACAGGTTTATCAAACATGGCAGACAGGCAGAAAAATGTGTCTTACTCCATCATGGCTGCTATCACCAGAAACTACTCACATGTTCCACAACCTACGCTACATCATGATCCAAACATTGTCCTTTGATGCAATTTCTGTTTATAATAAATGCTAATAGAAGGCTGCAGTCATGGTAGCTTCACATACAGTTGATGATCTACTGGGTAAATGTTTTAACCAAAGGCTCTGTTATATCTAGAGGGAGCCCAACTGCGGATTATTAGCCCTTTAAATGGACCAGTTTCCTTTTATTTATATTATTAAGGGAAAAAAAAACACAATGATAACTGCAGCTGAATAAATGTTAAGTTAAATAGTTGTGAATCAATTATTCTTAAGCAAACTCGTATAAAGTACAGATGTTGATCATGAAACCTTCACATAGCTTTTCAAATCGATTTTCATGTTTTTTACAATGTTTATTTTGGTAAAAAAAAATAGGTGTAGCTTAAAAGTAGATTATTTTCATATGTTTAATCCAAAATAAATAGTAACAGTTGTGCTAGTGGTTCCACTGGGAAAATAAAATGTGATGTTTAACACCAGTACCACAAGTTAGCTTTTAGCACTGAGTTACTCATCCCTGTATAAACCCTGTTTTACTCGGTGTCATCTCCACAAACTCGTTTTTATCGGGTATTAATCAGGGTATTTTAAACGAGTGTCCTTTCTGCAACCTGTCTAAAAATGTGTTCCATGTTTTTATGGAATGCACAAGACTAAAGACAATTTTTAGCTTTTTAATTTGTGTTTTTACTCTTTTTGGGACGGTTTATACAAACTCTCTTTTTATAGGAGTTTGCCAGAAATGGAAAAATAAGCCAAAGGCTCACCTTGATGCCGTTGCTCCGAAATGAGAATAAGGCTGGAGGTTCACAGCCACACAGAACATGTACAACATTTTATGTACTGTGTCAGATGGACAACTACAATTTAACAAGCTCCTCATTTAATGATTTTTAGAAACTGTTTTTACATTAATAGTGATTTTTTACTGACACTTGTTTTACATCAACAATTGATTCTATTGTTTGAATTGTGTAAATAAAGTGTTAAAAGTCAAAAGTCATAACCTACAATTTTAGCAAACTTGCTGCCACCATTCGAGCACTTTGAAATGTTTGCTCAATGGATGAAATGAAGAAGAAATAGTGTTTTTTGATTGCATTCATGTCTGTCGCCCTTAGTTTGGATTTACAGCAGCATCAGCCATCGTTTCATCTCCTCCATAACTGTTTGATTTATTCAGCAGGACTACAAAAGGGTAGAAAAGGAAGATTATCGGAGTGACAGAGACGGCTCAAGTGAAGAAATGACGTCATCACCGTGCGCCCAGCACAACGGCAGCTACAAGACTCACAGCGAGGAGGACGTGTTCCTGGGCAGGCATGCCACCAAGTGACGCTGAATCTGTTCACGTCTCCTTCATGCATCATATGCGTCATTTTTCACCTCATCACGACTTTCTTCCTTTTCATATGAACTCCTGGAAACCCAAGGATTCTGATGCTGACCTCCTTTTTTAATGCCTGAAGGACAGGTGTCGCTTTCAGTGTTGGAGAGAGGGTGTGTGATACAGGCCCCTCCCCCCCTTCAGAATAAAAGCACATTAAGGTCGTCCTAACAGCGGCGCTTGTTTCAAAGCGGTGAAACTGGATGACGTAATGTTGCAGAAAAGCCAGTAGTCTCCTCCCACACTGCTGAAGGCTTGAAAGCTGCTGTGATCTATGGTAAAATGTTGGAAACATGGAGGACTGAGCCAACTGAAGAGCCTCCGACCTACATTAACACAGAACTTTTCTTTTTCTGATTTTTAACTGCGGCTTTATCTTTGACTGTAAACTTAATGTCTCTTAGTGGCAGTCTATAATGGTTTTATATGTAAAATAAACAGCCTACTACATTCGTTTTGAAACACAGTTACCCTGGTAAAACTGAGCATTTTCACTGGTTTTTTGGCTGGAAATATTTAAAATCTTGCAGTATTATGAAAAAATATTGTGTTCTTTGAGCCAGCTGACTGGTAAAGTAGTGGAGATTCACTCTATGCTCCAAACGGCATCAAACTATTCACCCCAGCAGGTTTATTTTTGTTTTTTTATTCCCTGACGTCTTAGTAAAGTATCTAAAATAATCGCAACGGTTTAAACATAAATTCATACCAGTAACAAATTCATGCCTCTAGAATCACAAGTGACGGCAACATTAAAAAAATAAAAACTGTATCATAAATATTGTCTTATTTATTTAAAAAGAGAAAAAAAAATTCCAACTTAAGGATGTTTGATGCAAAAGAATGAAATTATTTAATTTTATTTGTCATTATTAGAATGTGTTCAGGTAAAGAGCGAGGGCACAAAGTTTGACAGGAATTTTCATATTTTCAACTTAAAAAAAACAACTACCATAAAAAGCCTAAATATCCAGTAATGATTACAAATTAGTCATGAATATATAGTTTGTAGCCAGATTCGTAGGGTAGTTTCATCATATTGTGTGTTTTCTAATCTGTTTGTATGGGAAACCTAAATAATACAAATTCTGGAGTTTGAAAAAAATAAGTTTAAACCATTTCTTTTTTTTTTTACTTAAAAGAAAAATCTAAGGCGGTAGATGTGTGTGAAGCCAACACAGAAGATTCCCCTATTTAACTGTTAAACAGAACGGTTGGTGTTTGACACTAGAAGTGTTTTCCTCTTTCTCTCTAGTCGACAGACGCTCTCTGTCCTCCTACCGGTTAATTAAACCCAAACCTAACGCTGATCCCGTTCCTGGGTTTCTACAGATTCTGAAATGCTTATTTATTTTTTGGTGGACAGTGGAAGATGTATTTTGTGAAGTGTCCTTTTGTTTTGTTTTTTATTATTGCACCAGATTTCTTCACCATCCAGAAGTTTAGAAAATTGCAACAAATGTTGGTTTCTAAATTAGGCCTCATTTCCATCAGTATCCTCTCATGCAGAAGTAGCGAGTTCATCATATTTTTACTGTTTTATGCTCAAACAAGCTGAAGTCGGGTTTGGGGATGGTGTGCTGAATGTTTACGGACGTATGTTGTAATAAAACGGATTTATAGACAAAATGGCAAAGGTCAGTGAACAGTATGGAAGCACAGAGCGGTCAAAAAGTGCCTAGACCAAGATTGTACAGCAAATAATAAAACACTGAGATTCATTTGGATGTTTTAAAAACAACTAATCATATGTTATATGAACATAGCGTGAGCTGTAAGAATAGATTAAACATTTATGAGATGTTTTTATCTTTTATCCCTGTGGTTTGATGTGTTGCTGTAGTACTGAGTGAACATGTTTTCAAAGCAGCAACAGATTTTGTTTTGTTGGGTTTTTTTTGGCCATATTTTTAATGGTTTAATGTTAACAAACACTTCAGTCTGAACTATGAGCTTCACAAAATCATTTCAGGCTTATTTGCCAATATGTGAAAAATGTCGTTTACTTTTTATGCTTTTATATTTTCCACATGTGATGTTTTGTTTTTGGGGGGTTGTTTTTTCTGTGCAAAGGGGTTTGATGGCGAATGCTGCGTTTAGGATACGGAAACGGTTCTGTCAAATTCTTTATGAAATGTTTGGATGTATGTATATAATTTAGTTTGAACCTAAAACACATTTTATTTGTTTGCCAAAGCTCTCATTAAAGAGTTTTGACTCTGATGGGGGTTTTTTTTGGTGCTTTTTTTTAGTGTTTTACTTCTAGTCTTATAAGAGTAATAAGTCTCCATTAAGAACAATAAATTACATTGGTAAGGATTCTTACTCCGATTTTTTTTTTTTTTTTATTGGGACTAATTTACTCTCATACCTTCCAAATGTCCATGGTAAATATCAGTATGAACATTGGTTCTCAATATTCAATATAGGGCTGAAAAAAATCTGATAAATCATGATTAATTGATATTAAAATAGTCAACTAATTTAGTAATTAATCGTTATATGGAGTATAGAGAATGCTTAGAGCAGTAAGTATTTCAAAATTGTAAAAATATATGTAAACATTTTGCATTTAAGTCAAAAAAAAATGTGTCTGTCAATATGCTCCTTAAGTGGAAACATATTAGTTTCACCTGGTTTAATTTCTAAATAAAATCTTCATTAGTTGCAGCCCTAGTCCAATATTAATATAATGGTTTATGGCCCAAAAAATGGAGACAGAAAGTTTGCAGGACACTAGAATGTGAGGCCTGACATAAAGGAATTAGAACTGATTTGCAAACCTAGAAGTATCATATTAGAGGATTCTACTTTGTAAAGGCAAATCTTTTTGCCTAATCTAAATGGACAAGAAAATTACACCCATTGTAAACCCTTGCTGATATTGAAATCATGGTGGTATTCTGCCCCAGTGTTTTCAAAAAAAAATGTTAAAAAAAAAACCAATCCACTGGACTTTTTTTCCAAGTTTGAAGACGTTTTGCTTCCCATCCAGGAAGCTTTTTCAGTTCAAAATGTCAGAAATAGCGTTGAGTTCAATGCTTTATAGAATAGCCCAACAAAGCTTTGTTTTGTCTTAGAAAACATGCAAATTGATCCAGAGGAATGGGCCTGCCCCTTACGAATGGGGAGTCGTTGATGTCTTAGCCTGAGTCATTAGGGGCAATTTTTGGCCTGGCTGACCAGGCGAGGTGTCTTGGTCCCTTGCATGGCCATGAGGATTATGATAGGAAGGAATCCTCAGTGTCCATATCTTACCATACTTTTTTTCTTCTTTTTAGCAGAACCTTTATAGTTTATCTTCAGCACTTGCTCCCTTATTCCCAGAGGCATAGCCAGAAATTTTTATAAGGGTGGCCGGACAATAACCAATGTACATTGAGGGGTGGCCAAAAGCGGATAGGCGCCAGAACCTCAAGGTCACACTGTACTGTTCTAACAGGAAAATTAAACCACAACATTCATATTTTCTAAATAAAGACAAACTATCCTTTCTTACAGCCTTTGCTAACAAATAGACACATTTATATTGGGTACAATTCTTTCAGGTTTAAGTTCTAGAGTGAACATCTTTTCCATTGTCATTACTTACCTAATATCATTAATTATAATTCTGCATAAAATTGTAAAAAAGTGCTTATATCCACATAAATTGATTATTATATGTTTTTATTAAAATAGTTTTCTATAATTTAACTGAAGACTCCTAGATGACAAAATTTTGTCTTTAACCATTAAAACACAAAATCTAGTTCTGAAAATAGCATTAATTCCGTACTTATCAGCTTTAATTTCAGTATATTGATGTGCATAATTAATCACAGTGTTCTTGTTGTCAATTGAATGTTAATATATGAAAAATGTAAATGTTTTAAATATTTCACTTGAGAGTATTTCTGTTGTCACTGTCTGTATTAAAGGGAAAAAATGGTAGGGGTGGCCACAAGGGTGGCCAATGATTGGATAAGGGTGGCCATGGCCACCCCTGGCCCCCCATCTAGCTCCGCCCCTGCTTATTCCCACTGGTCTGTGCAAAAAGGACTGAGATGTTCACAGTAACTCTAGAAGAGCTGTAGAGTTAAATCTGATTGAAAGATGCTACATGTGGCGTAAACCCAAAACTACTGTACCTTCAACTGAGTCACTAATTTTTGTTAGTATAAGAGTTAAACTTAACAGTACTCATTTAAGCATTGGCTTTACATAGATACTTTATTACTGAAACCAGTATCAAAAATATGAATTACATTTTTTAAGCTGTACATCTGAAATATACCAAAAATCCCAGCTCCACACAAATATGAGAAAAATTGTAATTTTGCTCAAACTGACTAAAACAGTCCTTATTTTGTCTGTTGATATCAGTAGGAGGTAGTATTTGTGTTTTCTTTTAAAAACTATAGATTAAGTAATATCTTTTTGCAAAATCACATCAATGGATCAGCTGTGAAAGATTTGTTGTAGCAAGCGTAGACGTCAAAGCTCGAGAGAAATCTGTTGACTTCACAAACTGTTTGATTAGATGTGAATCATTACCAGGGATCCACATTTAAATTGGGTTGGATGAGTCATGGACTTAAAAAGATTCACTAATGAGATACTGTGTGTGCACCTCCTGTACTCAATGCTAAAATCAGTTATATAAAAACAAGATTCCCAAAAAAAAATTTAAAACAGTCCACTGGACTTTGTTTCCAACTTTAAAGAAGTTTTGCTTCCCATTAAAGAGGCTTTTTCAATTCAAAATGTCAGGAATAGCGTTGAGTTTGAGGTTTTCTACTGTTGCCCAAGGAAGCCGTGTTTTTGTTTAGAAAACATACAAATTGAAACGGACATTTAGGCTACGTTCACACTGCAGGCCTTGGTGCTCAATTCCGTTTTTTTTTTGTGAAATCTGATTTTTTTGCATCGCCGTTCATATTCGCAAATATATGCGACTTGTATGTGTCCCGCATGCGCAGTAGAGGACGCAATGACATCACAGGCCAGGCTCTGTGTTTATGGAAGTAAACATGGATGGTAGTGCCAGAACGCATGTAGCGATCTTTCCCAACCATAAAAACTAAATCTTTTCATGATGGTTAAACATAAATACTGCTCTCCGCATTATCGTGCGCCATGGTTGTGGTTTTTCTTGCCGCTTATTCATAGCAAGACCCAGGATAGTGACCTTTATCGGGTATTATGTCGGATGAATGCGACCTGGCCGTTCGGACACAGTTCGCATTTGAAAAGATCAGATTCGTATCGGATTCAGGATCACATAGCCAAGTGGGCTGGGTCACATTGGAAAAAATCTGATCTGTGTTGTTCAGACAGCCATGAAAAGATCAGATCCAGGTTGCATATGGGCCAAAAAATCGGATTTGGGTCACTTCAGGCTGCAGTGTGAACGTAGCCTTAGAGAGGTATGGGGCATTGCAGGCTATCTAAAGAAGCCAAATGACCCTCATTCCAAATGGGTGGACTCATTCGTCTGTTTCTATTTGCATGTTTTCAAAACAAAAACAAGGCTTTGTTGGGATACTGTATAAAACCTCAAACTAAACGCTATTTCCGACATTTTGAATTGAAAAAGCTTCTTGGATGGGAAGCGAAACATCTTCAAACTTGGAAACAAAGTCCAGTGGATTGTTTTTTTGTTTTTTTTAACTATGACCTGAATGAATGAGAATCTTTGCCAACATAAAAACAAGATAAACAAACCATTGTTGCTGCTCTTGAGTAAAGTCCTGCAACAGCAATAAAACAGCTGTTGTCTCTAAAGGTGGGTCACTTACTTCCCCCGCTGACCCCCAACCTTCATGTAGTGACGTTTCCTCTCAGATTTTCTACATTTCTCATAAAATCGCGGACATGTGCTCACTGTCTGACGGTGGACTGGTGCTAAATTGTCTCACATAATCCAACCTCAGGGACGTAAACACATTCAAGTCCTCTGCTGTGCTTTCCATGCTTGGATTGTTGGAGCTATCTGCTACTGTTCCCTGTGGGATCAGCTGCTGGAACATTTCCATCGTTGTATATCCGCCTGTAAAGGCTAAAGGTGAGCTAGGGAAGCAGGTTGTTGGCGTGTCCAGTAAAGGGTCTGTTTTGTCGTCGTCTCCTCCGTCCCTCGGGCTCCAGATATGAGTGATGTCCAGAGAGTCTCCCACATCCTGACAGACCCTGAGAAGCTGCAGTTTGGACGGCGACATCTGAGGCGGGATTATGGCTTCCTTTTCCAGTATCTCAAGACTCTTTGTGTCCCACTCTTCTACCTTTAGAGCTGCTAATGCCTCGATGAGTTCCTGAAAGAAAGATAATGTATGAACAGTTTGCAGATCTTAAGTGAGGATGTTTACTAGTGGTCAAATAAAAGTGTGTAATTCTACCAGCTGAGCGGGGATTTCTATTTTCTGCACTGCGTCGCTGTGTTCAGGGTTGGGGATGCTTGGCCAGAGAGAAGCTTTGACCCTGAGCAGAGTCAATAGATGAGCTATGTTTTATTTTACGGTCAAAACTTGTAAAATGTAAGGTATACAATTTGTACCTTTTTATCAAAGGAGACCCAAACATCAGCAACAAGGTCACAAAAATGAAGACTGTGATGGCGCCGCTGATGCTGAAATTCACTGTACAAACAACACAAGATTAATTTTAATATTTAAGTAAAAAAAATTGATAAATTCTTCAGAAGTTGTTGTTGGTTATACAACCGTTCTTTTCTGTTTTGAAGACACTCGGAGCACTTCGTTTTCCTGCTCCTGCTGATGTGAATCCAGATATCTGGACTTGGTATGCTGTTCCACTTTTGAGGGTTTTTATGTTAAAGCTGGTCGTGTCTGGATCCACAGATACATCTGAGAAGAAGGGAGAGTTAGTTTGGGTTGGAATTTAATGAGGCACCAACAAAAAACTTGGTTTGCAGACCTCATCAGTACGATTTGGGGAAGAAATGTATCGATTTAAGCATCCATCTTTCCCGTATTCTTTCCACTCTAATACATACCAAGGATTCATACATTGTACAGAGCTTCTGGCGCTGCAATAAACCTCAGTTCATTGTCTTCTCTTGTCTAATCCCGACTATATCACTTTTATTTTATCTATACAATCACTCCAAACTTAGGTCCCATCTTGCAGGGATGCAGGTGCTAAAGGTTGCAAGGTGTGCAGAAATATACAAGACTGACTTCTGTCAAGATGTATTGTTTCTTCTTTATCAGACAAACTCTTAAAGTCTCCTTAAACACGTAGTGCTGGTGTGCTGTATAACTATGTAGTTTTTAAAAGGCCAAATGAATTAAGCCTCCAGGATAAAACCAAAATCCTGCTGAATAGAAAGACCTTGTGCTCCTGTGTCACTCCTTTGCTTACAGCTTTTATCAACTTATGCATTATAAATATAGTAAACAGGACAAACCTACTTTGATGACTTAGCAGAAACAATTTTTCTTCTCACAGGAAAGAAATAGCTCACATTTAGTGTTCTGCTACCAAAGTTATGGGTAAGCTTTAGGTGGGGAAGGGACAATAGAGTTGGAAAGTCATACATTTCTCTCCATGCTCAATGAGTTTTAGGGATGCACTGATACAATGTTTTACATTAGCAATAAAGAAAATATCAGCATAACTGACACATACTTTTACTACTCATTTTGCAAAACAAAATGTTATAAAAGGCTGGATCAAATGCAATAGAGAATAGAAAAATTAACTGTTTTATTTAATCCTTAGGTTACATAAACCCTAAACAGAAAGTGAGTATTTCTATAAGCATGCTGATTCTGGAGATTTTAGATATTGGACCAGTTTCCAATATCAGTATCATTTTGGGACAAAATCCTCCATTATACTGCCCTTTTTATCAACAACCCCAGCATGTAGAGGCTGAAAGTGGCGCATGTGCTTGCAGGGTCACTGCCACTCCATGTATCCCTAGATTCCTCGCTCTGCACCAAGGCCATAGGCAGACAAAGGAAGCCACTCTCTCTAATAGCCACTTTGTCAGACAGGACCTCAGGATAGCTAACAGATGCTGCGTCATGACCAGCGGTGCTAAATCTCATGCAAAGAATCCGAACTGCATGACAAAAGGTGATCAAGCTGAGTCTAAGATAAACTTCCAAACCTAGTTCCTCTTCCTACATCCAATAAGTCACATGGGTTTCAAATCCACCATACTAAAGAATTTGTACACTTTAATTGCTCTTTTAAAGTACGAGACATTAATGACACACTTTATAAACTAGGCTGACATGAATTTGTCAGATAATTTGTGAAAAACATAAAAATATAATTTTTCGAAACTGAATTTGGATATTCTTTACAAACTGTAGATTCTTTCAAGCCATTTAAAGCGTCCGTGGATCGGGTCGTCAATGCCTCTGCCTCTAACTGCTGCCAAATCCTCTTTGCAACGGTCTCTCATGATTCTCCCTGCAGGGGGTGGGCCCACTGGGGGGTGGCCTTGCATCACTCCTTCAGGCTTGGCCCAGCCAGGTCCCGCAAGGAAGAAACCACCCACCAGACACTCTCTGAGAGCTTGGAGTCCCAGCTCCGCTGTACCGGGCAACGTCAGGTGCAGCAATTCCCTTAGTCTTAATAAATGGCTTTTATAACAGCTCTCTTTCTGACCCATCACCAGAGCCTTTTGCCGTTGGAGACCCTACCAAGGGCATTTATGCTACTGATGACATAGCCTCTGAGATCATCCGGGCACTGAAACACCTTCACTCCACGTTAAAGGGCTGGTTATACTCCTGCAGCAGTGTGTCGCAGTGAGCTTGACGCAGACATTTTTGATTTATGCCCAGTATTGAAGCGCGGTATGCACTATACGCTGTGGGTCTAGATACAGCGAAGTGAGGAAGTGGGGGCGAGTTTGTCCGACAACAGAGGGACATGAGGACAGACATGATAGCGGGTATCCAGGTGGAAAAAGGGTCCCAGCGTTCTCGCGCACCTCGCTCTTCTAGCTGGTCCAACTTCATGAGTCGTTTTCTGCAATTTTGGTCATAAAAGCAAAACAAGCCGGCCTCCTGTCTGCAGTCACCTACAATTTGGGAGAGGTGCAGCAGAGTGTCTGCAAAGGGGGCGGGGACGTCTTTTTGTTCACTGTGACACCTACTCAGATGACCTAGTTTCGAAGTATAAATCAGCCCTAAGGTGTTGTTTCAAGGAAGGAAAGAGGCGGTTCAAGGAGGGGTGGCTTGTCCCAGTCAGGTTGGAGGAGATTTCTTGCCTCAAGTGCAGGCCTTATCAGGTCTTGTTGAAGAGTGACGGGAGAATGGAAAAGGAGAATAATAACGGATCAGTGTGGCTTCTGCTCTAGTCTGTTGTGGTGAAAAGTGAGCTGAACAAAACAGCCTAGTGTATGTCTCCAACTAATCCGGAATAAGAATTCAAATAAACAATTGGACAATACATACAATTTAACAGTAATGATTTAATTTACTATATAATAACAGTAACAGTGATGATTTGGGTCACTGTGACGGGGTTCTTTGGCCTCCAAGAATCCAGGCTCAGTCGGGTTACCGGTGTTGGTGATTTACTGTGCTCAAAAACCCAAAACAGGGTGCAAAAGAAACTAAACATATACAAGATCCTCTGGGCCTCAGCCTCCCTCCAGTTACCAGCAATGTAACAAAGAAACAGAAAACAGAAATGGCCGCTTTTCTTCCCACAGCCCTCATTAAATAGTTTAAGCCCCTCACCTCAGGCTCTCTTATTTCTGATTTCTTCTCATTAATCAGTTTTGTCCATATATTACCTCCACAAACAATTGATGTACAAAAACAAATATTTTTTACAACTTAATTCTTTTACACAGATTGATTGACTTATTCAATTACACCAAACTGGGTTTGAACCCAGCAAAGACGCAGCCAGACTGAAGATGACAAGTCCCCATAGCATAAACACGTACACACCCACACCCCCACACACCCACACACACACACCCCCACACACACACACCCCCACTGAAATATTAAGTGTGCACCCTCAATACGCAGCAGGTAACCAGGAACAGCTTGTGTGTTTTAAGTTCATGTAGCTACTGATCTCAGCGCGAGCATATTGGTCCTCACAAACACAGAATAACAGGAATGAGTGTGTGGCGCACAAAGTTAGAGGATGTGTTAAGCGACCAGGTGGATTTGTCTCAGTCACAATAACCATGACATATAATTTTCCTATCCTACAACAGGGATGTTCTTCTGTCAAAGGGGTAGATAAATAAGGATCTTACTGAATTTGGTGGAAGCTGCATCTCGCTCGTTACGTTCGCCATCGTCCCTCTCATTGTCTGCACCTGCGCATTGGGTGCAGAAGCCTGTTAAAGTGCAGTATTTTCAGCGCCCCAAGACCATAAAGTTCTGAGACGCTGATTGGCCATTAAATTCACCTAGCAATAGTACATGATTGACAGATTCTCTGCAAATGTGGGGCTGTCTGATCACAGCCCCAAGACAGAGACGGTAGGAGTCTGTCTGTGGAAATCCACAAATGAATGACAGTAGGTAGGGAAATGTAGTTTATATAATTTGTTTTGCTTATAGGTACACACTCTAGAGAGTAAAAGTGACATTTATGAGTTAATTTCTAAAAATACATTTTACGTTTCTCTCTTCTTATCAGGGAGGGCGGTGCCCCAGCGCCCCCTATGGGCCAGCCGCCACTGACCTGAACTAAAGTTTCCACCACAGATTCCCTCCTTTGTCTACGTCTCATTCATACTTTCCCACAGATGCCTTTTAAAGCCTATTTTCATGCTGCCCTTTAGACCCACAGAGCTGAAAGCCAGAATTGGAATGACTCATATTTTTCAGTCTAGAATCACTTTTCAAAAGAAAAGTTTTTAGGTCAATTTCCGTGCCAACTCATTTTATTGTCTAACAGTTTTTTTTCTCTGACTTTCACAATTGGAATGACAAATAAACCACCAACACTGAATATTATTATTATAACTATAGGGCAACTATAAAAAAAGACAACATATTCACCAAAAGGTTTTGTATCATTAAGTTTCTGAGGATTAGTGCTTACTGTACTCTGTCTGCATGTAGCGATACTCGGTGTAGTGGATTATATAACCCAGCAGGAACCCCCTTAAGTCTTCCTCTGGGATCTCTGACCACTGCAGCACGGCTGAATTTACCGTCACGTTGTGGAAACTGATGTTTGTGGGAGCGCTGATAGGAGCTGTAGGGGATTTAGAGACATAACAACATAAAGCACCAAGTTATGTCTTTGGATTATAAAGTTAACTTGAATAGTAGGTTTGAGAACAAAGTCAGTCTTTGACTTACATCCTTCAATGTGATAAAACTCTTTAGTCCCATAGGTGCTCTCACTGTTGTTGATATGCTTGATGTTGCAGGTGTTCTTGCTTGGTCGCAAGTGAAGAATGACACTGTATCTCTGGTAAGGCTCCAAATGTTCTAAAATCATTTATAAAAAGAAAAACACAGAGAAAAACCCACAAATGAAATGGCTTATTGAATAAGCAGGACAGCCCATATACAATGTTTGCAGATTTATTAGGCAAATGAGTATTTCGACCACATCATCCTTTTCATACATGTTGTCCTACTCCAAGCTCTATAGGCCTGAAAGCCAACTACCAGTTAAGTAAATCAGGTGGTGTGCAGCATCTCTGTAATGAGAAGGGGTGTGGCCTAATGACATCAACACCCTATATAAAGTGTGCTTAATTATAAGGAATCTTCCTTTCCTTTGGCACAATCGGTCAGAAAAGAGATTTGACCGACTCTGAAAAGTTAAAAATCATCAGATATCTTTCAGAGGGGTGGAGCAGTTTGGAAATTGCCAAGCTTTTGAAGCGGTATCATTGCACAATCAAGCGTCTCATGTCAAATAGCGAACAGGGGCGCGGGAAGTGTGTTGAAAAAAGAAGATGCAAAATAACTCCCCATGAATTGAGAAGGATCAAGTGTGAAGCTGCCAGGAAGCCATTAGTCACCAGTTGTGCCATATTTCAGAGCTTGAACATGTCTGGAGTGCCAAGAATCACAAGGTGTTCAATACTCAGGGACCTGGCCAAGGTAAGGAAAGCCAAAAAGAGGCCACCTTTGAACAAGACACATAAGGCAAGACAAATAGTCAAGAATGGACAAAGAAATATCTGAAGACTGATTTCTCCAAGGTGTTTCTGTCTGATGAAATGAGAGTGAGTCTTGATGGGCCAGATGGATGGGCACCAGGCTGGATCAGTAAAGGGCAGCAAGTTCCTTATCGACTCAGTGGGGTACTGGTATGGGCTGGTATCATCAAAGATGAGCTTGTGGGACCTTTTCAGGTTGATGATGGAGTCAAGATCAACTCCCAGACCTACTGCCAGTTTCTGGAAGACACCTTATTCAAACAGGGGTACAGAAGAAGTCACCTTCATTCAATAAAAACATGATATTCATGCAGGACAATGCTCCATCACATGCATCAAAATACACCACAGCGTGGCTGGTCAGAGAAGTCTAAAATGAGAAAAAATTATGACTTGGCCCCCTTGATCACCTGATCTGAACCCCATCGAGAACCTGTGGTCCTTCATGAAATGTAAGATCTACAGGGAGGGAAAACAGTCCACCTCTCTGAACAGTGTCTGGGAGGCTGTGGTAGCTGCTACATAAAATTTTGATCGCAAACAGATCAAGACGCTGACAGAATCTATGGATGGAAGGCTTTTGAGCGTCATGGTGAAGAAAGGTGGATATACTGGTCACTGATTTGTTTTTGTTTTTTTGAATATCGCAAATGTTTATTTCTGAATTTTCAGTTGTTTATATACTGGTTTACCTGGTGAAAATAAACAAGTGAGATGGGTATATATTTGGGTTTTTTCTTTACGTTGCCTAATAATTCTGCACAGTAATATTTACCAGCACACACAGACATCCTCATAAAATGGCCATATCTAAAAAAACAAAAAAACAAATCAACTTCCAAAAATCTGAAAGTTTGATATTAAGGAGTCTTTTGGGTTGATTGGGAACACAATTGTGGCCCAATAATAAAAATAATCCTCAAAAATATAACTTGCCTAATAATTCTGCAGTGTATGGCGTAATAATAGTCAACATGTTTATGAGTTTAAATATTGCTAATGGTGCCATTGGCAGAAAATGCACAAGAGCCTAGGCAAGTCACACATTTTAAGAAAAATCAAAGAAAGCGATTACACAACTGCAGTTATAGGTATAATCTTGGAATGACACATGCAAGTGCAAAACAGCACGGCAAGCCGAGAACATACTGTCAGAAAGTGTTGCACAAATTAGGAAGAATAATATAACTTCTGCAAACTAACGGCAATGGAAGAACAAAACCTCGCTTTAATCCAGGCATGGCAATATAGGATAAGAAGAGATCATGTAGTTCTATAGAGAAATTACTGTTCACTTATGACCGAGAAATTCTCTTTGCAAACCTACTATACAAGACTCCACTGCGGAGCTGTGGTCTCCGATCTCTGAGGTTCTCTTTCCTCCGTTTCAGGTGCCTTACATGAGCTGAAAGGAGCTGCGGCTTGTCAGCCTCTGCATAAAGAGTGCACTCCATAGGGGCCAGGTTCCTGTTTTGCCTGGGCCTTAATCTGAAGCAATCTTGCTTAAAAAAAAAAAAGTGCGACGGTGTTGCTGTGTGCTGCTTGGTGTTTTACTCAACTATTTAGTGAAACCAAAAGACAAGAAACTGTTTGTTTACAGAGGAAGCTGGTAGGGGTTCTCTGGCATCTTTTTTTTCTCTTTTCCTCTACACTAATATTAAAGTGGTAAACATTAGGGCGTGGGCTGTTTATATGGACCAATTTAAGTGTCAGTTAAAATGTGTATGTACAGTGGGTGTCTGAATCTGTCAACGTAAGTCAAGTTGAATAAATGTAAGAATTGTGTTTGTTTCTTGTTGTGTACCTGCATGTGAAATAGGATACAATAGTCCAACACACAAACTAACAAGTCCATGTCATAAACTTACGAGTAAGATTTGCAAACTTAAAAGTACGATTTGCAAATGTATAGGTATGCATCCCATATTTATGAGTACAAACCATAGTTTTATGAGTAAAAATCTCCAACCACTTACTGCCACCAACAGTTAAAATTGCAGTACTTGTGTAATAGAAATGTAGTAGAGATAAACTTGTATATCTTTTTAAGAGCAAGTTGACAACAAGGAACAAATAAAAATCTTACATTTATTCATAACTGACTACAATTTACAGATGCAGACACCTACCTATACTTTATTGACACTTATCTTACCCCTTAGGTTAGCTGTATTTAATACTGATACTGATAAACTATAGTAAAAGTAAATGGTGAAATGTTCCAGAATATTCTTGTTTGGAATCTGAAAATTAAATGAGATTAGATTTACGAAAAGATAAAGTTTGCCGAACACACAGCCAAGGATGCTCTTAACTAAGTTTCAGTGAAAGATGGTGAAATTCAATAAATGGCCCATTCAGTCACCTCCATAGAAAAAGAACTGAAGAATCATCACATTTTAAAGGTAATCTGAAAACACAAAGGGGTCAAATCGCATCTGAGCAATGAATGTGTTTAAGACTGGAGAATTTTTTACGTTTATAATCACCAGATATTTTGAATTTTTTTTTTTTTTTCTAGTGTTTCAAATGTAGTCAAATGTGCTTCAGTTTCTTTGTACAATGTGTCTGAATGTTGTAGATATGTGGTGGGAACTTTATTTAAAAAATGTTAAAAAATATTCAAACTAAGAAAAAAAGATTTGATATTTGATACTTGTTTTAGGCACTATGTTTCACCAGATGCCAAAGATAAAAATCACATTTGATATTAGATTACAAACAAACTGGTACGTCTTTCTAACCACCAGTCTTTTCTTTCAGTGAATAAATTGAAAGCAAAAAACAATCAGCTAAAGGGATGGATGACATTTACGATAACCACACAAAGATGTTGTTGCAACTGTCCTGCTGTTACCAAAGAAAAAATACTTTTCTCACCAAATTAACTTCACTGGAAAAAATTTTAATCTTGAAAAGTCATTTTTTTTAAATAAGGGCATTTTTCTTGAATTGAGGAGATAAAAGAGACATTTTGCCAATGGAAAAATACAATTTACACTTAAAATAAACTTAAAATATGAAAAAACAATTGCATTTTCATATTTCCAGTACATTTTATCTAATTATTGTATTTTAAGAATAAAAACACTCATTCCATTGGTAGATCATCGTATTTAACTACTCAAATTAAGAGTAAATACACTTAATTTGAAAAATGTTTACTTATTTCTAGATCGTTTTTCCAGTGTTGTGTGCACTGAAACTAATATATGCTGTCCACAAATAGCTAATGGATACATTCTTATTATAATAATGTCTTTGGGCCAATAGTTGCTAAAGTTAAGACCAAAAGTCTATTAAGATTTAAATTTATTCTTTTTGTCATTCATTGAACATTTTGAATCCTGTAATAAAACAAGAAAAAATATCTTGATTTAAAAAAAAAAATGCTTTTATTTGCATTTCACTGAAAGAATTTATGGGAAATTATCCATACAATAATAATCCAGTAATCAATGATAATAATAATCCAATAATAGTCTCAATAATCCTTGGGGGAACAAATATATTGATAACAAAAATTGGCGTTTCATGATTTGAAATGAAGTATAGTAGATATGTAAAAAAAAAAATTTGGGGAACTGCATTTTAATGTTGACGAAAGGCCTAATAAATTCAAAATTATTTGTCTCTAATTATCAAATTAGAGTCAAATTATCCTCCATAGTGATGTAGTTCAGCCTCTGTCTAAAGCCCAGGTTGAAACACAGAGCAACAAAAATGAGCAAATGTAACGTCTCCAATGTAACTCTAAGCCTATCTGCTGTTGATTATTACCAACAAACGGATAATTCTCATTCTATTGACTAAGAGGAAGAAATTTATTACATTTGTTTTCTTTTATGCATAATCACAACTCAGCTCAATGAGCAAAGTCTTACTTTCTAAAATTCGCCCCAGAAAAAGTCATAATCGGAGTGAGATAAAAACAGCTACTGTTGAATTTGAACAGTGACCCACCTGATAAAGAGGATAAGGTCTTGCTGCTGTTGGTGTCCTCAAAGAACGATCGGTACCAAGCTGAATGCCCCTTTTTCATCCACTCCACTGAGTAGCAGACGTACCGTCTGATCAAAGCCCTTCTCCAGTGGATTGTAAACGCTGTGCTGTTGTGGACTGTCACGTTCAGCCTCCCATCTCCTAAACCTGTCGATTCGAGGCTGCATCAGTCTACATATTTGGGTTATTTATTGAAAAACCAAAACAACCTGTTCAGTTTCTCATAAATAAAGACGAAAGATGGAAAGAAAGCAGCAAAGGTGTGATTTTCTTACTTTGTGTGTCTTTATGTTGTGGAATGATGTGGGTCCCAGCAGGGGAGACGCTCACATTGTTGTACGCGCTGATGTTGAGCTGATAAGCTGAATAAGAGAGGATCAGTTTGATCTCAGGCTCTGTGGTATTCATCTCCTCTCTTGGAGGCTCTCCA
The DNA here is from genome assembly GCF_016077235.1 of Cyprinodon tularosa. Taxonomy (NCBI): domain Eukaryota; kingdom Metazoa; phylum Chordata; class Actinopteri; order Cyprinodontiformes; family Cyprinodontidae; genus Cyprinodon; species Cyprinodon tularosa. The sequence continues at coordinate 96,398 of NW_024039508.1, read as the reverse complement.
CATTCTTTCCAAATGGTGACTCGGTAGCCATCAAAGAGATCTTTGACAGGATACTACCAAACAACATAACTTCAGTTTCACTGCTTTGGCCTTATGTCATAACATTTCTCTTTTTTTTCAATGCTTTAAAACTGTTCAGATTTAATGTTTACATGTACCTTCCAGGTTATAGTGATCAGCCGGCGGCCTGGTTCCTCTGTCATTTCAGAGTATTTGGAGCTGATCTCGACGGGAGGAGATCTAAGCTCTGAAAAAGGAACAGAGTGAAGTTCAAAACCACAACAATTTCCTGGATTTGGATGATTTAAGATGAGTTTTAGATTTATCTGGCATTAAATTATACTGGTTCAGGAAATGCAAAGTCCTCACCTGGCGGAACAGTGTAGATTTTACTCCATGGACACTGGGAGCATTTTGAACAAACTACACATTGTATCTGAACAGCGTAGACAAACGAGGGGTTTAGCTTTTCCACTTTAACTACATATTTATCAGGGGATTCCACAGACTGTGAACAAAGCAGAAATTGGAGTCTGAAAGTTTTTACAAAGCAGAAAAATAAAAGATGCTTTTATTTGCATTTCACTGAAAGAATTTAATGGAAAATGATCTACTGTATACAATAATAATTATCATTAATAATAATAAACCAATAATAATCTCAATAATCCTTGGGTGAAAAAAATATATTCATGACAAAAATTGGCATTTCATGACTTGAATTGAAGTATAGATTAAAAAAAAAGTTTTGGAAACAGCATTTTAAGGTTGAAGAAAGGCTTAATAAACTCACATTTATGTGTCTCTAATTATCAAATTAGACTCTAATTATCCTCCATATTGATGTAGTTCAGCCTCTGTCTAAAGCCTGCAGCCCAGGTTTAATCTCAGAACAACTAAAATGAGCAAATGTAACGTCTCCAATGTAACTCTAAGTCTAAAATAACATCAATATTTAATCCTCTGTAAGTTTATTGATAAACATGTGCAGAATAAATTAAATTCCTGTTTTTCTTTATTTAAGGATCCCCATTAGTCTCTATGAGAGTAGAGATTGCTCTTCCTGGGGTCTATTTTCAACAAAAATCATCACAATCAGTACTTACAACAAGCTCACAGTAAAAAACATTATTATAAAAAGACATAGGCGAAAACAAACACAATGTTGTCCCTAGTTAAACAAACTGAATTTCCTTATTAATTACAGATTACCTATAATAAATAAGTTGATTCTCATGATAACACTGGATTTCTTTATAGGATGTATTGAGATATCTCCAGTGGATCAATCGTATATAGAACTAAGATTTAATTCCAGGTAAATTGCTTTTTTAAAATCAATTATAGGTCAAAATATCTATTCTGTGACCGACTCTTTGCAGCTACAACAGATTTAACTCTTCTGGGAACGCTTTCCACAAAGTTTGGGAGCCTGTTTGTGGAAGTTTTTGACCATTGTTTCAGAAATGCATTAGTGGGGTCAGACACCGACGTTTGTTAAGAAGGCCCTGTTCACAGTCTCTGCTTTAATTCATTCCAAAATTTTCTGTTGGGTTTAAGTTAAGGCTTTGCTGGCTGGCAAAATTCTTCTATGTGTTTTTAGTCACTTCCTTTGTGTATTAATATGAAGGAAGGGGCGGGGCTTAAACTATTTAGAGTTGGGAGCAAAGACTTTGGATGCTGCAGCATTAAGAGTTTATCTCACTTTAACCAAGGGTCTTAACTCCTAAAAATCACCCTACATCAAAAAACACCTGCACCACATAACAGCCACATTTGTTGCAAAGACCAAACCCCACCCAGTCCTTTGGCTTGTCTGACAGGGGGGTATGGTTTATGTGGTGTCACACACACTCAACAGTGGTAAGGTGGTTCAAGGTGGCAAGAGCTCATAGACCAAAGGTCTAAATCGTTCAAAGCTTATTCCCCTAATTAGTTTCTGCAAGCAATTCCCCAAAACAAGGTAGTTATTTAGCGGAAAACACAAATAAGGCTTAAAAATCTACCTGGCTTTTACTCAGAAAGAGATAATAACTGAAAACATCAGCAGATTAAATAACCTGCAGTGTTTAGGATGCAATAAAAAAGGAAATAGAGTGGTTAGGAAAGAAACCAGCAAATTTTCTACCCTTTGAGTTGGTATCCATGAAATAAACAAATGTACTCATTAACGTATATATTACAAGTGAATTGCAACATTAAGGGATGTTAAGATGCATTGTTTAGGGGTATTACATTGTAACAGTTTTGTTTTTTACAATCCTAATTCACTTCAATTCCTGCAGTGGATCCACATTAAAAAATGATGTGAATAGATATAGATTTTAAGACTTTAATCCAACAAGTTTGAGAAAACAGCACAGAATCAGCGCCGAGGTGCTTAAAGATTGAAACAATCCACACAGTCCAAAGTTTTAAACTAACTGGACTCACTTCCTGTCAGCACTTCTTGACTAAATCATTAAAGAAAAATACGTGTTTAGCAGAAAGCGTCTTATCTGTTCACCACAGATGTTTCCTATGTTTACCTCCTTTCACGTGTGCTTTGTTTGCACTCAGAGGAACAATGTATTCAAACTCTCCACCTGCCCCCATTTTCATTAATCAAAGGAGCTACAAGAACTCATGTCAGCAAAACATTTCACCCTGAGCTTGAAATAAACTAATCTGAAATCAAACGAAAACTATAACATCCTACTATTCTGCAACGCTTTTGAAATTTGTTATTCAAACATGTTCGGCTGTCATCACGTATGGTGGTTATAAAAACAAACAGGTTATTATTCCTGACCTCGTTCCAGGAGTGGCTGCCCAGCACTTTGTATCTCACTGAGAAGTTGTTGATGTATTTTATGTCTTCAGGAAGCCAGCTCACGTTTACTTTCAGCTCTCCAGGTGGGCGGCTCAGCAATACGTTGTTTGGAGGACCGCAGCGAGCTAAAAGAAAAAAAAAAAACGGTTACTAAACCGAAAGCTACACAAAGTAGATTTAGCAGATGTTAGAAATACAGTACACTTATCTAAACCACTGAAACAAGACATTAAACCAGACGGTCTAAAAACAGAAATAGTTTTCTCTGTCTGGCATCAAGTCAGACCAAAATAGGGCTGAAACAATTAATTGGATTAATTGCGATTATTTGATTATTGGAAATATTCATCAACTAATTTAGTTATCGATTAATGCGATTAATCGTAAACTCGAGTATAGAGACTGTAAAACATGCCTTTAGCTGACAGAGCAACCCATTTAGAGCAGTAATATACCAAGATTGTTAAAAAAGATGTAAACATTTTGCATTTAAGAAGCTTTTTTATCTGTCAATATGCTCCATCCAGAACTCCTTAAGCTCTTTTTTTTTTATTCACCTGGCTTAATTTCACAAAAAATCTTTAAAGAACCTTTTGCTATCCAATTTTTAATCAAATTGTTTTTTTTTAAATAATCGACATATTAATCAATTTGCAAAATAATTGTTTGTTGCAGCCCTAGAATAAGCTGCTGCAGTTTTAGATCAGGATGGATTAATATCATTAGTTAGAGTAATGAGACAATATTTTGTTTTGTCCCTGACAAAAAAAAAAAATAAAAATTGGTTTTTGCTGCTGTTAACTGTCCTATTGTATACACTCTGTGTGTACAAAATGACAATAAAAGTTGTCTAAGTCAGTTGCTTAGCAGGAATATGCCATCATTCGTTCATTACTCACATAATAATCTACGTCCATTAACCCCACTAAAAAAAGCCCATTACAGAAGAACAGAAGTAGTTTACATTCATTTTCCTGATCTACACTGCAAAAACGATCTGGAAATAAAAAAAAGTAAAAATATGTTAAATTAAGTGTATTTTCTCCTAATTTGAGTACGATTTGCCAATGAAATTAGTATTTTTACTCTTAAAATAAGATAATTAGATAATATGCACTAGAAATAAGATAATGCAATTATCTTTTCTTATGTTAAAGGAATAGTACACCCAAAACATGATTAGCCTTCATTTTCTACTCACCTCCATGCTGAACAACACTCTGGAGTACTTTTTTGATATCTCAAATGCATCTGGAGATCTGGGAGACTTCTTGCTGTCTGCTGACATTCAAATAATGGAGGTCTATGGCGCCCGAGACAGAAAGGTCCACAAAAGTCCACAAAAACTTGTCAATATTCCTCCATACTGCTCGTCCAATGTAATCCAAGTGTCCTGAGTGGGTAGCATCCAGAATTTACTCGAAACGAAGTCATTTAGAACGTTTTAGAGCCTAAACAGTAGTGTATAGGATTTCCTAATAGCGCCCCCATGCGCGCTCACGATTCTACGGAAGCCGGCAGACCAAACCAGCGCATTCAGCTCGGCAAAGAACTCATGCTCTTCCTCAACACTGAAGTCCTCAGACATTTTTCTTTCGTTGTTTCTTTCTTTGCACAGGTAAACAGCACATTTCTTCTTCTACGCTTGCATTATCGGCAGACCAGACGCTGAATGCGCACTTCCTTCCGGTTTGGTCTGCCGGCTTCCGTAGAATCGTGAGCGCGCATGGGGGCGCTATTAGGAAATCCTATACACTACTGTTTATGCTCTAAAAACATTCTAAATGACTTCGTTTCGAGTAAATTCTGGATGCTACCCACTCAGGACACTTGGATTACATTGGACGAGCAGTATGGAGGAATATTGACACGTTTTTTGTGGACTTTTATGGACCTTTCTGTCTCGGGCGCCATGGACCTCCATTATTTGAATGTCAGCAGACAGCAAGAAGCCTCCCAGATCTCCAGATGCATTTGAGATATCAAAAAAGTACTCCAGAGTGTTGTTCAGCATGGAGGTGAGTAGAAAATGAAGGCTAATCATGTTTTGGGTGTACTATTCCTTTAAGTGTAAATTGTCTTGTTCCAATGGCAAAGTGTCTCACTTACCTCCTCAGTTCAAGAGAAAATGCACTTATTTTAAGAGAAAATTACTTATTTAGATTTAAAATTTATACAGTGTAGAATTTTAATCGTGCTCATTCAATAAAGGTGAGCCTTTATTCTTACTCATTGCACTAATAAAGTGCTTTGCATGCCGAAGTCCTGCTGTAGCTTTAACTTTCTAACGTGACGTTTTGATGATGTGGCTGTTAGGTTTTACTGCTTGCATGATGTTTTCAGCTTTGCTAGCTTCCCCCTTTTTTCTTTAACACTGTGCTGATTACATGCTAACATTTTAGTTTCATTATAAACTGAAACCTGGCTGCTGCATAACAGAGTGTCCTCCCACACCATATCGATGCTGGACTTGTTTCACTGAGAGCTTCTCTCTGTGTAAATGTTCAAACGTATGAAGAGGGCCCCCGAAGCGTCTGGAAGTTGTACTTAAGAATGAGTTCAATTTATTCATTTCTCTGGTAGATTTAGACTAGAAATTTAAATTTTTAGTTTGACCAACATGTTTTTTTCTGACCAGAAGAATTATTAAAGGTCATATATCAAGCAAAATCCTCCCCGCCCTGTGGAAGCGAGGGGTTGGAGAATATCTATCTTAGAATAGCCCCTTCAGAAAGCAGCTACCTTTAACCTGCCTGCAAACAAACACTGACTTTCTCTGATGGTGGAGGAGCGTGAGGCAGAGGGTGATGAATGTGGCTCAAAGTTAAGATGAAACGACTCTCTCAGCAGCTCATCTGCAAAGGGCAGCAACTTCTCTTATTTCGCTAATGTAGTAGTCAGACTTTGTTCAGGCCTGAGAAATGGCGACCTCATGAACCCTCACAGTTTGAAAGGCATTATTTCATGATATGCTTGACTATAGGAGACTTTTAATTGATTAAAAACTCATGGTTTATAATATTTAGGAGTTATTTTAAACCTTACAGAGAATGGAATAAAAGGAAGAACATTATGCATGAAGTCATCTTCAGGGGACTGTTTTAGAACAGCACATTTTCTTTAATCAAAGGCTTCTCTGATCTGCTGCAAGACCGACTGCTGTAGAAGAGCTGCCTACAGCTATAAACTACTGAAGAGACATGACCACATTTAAATTCCCTCTGGGATTAATAAAATATTCTAAATTGAATTGAATCTGTGGAGGAAGCCATGGCTTATGGTGATGACAATGAGGCGGTTCATGTTTAGAGAATTTAAAGCTCATTACCTAGATAACCAGTGGAAACCTGCAAAAAAGTCTCATCAATAAAAAATAAATGGTTTGGCTGTTAATATTGAAAAAAGAAACAACAAATCTATTCAGCTCTGGTATGGTATGAATAATATTCAGCATGCCATTTTTTAAAAATCAAATAAAAAAAAAAATGAAATTAATTATTTTTATACTTACTCATGTTCTGTGGTGAACCTCTGAAAGCTGCCTTTGAGCAATTTGTCGTCTCTGTGTTTTCTAAAACCTCTACTATCACATCCCATTTGGAAGACGGGAAGAACTCTTTGTAAAATTGTGTGAGGTTGTAGTAAACCTTGCAGAAGGGTTTGGGTGTTCTTGGTTGTTTTAAGATGAGTGTGTAGGATTTATTCAATCCAGATTCTCCAGGTTCCCACGTGCACTTGCTAGACGGCCTGTTCTTGTTAAAGCAGTCTAAATGATGGACTCCATCTGTAAAAGCAGAAACACTTGATATTCTTATCTCTGATCTGATAACACGGGGCAGAGGATTTAACTCGAGATGTCTTAGACTGAGCTGAACTTACCCGGGCGAATCGTACAGTTTTCGTACTTGGCTGCAATTTCGTTCCATTCGCAATTTGCTGGAACATAATATTGTTTAATAAATATATCATTGGTACTAGACTCCAAGATATCTGCTAAAACAGCTTTTTAAAAGTCAGGAAATTCTGTTTCTTCAGATAAAAAAAAAAAAAAAAAAAACTTGGATTTCTGCATGTTTGCATCATAGCTAATAGACCTGAAACCTTCATCAGACTCCCAGTACCACCACTTAATAACATTTTGCTATGCTGCATTAAGGTACACTGCAAAAAATTGACATTTAAATAAGTAATTTTTTCTTGCAATAAGTGCATTTTTTCTTGAATTGAGGAGGTGAGATACTTTGCCAATGGAGCAGGACAAATTGCATTTAAAATAAGAAAAAACAATTGCCTTGTCTTATTTCAAGTGCATATTATCTAATTATATTATTTCAAGAGTAAAAATATTCATTCCATTGGCAAATTATCGTATTTACCTACTCAAATTAAGGGTAAATACACATAATTTTAGCCATTTTTGATTATTTCTAGATTGTTTTTGCAATAAAAATCTCAGCCTTACCTGAAGCAACTCTGATGTGTGAGGTCACGGGAATAACCATCAGACCTTAAATATGAATGAGAACATTATGACAATGTGGTAATGCATGCAACATTTTCCAAAAAAGGCACAAAATATGGGAAACAAACAGCACAAATGATGTTCTATATGTCTGCAGACATGTTGAAGCCTATACGGTTAAAACAAGAGAGATGATCAAATGCGGAGATGTCTTACCAAAGATGAGAACATGCAAAGAGTTTCCAAACAGACAATATTTTGAACGAGAGCAAAAGTTCTGCAATCCACAACCCGACATGTTCCCTGAGACACTGAAACCACGACAGTGGGTTTGGGGAAATCTTCTACCCACGGCCCGCTGCCATTAACAAGCGTGGTGCACAGGTCTGCTGCTTTGTTAAGACTGAGCAAGGAGGAAATCTTTTGGGGAGTTTTACGCACAGGGGCGAGGGGAGGGGACCAATTGTGCCAAAGCAAGGACAGCTCACACACTGAGAAAATACAGTAGCTCTCAGAAATAGCTAAACGTTTTTTCGAACTTCTTCTTTCTAAAAATAGAGCAGTTCAATGTAAAAAGCTTTTGCCTTTAAGCAGAATAAGGGTCCTATGCAGGAAGCTTCTCACATGTAGCTTCTGCTCACATGCTTTTTAATGGTTGCAGAAAGTATCCTAGAAACCTCTTTGTGTGCATTTAATGAAAGGCTGACTGTGATTCAACATGAGAACCCAAATTACTTTCTGTCTGTTGATTTCTGGAGCTCATCATGGCTGCTCTGCTTTCAAAGAATCGAGTGCAGATTCCATGTGAAATTTGTAATGCTGAAACCAGTAGATGTGAATTTCCCATTTTGCAACCAGTGTGTGTATCTTGATAAGAAACCTGCTGGTTTAAAGTAAAAAAAATGCAGTGTGGAAATGCAACTTTCTACAACAGTTAAAAGCATTGAACTCCTAGAAAAAGATGCAGGGCGGCTGTCGTTTCCTGCATGCTGCCAAAAATATGCAGCAGATGCATAGACTCAGTCAAGCTTACTACTCTAATGTGTTTCAAGTGTCAGTCTAGCATGTTTAAGGATAGGTGAGACAATACATTCAACTGTGAGATCATGTTACATATTCACTCTAGTCCACGCTATTATTATGTAAATGAAATCCAAGTTGTGAATTTGCATCAACCTCTATCTAATACCCAAAATGGGGGAAAAAACAACTAAATCTTATAGTAACTCATGAAAAATTTCCTAGGAAATGCAGAGGAAATATTTGATATGGTGTTTAAAACTGTTATAGTAAAAAACAAAAACAATTATTAAGAAAAATAGATGAGGTTAAGTTACAATCAGAGCAAAGGCGAAAGTTTAATCCGGCTCAACGGAAATCTCAGTTCTGATCACCTTTGCTTTGATTCTTCCTTTAGCACATCTGGTTTCCCGTAAACTCTAGAGCCAATGACAAATACAACTCATTTCATGACAGAAACTGTTTTACCTAGTAATCAACTCATTCCGTAGCATCTAAAAACCCAAACCGCCGTCCAGCCCTTATTAGGGATGATAAATTAATGCTTAGATTCTGGCTTTTCTTACAGGAATTTAGTACTTTTTTCAGTATAATGGTTCCCAGTGTGTCCAGCAAAAATTTAATTGAACTGTCTTCCTAAAAATTAACGATACATACCTTAGTATGTCCAGCATTTTCAGCCTAGATTTAGCCTAATTTCATAAAACACTCCATTGTCACATCAGTCTAATTTAAACATGACTTCCAGTTTATATTTTTTATTTATTTAACAAAGCTGAATTGTCCTATTTAGAGTAAATATGCTCATAAACAACTAATAAAATGCATGTTTCATTGATCTTCAAAAAGCATACAATAGGGCTGGGCGATCGATTTTATGAAATATATACATTCTTTGTAAATAAAGATTGGATTTTTGGAAAATGTGGATTTATTTCACCAATCAATTACTTGGACTTTCTTAACCCAGACTCACATCGGTTCATCACCTTTTCATTTTAGATGTGCTCTCATAACACTGTGATACCACTAGCTGCAAACATCAATTCATTTTTTTTTCATTGGTTCTTATGAGATATGATCATTTTACAAACGTGAAATATAACAGCTTGATTTTTTTTTTGCCCTTAGATAAAACTCACCTTCAAGAGCGGATGATTGAAATCACTGCTAGTTTTTGAAAGTGTATTATAAATATCGTCATTTTTATAATGAAACTTAGGTGAGGAAATAAACTGATTACATGGATTTGGTAGAAAATGATAAGAGATTAGATTTTTAAGCCTTATCGCCAAGTCATATGTCAATATTGGGTTTGTGATGTTATCTACTCTGGTTTATTGCTTGCAAATCCACCCCTTCAATATGCCCATAAAAAAACATTTAAACTTAGCTACATTTCCACATAATTATAAATGTATTTGTCCAAAATCTATAGTTCTGTTGTTATAACAGCATATTGGTTTTCAGTGTATGGCTAGGGTCAGTTGGAGCATTTGGAGACAGTGGAAAGGAACAACTCACATTCAACCAGACTGAGTCAGCGGCCATGATAGAGAAGCCAAAGGAATACCTACAGATGATTTCATTTGAACAGTACCGATTATCTTACCCTTATTCAGCAACATTAAACTAAACTAAACATTTCTTATCCACACTGTGCATTAAGATAAATGTTCAATTTTTTTTTTTGCAACAATCATTTCTTGCACACAAAAAAAAAAATACTTACTTCACCAATTATTTTTTCTCTCGATCCCATGTTGTATCAATAATATCCATATTCAAATATTAGGTGTCTGCAGGGAAACTTTCTGAGAGGTTTGACTAATTCTTATATTAATAATCAGACTATATAAGGCATTAAGACAGAAGCCCTGTGGATGACTTCTGAGACAAACAGTGACCCTTATCTCTGACATTTTCAAATGTCACTGAATTTATTAAAAGGAGGAAGCTTTTAACATCTCAGCTTGTTCAGAATTATTTATACTGAAACCGGTTTGATAATTCAAACTGTGTTTAGGTGATAATTAGTCCTCAGTGGGCGTCATGTTTATGGGTTTGAGTTTTTATTACAATGTGAAGCTGAGTAATCTTGTTCTGTTCTTACTGGTTTCTGAGTCAACTTTGGCTAGTCTGGTTTGTTAAGAAGTTTGATTTCACTTTCTTGTGTCAAATTGTGTGTTTTTTTGTGGTTTGTTCTTTCTGTTGCTTTTAGCATACAGCTAATATCTGTTTTAACAACTGAAAATGAGGTAGAAATGTGAAAAGAAGCCGCTTTGATGTTTATTTGCGTAATCACCTCCGTTATCTTTCTTAATCAAAGGACATTTTTCTGGTGCACAGCTCTTTGCAGTAACACGTACGTTTTTTGTGTGCAAACCTTTTTCATCGGTACAAAAAAAAAAAATGAGGTCAGGTCAAGCATTAGCAGATAAGATGTCGCTTCAACCAAATATTGTGCTTGCAAATGTGTCACCTGTCGATGGGAGATAAACACAAATTTAGAATCAAAGTAAAAACACATCTGGAAAAAAAATACATATAATTGCTCAATATTTTATTGTCAAAATGCAAACCTGTATAAATTACACATATAATACATAATATAATATTTGTCCAGTAAAGACCAATGTTGCAACTGCTACTATGACTGATTTATTTTTCATTGAACAAATAAAAGTAACATTTTTTTATGAGTAAAAATGTCCAATTTGAACAGCAGGTCGCCATCATTGTACAAAAACTTATCCACACGTATCTTTTACCACATGAAAGAGAATCTAGTCAAACAAAAGTGTTCAGGATATTTACCCAGTGTAACATCAAAATGCACCATGAGTCTTTATTAGTCATTTGTTTACATAGCCATGGACTGGAAATTATCTAAGCACCCAAACGTACAGATATTATTTCCTTAAGCAAGGGTGCTACAAAAACACGCCGCACCTCTTTGAAAAGGTTTCATATACCAGAAGTGATGGGTTTGAGCAAGAATATGGGTGTCGACTGAGTCAGCCATGTCTAAAGAAGCTGTAAATGTGCATATTTGTTAAGTTTGCCCTAAACCATATTTGAACAAAACACACTTGTTGAATTGTTTTAAAAACATTTAATGAGTGAAAGAATAAAGTAAGTAAAATTATATATTTAACACAGGAGATTTTATATGAATATAATTTAGGGCTGAACGATTTGCCAAAAATTTAATTTGCAATTATTTTCATCCAATATTGCAATTTTATTTCTATTCTCATTCGCACTAACCAAAAGCATGTAGATTGTTCAATACAGGTTTTCAGATCTTTTATGACTTTAAAAAGCTTCCTTGTCCAGAGTCCATTGTTGCAGGACTTTATTGTAACCTTTTACCTGCATCCATTGCTCTGCATGCATGCTGCAAGTTTCTCTGCCCTTCCGTGTGGCAAAAAACCCACTTTAAGCATATCACTGCCACCTAAAGAGCTGCAGTGCAAAATTTAGTGTCTTAATCTTGATAAATTATCACATTGGCTTTTTGATTTGGAAATTGTGTTTTGCTAAAATGCAGTTATATTGCAAATGCAATTAATTGTAGATCAATCAGATCTCTGATATAAGATCATCCTAGTTATTTTACCGCAGGAGGAATGAAAATTTTTATTTTGTTTCAGATTTAAGAGGGAGCCTACAAAGGGAAATGAACATTGGCAAATTATAATCTATCCTTTTAATTTTCATCAAAACTCTTAATTGCAGAGTTTATGATCAGCTGACGATTCTTAACTACAGTTAATGTAGTTAATACAAGAAAAGAACATCAGAGGGGAAGAAGATATGCATAAGATGGAAGGAGATGATGTGACAGTCAAGCACAAGGAAAAAGACATTCACTGTCCAAGCATGCCAGTCAACCAAAGTACACAATGCACTAAATGAGAGAACGTATGGCAGTTGTGGAAAAAAACATGTGTCCGGGTAGGACAATGTTCAGAAAAAGATGTAAGGTATTTATAATAAGGTGTGCAGATCTGTGTGCAGATCTGTAAAATCTGTACATGTGATAGAAATAGAGCAGTGTTATGGCACACGGTTGGTCCTTGGTTCTGTAGATCTAGATTCATATCCTTGCTACACAGATTTTACTATCAGAAACCACTAGATCAGATTTGAAATAGATACTGGAGCAGATGTTTCTGTGATCCCAGCCCAGATCTATTATTGTATAACCCAAAATCATACTGAGCTATGCAAACCAGATAGGCCATTATTTGGACCCAGTGGTACTCCACTTGGTGTGTTATGTGTGTACAGAGAAACAATTTGTAAATGTGGTCAAGAAATACAAAAGGGCGCTTACAGGTGCTGGTCATAAAATTAGAATATCATGAAAAAGTAGATTGATTTCAGTAATTCCATTTAAAAAGTGAAACTTGTATATTATATTCATACATTACATACAAACTCATATATTTCAGATGTTTATTTTGTTTAATTTTGATGATTACAAATGACAACAAATGAAAATCTCAAATTCATCATATCAGAAAATTAGAATATTACTGAAGACCAATAAAAACAAAGGATTTATAGAAATGTTGGCCAACTGAAAAGTATGAACATGAAAAGTATGAGCATGTACAGCACTCAGTATTTAGTTGGGCCTCCTTTGGCCTGTATTACTGCAGCAATGCGGCGTGGCATGGAGTCGATCAGTCTGTGGCACTGCTCAGGTGTTATGATAGCCCAGGTTGCTCTAATAGTGGCTTTTAGCTCTTCTGAATTGTTGGGTCTGGTGTATTGCATCTTCTTCTTCACAATACCCCATAGATTTTCTATGGGGTTAAGGTCAGGAGAGTTTGCTGGCCAATTAAGAACAGGGATACCATGGTCCTTCAACCAGGTACTGGTAGCTTTGGCACTGTGTGCAGGTGCCAAGTCCTGTTGGAAAATGAAATCTGCATCTCCAAAAAGTTGGTCAGCTGCAGGAAGCATGAAGTGCTCTAAAACTTCCTGGTATGTGGCTGCGTTGACCCTGGACCTCAGAAAACACAATGGACCAACACCAGCAGATGACATGGCACCCCAAACCATCACTGACTGTGGAAACTTTACACTGGACTTCAAGCAACGTGGATGAAGTGCCTCTCTTCTTTTCCTCCAGACCCTGGGACCTTGATTTCCAAAGGAAATGCAAAATTTACTTTCATCAGAGAACATGACTTTGGACCACTCACCAGCAGTCCAGTCCTGTTTCTCTTTAGCCCAGGCAAGACGCTTCTGACACTGTCTGTGGTTCAAGAGTGGCTTGACACAAGGAATGCGACAGCAGAAACCCATGTCTTTCATACGTCTGTGTGTGGTGGTTCTTGAAGCACTCACTCCAGCTGCAGTCCACTCTTTGTGAATCTCCCCCACATTTTTGAATGGGTTTTGTTTCACAATCCTCTCCAGGGTGCGGTTATCTCTCTTGCTTGTACACTTTTTTCGACCACATCTTTTCCTTCCCTTCGCCTCTCTATTAATGTGCTTGGACACTGAGCTCTGTGAACAGCCAGCCTGTTTAGCGATGACCTTTTGTGTCTTGCCCTCCTTGTGCAAGGTGTCGATGGTCGTCTTTTGGACAACTGTCAAGTCAGCAGTCTTCCCCATGATTGTGTAGCCTATAGAACTAGACTGAAAGACCATTTAAAGGCTTTTGCAGGTGGTTTGAGTTAATTAGCTGATTAGAGTGTGGCACCAGGGGCCATCAATTTTGAACCTTTTCACAATATTCTAATTTTCTGATATGATGAATTTGAGATTTTCATTTGTTGTCATTTGTAATCATCAAAATTAAACAAAATAAACATCTGAAATATATGAGTTTGTATGTAATGTATGAATATAATATACAAGTTTCACTTTTTAAATGGAATTACTGAAATCAATCTACTTTTTCATGATATTCTAATTTTATGACCAGCACCTGTACATTATCAAAGATTTATATGTAACACTGTTAAGCAGGCCAGCTAGTGTCAATCTAAACCTTGTATCTAGAGCAGTGTAATGAAGACGTCTTCATTACTGGGACTATTTTTATGAATATAGCTTTGTATGTAAATAGCTTGTGGCACTTTAAAGGGGCCTTTGCACTTTATTAAAAATTTGTTTTAGCACTGCACTTTAAGCATAGATTTGCACATAAACAGTTTGCACACAAGGTTTTTAAAATATTTATTGAATATCTATTATGTATTTTAGTAGTTAGCATGTAGCCTTTTGTTCCAGGCTCTCCACAGCTGCTTTCCATTAACACTTGGGGTGGTTGTCTGTGGAAAAGAGAACTGATGTTTAGAACAAGCAAGGGTTACTGTTTAGAAACTTCAGCAAATGTTAGTGTAAAGACAAAAGAGTGTGATGGAGCATTCAAGGATCTTAAGGCGACAGTGTGTTCTGACCCAGTTCTACACAGCCCAGACTTCAGTATGTCATTCATCGTACTTCTTCAGGGGTGGGGCTCGGAGCATTCCTTCAACAAGAGGTGGAGGGTGAAAGAAAGCCTGTGGTGTTTTTGAGTCAGAAGCTGCTTGACAGGGAGACAAGGTACTCGACAGTGGAGAAAGAATGCTTGGCCATGAAGTGGGCCATGGAAAGCCTCGGGTATTATCTTCTTGGCCGTCACTTCACTCTAAAGACTGACCATCGGGCCCTTCAGTGGTTAAGACGCATGAAGGATGCCAATGCCCGCATCGCTGGATGGTACCTGCCTCTGCAGCCTTTTGATTTCACAGCTTATAGCACTTTAAAGGGGCCTTTGCACTTTATTAAAAATCCGTTTGCTTAGCACTAGGACACTGTATTTAGCACTGCACTTTAAGCATAGATTTGCACATAAAGAACGGTTTGCACACAAGGTTTTATTTATTGTGTATTTTAGTAGTTAGCATGTAGCCTTTTGTTCCAGGTTCTCCACAGCTGCTTTCCATTAGCAATCGGGGTGGTTGTCTATGGAAAAGAGAATTGATGTTTAGAGAAGGCAAGGGTTACTGTTTAGAAACTTCAGCAAATGTTAGTGTAAAGTCTGCTACAAGTAAGTGCAAAACAAGTGTCGTTGTGCTGAGAAAGTGACTTACCTGTCTTTTCTCTCCAGGGTGTTTGGACAAATGCTTCCCTGGAGGTCCAGACACCATTTATAGGTTCTGGGAGAGACCATGGAAAATATAGGGGGAGTTGTGCACATAGTTTGTGGGATTTCTATAGTGTTTGGGTGTAGGTTAGATCAGAAAATGTTTATAAAAAATGTGTGTGTGTGTGTAGATATTTGATTTAAGTGTGGTTTTAGATGAAAGTGAGGAGTTAAATTTCATGTAAATGGTTTAGTCCATCAGCTGTGTCAATTTAAGCCAGAGATTGTGTTTGATGGAGACTGAATGCTGTGGAGCCAAATAAATCTGCTGATGCTTCAACTTCACTCTGCCTAATAAGTTCATTTTCTCACTGAAAATCCAGCCGAGAGGCCATCTGTTCACAAGCAGATAGCATAGATTTGAGAGTGTCAAGGTTGAGTTTAATGCAGTGAACTTAGATTATTGAGTTAAATTGTGATGTGGTACCTTTGAAGTCATCGAGAGTAATCAGTGAAGTTGAAGAGTCAACTGAGTGGGTCTCAGATGTGGTCAACTAAAGATAGCTCTGTGTGGATTTGTGTTGACCTCCCTCATCTCAACACTGCAGTTTGAGAAGCAGAGAGAAGTACATCCTTCCCTCAGTCGAACAGACACTTGGATCCCCGGCTGGAGCAAAAGTCTTTAGTAAGCTGGATGCAAACAGAGGCTTTTGGCAGGTTTCATTATCACCCAGTTAGCAAGTTACACAAAGTTTGTTACCCTTTTTGGACAATAATGTGATGGTTCAGAAAGTAGGACCCAGAATTTAGGCAAGACAGACAGTGAATTACTTAAAAAGTGTTTATTCAAACAATGAGGAAATGGACCTGCAGTGGCGGTGGATGCAGCTGCTAGGGCCTCTGAGGCAGGAACGTCTGGTTTGACAGTGATATGTTGGGAAGAGTCCTTCAGGACTTAGAAGTAAAAGGTATCACCTACTGCCATTGTTTGAACCCTCTCCAAAAGTGCAAACTCCAGGCTCTCCAGTCAGGCCAACAGAGGTAGCCTTTCCCACACCTAATCCATTGGAGTCTGCAGTGCAAACTCCAAAGACATTTTCATCTGGCCCTGTCAAAAGTAGGTGTGGTCGAGTTGTTGTAAAAACTCAAAGACTGGAAATAAAAAACACAGAATGCTAAAATGGCAAAAAAAAAAGTGATAGTTTTATGCAGTAAATGTTATTTAGTCTGCATGTATTTCAAAGAAAGGAGGATGTGGTGTAATCTGTTGATTACAGTTGTTTTATAGCAAAAGGCTAAACAGGAAATGCCGGAAGGTTGAACCCAAGCTTGATGGTGGAAGATGGCAAGTTGTGTAATGAATTAGTCTAGAACTGGTCGCTTGAATCCTTCTGCCCGAAAACACGACATTTTTAGCGGCAAAGGATGGATTAACGTCACATTGGACACCTAAGGATTAGGAAAGGGATGTCATCTTAGCTTACATGTGAGTCAGAGCAGACGAGCAAACACTTTTGACAATATAATATATCAGTTATGCTTTATTATCTGAGTTAAACTCTTAAAAAGAGGAACAGAGATTGGATGAATGTTTAATGAAAGCCACAAGCCAAAAGGCGTTAGTGTGATCATAAAGTTGGTTCCAAGAGCTTTAAGTGTTGCAAAGGGTTTTTATTTCACCAGATCTTTCTCCTGTTGCATCTTGGGAGTTTGATCAGTAATACTTTCTGCAAACATGCTGTTGGTATTGTTTCCTAATTTTTTTTCTTCTTGTTACTTAATTATTATTAACGGTCTGATAAGCCGGTACTTATCTTTCTTACATTTTTTCTGCTGCTTGTGCCATATGCCATGATCATGGTTTTTGGACATTGGGAACCAACTAAAGGTTATTGGTTCTTGATTAAGCAACTCATTTAATAAAACATTATTTGGCCAAATAATGTTTTATTCACCTTGTTGCACTGACCTGCTAATTGGTGGCAGCCCAGTTGTGTGAGAGACTCGTGCTGAAAAGTAGCTGCAGAGAATTGAGGGTCCGTGTCAAAAAACTGAAGAGGCAGCTGGTAAGAAATCTGAATTTTATAGGATCTTACTGCTATTGCTCTTTAATTATGTGTAATTTGAGTGGTATCCTCCTCATTTGATGTATGCTCCTTGATTTGAAAATGTCTGCAGTGGTGTATATTTTGAGAAATGTGTATCCATGTTGTGCTTTATCAGGTTGTGCTATATGGTATTTAACGTTAGATTGATTCAAGTATTTTGATTTCATTTATAGTTTGTGCGCCTTCAATAGTATATGTTCACTAGCAAGCATAACTGTCTTTCTGTCCTAAGGTTTTTACCTGGCTGCTGTCAAGACCGACCACAGAATGGGGAAATAAAAATAATGGAAAAACTCTCAACTGCTTTGTCTGAGTAAATCCAGCTATACTCTTAAAGTCATGGGTCCGGCTCTTCCAAGCGTGGGGTGCAGCTACTCAAACGCTTGACACACCTCATGGATTTGCATTGTGAATCGGTTTGAAAACATTCTAATTTCTCTAAATTAGTGAAAAGCTAATTTGATCATATCCCAAATTCTTCCAGATAAACTTTGGTTTTCAAACACAAAATCTTAAACTCTAATATGGTTTTCAACCATGTTCCCCCTTCCTCTTTGTACATAGTAGCTTAGTTTAGTTGAGTTTCACTAGTTTTAGTTAAACTGAAATATGTTTGACTTGGAGCTGAATGATTTTTGTGAATAAAATCTTATATTTTTAACAGAAGTTGTGGTGAATTTATTCCATGTATGTGCAGAATTAACTGTTTGACCATGATTAGTGCTCGAATAACTCTTTCATTTATTTTTCTAACACACAGCTAGTAGGACGTGTGTTCATAAACAATATATAACAGCCGAAATAATATCTGATTAAATAAGATATTACACCTCCCATACCGGGGAGGACAATAAACATCTTGTAGTATCAGAAATATAAATTCCCAGCTGGCTGGGAATTGAATATAGGAATTGAATGGCATGAACAGTTATTCACAATATAAATATGGCATCCAACCTGGATGAGCATTGAAAATAAAATCACAACATGCTGAAAGTATTGTAGTATATTGGCATATTATTATGCATTTTTTTTCAACTGATCACTTTGTACTCATTCCTAACCACCTATCACCTCACAAAGAGCCAAATGTGGAAGTTTGTGTTCTACTGTTTATTTTTTCTTTTTCTAAATTTAAAACCCTTCAGTTTCTCTTTTTATAGCTGCCATCCTTTAAAAACCACCTGCTTTCTTGTCTGCCTCCACAGTTTAAATTAGCTTCTGAGTCACTTTAACGCAACTCAATCATTACAGTAAGTGAGTTTTTCCTGTTCAAATGCCAGAAGACGGTGGTTGGGGTTTGTGGTTGTGTGTGTGTGTGAGTAGGGGGGGGGGGAGCATTCACTTTTCTGACGTTATCAATGAAACGGTGAGAAATTTCGCAGTCGCAGCTGGAAGCAAGGTAGATAATTTAATGCCAGAATAAGAGCTTTTCAATTTTATTTATTTATTTTTTGGACAATTAGAACAGCCTTCTGAAATTGGTAATGCTTTCTATTTAGATCTACAAAAGCTATAAATATGAGATTTTTTTGCTACATACATTTTTTTTCTCTCTTACAATCCTGCAGGGTATATCACTCTAATTGCGCAACACATTTTCAAACTCCAGAATATCCACCATCATAGATTGAACAGAGTCAAGCTATTCACATCTTTTCTGAAAGCTGTCCAACAAATATCTCAAATGCGATTTTTCGAGTTTGTATGCCTCTTAAAAGCACGGCCACCATATTCAAATCTACTAACAGTTTAATATCTATGGTTTCTTTAAGTAAACAAGGACTTCTTCTGTCACACCTCCTGGCAACAGAATGTTAGTGACACTGTTTGTTTGAAGGTGAAGGCAAACTATATATAAAAACATGAGCACACAGGAGTGGCATGTTATTATGTGTTCATTTTAGCAAGTTAAAAAAAAAAGTTTCATGAACCATTAGCTGTGTGTTCCTCTTTCTTTAGTGTACTGGAAATGCACAGGAAGCTCAATTCACACCTCGCCGACTTCAGCAAGTTGGTATGAAAAACGTCATTAATGCTCTTTATTATCATCACGATCTCCACACTTTACTGCAGCATTTTGCCATCAGAAAACATGTGTATATATATATATATACATACATAGATATATGTACAGTGTATATATATATCTATTTAAATGTATATATATATATATATATATATATATATATATATATATATATATATATATATATATACAGTATATTTATCTATGTATGTATATATATATATATATATATATATATATATACTGTATATATATATATATATATATATATATATATATATATATACTGTATATATATATATATATATATATATATATATATATATATATATATATATATATATATATATATATATATATATACATATATGTATATTGCATTTGAAATGACTAAAGCAGACAAAACAAAGCACAAGAACATATATATCTTTTTTTGATATTTCAAGAAAGAAGCAAAATACAACCATTAAATCTACACGTATCATTTAAATCAACTAATATTCATCGATCTCCATGACAGGAAGCTGGTTTCCGCTAAAAGAGTAAATGTCTGCCTACTCATGTTTTTCTGAAATGTAAATTTCCCCACCTTCACTCTTATCTTGCCTGAGATCAGCAGTGTGCAGTAAGTCATTTGTGGGCAAGCGGAGATAAAATGTGACACGTATTCCTCTCTCTGTTTTGCTTTGATCACACTTTGTTTCTGCTGTTGTAGTTTGACTTTAAGTGTATCATCACAAAGTACAAATATGGGTCACCTCCACAGTTGGCGCTTGTAGGGGATCCATTGATGGTCGTGTTTTTAAAAGGCACCTGAATAATTTCCAGTAGTTTTAGAATTTTCCCCAAAAACAAAGTTTCAGACTAAGTCATACATTACCAGGTGAGTCGAACATACTGAGCGATTAAACCACAAAAATAGCCACAACAAAAGATATAGAAAACCTTCAAAGTCTGTTAAGAATTGAAGGATCTTTTTTGACGCAAAGAAATGAGACTTAGGTAGCAGATTAGATTAGGATATTGTTTCCACATATAATATCATATTTGAAAAAAATTACTTTATAAAACAACAGAAGCTTTACAAATTAAAGTAACATACACTTTCCAACCATTTTTTAGTTGGGGATTTTCAGAAGACACATTCTGCTGCGAGATCATCCAAAGGATCTCTCAACAGATTTCAGTTAAGATATGGGTTAAAATATTTTCAAGTCATAAGTTATTAAGTTGTTTTCTAAAGTGTTGGCTACCTTACATGTTTCTTCAATTTTCTTTTTTTTTTATGTTTTTTGCTCTTTAATGTCTATTCTCATAAAAAATATTGGAAAAAAACATACAGAACAAAAGAAACGTGCATTTTTTAACTGATATTTAAATAAAGGCGAATGTGTAAAAGTAAATGATTTAAAACTGTATTCTCTGTGAAAACTTAATGAAAATTAATGATTTGCTGTGAATAAACAACCAATTATTACCTGTGGAATGCAAAAAAAAAAAATAAATTTGATCAGAACATGTCTTAGTAGGCCAATACAACTCAACAAATAGTATAGTATTAGTTATAGGGTGTGCATTATTTTAGTTTTTTTCTACTCTTTACTCTACTCATTCTTTTTTATAAGACTGAATTTTTCTACTAAATAAAAACCTGGCATTTTAAAAGAAATATATTTATAATTAATTTGAATACAAAACCATCCAGACCTCCTCATAGTTTTATTTTTGCACAAATCATATTTTGTTTGAATTTCTTCCTACCTACCTTTTTTAATTATAATTTAAGTTCCTGTTTAATCATATTTACTGGTACAGGGATGGACTTGAAAGGCTTTCATATAAATGTATTCATTATTCATTGAGATGAGAAATCACAGTACATAAATGTACAATTTGAAATGAAGCAGCATTTTTCCAAACAGACCCCACCCACTTTTTCTTGCTAAAGCGCTAAATGGCAATAGCTAATCAGAGATCGGTGAAATCCAAAGTTACACCTGAAACATATATATATATATATATTTTTTTTGCTTTTCTTGTCTCTATCCATTCAGCTTTGGAGCAAAACAGCTTTAAAGACCTTTAGAAGAATTTTATAAAAGTTATAACATGGAGATAACTAATATATGTGATTATAACTTCCTAATTTTTCACTCTGTAATATTATATTTGTACAACAGGGAACTTTATAAAAATCTCAAACAAAAGGATGCTGCAAAAGAACCATAATTCTGTATTCTAAATATAACAATAATTAAAAATGGAAACGTATCTAACGTATCAATAAATCAGAACACACTGAAAAAAATAGGAAAAACTCTGATAATATTTGATCAAACTTTCAAACCCCTGTTTTTGATTGTATAATTAACTCACTATTTAATTATTTTCTGTGGCATGGTACAACAACTCATGAGTCTTTTGTGGGCTTTCAGTGTGGGTGGTGCTGTCTTTGAAGTAGAATGCCTTTTAGGTTCTACTCTTGCAGAGGAACCCCCTCCCCCCACCCCAAAAAAAAAATAAACATCAAAAGAAAGAAGAACTCACCCTGTACAAAGTGCAGAGTAACTGGATCTAGATGATTGACATGTAACAGCACCACATCACTCTTGTACAGTACTTGGTGCAATCAATTCAATTAAATTTAGTTTATCCATATAGCGCCAATTCACAACACATGTCATCTCAAGGCCCTTTACAGTTCAACCAGATCATACAGTCAAATTGATACAAAGTTTTCTATCTAAGGAAAACCAGTTGATTGCGTCGACTCATTGACTCAGATGCAATCCCTCACACTAAGCATGCTTGTAGCGACAGTGGAGAGGAAAAACCACCTTTTAACAGGAAGAAACCTCCAGCAGAACCAGGCTCAGTGTGAGCGGCCATCTGCTGAGGCGGAGTGGGGTTCAAGGAGACAGAAGCAGAAATAGAGGCAGCTGTAAAAGGCGGCCCCGTCCAGGAAACAGCCAGGCAGACGAGCTCGGAGCCAGCTTCCATGTCAGAGGATGAAGAGAGCACATACAGTTAGTCACAGTCAGAGAAACAGGACTACACTGAAGAACAGGCAGATCTCCAACATCTATAATCAAAGGTGTTGATGGCAGCTAAGCTGATATTGCTCTCCAGGATGGTGTCAAGAAAAAGCAGAGAGAGCATAATGTTGGAGATTAAACTAACAGGTTCTGCAGAGTGGCAGTTTAGAGATAGAATTAACCAGAATGATGAAAAATCAATTTTTTTGCATTTTCTTTTTTACTCAAAAAAAGGGAATTATAATTGAAGAAATATGTATTTTTACATGAAGGTTACTTAGTTACTTTTTTGTAATTTTGTGGTTTTCCTCTTCATCATCTGGTGAATCAAATTTTCATCCCATCATTTGTCTAATGTGCACATCATTGTTTATATCAAATAGTTTTAGATAACAGACTCTACAGTAAAAATCTATTCCAGTCTCTTCAGTCTTTGCCAATATGAATCATAATCAGAAGCAGCGGATAAGACTATTAACATTTACATTTGTTTTAAAAATATTATTTATCATATTTACAGACACATGTCAGTAGTTACTTTCTCTCAGTGCTGCAATGTAATAAAAAGGGTTCAAATAATAAACTCAATAAGAGGAAGAAGAATACAATGCATATTAATAGATGAGAGAGAAGTGTCAAATGAAAAAGATGGCAGAAAAAGTGAGATATGGAAAGAAAAATAATTTTGTTTGATCAATAAGGAAGCTGGAGAGATTATAACTGTATAAAGGAGTAGAAAAAGAAAAGATTAATAACTTGACTTTTTTTTATATATTTAGACATAAAGGGCTTAATTATAAAAAAAATACAATAAACCTGATAGATGTGACCACAGTGAGGAGAATAAAACAATAGAACATATTATATACATGTGTAAAATGTTACCAAGACAACCTGTACTTCTGTACCACTTTATTTTGCTTCTATTCTTTCCAGATTTTTAGATATTTCCTGCTTAAGGTGAGCTCTGCTAGCTTCATTCTAATCTTCCTTTTTAGGAGCAGTTTAAGTCCTCTGTTATTGGATCAGATTTTTTTTTTTCTGAAGTTCTTTTGCCTCTGGTGTTGAATAATGTGAAACTGGAAGTATTTTTTATTAATATCTTGTCTGTTTTTGAAACTCATTATAAGAACAGCAACCACAGCAAGTCGATTTTTCTCACACCCAGGAGGAGCTTATTAATATCTCTAAAGCTGAAAACATACTTCAGCTACTTCCGCATGTACCAACTGAGTTGAAAAGGAGGCGCAGAGAATGCAGAGCAGGAGCAAGGAGAAGACAAACAGGAAATGTAATAAATAATGGGCAATTTGAGATCCGTGGAAGTAAGTTAGAAGAACTCCAAACCCTAGCAAGGACCTAGCAAGAATATCAGCAATGCAGCATTATGTGTTTTACTGATATCTTGCTCATATCCTGGACTCCAGCGTCTCTCTGCCACTTTCTGACCATAAAAGCACAGATTTAAAGAAGATTGGACAATTCAAAGGTGGTTTGGCAGTGCTTGTTCACAACAGATGGTGTCATCCATGAAAATTTGTCACTGCAGCCCAGATTCTAAAATCTGTTTTGTTTTTTGCCAGAGAGTTTACTATTGTTCTTTTGTTAACTCTTTACATTCCACCTTCTGCTGTTGCCAACATTGCATATGATGTAATCAGTTCCATTGTTGCTAAACTACAGACACAACAGCCTCATGGATTTGTGGCAATAGCTGGTGATTTCCATCACGTCTTGCAGTCTGCTACTCTACCATAATTCTAAAAGTTTGCCAGCTGCTGCACCTGAGAAAAAACAAAACTTTAGAGTTTTTTTATGCGAATGTCATAGAATCCTACATCTCTGAAGTGAGAACTCCTTCTGTGAAATCAGCTTACAAACTTGTTTTTTCCTGCTCAGAGTACAAGCCACTTTATAAGAGACAACCTGTATTAAAAATAACTGTAATAAGATGACTGCACACTTGTAGCACTGTTGCCTTGCAGGAAGAAGCTCGATATGTGATACCACAGTGAAATACTCTAGAATACATGCATACAGGGTGGAACAGTGGGTAGCACTGATGCCTTGCAGAAATAAGCTCAATATGTGATTCCACCGTGAAATACCCTAGAATGCATGCATACAGGGTGGCACAGGGGGTAGCACTGCTGCCTTGCAGGAAGAAGGTCCTGGGTTTGATTGCCAGCCCAGGAACTTATTGCATGGAGTTTGCACGTTCTCCATGTGCATGCGTGGGTTCTCTCCAGGTACTGCAGCTTCCTTCCACATTCCAAAAACATGACTCTTAGGTTAACTGGCTTCTCAAATTCTCCTTAGGTGTGAGTGTGTGTGTGAATGGTTGTTTGTCCTGTTTGTCTCTTGGTTGCCCTGCGATAGACTGGCAACCTGTCTCGCCCTTTGACAGCTGGAGATATAGATCAGCACCCCTTGCGACCCCAGCAAGGATAAATGCAGCGGAAAATGGCTCGATGGATGGAAGATGACTGCATGAGGCTGAAGAAGCCCTGCAAGGTTGTTTTAGGGCTTCTCCAGATCCACTGCAACAAAAGACTGATTCAGAAGATCCTTCCTGTCTACAGCTATCAACACCTACAGCTACTTGATACAAAATAAAAATAATAAAAAACTTACTGAAACATTTAATTTCCTTTTGGGATTAATAAGGTATTCTTGAATTTGAATATTTTGCAAACCATGACAGCAACTTTTATCTAATGTTTGGATTATTTTTATTATTCATGCATGTGCTTTTTAAACCCTGATATTACCTGCATGTTACATATCAAGACTAATGTTTTCCCAAGCTGTTTATCTAATTAAGACAGCTCTTCTCTCAGGGGTAAAAACTAGTCATCTTCATTATGTACAAAACAAAGGTTTGGGAATGAAATGGAAGCATACAGACAGAATGGATTATTCTTAACAGAGATCACTGTCACTGTGCTTACGGATTGTCCTTGATCTACGAACACCTTATCATATCTTGAAATGGCTGGAAGAGTCATGTCTCCTCATTTACAAACATATCCATGATGTGAAGTGTGATGATGAGGCAGGGTGGGACCCTAGAAATGCATAAATGCTCTCTTTAAACCGTTATTTGGGACTGCTGGTGCCGTTCTGACGAAGCCAGCCCGATGGAACCATTGTATCACCATCTGTGCAATCTATCTGCTCTGAGGCAGATTACAATTCTATAAAACTTTATCATGTTTTCTAATACTTTAATACATAAACCTTATAAAGTGTTATTTAAAGTCTTTGTTCCACGTTATCTCTTCTTTGGAAATAATCGGGTAGAGAAAGCTTAAAGATGTAAACAAAGAGCTTTCTTTTACACTAATAATTTTTCCAGTGGTGTAAGAGTGGATCAAATCTTATTTAAACATTAGAAACAAAATAAATGTAAAAATTATTTGTCTTTTTTTTCTTTATTAAAAACTCTCTTAGGGTCAGCAGGGGTAGCTAAGCAGCAGCTTGTTGCATTTTAAAAATTTTGTTTATAAAGTAATTTTAACTTCTGACTGGCAAAATAAGAGGCTGAGCTGATGAACCGTGATTGTCTGCTTGAACGTCTGCTTGGCATTACTTTTGTATGGGCTCCATCTAATGGTGAGAAAAAGTATTAGGAGAGTAAGAATTTTTGTATTTTTAAATTTTTATTCATTTCAAACCTTAAAAAGGAAAAAAAAATAACCTTCTGCCAACTACATAGTTTAAAAAAAAATTATTTTCACTTTTTATTATTATTTGATTTATTATTTATTAGAGGGACAGGATAATTTCTAACTGTGAGGCTTTAAAGATTCAGTAACATCTAAATAACCCATGCAGCTCAATATATAGGAACAGTAAACTGAGTTTATTTAGAACAATAACAGACTTCTATGTCTCCTTGGTATATATCAGTAAAGTTAAATAAATCTAAAACAAGACAGTAGCTGAGAATACGTTTTTTTTTTAATAAAGATCCTTGAAAAGTAAAATTACCACAATCAAAAGCACATTACGCAAATTAACTCTGATTTATATGTTGGAACATTAAATACAGTATAACATAGTTTTATGGTGTATATCACTGAGTTTTTCATTCCCCAAAATGAGTGTTATCTCCTTCATTAGTTTTACATGGAGGAAATGCAAATTGTTATCATTTCCAATTGCAGCTTTACACTTCAGATGTCTTTGACATGTTGAGAGACTGACTGACTGACTTAGAGTAGAGTAAAATTGTAGATTTGAAGAAACACTGAGAGGTAAAACTTTGACTGGGCCACTGTAACACATTTTTTAAGAGGTTACCCTGTTTTTTATTGCAAAAGTTAAACGTAAATGAGACAAAAGTATTATTTCAGACCACATTTTCAGAGATTTTTCTACAAAAAGGTCCTTGAAACCAGACAGTAGCTGTTTCTTGATAAGTCCAATGGGCAGTTGCCCTGGGCGGCATTAGAGAGGAGCTAGCACAAACATACCATTGGAAAATATAACATATCTGTCAGTTGTGCCTTGAACTTGTCAGGATTTATCTAAAGATCTGACCCACATGCAGAAGACCACACAGAGAGACCAGGAAAAAGTTTAACAGGTTTTATTGAGAGAAGGTAGAGAGGAGTCCAGTGCTGCTCTGAACACTGTCGAACCGGGACTGAAAAGTGAAGGGGAAGATTCTGCGGTTAGTTCACGCTCAGTGGGAAATTTGTGTCTTCAATTTGAAGAAGGGAATAAAGGCAACAGGACTTGGAAAAAAGGTGTCTCTTGTTTAATCCAGTCGGTGTGGGTTGTTCCAGTGAACGACTTGCTCGTTGGAGGGCAGACAGGGTTTACCCAGGTTGCGGCGTTTCCTTGAGGAACGAATGCGCTGACTGCCACTTAGTTTTCCTGCGCTACTTGAACGGTTACTTGTGGAGATGAATCCCCTGCTCAGAGAGAAGCCCAAACAATCCTTTGGGGAAAAGTAGATCTAAACCACTAGTTTGAATCCTCAGTTCAGTTTGATGCCCAGAGAATCCTTCCAGGGGGGAAGAAGGTCCAAAACATCCAGTTTGCAGGATGACTTCCTGCCGAGAGGCAAAGACAAAAAACCCCAGCAAGGTTAAAACTGAGGTTGACAAAAACTCAGTTTGACTCAGCAAAACTTAGCTTGGCTAGAGTACCCAAAACTGGCAAACACCCTGGCGTCGAGGTAGTGGCAGTCAGCAGGTAATGCAAGCGTAGAAGAAGAAATGTGCTGTTTACCTGTGCAAAGAAAGAAACAACGAAAGAAAAATGTCTGAGGACTTCAGTGTTGAGGAAGAGCATGAGTTCTTTGCCGAGCTGAATGCGCACTTTCGTCTGGTTTGGTCTGCCGTGGTTTCCGTAGACTCGTAAACGCGCTTTCAGGAAATCCTATGCACTACTGTTTATGCTCTAAAAACATTCTAAATGACTTCGTTTCGAGTAAATTATGGACGCTACCCACTCAGGACACTTGGAATACATTGGACGAGCAGTATGGAGGAATATTGACACGTTTTTTGTGGACTTTTATGGACCTTTCTGCCTCGGGCACCATAGACCTCCATTATTTGAATGTCAGCAGACAGCAAGAAGCCTCCCAGATCTCCAGATGCATTTGAGATATCAAAAAAGTACTCCAGAGTGTTGTTCAGCATGGGGGTGAGTAGAAAATGAAGGCTAATCATGTTTTGGGTGTACTATTCCTTTAAGATTCCTCCGGTAATGAGGTAACCATCTACAGGTGTGTGAGGAGGCCAACGAGAGCCAGGCGCCGCCTGGTGGTGGAGGGAAGACAAACAAAAGCACAACTCACACAAACAGGATTCCTAACAGAACTTATATTTTCTAATGTTTTCAGGCATGTTAAAAAGTTGGGCAGCTGCTTACCAACTCACTTCTTAGGAAGTGGCCACGACAAACAGTTAAAGAAGTATTTTATACATCTCCAGTCTGTTTTACATCATGCACATTTGCAGATGATGGGACATCCATGGCTCCAGCCATATCACAATATTACACTTTGTTCTTAGCTGAAGGACGCCGATCTCAATCCATTCCCAAATCTTTGCTACGTACAAAATTAAGATTATAACTGTATATAGCCGGACCGAGGAACTGTCCTAATTAGACTCAACAGGCACCTAATATTAAGGTGTAATAAACTCACACATCATCAATGATAATTATCCTAACATCTAAGAACAGGGATTCTAACCCACAAGCTATGTGTGTGGCTCTTCAACACAGTTCATACCAGTCCACAGTCTCTGATAGTTTTTTTTTATTTCTTTATAACTTTATTTTGGTCCAGGCCATAACATTTACATGCAATTGACTGGAGTTTGTGGCTGTGATAATAGACAAACTGTGGAACCTATTCAAGATAATAAATACTATTCCACTATTACTGATCATACACTCCACTTTAAAAGCTCTTTCAAAGCATTAATTAAACAATAACTAGTTTCTGATGGATCACATAAAATATTCTTAAACAAATAGCATATGTATCTTAGATACTGCTAACAATTAAGCAGTTACATTAAAAGTAAAAATTTTAAGCGGCTTGAATTGTCTTTTAAAAAAAACTTTCAAACTGCAGCTTTATATACTTGTATGTCACAGAGGTCTTGGCATTGTGAAGAATTCAGTGAACTTCAAAGACTCAAGAAGCAGCGTCTACAACATGGAGCCTATGGAAGAATTTGACCGTATCCTGGCTGAGAAGGGGGTTAAGATTGAAACCATGTCTCCTTTGACTGGGAAACTGTAGAATACTTTCTTAGGGAGGAAGTCAACACCTTTCCTTCTCTATTAATGATGCCTTCTCCTCCTCCACCTCTCAGCCCTGCTAGTGAGGGATTCTCCAGACTTCAGGGTGACATCATGGCCGCCATCTTGGCCTCCTCCTCCTCTGGTCCTTCCTGGCATGCCAGAGGCTATAATCCACTCTCACACTGCAGCTGGACAGGAGGAGGATATGACAACCTTTTACACCTGCCAGCAGACATCAAAGGGACAGATGTCTTCTATCTATGCATTTAATGATGAGAGAGCAAATGTCATCAAGAGTACAGTAATTATTACCAAACAGGGCTAGAAAGATCATTAACTGTTTCATGAGCACCAAACATAATACAACAGAACAACACAATTTGTACCAGAGAGTTTGGTGGTATTTAAAAAAACAAGTAAAGCAGAACTTTTTTAGAGCAATTTGAATTTTTTTAATAATCTATATAAAATACGTTTTGCACCATGACTTTAACCTGGTTTTCCTTTTCTCCTACACTGTTTACATTCTTGATCAATGCTGCATTTTATAAATGGTAATGTTCATTTCACTGTTGAAAGCTGTATGCATCGTAATTTTGTTTTGTATACTCTTTGTATAAAAAACTACCTTTGTCTTAGTCTAAGTCTAAAAATGCATGAAGATAACTCCTAAACATGGTAATAGCTATATGTACAGTAGAAAAATTACACTTAATTTTTCATAATTAAATAATTATGTCAATAATGCATGTACTGAGTTAAATACAGCAAAGCCAGACATCCATCTCCTCAGGTGTCTACATCCATCGACTCATCCATCTGTCAGGGTCGCGGTGGGGCTGATGTTTATCTCCAGCAGTCTATGGGCAAAATGCGGGGTAAACCCTGGATAGCTCCCCAGTGTATAACAGAAGCACACAAACATCAAACGCACACTCACATCTAAGCTAAATTTAGGGATGCCAATTAACCTTACAGTCATGTTTTTGGACTGTGAGAGGAACCAGGAGTACCCGGAGAGAACCCTAGCACTCACAGGAACGTGAAAACTCAATGCAAAAAGACCCCAGGCCGCAAATCAAACCCAGGACCTTCTTGCTGCAAGGCAGCAGTGCTGCCAGCTGTGGCACCCTGTATCCAGGCATTCTGGAGTATTTCATCGTGTTATTATATATTGAGCTACATTGATGTTATGGTTTGTTATGTTGCGTTATATTTTAATACAATTCAGCTTATTTGTATAGCGCCAATTCACAACACATGTCATCTCAATGTATTTTACAGAGACAATTCAACCAGATTATACAGTCAAATTGATTTAAAATGTTCTATCTATGGAAAACCAGTTAATTGCATCGACTCATTTTGACTCTAAGGGAATCCTTCACACCAAGCATGCTTGTGGTGACAGTGGAGAGGAAAAACTGCCTGTCACTACAAGCATGTCGACTGGGTTTCAAGGAGACAGAGGGAGACATACTTATATTTGATTACGTGACCTTATATTGTTTTGAATGAATGTACATTTCTTTCAGAAAACTTTCCACATAAAAAACAACTTACACACATTCATTAGAATAAACCCAATGGCACATTACATATCCTTTTTATAGTTGACAATAAATTGAATTAGATAAAAAAAAAAGGACTTTTACAATTTTGCATTAAATTATGTTGTATCATAAGTTATCAAATTACACTTTAATGTGTCTCATTAAGCATTAATTAATTTTACTTTGTGGGATAGTAGTTTGTGTAACTTTAAAATAAGTAAAATATTGCATTAAATAATATTGCAAAGTGTATAATGTAATGCTTTCCTTTAAGCAATGCAGCATTATCCAATGGAAATTTGGGAGAATCAACAAGCTCTCAAAGGGCTTCTCTTATGTTCACAGCTAAACAGACATCCCAATCCGCTTTGGCACCAAATCTTCCCTGTCACACCTGAAATGTTTTATCACAGCCATGGACCCTTTGGACTTTGCATGGCTTTCTTCAACCACACCTCCGAAAAACAAAAACAATAAAGAAAGCTGCCTCTAAAGAGGACACCTCTATAACCTCTGAAGATGATTGCAAAGAAAGAACATTACAGACAACCCTGAACATCCGCTTCATTAGACTGTTATCCAACAACAGGGGGCGGTATATTCCAGCAAAGCAGCTGCTTGTGAAACATCAGTTTGTTCTGTTTTTGCTTTCAGATTCTGCACATTTTGCCCACCGTCCAAATTCCTGAAATTCTCATCCAATTGCCGCATGGACGTCTGTAAGGCAAACATGCATAATGATCAACAAAATGCTGAATGTTTGTGTGTCCATGCAGTCATGTCACTCTATTTCTGTGCAGGAATAGAGGCCAATAGCATGTTGTTCCATGCTCCAATGTTTTGTCTTAGTGCATAGAGTTACTGTGGAGATGTTCAGGCTCTTTTGACCACCTTTGAGAGGGATTTCTGCTTTGTTTTGTCTAAGGAACAAGAGAAAGTGTGTGGGTGAGCAAGATGAAGTTTGGCCATATGAAAAAAATCCACTGAACGCCTTCATGCTCTTTATAAATCAGCAGAGACTAAAGGTTGCGACCGAGTTAAAGAACAGCAGAAGTAGTGAGGTGAATAGAATCATGGGAAAGAAGGTGAGCAGAATTCAGCCTGAAAATTTCAGGAATTCTGCATCACATCAGATTAATCAAAAGCCATTTAAAATATTGATTGTTACATAGTAAACTAGCCCCAACCGCCAGCAATCAAAATCAATTTTGCCCGCAAGTGCTCTAGCCTCGATCAATGCCCCAGGCCCTAGAACTGGCGGCCCAATGACAATGCAGAGATGTGTTTTGAATTTCTGGATGCAAAGCGGGCGGGGTATTGAGGGTGTGATGACAAAGCTGCGCGAGAAAGCACAACAAGGAAGACGGCAACGGCTATTGAACAGTTCTCGTTCGACTCAGCTTAGGAAAGATTACATTTCATTGAAATGTGAGCAGTAAGAGGCTCTACGCTCATTTATTTTAAGAATGACGTATTCAACATTTTACCGACAGGCTGTTTGTTTACACTCCCCCACCAGCTTTCTGTCGTGCTTACTACGTCACAGTCAGTTGCGCTCATTGGTCAGAGCGTTGGCCAATAGGAACAGACATGCTTTGAAAGACAATGGGTTGTTCTCATCAACAATCTTTCGATGTCTCATTCATCGGGGCCAGACTAAATTACACATTTAATCTCACATTTAGTCTGGTTTATCAGGCTAATTGATTGTGGCTCTGTCAAGTCAAATTTCCCTTCCTTAAATCTTAAAAAAATAATAAAATTTGATTAATAAGGTTTAAAAGTGGCCAAGAGTTGCTGGTAGTAAGTTTGATGTAATCCTTCATAAGCAGAAAACGAACTAAATCAAATTCTGAAATAAAAGCCAATCTGAAAGAAAAAGCTGTAATATTTCTGGTATTGGTTGATGCATCAGCTGGACTAGTGCTCTGCAGTAGTGTCAGTATAAACGCTAACACAGTACTGTTCCTTTTCCACAGTGGAACTCTTTGTCGGAAGAGCAAAAGGCCAAATATTTTGACCAGGCAGGAGTGGAGAAACTGCTTCATGAGCAGCAGCATCCTGGGTGGTCCTTGAAGGAGAGCTATGTAGGTGGACAGGTTAAACATGGTCATTTCAGCAGCTTAACGCGGAAAAAACACTTAGGATGCAACTTTGTTTTTCTATTTCATTTTAAGGGTAAGAAGCATGCGATAGAAAGAAGACGGAGATTGCTGGAATGAAAAATTTGAGATTAATCTGAAGACAATTCTGTCTCCTTTAATTGGATTAAAGCACTTATTTTTTTATACACAGCTCTGCTTCTCAACTGATTGCAGCGGTGCAGCTTTAAAGCAACAGGGATACAGGCGAGAATGAAGTTACCCAAAGCAAAAGCAAAAAATACTTATGTAAAAAAACAAAAAAAGGAACTGTTGATATATATAATGAAGGTTTAATCGTGGTTATAATAATTAAACTGAGCACCTATAATATCAACAGCATGTTGAAAGGTTGCTAAAACACAGGGTCTGCTCCTTTAACATGTCAGCAGTGCAGTTGGTACAACAGATGGTGGGAAAATTTCTATAATATTGATTAAAATAGGTACAGCGGTACTTTTCGGTTTATTTTGACTGTTTTGTAACAATGAGGGAGGGAAAAAATCTGCAATTTGTTCCTAGAACAAGCTTCCTATGCTATTTTACATGTTGACCATTCATACCTTTGTTGTTCACACAGTAAATGCATTTTATTGAAACCTCAAAATGCATTGGTTGCTGTCTGGTTTGAATATGCTAAGTTGGAAAAAAGAAAAAGAAGCCAATGCCAATTCTAGACCAATTTCATTTTTTATGAAACAAGAAAATAGTTTAATGTTTATTATATTAAGTGAGCGTAGGAGTCATTTGTTGCTCTAGAACCTCAAATGAAAACTGTAATCCCATTCCAATATGACTGAAGCTTAAAGTATAACAATTTAATATTTCAGTTATAGATAAAATAAGCAAAAATAAATAAATAAATATTAATCCAAAGGAGTTATCAGTTTTGATTTATTTTCCAGCCCATATTATATGTAATTTGTGTTATGTCTTTAGTACAGGGGCCTTAAAAAGGCCTAGGGCCAGTTCTACAGTGACTCTGGACCCCATTGGTCCCTGTCTAGACATGGGGGGCTATAAACTAAGCATCTTGTTGACCACTAAAATCATAATGAAAAAAAAATTTGAAGGAGTTGCACAATGGCCTTTAAAAAATAAATTCATTATAAATATATAAAAAAACTATAAACTTTGTTTTTCACTTCCAAAATTACATTTTGTTTTGTTGCAATACTCCACTTTCACGTTAAACTTCTTAAAGTTTTTTTTTTTATCAGCTACATTTTAAAAAGCATTTAGCTGACAGGGACTATATGTGTTTGATGGCGAAACAAGGATCCCAGCAGAGGCGTAGCCAGAAAATGTTAATAGGGGTGGCCAGTCAAAAACCAATGTACAGTGAGGGGTGACCGAAACGGATAGGCGCCGGAACCTCAGGGTCAATTTACACTGTTTCAACAGGAACGAGCACAACATCCATGCTTTTTAAATAAAGACAAACTATTCTTTCCTACAGCTTTTGCTAACAAATAGACACATATATTTAAACATCCATACTGTTCAAATTAAAGGTAGTAAAAGGTAGTGGACAAAATTTCTGGGGTGAACATCTTTCCCATTTTCATTATTTACCTACTTTTATCAAAAACTGTTTTGCATAAAATTAATATTTACATGTACTTATATTTACAAATAAATTAGTAGCTTAAAAAGTAGCTATTTATCTATGATTTTACTAAAGACTCCTAGATGACTTGCAGAGAATTTTCTCTTTACCCCATATAACACAAAATTTAGTTCTGAAGTGACCATGAATTTTGTATAAATAAACTTTAATGTTAGTATTTTGATTAGCATAATTAATCATAGCATATTAGTTGTCTAGTAATTTTTAATATATAAAACATTAAATTTTTTATTAAATCTGAACATTCCCCCTAAGAGTATTAGTGCTGCCGCCTTCTGTATTAGAGGGGGGAAAAAATTGTAGAGGTCCCCCATTTAGCTCCGCCCCTGGATCCCACCTCCCTTATGTGCAATATCCGCATACCGGTCGAATCACCTCCGTGCAGGCCGTGTTAGTTACACCGGCGCGTGAATGGTGCAGACCCCGTCAAAATGTTTGGAAGGTTTGGCAGCGGCAGAGATCTGATTGGTCCACAGAAGCATGTTATGGGCGTGGCCTAGTTTGAGGCAGCAGGCTGTAGTTTTGAGATATGAAGGGCAGAGGCAGAGTGGTCTGCTGCTGCTGGGGGACGAAATGAAGCACATTACCAGAAAGGACTCAACCGCAGCGGAGGAGGGGAGCCAGGCTGCCTGACAGCTTCGGGTTTCGGACGTGGCAGGTTCATATTTTAACTAGCGGCAGTTAGTTAACCGTCAGTGTCGTGCCTCTTATTTTTTTTTTTTTTTGAAGTCAAATTAGGAAAGAAGAAGTGGACTTCAGAAAATGAACCCCAGACAGGTGTGCAGACAAGTTAATTAAAAAACAAGCCGCGTTTGTTGTGGCGCCGCATTAAATAAAGAAACAAAACTTGACACAATGGAGCAGCAGCAGCATTTCTTGGCGTCTGAAAGCAGCAGAAGTCTGTCTTCTTCCTCGACCTCCAGCGACGTGGAAGAGACAGTGTCTGGCGTGGAAATTAAAGTTTATGCTGATAGTGGTGATAATTTCCAAAACCTGGACTGTGGGATGAAGCAAGCGGCTGAGGACGGTGGGAATGACGACGATGATGAAGAGGAGGAGGAAGATGAAATGGTAAACGCACAGGAACACATCTGGGGGTATTATCCCCCCTAAAATAAACAATAATATCACCTGTTTAGACAGTATACATTAAACTCTTTAAATGCTATTAAAATAGACGTTTTTCCTCTTTTGTTTTGTTGGGACAGCTGCAGAGGCGTAGCCAGAATTTTTTTTATAAGGGGGGGCCAGGCAATAACCAATGTACACTGAAGGGGGGCCGAAATTCAGAGTCAATCTACTACAGGAAAATTAATGGGCACAACATAAATATTTTCTAAATGAAGGCAAACTATACTTTCCTACAACCTTTGCTGACAAATAGATACATAAATATTTAAACATCTGTGGTTACAATTTTTTAAGGTTGGAGTTTCTTTTTGTTTTCCTTTGTCATTACTTACCTACTTTTATCAATAATCATTCTGCATAAAATTGATATTTACTAGTACTAACATCTACATAAAGTAATTATTTAATACGTTTTATTAAAATAGTTATTTATCAATAATTTTACTGAAGACTCCTAGATGACTTGCAGAGACACATCATTTTCTTTTTACCCCATAAAACTGAAAATCTAGTTCTGAAAAGAGCATAAATTCTGTACTTATAATCTTTAATGTTCCTATATTGATGTGCATAATTAACAACAGTGTTTTTGTTGTCAAGTAATTGTTGATATATGAAAAATTTAAATGTTTAAAATATTCCACTTGAGAGTATTACTGCTGCCACTGTCTGTATTAGAGGGAAAAAAAATAGTAGGGTTGGCCATGGCCACCCCTGGCCCCCCATCTAGCTCTCCCCCTGGACAGCTGATAAAGTTATCAGAGCCTAGACGAGTAATGAGCAACATAAGCAACTGCTCTCCCCTAACACCCAGAATTAGGCCTTTTATTAAATAACTGTGGTTTAATTTAGTATCTGTGTCAAACCTTCACTTATCCAGTGTTTGGTAATTTTAAAAAACTGTTTAACTCTGGGACAGTTCCAGTGCTTTAAAGGGTTAACTTACTGCCTCACATAATTATTTTAAACATCCTTATGTTTGTGTTGGTCTCTAAGCCTCTTTTATACACACAGAAGCTCTGAACTTGCAGAAGTCGTTAGTTTGACCCTGTTGTCCAAATATTTGTAAGGGTGCATCTCTCTTTGGCTGAGCTCTTGTTTATCGGGTTATTCTAATGTCCTGGAGTCAGTAAGTGGCTCAACTTTCTATTACAATTCATTATAATTGCTCCTATGACTTCATCTGATTTTTTTTTTTGACTCCCCATCCAAACATTTCAGTTTTTACACTCCAACCACAAACCTTAATGCATTTTATCAGGCTTTTATGTGATAGACAAACACAACGTAGTGCATAATTGGAAAGCGTGGAATTATATTTCTTTTACAAAATTGAAGATCTTAATGTTTTTTACCCAGATTGACCATGATGCCCTTTAATAAAATCAGGTGCAACAGTTTTACTAGAAAAATCACTTAAAGTGGTAGATAAGTCATATTTAAATGTCAAATTATTCTGGCTTAAACATGTATATAAATGTACTCTTTATCAGACCTTATTGTCGCAAAAGTTTGAAAATGTCGATTTAAAAAAAATTCCTGTCTTATAATCTGTTTTTGCCTTTTTTTTCTCCCTGTTATCTGATATGTCAGCCTGTACACCTAAATTCGGCCAATCATAAATCAATGGTAATCTGTCAATCACATTTTTTCGGTCATAGTATCTTAATTCATATGTCGCAGCTAATATACGCAACGGTTGAAATAAGAATAATATACTTTACCATTGAGTTGCGTCCCAGTGTTCATGGGGATGGACGTCTGTGTCTTCAGCAGGCGTAGAGCTAACAGAAATGGCAGCGTTGCGAGGCAAGGGCTCAAACATGTACGGCTGTGAGCCTTCTACACCAAACCAAGCTTTTGCCACCCTGGCGTCCTCTTCAACAACATCTTTGAATCGCTTTCCTTGAAATAAAAAATGAATGACGGAGGAGACTCATCCATGACCTCCGACACAAAACTCTCCTCCTCTTGCATGTTTCTGCTGTCCATATCATTCCTTGACAGTGTTGTTTCTAAATCACCAATTTAGTGCTACTTGGTCCCAATGGAATTTCCCATTGGGAACCTACTAGCACTAAGTTGCTAACTGGTTAGCAAGATGCTTCCGAGACGCTGGCCACAACTAAACTTGCTTGCGAACCTTCCGCCACAACAACCCCGCTCCCTTGATAATCGACCAATCACATTAACTTTATTCGTTCGTGTAATGTCGGGCACCACTAGGGAGAATTCAGAAATGCAACCGTTGGAACAGCCGCTTCCCTACGACTTTAAATGGAGAGAGTTAACCTCGGTACTAATCATCTGTTTTATCTTTTTGGAGAACCTTAGAGATTAAACAATATCATGAAGACCAACAAATGCAGCAGACTACTCGGGCATAAAGTTGTCTAAAATTTTTTAATCCTGGTTAGAATTAAAAGGACTTCAGTGAGAGCAGCACTGCTTTAACATATTTTTACTTGGTTTAAATAAAAAATTTGCCTTCCAAGATTTTCAGTCTTTGTACTTGGCTTCTGCAAAAACTGTACGATGAAACCAAAGTGTTTAAATCTTCACAGCTCACGATGTACGTCCAAAAACCACACATTGGACTAGGTGCTGAGAGATGGCGCTGGTCGGACTCATCCCTCTGGAAGCCAAACATAGACAGTAGAAGAAGAATTCCCTTGTTTGCACATGGAAAGTGCACGAGGGTCAGGTTAAGTGGCTCGTAGCTCTGCTTCAACTGCAGGATTTGCCCACAAACCCCGACTGAATTTCAAACGCGTTTGATTTTCTCCCGACCTTACGTTTCCTGATTGGAAGGTTGACGTTAAAGGCTTATCATCCCTTGTTACCCCGTTTATATGCAGAACAGTCGATGAGGCTGTAACTCAGCCCGATCCCAAAAAACTCTCGCATGACTGGAGAATCGGCCCGAAAAGGGCAAAAACTCAAACAGTGCATGCATGTCTAGGAGTTGGTAAGAAGGCAAGACATGTTCTGAGTAACCTTTCATAGCATCTGATTTTTGTAAAAGAAGCAGTAAAAAATATAAAGCTATGTGAAAACTTTAGTAATTTAGAAAAGATACCAATGCAAAGTTAATAGGAAAACAATTTCTCCAAATCAAATCATAGAAATTACGGAACTAATACAGTAGGCAACATCACTTATGTTTGAGTAGAGTAAACTACCTCCAGTGACAAATGTATGTTTTACTGTAAATTAGCCTGATCTTCATTTCATAGAAAGCTTGGCATGTAGAAGTAGGATTGAGGCAACAAAGCTTGTGTACAAAAAATGAAATGTTAATTTTACCCAAACCCTAAACTGTGTAGTCTATATGCTGTATAGTTGGCTGGAATCACTTGATTTAGATCAAAGCTCATTTACGTGTTAGAATGACCTAATTTAGATAATTGCTAACACTAAAACATGTTTTTAAGTCCGTCAAAGACTTGAGATTTGATATTCATAGGAGCTATCCTTGCATTCCTTTAAGAACTTGGGTTATTTTGTGAAAAATAAATAAGATACAGTATGGTCCAGATTTGTATTGGTCTGTCGCATTTAATCCTAATGAAATACGTTAAAGTTTGCAGTTGACATATAAATGGCTTTCGTGTGGTGCTTAGGGTACGAAAACTTTAGCAAATGTGTGAAACACTAGCAAGCTGTATTAAATCCACTTTGAAGAATTTTGTATTGAGAATATGGTGGGAAAATACCTGCCCTCCCTACTGCATATGCACACAGGTTACATAACAAAGGCTATTTAAAATATGTTAAGAACTGTAGATTATTTGAAGCATGTGAAAAACAAATCTACCTGTTCCATACAGCAGCTTTCTGTCCCTGATACTCTAAACATCACAGTGAAAACTTGATTCTCTAAAGCATTAATTCGTTTAGCTTATACCACTGTTCACAATGTTTAACATCAGTGATAAAGATGTGGAAATCATTTTAATTTTTAATCCTATTAAGAAACACTGAGCTAAACTCAGCCTTTGTTTCAAGGAAATTTAATAAGTGGTAGAAAAAAAGGTATTCTCAGGTTGGTATTTACAATTTGTGCATAGTTAAAGTAGCAGAAGCTTTTTATTTTCCAGAGATGTATATTTATTTAAAATTCAGGTCAAATTAGCCTTTTATCATAGCCATTGACCTGCTGTGTTGTGGAATTTCAGTATAGCTTTAAAGTGGCCTAATTTGCTTTGCTACACTTTAAACTGTCGCTGATCCTATTTCAAGTGATGGGGATTGACCATGCACCATTAGAAAGGCTTTTCCTGGTTTTATGAAGAAAAGTTATTAATTTTAAAGGAATTCTGGGCCTTACTGTGGTTTATACTACAATGTGGTGTTTTACGTAAAGATGATCTATTTAAAGTCTGTATTAACTTTATCTTGACCTGAGCAAACGGAGCAGGGTGGGGCTCCTAATGCTTTATCATGTTAGATGTGTTGCCTTCCCAGGCTGCCAATGTTTGCACTCATGATTTACATGTACAGCGACCTTCTCCCTCCAAGCTGTTGTTGTCTGTTTTCTGACAAAGTATTCCTTTAAAGCCAACTTTATTCATAGAGCTGTTAAGTTAAGGATGCTGTCCTCCTTCAGGCCTCATGCAACCTCCAAAGCTGCTATTTAGGGGAGAGGGTTCATGATACTGCAGCTATATGTACCCTGAGGGATTTAATCTCCACTTTGTCTCTGATGAAACGTAAAGAAAATAACAAAGTAGCATCAAAATCTAAATTTTTACTGCAGGAATGATGGAAAATTTTTGTGGGTTTGAAACCATGATTATTTCCTATATTGTCATAATGTGAATATGGTACCCAACCCCGGATTTCTTTAAATTTTCTGTATTATTACTGAACTTGAACCGCTTGTGTTTTTATGACTATATTTCAAAGATGATTCCAAACAATTTTTAATATTTGGAGTATGAGTGGACTTCCATAATCTTGTATTACTATGTTTTGGTGTTCAAGATATTTTTCATCTCTCTCTTTCCCAACAAGCATGGCCGTGGTGACATATGGGTGTCCTGAAAACTATAAATATAATTAGCTGCACGGTAACCATTGGTAAGGCTAGAAGAACAGCAGTGTTAGTAGAGACAGGGCCCACTTTGTCCACTTTGATAGATTAAAACGACTTGACACCATTTATTATAACCCCAGCTCTTGGTTTAAAGCAGTCTTCAGTCCCTCTCCCTGGGATCCGATACCTTGCATACTTAAGATCTTTCCCTACCTCTAGACACCCAACGTATATAAATAGGTGTTAAACATGGCTATGCAGCCATGGAGGTCTATCACAGACCTGATCTTAATGAGGCCTACTTGGTCTTTATCCACGTTGCTTGGGATAACCTTTTTCAGCCATGATAGCTTCTTCATTATTATTTTCCCACTGGATCTCTCTCTGGAACCTTCCAGTGACACAGGTACAATGACGTAGGAAGTTGGTTTTGTTTTTACTTGATATTTCTCCGGGTTGATCTGATAACAATCGGCTTTTGGCTCTTTTCACATTTGACCGAAAAGCCGAGTCTGAGCCCCTGCTGGCAAACTGTAAGGCCACTGTTATCCCACCACTGTGTGTCTGATGACGGCATCATGCTGGGTGGGCGTTGATGATGCCGACAGTGTGAAGAAAATCAGGGAAGTAAATAATGGAGAGCAGCATGGACGGGAGTCAGACTGTAGTTAGTATTCATAATTATTTATGTCCGACTCCCTTTCACCAGTGCTGCTCCATGTTTATTGAATGTAAACAGAGTTGTTCCAGCTTATTAGATCAGAAGCGACTGTCCCGGTGTGTTAATGTCTGTACGTTGCGTTCAATGGTGTCACGTTATTTAGGGGGGCGGCCCGGATCTGATGTTCCCACAGCATGACGATCAGAGCCGAGGCGATTTTAACGCGAGTAGTTTGCTAAGTCGTTTGACCCGGGTAGACACGCATCAGTGAGCTGTTCCAATGCCACTAAAAGCCTATTGTTCTAAGGTTTAAATTTGTTTTCCGGCCAGTAAGAGAGGCTGTTAAAATATGGTAGCTTAAGAAGATTTAAAGTTTTAAAACATCGAAGAAGCTCTCATAGTGTGCTGCCTTCTTCTCGCAGGTCCTACATTACTTTTCTTTTGCAATTTTAGAAGATAGGAGGAGGTATTAGTGGGCTCCTCATAATACTTTTTCATTTTCAGTTTGATAGCAGGAGCTTTGAGTGTTGACTGAAACTGGTATTGACCTGATACAATATTAGCAT
This sequence comes from Cyprinodon tularosa, assembly GCF_016077235.1. NCBI lineage: Eukaryota > Metazoa > Chordata > Actinopteri > Cyprinodontiformes > Cyprinodontidae > Cyprinodon > Cyprinodon tularosa. The sequence continues at coordinate 54,342 of NW_024039508.1, read as the reverse complement.
TACTTATGCATACTTTAATTACTTATTTTGTTTGTAAAGTATTAAAAAAGCCTTGATTAATTGCATTTTTCAAACAGAGAACAATAGCCAACAACAGAATGTATAAGAACATCTGAACCCATTTATTATTGAGCAATAATTTTCTAAAACAGGAACAGAATGTCTTTGTCAGCATGCCAATATGTGAGATTTTAGGTGCAGCTTGATACTATTTTTTTTTTTTATGTAATTTCAATGTTGGATTTGGACATCCCTGTAAGGAACAGCTTATTTTCTGGTGCCATGGACTAGTAAATTGTACATTTATTGATTTTTACAAATTTTTTTTTTGAGAGAGAGAGTTGTTTCTTTTGGACACCCAATATCGCTGTAATTTTAGCCTTGGCTAACTTTCCATAACTCTTTCTAGTTTTTACTTATGCTTACATAAAAGGAGAATTATAATATGTAGTCAAACAAGTTTTATCATTTACCTTGTATCCAATTGAATACTTCTTCCTGCAGGTCACAGACATCCTAAAAACTGGAAGAAAATAACTGATAACATAATGTAACTAAATTTAGTAGATTGCTAACCATTGTGAATCTTGGGAGGCACCAGTTGGTTATAGTCTTGATAGTTATTTTAAAAAGGAAAGTACATTAATAGCACAGCTTACACAGGAAACAGAAGGAGAACATGAGGAAGCACAATGTGAGCCTCGGTTTTTACCTCACCTACCCTGGATGTTAAAGCAGAATGCTTTGACTGGCTGTAATATGCTCTGGAGGCGTCTGGGGTGTCCTGGAAATTTCCAGCATGTTTCGGTACTTAAAACTTCTAATTAAAGATGACATGATTCTGGTTACTTGGCGTGGAACACAACTCCTCATCTTATTTCTATTATGTGCAAATAGGAAGTACAAAATGTTGTGCAATGTCTCATTGCTTTTACCACAGAGTTTTGGCCTCAGTTTGTTAGACTGAGCAGGATTTAACAATCAAAATTTGGAGGCAGTAAGCGTTCGTTTTAGGTCAAGTAAGGTGGTATTCATAAGCATAACCAACTTGGCAACATTTGTAGGCTGATGGCCCTAAGTTTGTGTCATGTTTACTAATAGTGTGTTGCCTTCCTAATTTGATCTGACTGAATGACAGGCCATTACCCTAATTGGGCTGAGATATAAAAGGTGGAGAGAAAAGACAGAGTCTGATCTCATTACGTTTGCTGTCAATTTGGTCTAATTGGCAGAATTAAAACTTGAAATGCATGAAGCTAAATATTTCCTCTGCTGTGTAGATGAAAAGCACAGTTTATCTCTTTAATCCTTTCAGCAAATAGAGAAAAAACATACAGGAATCTGACCACACATTGAATCCTAACCTTGTGAACGGCGTCCTTTCTGCCTTTGAGGCTCATTTAAAACCAGGGACCTCACTTGTGCTGAGCACGGAAGATGAGCTGTAATTTGACCCGTTAAGCTGAAGTAAACAGCCAAGCCGCCGGCCAGAACGCTGCCAAGTAGGCTGGCATTACTGCAGTGTTAATCAGGGAATCCTGACCTCTGACTTCAGTCTTTCTGAGAGCAGGTGACATCACTTCTTCTTTCTGATCTGCTCTGAAGCCATTCCTTTTTCGAACTTGGAAGTGTGTAGTGATACAAGTACTGAGAGTCTTGAGTGTTTGTGCTTCGGCGGTGCGCTGTGATAGCTATATTTACAGGTCTGTGTGATTGCAGCTTCGGTCCCAAACATAAATCTCTCTGCAGCTGCAGGGGAATAAACATTTAAAATCACACATTTAGTTATTTTTAGACAAAGTTAGTGAAACTTAATGTGTTTCATTTAATTCAAAATATTATATTGCAGAGTTTTGGACACTTTTGATTTTTAACAGTGTTTATTACTTTATATGTTTGATATAAGGACTCTGAAATCAATAATCATAATAATGAAGTTGCTGATTACTTAAGTATTATCAATCACATCTATTTGTTTTTAGTAATGCTGCATTTTTTAGAGGTGAAAATAGTGGACTGGCTTATTATCTACAATGCTTAATGTTTTATTGTAGATTTCTTAAAAACATTCCTTTATAAAGTGTCATGGTTTTACTGGGAATTGCACAGAAATGACACTTTGAGAGATCTTAAGCATTATATGGGTGTTTCTGCAGTGTGCAACTAAAAACATGTTTTATAAGTGTGCATACTTTCTGAATCCAAGTTTTAGTTTATGTTTTTTAGATTTTCTTCTGTGCTATAGGGCAGTGATGCATTTAAGTTTAGGTCAACTTACTGTTGCACCGTGTGTTTTCATCTATTGCTGTTCATAGTGGCATTATTTAACCAACAGTGAACTGGATGTGGTTTTAGCAGGTGGAGCAAAAATCTATGATGCGACTGTATTTTTGGCTTTTGCTAAGTCCTTAACTTTAATGCTATGTTTTCAAGTAAAATGATCTCTTCCTCTCGATTGCCTTAGCGTAACTTTTAAGACTCTAAAGTCAAAAAATTATATCAACTTTAGGATTGAAAGATCCATGGAAATAAGGGACACAAATAAGTTCAGTGAAGGCTTATGCTCTTCACACTAAGGGTCACTTTGATTGAGGCTTTTTCACTATATGGCTGGGTAAGGATTTGGTCAGAACAGCTACTTTTGCTTTGCTTATATCACTGAAACAGTTGAGCTTTATGCGAAGTAGAACTGTTTTTGCTTTCAGTTATAAAGGACCAATCTTCAGAATATATAAGCTGAAAACATCTGATTGATTGTAAAATTTTAGCTATTGTTAGTTTCAAAAGAATTAAGCTTACATTTCGACATATTTTATGACCTCTCCAAACCTGGAAGATTTGGACTGCTTAGAAAAACATAAACCCAAAGAGTTACGTTTTCTCCCATTATTACTAAAAATCCTTAGAGTTTTTTGTGATACTGTTGTTTTTAATCAAAATAGGGCTGCAAAACATTAGGAAAAGATGCAATAATTATAGAAAAAGTTGCGATACTATGACTAAATGCAAATTCTTTCTACTTTTGGATTTAAATATAGACTGTAGTTAATGATAAGGATTTTCAGCTTTGCAAAAACTAAAAGCAAAACAAAAAAACTAAGAAAACAAAACATCTCCATAACAGTAATTTATAGAAATAGGCTGACTAGTTTTTTGCTCTGCAATGACTTGAATTTCGATTCCTATTGATTGCCTGCCTTATTCCATCTTTAACCTTTTCTTAAATAACAAGTTTCATAACTTAATATATTGGAGGCCTAAATGGCTAAATCTGTATAACATTTTTTGCAGTTTTGGTAATTTTTTTAAAGCTTGTGATGTTTTAAAGTATTTTGTAAGTCTTTAATGAAATACATTAGGAACTCCTGGAGTTACAAAAGATTTTTTCATCTGCTTGGAGCAAACATTTAAGCAGTGATGCCCTCCTATTGCTGCACACTGTTAGTAAGCTGGCTGAAATCAGCCTGATTGACATTTTGCAGCAGTTATTGTTTATTATGAAACCCCTAGGGTCATTTTTTGTAAAAAGCATGGGTTTATTGGACTGTTACCTCTACTTTAAGCTATCTTACCCACTCCACTAGGATGATTTAAAAACAAACTCTTTTTGCTTCTATAAAGTTGAGGGAATGTTTTTCAGAGTAAACCGTTAATTTTGATGCTAATAATAATAGTAATTTCCCTCTGGGATTATTAAAGTATTTCTGATTCTGATATGCTGCGGTTTAGGATCGTTTAACAGCATTAAATGCTAAGATTTCATGGGAATCTCCAACAGATTCGTCACACAGCGAGGTTTCTATTTATACATTTATTGGAAATGTTTCACCTCATGTCACTTCCTGGTCAACCAGTCCAATAATCATTTATTGACTTTTATATAAATATGCTTTGATCTTAAAGTGATTTATACTCTAAGACATTTACAGACCTGCAACAGAACACCTCAGTTTCCACCTAAGGTTTCACAGACCATTTTTAGAGTATCGAGTTTGACTAGAAAGGAGTGCCTTGTGACTTCCCCCTATGGGTCTCTTTTGTAGGGCGTGAACAAGTCCTTAAATGCTCCTGCAGTTTTAATGGGACACATTAGCTTACCAAACCCTGGCCTTACAGTAACTTTTGGTTCCAGAAATAATGTTTACAGCTGTAAGCGTTGCAACATATTGCTTTGCACCTTTTTGTTTATAGAGGATTTTATAGTCTGCTGTATAAACAAATTTTCATTCAACACCCTTTATGTATGATTTATAACAACTTCTTCACTTTCCTGGACTTTACTTGTCTTTACAGTCACTATAAATCAGAGATATCTAGTACACCAGTAAAACATACTGTCTTTACTAACTGCCAGTGTGTTAATCATTAATGCAACGGGCTTTTATGTGTGCTTTAGCTTTTATTTCTGCTTTTTTTCACATCTGTGGTGAGCCAAACATTACAACCTTTACTTATCATGTTGTGATGGTATATTGGGATATTTTGAGTTGTATTGTTTTCTAGAGGCCTTTTTGCTTCCTCCTTTACTGCTGAAAAACTATAACTCTATAAGGGAATAAAGGGTCAAAAAGATCCCCTTAGATCCCCTTTATTCAGTTATCAAATCTTAAGCAATACCAAAGAAACCTTAAATATTTCATATCTTTTTTTAGCATTTATATTAGATGCATTAGAGTATTAAAAATCATTAGGATCCATTAAAAACTGCTCCCTCCTGCTCTGTTGTTCCTGAATCTGGATTGGTGTGTCTTCCGTAGGAAATATTTACGAGTTGTTAACAGTCCAGACCAGCTTTCTAACAAAACATTGCTTTAGCTAGGTGGAAGCCGAGTCATTGCAAAGTAGCTCTATTTGAAGTCAATGTTGAAGTGGTTATTGTTAGACATAAGGTGCCGGCTCAAACTTTTCTCTTAGACAGTAGTGAGATGGATATAAATGGTCATGTTCAGGTTATTGTTGAGCTGTTATGCTTTCAGCTTTAATTTGGTCGTTTCATTCTCCTTTGAATCAGTCATAGTCCAATAAAATTGACTCGCAGCGTCCTGCAGCTCGCACTAATGTCCACCGATAAGGACTAAAGTCCATTACTAAATTTGAGCCTCAGATATAATTACCTTCTCTGATATATGAGCAGCAGCAACACCAGTTGGCTGGAGACAGGAGGATGAATTTTTGACTTTTTTCTTTTTTTTCCAACTAGAGATGCACCATTTCAATTTGTTAAAGATCATCAATCTCTAACAAAATGATCAGTGCACCCCTGGTTAAAACCAGTTATATCCATTTTTACTTCCACCGAGGAGGCTGTTTTTAGGAGTTTCTCTATCTTTACTAAAGGTTCAACTCAGTCCAAGGAACAATCAGTTAAATTTAGGATGCAGGAATTATTTTAAAGTATTCTTTAACATATTTGGTGGAACAAGCAGTTTGCCCCTAAACCAGAGGGAGGCAGCACTGACTATTGACAGCTTTAGCATAGGACTCAAAAAGTCTGGCAGTAGTATAATGAAGACAATAATGCAATAACACAGGAAAAGGGAGGCATGCCTTGATGTCTTATACCCCATTTACACTACCCTTGAAAAACCGATCCATGTCAAGACCGGTCCGAGCTCGGATCAGTTAACCAGGCCGAGCTTGGTTCTGACGACCGTTTACACATCACGCTATCTCGGTTCCTCGACTCCTCGCCTCCTAGTGACGATCTGCGCTATTACTGCCAGTATTGAAGGAGGAAATCAAGCAGTTGGTGGCGGTAATGCACCAAAAGTTGTTTGCCAACCGCCATAAAACACAAGAAGAAGAAGACGAAGGAGGGAATCAAGCAAATCAAAATGGCGGCGCCTGTCATATTCAGAAAGTTATACTTGATTATTATTGCTGTACTTCGGTGTTTGCGGAGGGTCAGGCAAAGACGGCAACCTTTGGTGGATGTTTATAGTTGTTCTTCTTCTTCTATTTTGTGTTGGTTGGCAAGCAACTTCCGGAGGGGCATTACCACCAACTACTGTAATGGAGTGTGAATCGGGATGTGCAGCCAGACTGATATGAAGCATTCTGCTCATGCGCTCCTGTGTATCAGAGAACCGAGCCAGGGAAACACCGAGTCGAGACCACCTCTGGAACTGGTCTGCAGTTATCTCGGTTTGGTTGTGTCTAGCTCGGTTCAGTTCAATTTGCATTCCATTTAAACATGTTAAGTTATCTCAGTTACTGAGGTCGGACCGGTCTCGGCACGGTTTTTCAAGGGTAGTGTAAATGGGGTATTTATCTCCTGATCAAATGAGAGAGCAGAGAATGAAGGAGATGGCAGAACAGACACCAAAAGATGCAGAGTTATGCTGTCTGTTACTATGAACTAAAGATGCACCTCATGCCAAGAAATAATTCATTAACATGTCTTAATGATCCTGGTCATTAAGTGAGTTTTAGCTATAGTGTACATTACTATCTGGAGCAAAACTTGCTGCTTGTGGGAGGTCTGCGCTGGCAGTTTACTTTTCTTGTTTTTGCTTTGATTTTTAGTGTTGGGCTTCAAATTTGACATTTTCCAGGGCTGAAGAAAGTGCTTTGTCAACCAAACTGCACCTGTTATTCTTGTTATTTTAATTCAAATCAGTTCATTTATATAGAGCGCCAATTCACATTTTAGCCAATTTGTGGATGGAGATCACCGTATTCCAGTGTGCCAATAAATACTAAGGCGTTTCTTGGCAAACCAAGTCTGTGTTATGATTTTCATGTCTGGAGTGTGACCGCCTTATTTAGCACAACATTTATTTGGGTTCCAGATGGGACACCCTGTTGTATTCATGTTTGAGATTTCCATTTTTCTTTTCTATGGTTTTGTAGTTACCCAAATACAGAGATTATTAATTAAACCAGCTGACAACACTTCCTAACCTGAACCGTGACAGACTGCACCAGATTTTATTTTGTGTAAAGGAGCCATTCTGGCCCTTTAGAGCAGGGCTCAGAGATTTCAACCTGTGACATTTTAGGTTATATGTAGGTATAAATTATTAGCCAATTTTCAGCACAATCCAGTAAGAAAATAATTTATTGATCACTCTGAAGAAACCGAACACTGCAGGATAATCTCCTTGTTGATCTGAATGCAGAGGCTCCCAGTATATGGTGCTCTCAGAACGACAGGATTGCTGTGTGAAACAGCCTTTACAAAAGTGTCTAATAATTATTGATGCTTTGTTTAATTTGAAAACTTATGAGATAATTTTTAATGTATTTTGACATCCAAACCCTGTATCCTAATAAAAAAAAACAACACGTTCTAGTCAAAGCAGGTCTACTCTGAAACATTGCGATTTGAGAAATAATTGGTCTTTGGGAAAAAGACCGAAAACATTTAGTTTTCCAGTATCATTGGGTCTCATGAACTGAATGCATGTTTTTTTTCCCCCGCATATGAATATTTAGGTTTTATTCCCTAAGCAGTGACAACCAGCTCCAGCAGGTAACAACATGTCCTGGAACATTTTGCTTCTTCAAATCTTGGCAGCCTGTTTATAAAGTTAAAGCCAGACTAGGCTGCATCAACATTTAAGAAATTCAGACTCATAGTTTATGATGCTAACAGGACTAACTGCACCTGTTGCTTAGAAAAAACATAGTTGATCATCAGACCATTATCATATAAATGTTTTACCATATTGTTATTTTTAATCACTGTTTTATGCAGTAAAGAATATGTTTACACTAATTCATTTTCTGTTTTTCAAGTCAATAAATTCTGCAGTTAATATTTTCTTAATCATGCTCCAGTAGCTTTTTGAGTAAGCCGTTTATTTCTGGTAAAGTTGTGGTTTCTTTTGTGGCATAACAGTTAGAAGCAGTATGCTGGTAAAGAGTCCGAGTCATCCAGGTCATAGTCATTCCAAAAAAGTTAAAAAACAATCCAGTGGACTTTGTTTCCAAGGTTGAAGACGATTCGCTTCCCTTCCAGGAAGCTTATTCAATTCAAACAGTCAGAAATGGCGTTGAGTTCGAAGCTTTATAGAGTCACCCAAAAACTTGTTTTAGCTTAAAAAACATGCAATTTGAACCAGAAGAACGGGTCCGCCCCTTAGGAATGGGGAGTCGTTTCGGTTCTTTGTTAGCCTTGAATACCCGATACTGGTCATGCTTCTGAAAGGGGGTTTGTTAGGGCCAATTGTTTGCCTACCTGACCAGGCAAGATATTCTGGTCCCCTGTATGGGGGTTGGGGTTGGGATGATGGCGGGAAGGAATCAACTCTATCGCCTCTATCCCCTCTGTTTGAGGTTTGTTTTTCTCTCCTAACATAAATGGCTTCCTTCACACCACTTTCAAATCACATGTCTTCTTTGTCCAAAATGTGAAGAATCTGGTCCTCAAAAGAATGTCCTTTGTCCATAAGGTGTAGATGTACCGCAAAGTCTTGTCGGAAGAGGTAGCTCTCCTGTGTTGAGCCATGTGTCTGTGGAGAGGTTATTTACTTTCTCCATTATAAAGATCAGAACATTCCTTACTGCATTGACCTGCATACACCACTCTGCTCATATTTGGTCCGGGGGTTTGTCTTAAGGACGCACTTGTCTCTGTTTAAGGGTCTTGTTTGGTTTGAAATGTACTGGGTTTTTATGTTTGGAGAAAGTCCTCTTGAGTTCTTCAGAGACTCCAGCAACATGTGGGATGGCGATGTTTTTGGGTTTAATTTTCTCAACGTTTTCTGTTTCACAAAGGTAGGCAGCAGCTTGACAAAGCCATGATGGCAATTGTTTTACATCCAGGTAGTATGCAGTTCTTCATATATACACACAGATGGTATCAGTATCGGCCGATACTGCACAGCCAGGTATCAGGTATTCGTATCGGGGCCAAAAAATGGCATCAGCGCAACACTAGTTAATATACATACACACATATAGTGATCTAAATAACTTCTAATTCTAGCAAAAAATGATGAGGTAGAACTGTAATTCAGCCTTGGAGCTTATGGTGGTCTTTGGTTCCCAGTGACTTACTTCAAGTTAGAAAATAATCCAGTCAGTCCTTTTCTTAGCCATTCACTTTGCTTAAATTATTTTGCTGTAATCTTTGTCAGTGGTTTTGGATCCAGGTGTTCAGAGCTCTACTGTCCTTCATCTCTTAGATGCATCTCCTTCAGCACAGCTTATTGAAACTGTTGAGTTATCGTCTTAGAACCGGCAATTAAACTCCATTAGTTTTCTCTTACACTGAAGTTTATGTGTGGCAGCCTAAAGATGCATAAAACCTGCATAAAAAGTTTTCAAAAAGTCTTCTATTAAACTTAGCTGAGTGAATTTGTGACAATTTTTACCATATTTAAATGTAATCTAGAGTTTATATGCATGCCTGTTGGACTTATTATGTAGTGTATGACTCAGATAAATAATTTACAACTGAATTGCACCGTCCAAACAAAGATGACTTCCCCAAAAGCAAAATAAATATTGTTAGATGACTTTGTTTAAACTAACCATGTGTGAGATTCTGGAGATCTGCAAAGGTTAGCCTGAAAAATAAAGATGGCAAATATTTACAGGCAATAAATACAACATGGAAGGGACTTGGGGAGTTATTCATTACATTTTTTTTAATTTCAAATCATAAATGGATAAAAATTGCTGTAGTTGCTTACCTTTTTTAAAGAACTTTATTTTTATATAGACCACCTAAATTAATTTGTTTGTTAAAATGTTTTTTCTATTTCAAACAAGCGGCTATGCTTTTATTCAAGGTTTATTCAGCGTAGTTGTTTTAATTAATTATTTTTAGTAAAAATTATTAATTCACATTTATTAAGTTTGTATAGCTCTTTATGAGCTCCCACCAGTGTATATATTATTATTAGAACTTTGATAACAATGTTTGTTTTTCTGAAATTATTATGGAAATTTGCAAAGGGCTAAAACGACTATTCAAACCATGATTGATTTATTAAAACAATTCTCATCTAATTTATTCATCTTTTTATCATTAATTTGAGTTTTGAGTCCGAAAAAGTCCCTTTGAAACATTTAATTGAGATATTCATCATATTTTGGCCATTTAAATTGGTCTTAGAATGTGCAAGAGATGTTCAAAAGTTTGCTTATTGAGGTACATTAATTTAACATGGGTATTTTCTTTTAGAGTAATTTGAAAAAGTAATCACTACATGAATCAATTACAGCCTTTTGTGCAATTTAATGCAAATTGGGAATCCTCAATAATAGTGGATTACCAATTAAAATTTGAGGTATTGAAGCAAAGCTTAAACAAAAGATGTGTAGATGATTTATCTTTTTTTATTGAACACCACTGATGTTATTTAAGCATCATTTCAGCCATGGGCCAGTATTGAATTCTAACTTTGTTATCTTTAGAAGAAATATCATGGTTTTACAGCATCACCTTCTTAGAACTCCAGCTCTAAATCATTATTTTGAAACATCTGTAATAAAAAAGAAAATTGAAAATAAGAGAAATGTTCTCTGAACTGTTGGCTGATCTTCAACATAATCTCGGCTGCTTTTAGATCACAGGTCTCATACTCTGTCCTTAAAGTGTGCATTCAGACTTATGCCTTTTTTTTTTTACAGCTTATGCAATTAAACTATACTGAGCTTATGTGATAGGATGAGTACATTTCTGCTTTAATAGAAACATCTGAGCATACTGCAAAGGCCTTTGTTTTTTTTCTATTGACCTAATGTATCACTTTGGAGTTTTTAATATTTTAGACTCCATAGAAGTGCTTAATGTACGTTTAACACCTAAAAATAAAGCTAAGTTGTTCATTTTAAAATGGCATTGACTTTACAATTATCAAACAGAGCTTTTCAAAGCTCCTGAAAATACACCTATTAATCACTCCTGTGGCTGCTGCTGTCTGAAGGCATGTTGCTGAATCTTGCCCTGGACGAAGTATCTAATAAGCAGAATTTAATAACTTTCTGAGAGCAGTGGTGTGCCATGTAGGGCGCTGTCTAAAAGGGCCAAAGATAAGGGATAAATCTGAAGAGCTCCACTCCTGCAGCCTTTGTTCAGCCTATACAGTTAGTAGCTGCCGGGGAGCACAGGGGAGAGGTTATAATGCTGCCGCTCCACCTGAGAAGCCGACCACTTTTCTTTGGATGTCTTTATATACGTTTACAAAATACGTACAGGAATGGTATGGTGCAAAATTTCTGTGGTTTTGAAAACCTGACTTGTTCATTTTTTTATTTTATTTATGGTAGGAAAATTATTAAAAATACAAGTTGGGAGAAACAGAATTGTGGGATAGGCTGTGTGTTACTTTCTTTCTTGAAACAATAATTCAAATGAAACACTCTCCAATCTCACTGAAGTTGTCTGTTAATGGACTATTAAGGGTGTAAAGGTACAAAGAAATCACTTTTGCACTTGTTGGGTTTAAAAGCACAGTTTGGCTTGTTTTTAGTTTGCTAGAATGAAGTAAAAATGCATAGAAATATTCTTTTTTTTGCTTTAGTAAGCAGATAAGAAATGTTTCTTTTGTATTATGGAAATATTTTTGATTTTTCTAAAGCTTAGAGAAGAAATAATAGAACTGGTTCAAGATTTGATTCAATCAGATATTGTATTTCATGCAGAGGTAGCCGATGCCTGGATAGATCATACAATTAAAAGCACTTGACATTTAAACATTGTATGACTGTGCCCGTAACCTAGAAGAAATTGCATTTAAATGACTTTGGATTTGTTGGGATATTCGATAACCTAGTTTTACCAGATGTATATGAATGATGAATGCAACACGCACAGCAATTGGGTTAATCACTTCTCATAATACATTTTTTTTCAGTTTGGATTTTTACATGCACTCAGTTTGGGTTGATTGGGTTCTACAGGTGGTCCTCTGATATCAGCTGATTTTTCTGCAGAAATAGTGATTTTTCTTCCCAACCCTCCCAAAAACTAGAGCTCACTGATGGAAGGCAGGCTTCTGTGTTTTGTTGTGGCACGGCTTAAAGGTTGCAATAGGAAGCCTTGCATTTCGTGCTCCCCCCCCCCCCCCCCCCCCAACTTGAATATTCTACCTCTATAAAACAGTATTTTATTTGGTACAGCTGCATACTAAACAAACAGTGATGTGCCATCAGATATACATTTATTAAACTTATAATATACATGAATTTAGAATTTTAGAATTGTATTATTTTTAATTTTAGAGGCAGAGCTTCCAGTGAACACTTCATGTTGATGTTTTTATAAAAGATCTTGATTAGACGTAGATCAATATAACCGCTGACCAATACTTTAGGTAGAAGTTGATGATTTTTCTTCTTTCTTTTCTTGTATTGGCATAGGCCGATAAGTTCATGCATTCAGATTCATGAATGCTTTTAGCAGCCAAACCTTGAAATAGCATAAGGTGCATTCAGTGCCATTCCCTCCACCTGCCATCCAATGTTTATGTTTTGTTTGACTCATTAGTCAGTGTTTTTTTTTTCTTTTAAAGTGATGCAATTATAAATGTATAAATATTTAAATATATATTATAAATTATAAATGTATATTATAAATGTATATATTATAAAATATATACATTTTTAAAGTCTAAAGTCTAAAAGTTTCTTTTATTATGTAAATGTAGGAAGAAAAAGCAATGATGGCTCCAAAAACGTGCCCGAAAAAAATCAGCAGCACCTATCAGGGATCTATTAGATTTAGGGAGCATAAAATTATCAGCATGTAATCAGACTTAAAATCAGACATCAACTATTTTACCTCACCAGTATAAAAGGCACTGTTTTAGTAACAAGTGAGGATTATACCTGTAACCCCAGCAGGTCAGGTGGACCCCATTGATATATGAGAATCTTGCAGGAAAGATGCTGAAGTAAAAATATTGCTTGTATGAATGTTTTTTTTTTTTCCTTTTCCCCCCTAAGTTTCAGCAACTGATAGTTGAACTACTATTTTCAATGACTTTACCATACAGACTACATAGTGTCTGTAAGTAGGAACAGGGAAAAATAAACATTGATATGCTTTATCAGCAAATGGAGTGCATCCTTAGTTAGATTGTCCAAAAAAAAACAACAATCTTTAGAGCAGTGTTGCTGTAAATCCAAAGTTGATCAGGAGAAGCATTCTTAAATAAAAAGATATGTCAAAATTTAGCATTATGTTCTTTAGTTTTTATCTTTTTAGTCCATCCGATCTCAAATGGTTTTTCACATTCAGCTACCACCTTTAACCTACTAATCTCAGATTTTTCACATCATTGTGACACACAGTAACCCTTTACTCTGCGAGGATCGTTTCCATGAATTTGGAAGGTCAACAGTAAAGCAATGCATCAGTGGCTGCCTGTGTATCAACAGTAGCTTATGTTTGATAATATATAACTGTTTCTGTGCAGCATTTGGGCTGGTATGTTGAGCCCCTCAATAAGCGTTAGTTTATTTAAGCAGGCAGGATGACGAGGAGAACATCTCGTGTCAATGTTCACTTTGAGACTAAGAGGATTAACACAATCTGGTTAAGACTCTGTTGACTTCTAAGAGGGGCTGGCTGTGCACAATCCCTCATTGATTTTTGACTCTTTCCCCTTGTCCTCTATTGGAAGCTTTCTGCTTGTATTGCTGGTTTTCTGCCATGTATTCAAAGTGATGTGGATGGAGTTTGTTGGTGTCTAGAAAAAATGTCCCTTGGTAGGAATTTGTCCGTTCCTCAACATTTATCTTCTAATGGAACCAAGGTAAGAGATGGCCACCGCTTATTATGATGACTGGGTTCAAAAATAGGATACATGACTTTATATTATAAATCTTAACAGCAGTCTAGTGTAAAGCAGCCTGTAAACATATCTGAGGGGTGCTGTGGAGTGAAGCTACTCTTATCACTGTTTATAATCAAACCTCGTGATCACATGGCCATAAAGCAACACTAAAAGTTGTTTTTAGACTTTTTATGAGGTATTTTCACTGGTAAGAAACCCAAATATACATCCTTACCACATGTGCCTGACTTGCTGTATAGAATGTCCCTCTACATGGAAAATGAACTTGATTTGTGGGACAAATGGTGCATGACTTTATTATTTCCAAAGCTGAAGATAGCAAATCTTAATGAAGCTGATGTTATGAAATTGAAGAAGGAAAGGAGTGCTGTTTACTTAGGATCATGTCAACACAGGAAACTGAATTCTCAAGGGAAAGCAGAGAAAATCCATGCAAAATTTTAACCTTTTTTACTTAATTTCTTTCTTTTTTCTGCAAACAGCAGCAATTTTATCAGGAATCCTTTAAGTAGTTCTTAATTAAGAAGAGCCAAAGTCACACGTTTGCTGTGATTTGAACTTTGGAATGTTTCACTGCTGTTCTTCCTTTGATTAAACACTGGGATAGTTGGAGCTGAGAGCAGGCGATGAGGGATTGGGTCTGGAGTTCAGGGAGGGTGGGATAAGGCTGATGTTACAGGGGTGAGGGCTGCCTGGACATGGCTGTCCCTGCTGCTGTCAGTTCTCAGAAAAAATAGGACACACGAACTTTGCAGAAAGTTCAAGGATACTTTAGGCAAAACATGTCCACAATTGAAGGCCATGGGAAATTTTACTTAACATGAGTTATTAAACCACTCTTTTAAAATAAATACAAAATAAAAGTAAACTGATTCGTAATAACAAATCCAAAAAAGGAGAACATCATGGTGTTCTTAGTAGAAGTACTTTACCCCAATTTCTTTTAAATTTAGTGATATTCTATTTCTTAATAAGAACTAAAGTTACCAAAAAACAGTCTCTTATGTTGATTACTTAAAGAAATGTCCAGACCTGTCCCATCTTTAACATATGTACATTACTTTAAAGGCGCTTCTAATTTGAATGCTTTAGGGGTGTTTCTAACGTGATTATATAATCAATAACTAACCTAATCAAAAAATAGGTAGAACTGCTATCAGTTGGAGCCACTCCAAGCATTCTGTTTCCCCGTGGGATTCATGATTAGTTCAGATAGACTGTCTTAATAGTGGAGCATCAAACGGCAGGAGATCTTGTGTAAAGTGTTTTGTGGACTCAACAAATATTGGCCAAAATGTCAATATTATACATCCTTAGCTTGATTGTCAATATAATCTCCACTGGCCTTAGAACCCTAGCAGGACTCTGTTTAGTATACATAGTGATGCTACCTTAAAGGTTTCCTTTTTTGATACAAAAAACATCAATTAGATAAATGTTGATTAATTATATGTATATATTTTAAATAAGAGTTTAATTTTACAAGCAAGTCTGGATTACTTGACTAATTTATTAATTAAGAAATGATCAAAAAAGACTGCCCTGACAGTATATAAGATTAGGGCTGGGCAATATAGAAAAAAAGCTTATCGATAAAAAAAATGCATATTGATCGATATCGATAATTATTGAGAAGATTTGAAACCATATTTTATGTGCAGCTCTGCCTGGACTTTTTATAATATTGCTAAATGAATTAATTTTAATAAAGAACACAAACACAGACTTTGAATTAAATCTTTATTTAACCAACGTTTTAACCATAACAGAATTGTTTTAAAGAAAAATAACTTAAGAGACCTGAGTTATGTTATTAAATACTGACAAAGTGACCAAAATGAATATAACAAATAAATGGACTTTTTGCTGAGCCTTGATGCACACCAGCTATTGTCTTTGCATTTAAACTAGCTGTTTCTGCTGCCTCTTACACATGCAGTCTGAACGTAGCATTAGATGGCAAGAATTTTATGAATACCAGGTCTGTTTTAGCTGGGAATTTAAAATCCCTTTTTTATTTCTTTATGTCAATGTCAATGTCAAATTTATTTATATAGCACTTTAAAAACAGGTATAAAACTGCACCAAAGTGCTTTACAGGAAAGACATCGACACCAATTAATAAAGCAGAATGTGAAACGCTGCTTAAATTAAAAGCTGAAGAATAAAAATAAGTTTTAATAAGTGATTTAAAATGATCCAGGCTGTGAGCAGTTTTAATTTGAAGAGGTGAATTGTTCCACAGAATTGAAGCGACAACTCTTAAGTCGAGTCCGAGTAACTGTCAGTAATAGTTGATTATTTGAACGTAGACTTCTTGACAGAGACTGGAATTTTAAAATGTCTCTAAGATAAGGAGGCGCTAATCCATTTAAGACTTTATAAATTAATAAAAGCATCTTAAAATCTATTCTGTAAATGACAGGCAGCCAATGTAAAGGGGCCAGTATAGGCCTTATATGGTCACGCTTCCTGTAAGAAGCCGAGCCGCTGCGTTCTGGATCAATTGAAGTTGCTGCATCTGTGATTTATCCATGCCTCTATGTAATGAATTGCAATAATCCCACCGGGATGTAATGAAAGCATGGATAAGCCTTCAAAGTCCTTAAAACAAAAATAGGATTACATTTTTGCTAAAATCCGGATGTGATAGAAACTTGATCTAACAACAGAGCTAACTTGTTTATCTAGCTTTCAACAGCTGTCAAAAGTAAAACCAAGATTCCTTGCAGAGGTCTGACAAAACCGAGCTAAAGAACCAAGAAGTATGAAGACTCTGACTAAATAATATAACTTGAGTTTTACTTTCATTAAGGTGAAGAAAGTTTTGTTCCATCCAAGATTTGACTTCAGCTAAACAATCTATCAATAGCTGAAAAGATTCATTTTAAGAATTTGTCTGATTTAAAGTTTGCTGATCTGCAAAAATAAAAGCTAAAAAAAAAAAAATCTGTGGGGGCATATCTTTATGAAATGCTGTGACAGGGGCATTATTCACTTGATGGCTTTTTGCGAACCACATTCGCTATTAACCCACTTATCCTATCATTTCTTTCAGTCTGGACAAAAATCCCATATTTAATTGGACTGGCTAATTTGCATCACAATGCTTTTTGACAATCTACTTTTATCAGTTCATCATTTCAAAGGCCAAGTGTCTTAAACAACCGGGCAGTGATTGCTAATTAAAGCAAGACTCTTTTATCTATGATGTAATTTCCTAAATGTAATGCAAACTGCCTGTAATTCAAGAGGAAATTAATGCAACACTAGCATGATACAACCGAATTATGCAACAGGCAGTTCTCTGTCATCTCTGGTTTGTAATTAAACTCAAACAGCATGTTAACTTACTGATTTTAGGCATGTGTTCTGTTTTTAAGGATGCTGAGTTATTGAGAAAATATTTTTGAAAGCTTTCTCCCAGAAATGATTCATTTTGGGGAATGTGTGTTGTTCTCAGAAGGAAGATTTGAAGAAACAATGGCAGAGAGTGAATCAAGACGGCACTGCCTGGAAGTGGTTGTAACTTGTCTTGATATATGGGGTCTTTCTTCCTGTTTCACTGTAAACCTGAGCATATTGTGTCTTAGCAACCGGGGAAAGTTTTAATAACACTTTCTTCCCCCGTTTATAAAGTTCCCTTCATCAATCTCAGTAAATGAGCCACCCATCACCACTAAGCCTTCAAAACTCAGACAATATTCTGCCCTAAGATGAGGTCTGCAAGTTAAACATTTGTACACCAGTTTTATGCTCAACCCCTCACTGCACACAGTTTTCGGTAAAGAGTTTTATTTGAAATTTACAAGCAGCTGGATAAAAAGAAGAAACCATTGAATCTGCTTCTACATGTCTTGTTTTTACTCTTCAGCCTTGGAATTGAGCTTGGCAGAGATCATAAAATGTGTCAGTGCTGCAAGCTTTTACTGGCTTGAACTACTACATGTATAACTTATTGAAATTTTTGTTGTAATCCTGTGTGATGAAATGTAGCTTCTCTTCCTGCTCTGTCTTTTTGTTGGTGTTGTGTACAGAAGATGTTTATCTCCTCTGCACTCAATGATTTTACCATTTGCATCTGGCTGCTGTAATCTTAGCTGGTAAAATCCAAGCACAAGCTTCAAGTTTGTGTGTTACACATGTTTTGTTTTCTGTAGTATCATTATTCCAAAGTTTAAAAGGTATCTTTGACACCCCAGCTGTCTATGCAGTGGTGGCCTGAACTGAACTAGCATGTAGTGACAATAGGCGGCCAATCACATCCTGATCCTTATCTTGAATCTTATTAAAGCAAAATATTTTAGTATTAAGTCATGTACCTCTCTCTGAATTCACATCACCTATAAACAGGTAACTGCTGACAAGCATGAATGTGTTCTTTCATTGCTTATTGAATAATTGGAATTAAATAATCATACGATTACACTGTAACAGTTTGCTATGTTAGAAGTTCCACTTTTAGTCTTTTTATCGAGATTTATGTGACGGACCAAAGAGGTTTAGTGTTAAGATAGGTTATAAAACATTGTCCCGTGATTCAAACCTCTCACTGACCTCCTTACCAGGTTAGGGCGAGGTATTCTATCTAAAGGACAACTATCTAGACTGTATAATGAGACAAATTGTTGAAGGAGAACCATAAGGTGTCACAATTTTAATTTGTCATGAGTCCTATTAGGCATAGAGATGTGCAGAAGAGAGTCATAGACAATAAAATCTTAACTTTTAAGTCCTACATATAAATCTAAGTGGTGTTGTTGGTTCTACATGTGACCCTAAGCACACTGTCCCTACTGTGATACATGCTGGATTTATTGGATTTTCTTCATCTAGAACAGCTGCTTTGACTTGTTACCTGACTGGAGCTGTTGTGAAGAAGAGGTCAAATGCTGGGAATCCAGATAGAAAACTAGTTTGAGACTCGGGAAGACTTTAATAACCCTAAATGTATTATGAAATGGTTTTTAATGGTCCATGCAAGTCTAGACGTAAGACCTGCCATATATTCCAGCTAAGAATATATGGCAAGATTTGAGGAGTTATGTTCCGTAACTATTTATCTTAATCCAACGGACTTGAGTTCAACTAAGGGATTGATTACAAAGAAAATTACACTATTTGTTTATTTGATTAAAAAAAGGAAAACATTTTTTTTTTAATCCTCTTATCTACTATGCACTTTGTTTAAGTCCGTCCCATATGATCTTATAACATACTTTAGCTTAGGATTAGTTACTTGCTGTCCTTTTATCATAATTTATTTTAGAAAATATTTCTCTATCCTCAAATATATCTATGCAACATCAGATGTGAACAAATACCATACCATCCTTTATGTTTTTATTGTGTTTAGCTGTCTGCTTTGGTAACAAAAGCTTGTTGATACTGTCCACTGAGTCGTGGTCAGGGTGCAAAGGAGGATACAGTAAGAGAGAGAGAGGAAAGGTGTTTGACGCCGCTCTCAGGAGCCGTGTGTGACCCTGCTGCAAATAGAGAGGAATGGTGGGTGAAAGGCCACCGGCTGCTGCCAAAACTGAAACCAGTGTGCTATTTGCTGTGGAAGTGGAGGCTGAACTGGGCCTGGCTGACTTCAGGGCTTTCCGTGTAATCAAATAGGCATTTAAAAGGCTGACACCCACTCTTAAATCTACGCAGATGTTTTGAATGGAAATATATCGCACTAATATCCTTCAATAAGAGTCTGCTGCGAGTCTGCATTGTGGCTGTATTAGCCACTTCAATGCTGATATGTATAGAGTGGGAAGCCTGGGTTTACTGATTATCTGGGTGATTCATGCCTGGCATGAGTGGTCTATAATCACAGCTGAGCTAATGGAGAAATCAGTGGAAACCATGCAGCTTTGGCAGCCTCCACAGTTTTACTCTTGTTTTTTAGAAGCTTTCCCTGGGAAAAATAAAAGCAAGCGGGTGCAAGGATCACAACACTTAAACAAACAAGCTTGTTTGTGATGAATCTATAAATGTCAGTTTGTACAAAATGTCTTATTTGCTAGTAATTGCTAGAGCAAAGTCCGATTGTGTTTATTATTAAAAGGGAAAAATCATAATTGTCTGCTAAAGTAGGTGTTTTACAGCTTCATGAATGTATTTAAGTGCTTTCAACCTTATAACATTTTGTCGTGTTACAGCCACGTATTATCTCTATAAATGGCATCTGGACAAAATATTAAAAACATCCTGAAGTTTTTAACTTTAATGTAAAGGAGGGAGGTGGGGAGTGGCAGCCTAATGGTTAGGGCATAGATGTCGGAATACTGAGGTTTTGAGTTTGAGTCCCGCTCCCACAGACGGCCACTCTGGGACCCTTAATCCCAAACTGCTCGCTGGGCGCCGCGCAATGGCAGCCCACTGCTCCCAAAGGGGATGGGAGCAGTAAATTTCTCCAATGTGAGATCAATGAAGTTCAATATTATTAGTAAAAGATGAAGAACATTTTCAGGTTACCAATAATTTTGCAAAAAAACAGAAAAAAATGAAAGTTTTCCTTTTTTTTTTTCTTGAAGCCATAGAAAAAAGCCACTTCATCAATGTTTTTATTTGAAACTCCACTGAAGGTAATAATTTTTAAAGGAGCAGACACTGAACTATGTTGAGAAATGTGAGTCTCAGTCAAATCGATACAGATCCCTGATCTAGAAACGCATACCTGGGACGTCGTTCTGGTCTCGGACCTCATTACATCAAGGTCAGATGTTTGGGGATGCATTTCAAAGCAACCCTCCTTAAATTTTCTGGCTTAGAAGAGTGCGGCTTATTACCTGTTGTCTCGCAGTAAAACTGAAAGCTGCTTACAGAGTTTGGCTTTTGTGTCTTTAGTCTGTTAGATAACAGGCTGTCTATTCTTATAATCGGGGGTTTTAATCGTCTGAATATTTCTAAACATGTGTGTGACTCTGTTTCAGCTGCTAAGGGTTAGACTTTATCCCATCAGTTTTTCTATTATAGACAGAGAAAAACATCTCAATTAACATGAACTGTGGTTTTTAAGTGTTTATCCCTAAAAATCTATTAAAAAGCAGTTTTGATTGAAGAATTTAAATTTATTTTCAGCTTTCTTTCATTTGTATGTTTTCTGGAAATTTAAAGCTCCTTTCATCATTAAAACAGACTGCTAGTTTTCTTTTGACATGTGGCAGCCCTGCTTATTGAAACCCTGACAGCTTTCTGTAGCAACTGATGCAAACCATAGATAAGGAAGACATTTATTTTTATCTTGGTGATGCAGGGCTGATTGAATGAGTCACTCCTTGAACCATTAGCACCTTTGATTGATCCTGCTTGTTTTGCAACTTCAGTCAAGGTTGTTATTAAATAAGCTAATTCTTCCTCTAAAGTATAGGTGAGAGTTGAGTTGTATAACATATCTGAACGGCTCCTCTCTGCCCCAGCACGGTTTATTTCCTATGTATTGGCTGGTGGTTAGGCAGTGGTGTTTGTTTAGACACTGCTTCAGTGCAGAGTCTAACGTAAGGTGCATTTCTTTAAGCATTATTTATTTGCATTACTTTATATTTAGCAAATTGCATCAGGTCTTTTGTGGGAACTTCAGGTCATTTATTTCAAATTTCACTCCAAATTTTGGGAATATTAATGTAAATTTGTTAATTCCATGATAAAAATTTAAATTCTCTTGCTTTTGGATATCACTGCTAGATTTGACTTGTCTTTCCTGTTTTGCAGGGAAAGTAGCGGCCCTTTGTGTAAACAGTTGGCATGTTTTCACTTTCTCGTCATTTCTTGGTAGCAGTGCCTTTGTCAAAACTGGAAGTGAAAACTCTGCTAGTTGGTAAAGTTCAGGTCTCTGTGCTTCTCAGTAAAGCTGTCTGTCATTAAAGATGAAAGCAGTTACCCAGCAGCATGCTTTAAACTAGAGATTATTCTTACTTTTTAACATTTTTAACAGAATCTGAATTGGGAGGAGAAGATGGGTGACATGCACTCTTGTTTTGCAAAATAAAATGAAGGATGATGCGTGAAATACAAATCTCTCCCTACTTTAAGTATAGTCCCTCGCAAACACATATATTGCTCTTAAATAAACTGCTTCTTTGTTGCACAAATTAACCACAACTTACCTTGTTCTTTTTCAAATTAAATTAATTTGACATATAAATGGCGCCAATTCACAAGACGTCATTTCAGGGCACTTTACAGAGACTACTCAATCAAGACAAATTGGTTAAAAGTTTTCTATCCATGGAAACTCAACTGACTCCCTTGGATTAAGGCTTTGCAGCAATCCCTCACATGCATGCCTGCAACAATGGGGACAACAAACTCCCTTCTAACAGGAAGAAACCTCCAGCAGGCTCTGTGTGAGCGGCCTTCTGCCGAGGTCAACGGGGGGATCAAGAAGACAAAAGTAGACGCACAAAAGAAACATAAAAGCAGTGATCCTTAAATCACTTCTATGTTAGAAAAGGTAAATCTAAAGTAGCTCCATTCATGAATCCATCTAGGAAAGAAACGGTTGAGCAGATTAACTCGTAGCACAACCAATAAACAAAAGCCGCCTACTGTTTATACTGTATACCTACTGTGTCTGGGCTGTCAGCTCTGTTCCTGAACTCCAATCATATTCTGACTCTATTTAAAAAGCTGCAGCCATCAGCTTAATGTCTTTGAATTATTCAAAACTGTCATTTTGAAATGCAGACGGTGTTTATTGCCCCCATTGGCAGCTGAAGTGACAATTGCAGTGGTTTGACCTGTCTTTGAGTCTTTGCACACATACATGGTCTATAGTTGACATTTAAGGATGACAAATCTTTAGCATGACAGTTGTTTTACCCAAAACATGCTTTAGACAAAACAATATTGCTCATCGTTATTGGCAAAAGGATAAGGGATCACTAACATTGCGGGTGAAAACGTACTTTATTTCTGAATAAAATATATATTTATTTTATCCTACCATCTATATAGTAATGTTATCTGTTTTGATGCATTGTCTTTCTCATTTCTAATACTATAAAACACTTCTCCATATGGTTGACTATTACCCAATAACGGGTTTATAAGTCCTACACTAAACTTTTAACACTGATGGTGTTGGGATGGGTTTAACAAGAGATAAAAGTTATCTAATTATTTGTTTTAAGTATACTTATGAAACTTTGTCAAAGATATTACTAATTGCCACTTGGAATAGTCCAATGGTAATAAAAACTGCCAAAATATGTGACCTTAGAAATTTATATGTAAATGTGAAATAGAATTTGGGCAGTTTTATTGCGTCACGATACAGTACATTTTATAAATAAAAAAACAACTTACTAAACTGTATAGATTTGCCAGAGATTCATTAAAATTCTTTATTTTTATTTTAAGAAAATTGTGATTTTTCTTTAGATTATCCTCTGTAGTGAACACCAAATCTGTCCTATCCTGTCTTATCCTATCCATTTTTTTAGACGAGGTCTAATTAAAAAAAAAATTTAACCTCTGCCTTTATTGATCAAATTCAATTGTATTTTGTAGAAAGAACTAATTTCATTATTTAATTTAAAAGATTAACTTGCTAAGTTCAACATTTGAAGTGTAGAGAGCATTGAACAAACAAGTCTGATTTTCTTTCTTTCTTATTTATTTTTTATTTTTTTTAATTCACGCCCTTGGATGCTCTCTTGTCCAGGGTCCTTTGTTGCAGAACTTTACTGCTGCATGGAAAAAGGTTTATTTCATGCATGGATGTGCGCTCTAGCTACAGCTCTCTCCTCCTTTCTATCAGATTCTATCAGCATTACAAGCAATTTAAGAGCTGGAGTGAGAAACAATGCTTCTTACTCTGGTTAAATGTAATGCAACCATAAATCTAATGCCTTCACTATTGGAAAATGACAATTATTTATCTTTTTTTTTATTGCATTTTTTATGCAAATGCAATAAATTGTCCATCTCTTGTGAGTCATGAAGCTTTTATTTTTATTATCCACAGATTTGATTTGATTTAATTGAATTCAAACACTTCATTAATCCAGGAGCTGAAATATTGCAGTAACTCATCAGGAATGTTTTAACCAATCGTTGTAGGTGTTGATAGCTGTAGGCAGTGAGGATCTTCTGTAGTGGTCTGCCTTGCACCAGATCTGTAAAAGCTTCTGACTGAAGACGATCTGCTGTTTTGTCAATCCTCTGAAAAGGATGCTCTCTGTCCATTATCTTCTTCACTCTATGTTGAATTCTTCTTTTTGAAATGATCTCCAGAGGCGTTCCTAGAACAGAGCCGCCCTTATTTATTAGCTTGTTGTGCTATTTTTAATCATTTGATCTGATGCTGTTGCCCCAGCAGATGACAGCAGAGGAGATCAAACTCTCCACAATAGGCTGATAGAAGATATGTAGCATCTTGCTTCAAACACCAAAGGTCCTCAGCTTTCTGAGGAAGTATAGTCCCCTTATTTTTCACTTCTGTCCTGCTGTCCCACGAACCAAGCAGTGTCCTGCAAATGGATTGGATCAAATTATTAAAAGAATATCAATCTCATTTACAGGCGTTTTTTTTAAATGCACAAGAAGTACAGCTGCAGTCGTCACAGAGCTGTGCCAGAGCTCCCAAAACCGAACAGGTAAACAAATTTAATGTAAAAGACGATGGAAACAACAAAGGCTGGTTGAGGTCAGGAACAGGTGATTCTCAGAGAGCTTTTTGTGATGTTTGCAGAAGTTAATTGCAAATTTGATAGGAGCGGAGGGCGATGGTAAAGCAACATTGTAAAAGCGAGTCACAAAAAAAGTGCACAGCTGAAAAAGTCACCTGTCCCTCATTGCACCTTATAAGTATCCTAGTTGTGCAGCAAATAGGATGGTTATTAACATCTGGTGTAAAATTCTGTTTCCACAGAAACGCTAGTTAACCGCGCCGCTTACGTTATGCCGCTTGCATCAGGCGCTGTAAACCTTTCCGGTGTATTTTCCCCTTAAGAGTTCCAGCGAAATTTTTAATATGAAACTTTATTTCACATTAAAAATGTCTTATTTAGTCTGTGTTTGGGTATATATATATATATATATATATATATATATATATATATATATATATATATATTATAATATCCCAAAAAACACTGGGCGGAGGATTCGGCTTTGGGCATATCTCAAGACGACTGGGAATCTTCTTTGCAATTGCAAATTGGTAGCAGATTTATTCAGTTTAAGATAATCTACACATGGCATTTACCCCCCAACAGCTCCACAAATAGAACTTGATTCCCACAGAGATGCAACAAACATAGTGGATCCATCTTTCACATACTTTGGAGTTGCCCAACTCTTCAGGACTGGTGGAAAAATATTATGGACATAATTTTCACTATATTAAAAAAGAGATTTATAATTTCTGAAATACTCTCCATTTTGGGTTCAACCACAGAACTTCCGGACTCACACTTCTCTTCCTTTGAAAGAAGGTGGATAATACTCTCTCTTTCAACAGCAAAACGGATTATATTAAGGCACTGGATGAAAAAACAACCTCCACTCTATGAGGAATGGTTAAAAACAATGATCAAAGGTCACTTCTCATTAAGCTACATCAATATGACTGTACTTGGTCTGCCTTTACCAAATTGCTGACTGTACCTTAATTACCTTAATATATAAGCAGAATGATGGTCGGTGTGGTGTTCTATGAATGCTTGTTTTGGTGTCTGTTTAATGATGTGAGGTTCTACATCACTGTTACCCTTTCTACAAAGGTTTGCTTGTATTTATTCCTCTCACTGCTGGTATCATGAATCAGTCCCTGGGGGAAGTAGGGGGCATTTCCTTCCACACACTGCTTTCAGCTCTGTGTATCTTTGTATTCTCAGGGAGGGCCTCTTCCTCACCACTGGGCTTTGTTATGATGTCTGAGCTCCACCGTGTCCTCTTCAGACAGGACAATAGGCCTGCATTAGACAACAAGGAAGAATGCAATATGTAATCTGTTATTCCTGAATTTGTTTACTAGATGTCTCTGACAATGAGGTTTTTTCTTTGTTTCGGTATTGGATATGAAATAACTAAAGTTTATCATTGTTGTTATGCAAGAAAATTGCAGAGATTTGTATTTTTTTGAATCCAAATACCCTCATTTGGAAATTTACTTTATGTAATTTAAATATCTGGCTTTGCAAGGTTTTTATTATCCACTTATTTTGCAAGAAAATCTACATGAAGGATATAGTTGTTCTCCCAAGTAGAAAAAAACTGCAAATAGTACAAAACACATAAGAATTTTTATACTTTTAGTTTCAAAACGGTGAAAAAATTTAGAAAGGATTATTTTTTTTCTTGACATCTCTAGTTGGTTTTTGGTTTCTTTTGAATATTTTATTTGCAAACACCTGGTAACCCCTTTTAATTTGCTCTAACATGTAATCTTTAGTCTATCTTCCTTACTTTTCATCGTCCTTGTGGTTTCTCATTTTGTGTCAATTTTCTGCAGTTGGACCACATCCTTTATCCACCTCCTTCACTCCTGAGAAAGTCCAGTATTCCTGAGCTATCCCACGGATTGGGGCCTGCCCTGAAATTCAAAAGGCATCTCAGTGAGGATGGGAAACAGCTTCGTAGAAGAAGCCTGGGTGGTGGTTTAACAGGTAATATCTTTGTATTTATTCATCTCTTACAAGCAGATTTACCAGCTAAAAAGAAACTAACAGATATTGATTTTGTGGACTTCCTTCTGATCTGTTTTTTTATTTTTTTTAAATCTATGCCACCATTGTGACTCATACTGTTGTCTTACTGATGACAAATGCATGACGTCCTTTGTTTTTAAAAACACAAAGCACATGTAGATGCTGTGGATTCCCGTACAGCCCATGTTTACTGTAATTACTCTTACTCATAGGAAAAAAAGATCTGTAATGGTTAATATCAAAGGCAGAGAAAGACTTTGCTTTGACCTGGTTGTTTTTTATTTTTATGGACATAACCAACTTTTGTCACCAGTCAGAGCATCTTTATTATGAAATAACCCCAAGGCCGTCCTAGTTGAAGGTAGAAAAGAGTCTTTAAACTTGCTCAGCAAGTCTAGCAAGCCACTTCAGAGAAGAGTAATCATAGGTCTCTCCAATAAGCTGCTGAACATTTTCCTGTTGATGCGAGTATAAAAGCTGCCGCAGAGGCAGGTTGTGGGAAACTTTCTAGCTCCCAGAACAGAAGTCGGTGCTTTAGCTGACATTTGACTGAAAGGACACTTTGACGAAGTCTCATTATGTAAAAATCAGAGTCTGACTAAACTGAAGTGCAGGTTTGTTGGTAATAAGCTGCTCTTTGACCTGATTATATAAATTAGATCTTTACGACACTCAGTTTTATTCATTTCTTAGACAAAGGGATAAATGGTTGCTTCAGTATGGAAGGATTGTCTCCCTATTTCTAAATGTTCAAAGGACCATATTCAAGTTCTGAGCAGGGCGGATTCAGCCTGTGGGCTGCTTCTTAAAAAGGCTTGTTGTAAAACAAGCGTTATTCAAGGTTTTATCTTTTTATTAATTTCAATGGTTTATTTAGAAACCTTTTCGTTGTCCTCCCATCTGCTTTTCCTCTACAAGCTAGTTTATTGGGAGTGAAAGGCAGCAGGATGAAGTCTGTATCACATACCTCAGGGAACCAGTCAAAACTAGCCGCTCACAGGGGCGTAATTCGCAGGAACGAGTTGAGGCAAGATTTTAAGCATTATTTTATAAAAAAAAAAATCAAAAGTATTTTTTTATTTGACCACTTTATATGCTTAGTGTTGTGACTTGCTCAAGATATTTCAGCACAAGTGGATCAAGAATTGGTTAAACTACTTACACCCTCTCCAGAACATGGCATTGGATATGATCTATTCTTCTCAGAATGGATTTCATTTAGGGAAATATGTCATGCTGTTCTAACTGAAGGACCTGTTATGAAATTAGACACTAAAATATTCCTCTGAAGACGAGTAGTACACACCGTTCTAGGAAATCTTCAATTTCTTAGCAATTTCTCGCATGGAATAGCCTTCATTTCTAAGAACAAGAATAGACTGTCGAGTTTCAGATGAAAGTTCTCTTTTTCTGGCCATTTTGAGCGTTTAATTGACCCCACAAATGCTCCAGAAACTCAATCTGCTCAAAGGAAAGTCAGTTTTGTAGCATCTGCAACAAACTAAATTATTTTCAGATGTGTGAACATGATTGCACAAGGGTTTTCTAAACATCAATTAGCCTTCTGAGCCAATGAGCAAAAGCATTGTACCATTAGAACACTGGAGTGATAGTTGCTGGAAATGGGCCTCTATACACCTATGGAGATATTGCACCAAAAACCAGACATTTGCAGCTAGAATAGTCATTTACCACATTAGCAATGTATAGAGTGTATTTATTTTAAAGTTAAGACTAGTTTAAAGTTATCTTCATTGAAAAGTACAGTGCTTTTCCTTATAAAATAAGGACATTTCGCTGTGACCCCAAACTTTTGAACGGTGGTGTATGTTTGCTAGTCTCATCTTTGTGTTTGTTGCACTTTTTGCATTTGCTGCATGTTTAGGTATTTGTACCTTTGCATCTCTACTGCAAGTGGGAGTATTTTGTCTTGAATCTTTATTTTCTTAGTCAGAAGTTAAAGGAACTAAAATAGTTTTACTTGTGCCATGCTGTTAAATGTCTAAGACGCTTTTCGATAATTTTATTTTTTCTTTAGCCTTAATTTAACCTGGAAAAAGATTACTAAGATGAAAAATACCCTTTTTAAGTCTCACTTGGACATCACAAACAATACGAGTAATACACAACAAGTTCCCCCAATCAAGATACACAAACATGTCAGTATTTTCTTAGTCAGATTGTTAAAGAGTATAAATATTAAAAACAAAAAAGAAAAAAGCCAACAGATCACAAGTTTCTTTCTTCCTGTGGATTGAAAGTTTCTTGGTCTTATGAATAAATTTCCCCTTTGGACACAAACCAATAAATGGCTCTTTTGTTCCGTCTTCCTGCTTGGTTTGTTTATTGCAGTAAATTAGAACAACTCTGGCTTTGTGTATTTTACGCCTTTAAAAGTCGGATTATTTTTATAGCTGTATATATAGAGGATTTCACCTTGTTGATTAAAAAAACACTGCTGACCTTTTGACTAATAAAATGGATGCAGCTTTGGATAAATGCATTAACCTTTAGTTGTATGTTGCCACAAAAAAGGATAAAAGGATGGATAAATGAAGCTTAAGCCAGCATGGATGTTTCCTTTTGGTATTGCTAAACAAATGTTTTCTTCTAGAGCTAGTTTACACACCCAGCAGGAAGATCTCTAAACAGTGAGCATAGATTAAAGCACTGAATTATTCATTCATTCAGCAGAAAGTGAAGAACATTAAGTGTTGTTCTTTGCTCATTGTGACCTCAAAGGTATTTAAAAGACTTTAATTTTCATTTCACATCATTGGCTTCAAAATCCTCTATGGGTGATTGGGTTTTGGATAAGGTTACATTGATAGGCTTATTGGAGATACTTTCAAATGAATTTTTTTTGCATTAATTTACTCAAAGTTCCAATGCATAATTTTTTAAAAATATGGCTATGATAAATCCATCAATACCCGTATGTGCTGATTCACACCTCTCCAAGTGTTGAGTAGTTTGTGATCACTTCCTCGATGCCGGGATGTGAGGGCCTGTTGTCAGGAAAAACATTCACCCATAAGGAAGCGCCTCACTTTTTCCTTCTCATCCTGTTTATTCACACTCCAATTTTCCTGGATTTAAAGCATTGATAGCAGAAATATGACACAGCAGACAAAGGTTTCTAACTTACCATCTTCTGATAATTCTGATGATTTTATTTTGCTTTTTTTCTTGGTAGAATATCAGTCAGATTTTTTTGTATTACATGGATTTGGTGTAGGCTTTAACATGCTATTGACATGGTACTGAATCTTTTTTATAATTTTCAATCTTGGCTGCACAAATTGTGCTTATGCCAGGCCTTATCCACTGCTTTGCAAACTACAAATTACAGCAACATCTATATTTAAGGTGTCTTTATAAGCTGTTACCAGTTTCTGCCTCTGATTACTTCTCCTTTTTCTTTTCATGTCAGCTAATTGAGTTTTGTTCCAATTTGCTGTACTAGATGTTTTATTTCTCTGTAAAGATCTTTTATTAAACAACCAGATTCATGAAAGATTAGATGGTAACTGTATTTGTCGCTGTCTGTTCTTATCCAAAAAAAAAAAGCCCAAATATGATTAATTTTCTATCTATTTCACCCCAAAAAATATGCAACCATTTCTGGCACCTACTTTATTATGTTTAGTTACTTTAATATATGGTTTTATGTTCTACCATGCAAACATGTGTTAAAGTAGCTAAATATGATGATGTAAAGCCAAAGACGGTTGCATTACTTTTTTTCCAGTGTTGCAATAAGATTGTGGAGGCGGCTGTATTTTTTCATGTTTTTTTTTTTGCAAAATCATATTTCCTAAATTCTTTTTAAGGAAAGTTTTCTAATTTCTTTATTTTAAAAAGTTGATTAGATTGGAAAAGAATAGGAACTTTAAAAAACCAAAATAAAAAGAGGTGATCCAGGGCATCTTGTCTCTCTGGGGTGTAAATATGAAGTCACAAAGATTTATTTCTCAGACACTCCTCAAAACGGGAAAGTCGAGAGAACCTACCATTCAAGTTGGACGGATACATGCCTATCTTAAGCCAAAAAATACCTGTAAAACAATTACAGTCCTTCCTTAACTATCTGAGAGCAATTCATAGAAAAATGAAAACAATTAGTGGTATGTAGAGCAAGGCTGGAAGAGGGTCTGTGTTTGTCCTGCAACCATAATTAGAATGGAAAAGAGATTAAACTCAAAAAGATCCAATTAGAGACAAAACCAAACTCTAATAAATTCATATAGAAGGTGTTTTTTTTCATTGTTAGAGGTGCTAAAATACAATATGTTGAGATTTGGCTGCAGTTTAACCTTTCAACAGCTTGCAGGAAAAGGTATTAAAATTGTATTATGCTTTGAAAATATTTGGATTTATTTTCCTTATCCAGATCTTGTACTGTCTTGCAAGTGTTTGTTCTGGCTTTTGGAAAAGACTAAAATACCCCCATTAAACCTTTTTAACAGATCCTGTATTCAGTTTGTTGATAAATGTTGTCAGCAAGCGATGAAGCTAAAACAGCCGCCCTTCGTATCACCTGATAAAAATAGATTCTTTTCTCAGGATAAATGAACTGGAGACATCCTCTTGCGGTTAAGAGCACAGATCCCTTCCTTTGTTTTGGTTTTTGTTTTTTATATTTGGGGAAAAACAATTACAGCTTCTTGTATTTTTCCTTACAGTACAATAAAAAAATATATGTTCAGATTAATAAGAAATGATCATTTGAGGCATTAAAACTGTGCATATTGCTGACGTTTTCAGTTTGTAAGCTTTTATTTTTGTTTACTTTACTGAGACTTTATGACTAGAAGAGGCATTAATGAGGGGGATCGGCAGACAAAATGGCTTTTACTGCCATCTAGCTGCAAGGAATAAAAGTGGATTAAATGATATTAAAACATATTAAACATTTTTAGATGTGTTTCCCTTCTTGAACCGGAGCATTTCTTTTCTGGGCGTATGTAATTGTTTGGTTGGAAGTGAGCTTTTAATAGGCTTTCCCCTGGCCTAATTTAACTGTCTTACTTCCTGCTTGTTTTGTAAGAAGGTTAAAGTGCCTAACAGGTGCAGTAATAGACAGCAGGGATTTTCTCATGTTGCAGAGCAGCCTTTGACTTGTACCTGACAAAGGTTATTACAGTTAAATCAAGCCATGTTCATTTCTTCCTTGTTTTTGTTTTTTTGCACACAATCCTAATTATAAATCCAGAGTTTTCATATTTACTGTAGTGTAAAACTTAATCATTGTCTATTGGTAATATGCCAAATGAAATGTGCTTTTCAGCTGGTATGATTGTGGCGTTTTGCAGGAAAGTACCTGTTGCTGCCTCCCAGCCTTCAACAGACCCAGACGCTGCAGCAGCCGTCATCTGACACCTCCAATCTGGTCCGCATGCGATCCCTGAACCTCGGAAAGTCCGACCCTTCGCTCACCTCTAGTACGGTGAGTGATTGCTATTTATACTCCAGCTTTGGTTTTCTGCCCCACATAATCAGAAATAATATCCTGTTTATAGCGAACCTTCTACTTAATTGGTGCACATGGTGATATCAGAAACCAGAAGTAGTTTATATGGACTTAAATATCACCAAAGTTTTTACCTTGACTGGATATAAGAATTTAACACAAATGCATACATACAGGCTGAAAGACCCAACCTCTCCGCTTAAAAAATTGCACATGAACAACCCTGTACCTACTTCTGAGAGGGAATGCCTATAAAGTGCATGCTCCAGCATGCATAAGTCCATTTCAACTTGTGGACGCTCTGTTTAAAAGTTGCTGTTTGCATCGCTCATACAAGCTTACTTTCCAAAACTCACAAGACTCACCACCAGTAAGTGAAAATGGGAACGAGCACGTAGGACGGCCTTATGTAAACATATCACCAGAAAGACTGACAATTAGGAGGACCACTAATTTTGATGATCCACCCGGAAGAAGAACATCCACTATACCTTTAAATTGACTAATTATAAATGACAGCAATTCTTTAGTCATACTGACCACTCAATACTACCCCACTCTGAGACACTTTCCATAATTTTAACTAATATTCATCAGTTTTCTGAAGCTAGTTAAACATGGAATGTGCATGTCATAGTAATTGTATTTTAGATCCAATTAATGAATTATTGCTGGTTGTTTATTGCAGCAGAACCTGTCTTTGAAAAGCATTAAGATATTCTGGGAAAGTTATCAACAAGCTAAAACAATACAGCAGATTTAGACAGATTCTACTTTTATGGGGATGAAGTTAATTAAATGCATTAGTTTCCTGTAGCTGGACAGACTACTTAACACTCTATGGATATAATTAACCTAAACAGACATTAACCGGGTTGCATATTTGCTTTTTTTATATTATCAAAATATTCAGCAATAAAATGTTTTCCTTATATTGTACAGGTCAAGTTTAAATTTGTTCACTTTGATGGGATTTTGCTGTCATTTATGTCAAAACAGTTATAGAGATCAGTAGCAGAGATGATAACCTGTAGGAATAGTAAAGGAGGGGAAAACGATTGAGCTAATCACAACTGGTGATATCGCAACAATAAACAATATCAGTCTTATTTTTCCTGATCTTATTTTCTTGAACACAATCGCACCTTGATCTTGCAATCATTAGTAAAATTATGTAAAAATATAATGCTTTGTTTTGAGATTAGAATAAAAATGACATGTCAGAAAGTATTTATAGCCTTCACAATAAAGAATGGAAAAATATTTACTGGCATTAAGAGGCAAACTTTCTTTTTTCTTTTCCCACTGATATTTTGACAGCTTGTTTTTCTTTCTCTCTGCCAGTAGTTACATGGTTGTCTGCATTTGTATTTGAGGTTGTAAATCTAACCCTAAAGCCAAACTTTTAACCCAAATCATAACAGCTGCTCAGTTTGTTTTTTTTTTACCCCATTTTCCCACATTAGACACTGGACACATCTATTAATAATCTTGTTTTTCTTTTACAAGACCTCAAGAATTTTAGCAGAGGAATTTTCCTCAACACAGCTTAAATATTCTAACAAGTATCATTTCTAAATAAATCCAGACAAAAGCTGAAAATCATATCAAATAGTATTCTGAGAAGCAGAGATTAATTCTGATATAACAAGTATTTGTGATTAGTTTAGCGTTTTTTTAAACAAGGCTCAGTGTACAGCAGATGGCACTGTGCTTTCAAACAAGTACGGGGAAAACAGTCTGTGTGATCATCTGATTTATTTTTAGTTTTTAAATTGCTTCTGACCTGTGGATTTGTTGGGTTAATGGGTCTTATCCTTTTCTGCTCCCAACTGGTTCATCCAGTGTGTGTGTGAAAGCCTGCGTTCAGTTACAGCTGCGTTATGATTGGCTGTTCAACTGGATTCATCTTTAAGGTTAAGATTCTTAAAATCTAAACACAAATGCCAGAGAGCCATCCTGGACATGTCCCTTGGCTTCTTCATCTAGAGGACAAAGATGACCTTCATTGTGTTTTGTGGGCAGCGTGCAGCCGTGATCTTATTGTCTGAGGAGTGAGATGCAATCAGATTCAGAGGCCGGCCTAATGACGTTAGGCTGAGAGTCATTCCTGCGCGCGTGCTCTATATCAGTTAGAGAAAAGGTTAATTTAATAACAAAGCATGCGGGGCTCATGTCTGTGTGTCCACACATATGTTTAAGGGGGGATTTTAGGTGAAATGTGGGGATTTAACCTGGGATCTGTAAGCATTCAGAACCAGAAAAAAAACACAAGCAGCTTAACAGTTGTCTTCTGTTTTTTTAAGGGTCATAATTTAGAATGAATAGCTTTGCATAAACTTAAAAGTAGGTAAAGTTGGCATTTGATTTAGTTTTCTCAAAATTAAAAAGTACAATTCTGTGAGTCTAAGCCATTTGTAAACACATGGGGGCGCTATTGCTTTTTCACCTTGAACTTGGGTAGTTCAGCTCTTTTTTTTTTTTTTTTTTTTTGTACAAGGCAGGATTGAAACCCCTTGGTTATTGTGGCCCTGCTGTGTGACTGATCGCATCATTCCCTGTAACTGAATTCTCCTGCAACTCATGCATTGATTTAATTTAGGTTTTTACAGCTTGACAACCTGAGAGAATCCTTAACATCATTGACTTTGCCACAATTGTGAGATTTGTTTTATTGTTTCTTGACTGATCCTCTTAGATGATGATTAATCTGACAACCACCACAGGAAGGTCGCAGCTCACAAAGATAAGGACACCTCAGCAGGAGAGATATGAGAGCCTCCAGCCAAATACAATTTGTTTTCTCTTGCCAAAGAAACACTTTTTTTTTTTTTTTTTTAAGACATTATTTCCCAGACATCGTTGCAGGATTTGGTCAGAATTAGTAGAGATTATTACTTTAGTTTTTGTAATTATCTTTATGGTATTTGAATAAATCCTCTAAATGCAGAAACCCAGCTAAGCTGAACCTTCTTTTTCTTAACCATTTATAGGACAAGTTAACATTTTTGAGCACTTGCATACCGCTTACAAATGGAGCCCCACCATCAGTGAGGTCTAGAAGCACAAGATCTATATCCAGCCATTCAGCAAAGATCCTGCCACATGGCTGTACATCTTATTTTGGCATTTGACCAATTAAATGAGCCCTTGAATTATATATTACCTACTGTAAATTAAGTTCAAAAATAAAAAAGTTTAAAAGTCAAGGTAGAAAAGGTAAAAAGCTAATTGAAAAGTTAAAAAGTAAAGTTCAAAAGTTGATAAGCCTAGTTAACAATTATATGTAGGTTTATAAACTAAAACAATTTAAGTGCCGGTATCGGCAATAATTCCTCTAAGGTTATTTTGTACCAAAAAAAAAGGGTGTTTCTTTCACTCTCAGAGTGTTTCATGAATTTCTTATAGAAGCACTTTTGTTATTTTTCTAAATATATTCGGGCAAGTTGACATTAATTTTTGCCATTAAAATACCCATATTTGTTTTTAAAGTTATATAATAATTTGTAATTTTATTAAGGATCCCCATTAGCTGTTGCCATGGCAAACAGCTAGTCTTCCTGGGGTCCACATTAAAAACATACAGTAAAAACAGTTACAAATATAAAAATGTCCAAAAATGTAATTTCTTAAAATTACATTTAAAATTAGACCAAACCGGAAGAAAGTGCGCATTCAGCGTCTGGTCTGCCGATAATGCAAGCGTAGAAGAAGAAATGTGCTGTTTACCTGTGCAAAGAAAGAAACAACGAAAGAAAAATGTCTGAGGACTTCAGTGTTGAGGAAGAGCATGAGTTCTTTGCCGAGCTGAATGCGCTGGTTTGGTCTGCCGGCTTCCGTAGAATCGCGAGCGCGCATGGGGGCGCTATTAGGAAATCCTATACACTACTGTTTATGCTCTAAAAACATTCTAAATGACTTCGTTTCGAGTAAATTCTGGATGCTACCCACTCAGGACACTTGGATTACATTGGACGAGCAGTATGGAGGAATATTGACACGTTTTTGTGGACTTTTATGGACCTTTCTGTCTCGGGCGCCATGGACCTCCATTATTTGAATGTCAGCAGACAGCAAGAAGCCTCCCAGATCTCCAGATGCATTTGAGATATCAAAAAAGTACTCCAGAGTGTTGTTCAGCATGGAGGTGAGTAGAAAATGAAGGCTAATCATGTTTTGGGTGTACTATTCCTTTAAGACGAGGAGTTAAACACAAAACAGATGCTTCAGCTTCTTGCTGCTGAATGGTTTGATTTCTTTTGTTGAATTTTGTTCATCAATTTGAAAAGTTTATTTTTTCCAAACATTTTATTGCAGATGAATCATTAACGAGAGCCTTAATTAAGCCAAGATGATGCCTGTGAATTACCCTGACAGAATGGCATCTGTCATGCTGATAGTTATGGGATTTGGAAGCACAGCAATCTAGTCACTGAAAATGATTGAGTGAAGGGCTGCCAGCATACAGGCTGCTTACACGGAGCTGCACAATATATTGAATTGCAGCTGACATTGTTGTTTCCATGTCTTCGATGTCTGTTGTGAAGGACTGGCAGGATGCATAATTGGCAGCTTATGTGTATTTCTGCTGCCATGCTATAATACATCAATGTAGAACAGACGTTGACTTTGCGACATGGCAACA
Source organism: Cyprinodon tularosa (assembly GCF_016077235.1). Taxonomy (NCBI): domain Eukaryota; kingdom Metazoa; phylum Chordata; class Actinopteri; order Cyprinodontiformes; family Cyprinodontidae; genus Cyprinodon; species Cyprinodon tularosa. The sequence continues at coordinate 17,823 of NW_024039508.1, read as the reverse complement.
CCTGACTCCCAGAAACTCACAAAGGGTTTAATATTTTCAATCATAATCTGGATGTTATCGGTTTTCCTAATATTATGCAGCCAGGTTAACATATTTAACACTAAATAGTTATGATGGTCCTAAGAAATGAGCCACATCTGGGCTTTAGATTTTGTGGACTTTTGCTTAGATGACAAAATAGCACTTTTTTTTTTTTTTTGTAATCTACTTAGAATTTGATAATGAAATTGTTGTTTTTAGTGTTTTCTTTTTAAATTGTTGATTCAAATTGCATTAAGAAAAGCTAAATGAGTAAAGTAAATAAAAAAAATATAAATATTTTTTCTTTTCTCAATTCAGTTTATTTATATAGCGCCAATTCACAACACATGTCACATCAAGGCACTTTACAGTTCACTAAATCATACAGTCAAATGGATTCAATTTTTTACATCTAAGAAAAAGCAGTTTACAGGAAGAAACCTCCAGCAGAAGCAGGCTCAGTGTGAGAGGCCATCTGTCGCCATCTTGAACTGGGGTTCAAGGAGACAGAAGTAGAGATACAGAAGGCAACTGTAAAAGGCGGCCCCGTCCGGGAAACACAGCCAGGCAGAAGAGCTCCGAGACCACTCCCATGTTCGAGGATGAAGAGAGCACATCCAGCCATTCCCAGTCAGAGAAACAGGACTACACTGAAAAACAGGCTGATCTCCAACACCTATAAACAAGGGTGTTGAAGGCAGCAGCACAGCTGATATTTCTCTCCAGGATGATGTCACAGCCAAACAGGAACAGATGAGGCAAAGCTACTCTGAGAAAAAGCAGAGAGAGAAGAGCGTTAGAGATTAGAGAGCCTATCATTTGTTAAATGTTTCGAACCAATGAAACGGGGGGACATGAACGACGTCAACCAGAAGCGACAGGATGAAACCAAACAAATATGGCTGTGTTGGTTCACTTATCTGTAAACTCCACCACTCAGTCTGTTTGAGCTTTAATGCACTTTATTTTTTTATGGAAAATGAATGAAAGGAAAACAATTTGTGCTTTTGTAAATGGGAAAATGTTTCGCAGGAGTTTGATTTATCAGTTAACGCCACTAGTTGTGAGTCAAATCAAGAGGCATCCTGTAATCATGTCTCCTTTTGTCACTCTTGTTCCTTCAAGTGGCTGAAGCCTAAAAGCTGCGCATTCCTACTGTTAAACTTGGCGAAAATGACAAAAAGGGTCCAGGTGATTACCGGCTGGTGTTTAAGCTGCTCTATTCTAAATGGAGAGACATGCTTTCATTCGAGGTCTAACAGGATAACATTGTTGAAATTGTCATTAATGAAGTACACACAATTCATATGTATTTTTTTATTTTACAATTGCAAATATAAAACACACATAATGCGCACATCTGATGCATCACGGCTAATATACCTGCTGTTGCGATTGGTTAAAAGCTTGAAATGGGACGCAGGTACTACTTAGTAATTTACCTAATCTCCTTAAAAAAAATCCTGAATGTTCTCCCTTTGTGAACACTTTCAATTTCCAGATGTATGCTGGATTCAAATTGAACTACACATATCAATCTGGCTTACCCCGTCCAGGTTCCTGGATGGGTTCTTCTTTAAATGTTTTCCCTTACCTAATAAATTTCCTTAGTCTGAGGAGTTGCAGGTAAACCTTGCCTATAAGCAGTATGCTTTGCGTAGTGGATGAACCAGTTTAAAGTGACAATCAAAACTGGTTGCTCACATGCAAACAATGACCAATAGCCTGTCATCAGATAGTGCTCTGATGACCATTTGTTTCCAGAGGACTGAGTCATGTTTGCTATTACGGGTGACTGGAGAGAAGGATTTCCATGTTATCTCGATATAGAAGGTAGATCTGGAGCCAAGCAGAGCTGATTAAAGTAAAGGTGGTGAATCTAGCATTGGGAATATTGTCATTTTTGTCAAATTCACCTAAATTGATCCCTGCCTCGTTATCAGTGCTAGATTACAGCGTTGTCGCTATTCTGATGCACTCTCTGCTGATGTTCTTGCACTGATTTCCAGCTGCTCCTGTCTCAGCTGTAGAATTTCACTTTCTTTCCATTTTCTGGGTAATTCGTCCCCAGGACAACAAGGCCTCGAACTGGGTCAGAGATAAGCAGAATTACTGCTAAAAGTAGCCGTCATCCAGATGTAGCCTCTGGAGGAGATGGTGGCGCTCTACATATTGGTTCTGTCTCTTAACCCATTTAGGCCTAAAACGCCTGGAAAAAACACCTTAAAAACCTATGGCCGATTTTAAAAAATACCCCTAAAACCTGAAGTTTTTCTGTAAATTCAGCAACTGTGTCAACGCCTAGTAAATTATTGATATCTCAGCTTCTGTAGCAGATAGAACTCAAAATATATTTTATCTTTGAAATTCTTCCAAAAAAAAGTGAAAAGCAGTAATCAAAAAAAAAAAAAAAAAAAAAATTCAACCTTTTATTTTTTCCATATGTGATCATGTCTTCATTGAGAATGTGCAATATAAAACGTTTTTAAAATAAAGAACAAACATTACATAAATAACTATCTGATGATTACTTATTAACAGTATTATTATGCATAATAATGCATATGTCTGTGTTATAAATTGCATACAACTTACCTCCAGATGGCCACAAATCTGTCCCGGGACATATTTTGGGGGAACTGCGTCCTGAAGAGAGGTTTACTCTGTCGCCAATAATCTCTTCGTACTGGCAACACAAGAAGTCCCATGCCCATACACAGCCCAATAAATGTCTTCATCTCCGTCACAGTCACGGGTGACCACTTTGCCATCTTTGCTCTTGTTGGAGTTTGGATTGTTTGGTCACTGTACCTATTCGTCTCGGTAACAAGATGCATCCAAAGTTCTTCGTTAAAAATATGCTCAAATGCCTGCAGCGGTGTGGCGTCTGCAGGCAAATCAACTTTCACTCCAGGTGTGCGGTTGAAAACACTCCGTGCATTGCGGTGGTAGTTCGATTGGTTCAGCGCGTTCAAAGTCATCATTTTCATCTATACCGTCATCAAAGCCGACACACTCCTCAAAATGATTGCCTTCCGACAACTCTTCTCTATCAAACTCCTCCATGTTTGCTTGAAAAAAACTTCTTTCTTCTTGCTTGACTTATATGCTCTCCCGGCGTCAATGGTAGAATTACGCAACAGCGCCTCCGGCTTAAATGGTAGAAATGCGGTAATGCTTTCCCGGCCTAAATGGGTTAAACTTAGACAGATTTATTTTGTCATTTTGTATACACGAATGTAAACAACAAAGAAATTTCATTTAGAAATGGACAGCTTTGTTTTGCTTTCAAAATAAACATACTGTTACTGCCCTGTCAATACCTATTCGCCAAGTTGAGGTGAGACAAACAACCAGAAGACATGATGAAGTAGGAGCCTTTCACCTGCCATGCAAATTTGCCTACTGAGCAGATTGATTTTGTTGGCCAGCTAAATTTCAAGCCAAAAGCAGAAAAAACTGGCAACATGTTTGCAGGATTTGCATTTGTGTAAGAATCTTAAAAGGGAGATGGATGAACCCAAAGGCCTCCTCAACTGTTTGGAAAATTAACTGTTTTTTTCTCTCTCACAAAAATGGCTTCCTTAAGCCTCCTCTCGAACCAGCGTTCCTCCCTATCCAGGATGAGAATATCTTCATCCCTGAAAGAATTTTTTATTTTTATTTTTTTTATTTATTCCTTTATTTAACCAGGAAAAGTCCCATTGAGATTAAGAATCTCTTTTTCAAGGGAGTCCTGGCCAAGACAGCGGCAAAAGAATACATTACAAATTACATTACAGTTTACAATTACATCTATCTATAATTAGAAATTCATAAAACAGTTACAAGCCATAGATCTCATTTCCAAACCTTTGAGCAATTGTTTAAAATGTCCGATTGGAATCAAATCCTTCAACTTCCATTCTTTCTGAAGATTGTTCCATGCTGTGGGGGCAGAGTACTGAAAAGCTGTCTTTCCAGCTTCAGTGCGGACACTAGGTACAGACAGAAGCAAAGACTCTTGAACGTAGAGAATACAGTCCAGCTGCTCTTGGTTAAATGTACTCAAAGAGGTATGAGGGGAGCAGACGCAGAATACCCTTATAAATCATCATATACCAGTGAGTGAGTCTACGAGTCTCTAATGCTGTAAAAACGTTGCAGCTACCAGTCTCTTCTTCGAATTAAAAGAGAAACAAAGCCTATTCCTAAAGAAGAAGCCAATTTTCAGTCGGAGTTTCTTAATCAGAAGTTTCTTATTTAGAATGACCGGTGCAGATGAGTGGAAACCACTGAATCTTTGTTCTCTTGTGGTGGATCCTTCTTTCAGCCAGTAGCTGCTTGTTTCCCAGATGTAGAAGTGGTCACATTTCTCCTAGCTATGAACAGCATATATGATGTTTTTTTGTTTATGACTGGATCTTTGGGGAGAACCTAGGGCTGGGCGATATAGAAAAAAAGCTTATCGATTAAAAAAAAGGCATATTGATCGATATCGATAATTATTGAAAAGATTTGAAACCATATTTTATGTGCAGCTCTGCCTGGACTTTTTATAATATTGCTAAATGATTGAATTTTAATAAAAAACACTTCGACTTCGAATTAAATCTTTATTTAACCAACTTTTTTAACCATAACAGAATTGTTTTAAAGAAAAATAACTTAAGAGACCTGAGTTAGGTTATTAAATACTGACAAAGAATAAACTTAAGTGACCAGAAAAGTGACCAAAATAAATATAACAAATAAATAAATGCCCCCCCACCGCCGCCCCCGTTTCCTGCTTTAACCTGAGTTATTACTTTGAAGTTTTTGGCCCCTCAGCATTTTTATCTCAATTGTTAGAACTACGTGGGAAACTGCCCAGAACTGAAAATATATATATATTTTCCGAAGATTCCTCGGAGGAGAGCCGCGTCGGGGCCTACACAGCTCGTACTCCTGCGGCTGTGAGCGGCTGAGATGATAAAAAAAAAGTTGGTTTCGTTATCAGACTGGTTTTCACTGGTTCCCGACAAATTTTCTAGATGACTGTGGTTTGTTTTTGGTCCGACTTGCCATGACCGAAATACTGCCAGACTGCCGAACTACAAAAACCTTTCTTTGAAACAATTTCCTCCGCCTCTCCTTGCTGCACAGCTTCATGTGCTCTGTGTTGAGGTTTGAGAGGGCGGCGCTTGGTGACGGCGTGCCTGGGTCCGCGATTGTGATTGGTTGGGAGGAAGCAGTGACTAGCATAAACCTACATGTTAGGCTACAATGAGAAGGAAGGAAAACTGCGTTTCTTTTTTATCGAACTTTTATCGACCCTCTTTTTTTCTATTGCGCCACACGTCTATCGATCGATATATATCGTTATTGAATTATCGCCCAGCCCTAGGAGTACCTGTCTCTCTAAACTAGGACATCATGTTTAAAAAATGAACGCCTCAGTTTCTGTGAAACTCCGGTATTGACTCTTGTTTTGGCTCTTCTTAGGTTTGCTGGTGCTTTCAGGAAAGCCCAGTTAGACGAACAGCATTGCTTGATGGCCCGTCTTGTGTCATTTGCCCTTCTCCCTGGTTGCGTGGGGATGTTGTCTGCTCTGTGATTCAGAGTCATAATGACTCCTAACTTCTCCCCCAGAAGGTAATAATAAACCACAAGCCCTGGTCTGTGTGATTGGATTTGCGATACACATCTGTCACCCACTGGAGTGACAAAGAATAACCCACCCAGAAAGACTTACTCAACTCTTGCAGGAGAACATTTTCTGCAGTGCTTCTCTCTCTGTTTCTCTACAGTATAGCTCAGTGTGTTTTGTTCTCATATTATGTATACCTGTATTATTATAATTGCCACTGACTCATCCAAGTTTTCTCCATTGTAGGAAAGTAAATGTTCCCGTCATTAAACTTTAAGCCACCTGGAAGAATAAGTTCCTCAAAGCTTTAAATTGTATCTGTAGAGTTGGCTCATGTTGTCCTCCAGACTCACTGACAGACCAAGATTAACATTAAATATTTTCAGTTAGTGCGAACACCTAGGGAGTGCTGTTTTTGAAGTTTTGAACATAACAGCCTGGCTGATGATTTATTTCAATCCTCGTTATTGTGACTGAAAATTTCATAGACCTTTCCTCGTTAAAAGGGTCAGTTTTGGGTCTATATTAGTAATCTAACAAGCTGCGACCCTTAAATCATTAAAGACAAATGCAGCAGAAATGCTTTTTTGTTTTTGTTTTGTTGCCTTGGAAAAAGGTTGCTGTGAAAGTGTGACAGGCCTTGCCTGAAGGCAAATGGTAGCTGACACAAGCTCCTCTTCTGTTTAACCTCAGGGGAAGAAAGGGACACAGTAGGATCGGATCATTAAATAGTTGCAGTCAGACTTCAAAACGAGGCACATGATTTAAAAAAAAAAAGAGAAAAAAGTAAAGGAAATCCATCCTAATTCTGATCAGCCATGCCAACAAGAATACAAATATATTGAATATGCAAAAAAAAAAAAAAAAAAAAAGCAAGATCTATTGATATAAAAGTATACGTGAAACTTGTAATCTGTGATTTTTGATGATTTTTTCTTTCTTCTCATTGTTTTGTTTGTAATATCTTTTCAGCTTTAGCCGCTGTCTGCAAAGCTTTATCCCTTTCCCTGTCTGGACCCCTGTTATTGTCTTTCCCCTCCTCTGCGCCCCTCCTTCATGCCCCTGGGTGTTCATAGCTCTGTCACAACCATGGCACCGTCCTCTTGACCGTGATGCTCCTTGGCAGAAAATCAATATTCCACTTCTGGCATGATATGGAGATAAGATTGTCATAATCCTGATGTTGTGCCTTTGTGGTTCTCTCATTTTCTCTGGTAATTGTCAGTCTGTGATGTCCTTTGCTGATAACATGGTGGTCACAGTAATTTCTTGTTGGAAAGAGGAAAAACAAATAAGCAACCTGCAATTTGGATAAACCCTGGGTGTTCCACAAGTAACTGTTAAGAAAATAAAACCAGTGGGTGAAGGTGCTATCTAGATTAACTGCAAGGCTTATAATGATACCACGTTAGATCTTAAAAGATTATTTGCTTGTTTCAATTAGGCAGTCTGCAATGCCCTGGGCTCTCAATGATTCTGCAGTAGCAGTGTATTCTTACAGTGTGCAATGACTGATAAACAAACAGTTTAATTTATTATTGGACAACATGTTCAGTTACTGGGCTGCTCAGTGCGCAGTGGGTAGCACTGCTGCCTTGCAGCAAGAAGGTTTAGAGTTTGATTCCTGGTCCGGGGTCTTTCTGCATGGAGTTTGCATGTTCTCCCTGAACATGCGTGGGTCTTCTCCGGGTACTCCGGCTTTCTCCCACAGTCCAATAACATGACATTGAATTGGCTTCTCTAAACCCTCCTTTGGTGTGAGTGTGTGCATAAATGGTTGTTTGTCCTGTTTGTCTCTGTGTTGCCCTGCGATGGACTGGCGACCTGTCCAGGGTGTACCCGTCCTCTCACCTGTAGACAGCTGGAGATAGGCACCAGCACCCCTTGCATTCCCGCTTGGGATTAGCGTGACTGTAAATGTATGAATGGATAGATGTTGAGTTGTCGAGAGCTGCTGTTTTAAGTTCTGGATATGAAGATGAGCGCTGTAACAGCAGCACTTAATGTTTACACTTGAGACTCTGAGTTTAAACAAAGAAAAAGTGTCTTAGGAATTTTCCTACTGTTGAAAATTAAATAATGCACACTGCTTTGTTTTTTCTTCAAGATTTCCTTATTTTTATTCCTCCAAACCAACATTTAGTAACCTTTAAACCTTCATAAAATATTTTCATAGCTGTTGTAATTATACGTCAACTTATAACTAGTTGAATGACACCGCCGTCATGGTCTGAGGGGGTCTGGTTTGCTTTAACCGACACTAAACAACTTTGAGGAGGTTGACATTAACCCAGCCACACTAAACAACTACAAATGTGCAGACTGCTTTACAGCATACGTTACGTCCCCCTTTCCCATTTATTATAAAGACGGAACCTGATGCGATGAAAGACTGTATATTGATGCAAACTGTGCAGGTTTGATATTCAGGCATTGCGTTGCCTTCCTGCTGGAATCTAGACAAGTGTTTACTGTGAAATCCTCAAACATAACACATTATCTCTTTTATGGCTCTAAACCCATCAGAGCATCAGTCGTTGAGCAGTCAGGTGAGCTGTGGGGTCCAGGAATATGGTAAAAAGCAAAGTTTAGCATTTCGTATTTTAAACATCAATTCATTACCTCATCACTATTCATCTTTCATACAACCACTGGAAACAGAAATGTAGTTCAATATAACTATTGGTGACCATGAGTTCAGGATTTTACCATGTAGTGCGTGCTCCTCATGGGAAATACTGTCTCCCTTCAGGTAAAACTATACAGCTTTTTTTTTCCACTGGGGGAGGCAAAATCAACCAAATCTGAAAGTTTGGATCAGCTTTAAAAAGACAGTCGCAAACAAGAGGCCATAATGTAATAGCATTATTTCTGATAGTGTTTGCTTAGTCTTTTTTTTAGCCTAAAAAGAATGATTGCACCAGGCATGATCATCAGACATAAACGTTGTTGTACGCCATCTGCTGGAAGTACTACAGGGTCTTTTCATGAAATACAGTCCATTGCTTTTAATTTAAAGCTAACGTGTGTAATTTACAGCAAAATCTAAAGGTTGGACTCTAGACTGCAGCATTATTTATAAATATATTTTTTATTAGTCTGTGTAGGATTGTATGTAGGCCTATCTTGCCGCAGTCCCATTCAAGTTTAATGGCGACCTCTATAGTAACTAGTTTGCAAGCTCAGCGCTGCCGTTAAGATGTCTGCCTCCACAATTGCAAACAGACTCCTACGTAATTATAAATAGCAATTCTAAGGCAAGAAAAAAAAAAGATTGAGACTTTCAGTTCACAGGTTACAATAAATAACATAGATATCAACCATTTATGTCAGTAAATCCCTGTAATTATTACAAATTAATAAGTAGCTTTAAGCACCAACCACTCATCCGTATCAGTTAAAAGTTGTATTAAAAACTAATTGAGAGAAAATAAATTAATAAAATAAAAAAAATCTTCAAATTAATTGTGCTATTAAATTTACATGACAAATTAACACAACAAATGGACCAAGAGGTTGTACTAATTTGCCCTGTCACAGTGAATTAACTCTCCTAGAGGGTTAGTGTGTCAGTACTATATCAATTCTATAAAACCCTTACTAGCTTATGTTACCAAATTGAAAACTTTAACAATGGCTGATATGCTACACATTACATAATGTTTAACACTTTCAGTCACTAGAAGTCTAAGAATGGCATTACTATCACTAGTGTCAGTATTAATAAGGCTGTGCACTCACCCATCCATCATCTTACCAGCTTCTGCAGCTTTAGCTCCCGCCTCAGTGAACACCAACATTCATGTTGTATTCCAAGTGCCACTCATCTCTTATCCCTCTTGGCATCAAATGATTTATGCAATTTTTTACACTTGATCTTGGATTTTTCCTCTTTTTGCAGCTCTGTTTGCCGTTGCAAACCCACTCGGCCCCATCGCTTTTTCCATTGACATTATAGTCTCCATGTTTACTCATTGCAGGCATGCCAGTATCATATCTCTGCTCATATGATCCTGTTATTGTAAATATATACAAAAGAGCTTTTTCTTTCTTGCAAACAAATTAAAAAATAAAAAATAAGCTAAAGACACCATATTTTGTTAGGAAGACATTTGTATGCAACCGTAGTGAATAAATATTTATTAAATAATATTACGTGACTAGGCACCTTTAAGGGTTTTATCAATCCACCCAGCCCTCTGTCAGTCTGTCTATTTGTCCGTCATCTGTCTGTTTATGCATCCATCTATCACTTTGTGTCCTTTTTTTCTGTTTCTTCATCTGTTTGCTTATTCATCCATTGCTTCCATGCATTCATTTATCCTCTGTCTGTTGTTTGTTTGACTTTTCCATCTAGACCAGAGGTCATGGATTAGCAGACAGCGGTCTGGATCTGGACCCACCTGCTGCCTAATCTGGACCCAACCTGATTTAAAACATTTATAAATTACCGCATGTTGTCAGATAATGTGTCTAATTTCACTTGCGCCACTTCTCCCATTAATATGGTAAAGCCCTCACGAGCTTCAGGGACCAGGGTATGTGTTATAAATTAGCCAAAGAGCTGTCCGTCTGGGTTGCTGTGGCAAGCCCCTTTTAGACGCAGCAATAATACCTTTGGCAAGCCCAGCGATAGAGGCGGAAAAAAACGAGAAGACGATGAGGAAAAGAGAGCAGAGAAAGTGTAGACTGCTTGAAGAACTGTGGTGAATGGCAAGCTCAAAGATGACCCTGCACAGTATGTTTGGCTCAACCTCCTGCTGTGAAGCAGGACTCTCCACCATGAACAGAATCAAAAATAAATATGGATCCAAATGAGCACCTTGATATGTGCTTGAGAATGGCTTTGTCCCCATTCAAACCCAGGTTTAAAAGCCTTGCAGGGCAGCCTAACGCCCACTGTTCTCATTAAGCCATAAAAAAAAAAACGGTCAGTTCAGGTGTTTTATAAAATATATGAATCAGGAAATTGTCTATATACCAAACTGAACGATTGTTGTTCTCTACTTCAAAAACACTTTCGATTTTAAAATGGAAAAATGCTAAAAATTATTTTTTAAATATTTTCTTATTTAAAAATGTAATGTATAACATGGATGCATAAAAACCTTTCAGTGTAAAGTAACAAATTGTAATTAAAAATGTCTCCGGACTTTTACTGGTAGATGAATTTCTTTATTTGGACCCAACTGATTTTTAATTGGTTACCTCTGATCTAGATGTCTTTTTTATCTGTGCAGTTGTTTCTCTCCTTCTTCAGTCACTTTCATTAATTCCTCTGTCGACATTCCAACCCTTCCACTCAACCATTTCCATCCATCCGTTTATCCATCTTAAACTCTGTTGTTTTTTGCAGACTGTGTTTAAAATGTGAGCACTGTAAAAAGGAGAGATTTCAGTTTATACTGAGAACTCAGTAAACTTGGGTTTGAAGAAAAGAAAAGAGGGAATTTGATTTAAAAAAAAAAAAAGTGTAGACATCCCAAAAATTTACACCTGGCAATTCTAAGAGGGTTTCGTCATTAAGTCGCTTCCTTAAAGTGATAGAAACGTTGAAATTTAGCATAAACTTTTTTAAAAACAGTCACAGCTTTAAAGGGACAAGGTGTAAGATTTACCCCCATCTAGTGGTGCATTAAATGAATTACAACCGACGGACTGGTGCCTCCCCATCAAGCATGTGAGACCTACTATAGAAGCTGTGGAGAGACATTCTTCTCTTTCTAAATTAATAAAATCTTTTGGAGTTCTTTAGCCCAATGTAAAACAATCATTCTCAAGCTTTAAGGCAAGTACTGCATTTTAAGAGATACTAAAACTTCTTGATTCAATTTGTTACATGGCAGAACTTGATTTTATTAATCTCTGACAGGAGGGGAGAACAAATGGAACTTCTTACAAAAAATGACTTTCGTCATTTTTGAAAAAAAAAAAAAAGACCTATAACCAGAGCGCTACTTGGGTCTTATACCATGTTCTCACAGTTACAGAGTTCTCCGAAAAGAGATATTTTCAGGGTTTTCTATTCATCAAGTAAAACCAAATCTCTCATTAGGCACATTAACACAACGAGTGGTCCCAACTCAGCAGACAGACTTTTCATTATGTTAACGTTGTCCAAACCAGGCACAGTATTTAATGTCATTGTGGCAGGGTTCAGCCAATCATAAAGTGTAACGTCACCGGCAGGCACAGGGCCTGAGCAGATCTGACCAGCACCTACACCGGCTTAATCAGCCTTGACATATGATTCACTAAACATTCCTGTTTCTAACAAAACACTAAAATAAACATAATATTATATATTTTTTTTTTTTTTTTTTTTTTTTTTACAGTGTCCTGTCTGGCAAGGTGGCAATAAGAATAATTGTCTTGATGCCAAAAGGAGCCCAACAGATTTTACTTTCACAAGTGTAGCGGTATCGCAATTGCCATACCGCTCCACTTGTTTCATGTATATAAATTGCTTTATTATAATTATGCAGGGAGTTTTACAGTTCATATGGACACTGCAATGTAAGTAGAGCAGAAAAACAGAAGAAGAAGAAGGAAAAAGAAAAAGAAAAAAACAGGACAAAAGATGAAAGAAAGAGGAGATAGGAAGGAGACAATGACAAAACATTTTCAGTCTGCTTCAACACCTGTAATGAGATGGAGAAAAAAAAAAAAAAAAAAAAAGAAAAAAGAACAGCACAACCAAAAAACATGGTACGAGATATACAATAAAGCAAACACCTTGAAACTATCACTAAAGTAATATTATTAAGTCTGACATGTACTCTGTGTTACCTGAAGATATGAATGTGGGGTTTCTGTTTGGAAGTGAATCTCTGAGTACCTGAAGCCTAGCACCTGTAGTTGTTTGTGAGGGTGAACTTGTGCATGTAAAGTTTTAACCATAGAAAAAAATGCTCAATAGTGGTTGTGGAGAGCCGGAGAGGTACACCCCCCAGAGCACTGAGTCCAGCGCCGGGAGACCCAAAGCCCCAGGCGCCCAAGGGGACCCCAGAAGCGAAGGCACCAAGGCGGGGCCAGCCCCGGAAATCAGACCCCACCAAGGCAGGAGGAGAGACAGCCACGAGGAAGCCCCCCAGCCACCGCCATGCCGGCGCCCCGGGGAGCCGCGGGGACGAGTCCGCGGGCCCCGCCGGCAGCCGGCCACCCCGAAGTAGGGCCGGGCGCCGAACACCAGCCCCCCCACGGCACCGACCGAAACGCCCCAGCCCCACAGAGCACCGAAACACGCCCCGCCCCCCAGCACCAAGCCCCGGCGACCGGCCGCAACACCCACCGCGACCGCACCACCCAGGAAAACACTAAGACGGCCCCGCCCCCGGCCGGGGCCCATGCGCATCCGCCGCGAACCGGCCACGAGCGCCGCGGGACCCCCCCCAAAACGCCCCCCCGGCCAAAAGCGCAGCCCCACCCCACCAAGACCGATGCCAACAGCGCGCAACGAAACACACCGCGCACAGAATCAGCCCGAGAGCAGAAAAGCCGCCCGGCGCAAAACCGCAAGAGGAGCAGACCGCAGCCGGCGCAACCACCCCCCCCAGCAGCCCGAGGGGCAGCACAAAGCCAGAGCGGAGCGAACCGCGCCGCCGCCCCACCGGACGATGCCAAAGCAGCCCAGCCACGTCCGCCCCCCCCCCCGCAGCCCGCACCAGGCCCCGACACGCGGCCAGAGCAGCTCCGCCGCCCCGGCCCCCCACCACGCGCCGGTCATAGCCACCCCAGGCCCACACCCCCCCCGCAGCCCCACCCGCCGCGATCATAATATTATATTGATAATGACCTTAACAGCAGAAAGCCTCCATCCCCTGCTTGCCCCAATTTGTCATAAATTGTCTTCACCTGGTAAAAACTGCTCTGATGCAGACTCTTATTTCTTTCGGTTAATTTGACTTTATTAGAATGGATTTATTAAAGCAGTATTTGTCTTTTTTTTTCTTTTACACATTGTCCCTTTAAATTTTTGTTCATAATTTCCTTTGCTAGTATTTCATAAATGCTTTTTTTCTGTCCATTGTGTTCATTGATAATTATTTTAGATAATCCCTTTCAAAATGTAGATAAAGAATAAGAAAGGCAGAATAAATATCAGATGAGTGACTCTTCAAAGCAGATACATAGTTTTAGTGCCCGCCCCGTCACTGCAGGGAGTTTTTAGTTGGAAGAGATTTTAAATCAAACAAACAGTGGAAGAAACATTGCTTATTACAGTTCTTTTATCTGCAATGCCTTCATTAATTTGTTTTGACTCTGATGTTTTATTTTCCAAAGTTCCTGTTCGATTTTTATTCTTCCTCTAAAACAGAAACCTGTTTTTTAGTTGTGAACATCTGTTTGAATGTAAATGGAATCTGTCATTGTAGATAAAGTAGTTTCAGTTTATATACCATCTGCTCTGTTTGAGATATCATTCTCTCTCTAGAGTAATTCAAATGTGTCAGTGTTCTTTGGCTGCTTCTTTAGAGGGATGCACATGAATAACTATAAAAAAAATAAAAACATGCTGGATTTCCCAAGTGGAGTCAAGGACGTAACTTGTCGAATCAATGGAAACATTTAGAATTACTGTTTCAGTTTAAATGCATTTAAAATGCAGAGAGAACACAGGGATGCTTCAGTGCAGCTATTGGCTGCTTTCTAACTCTGCTTTTGCTTGTTGTCAAGGTGTAAAGATTGGCCCTATCCACGGGAAGGTTGGCCCTGCAGGGTTTCACATGGCTGGATGTTCTTCTTTGGCTTCTGACTGATAGTTTTGCTCTGCTTTGTGTGGAGCGAATTGACTCTTTCTCCCCTTAATGTTTTTCTTGCAGGTCATTCCCCGCCTCTGCCTACCTTACATCTGCAGGTCACCTTTTGGTGTGATAAGCTCAGGCATAGCAGTGGCGGCGGGTCACTCAATCAGCACTCTCTGCATGCTTTCAGTGCCAGCTTTGGCTTTTTACTCCAAACACTGTTGACACGACCTCAGCTGCTCACCTGGCTGGAGGAATGGAGTCACAGACGTTCCCCTGAGGCTTTTCTGATGTCCTGTTTCAAGGCCTTTGGCTTAAATTGCCAGCAGTCATGCTGATCCCAAACCCCAAAGCAATTTTACCGCTTTATTTTTTTTATTTCACTTAAGTTATTCTTGGAACTTTTTTTGAAATTTTGACACAAACACTGTAAAGATTTCTTTGGTCATTTTGTATGAAATGACTGTAAAGTTATAACAGACAACACAACGGCTAGAATACAAACAGAATCCTCTAGAAAAAGGATAAGAGGAAGCTCTAATCTACTTGTACAAATGCAATAAAATATTTTTGAGCGGGATCTTATGGCAGCGTCAATGTCGGACAGATATTGCTTAGCTATATTGCTAAATAAATAGTCTGTTTGTATTGTGTAGAACTCAGCATTGTGCAATCAAGAAAATACTCCGTTTATTTGACTGGGACATAGTAGAGAGAGTGTGTGTGTGTTTGCTCCTGTTTCTCCATTAGAGTGAGGACCATTTTTCTGATTTTCACCATTAAATTGAGGACCGTTTATATATTAAAAGGAGGAGGCATTGCTGGCCCTTACTTTCTTTGTTGCTAATGGTAACACTTAGGACTAAGGGGTGAATTGACTTGAGGTTGAAGGTAAGGTTTTGTTCAGGGTTACTGTCTGGGTTTGAGAAAAGAAAGGGTTTAATATGACTAAAACTCAATCAATGTCAACACAGTCTTCACTACATATAGCTAGACCAGAATGTGGTGCAGTTGGCATGACTCTGAGTCTGCCAGAAGTTGTGTCCTGGGTCGGCTGAATCATCCTGGATTTCCATGTTTATATTTATGCAATTAGCAGATGCTTTTATCCAAAGCGACTCACAAAGCAAAGCTTAGCTCATTCAGAGGCAGACCATTCCACTAAGCGGGGATTTGAACCAAGGGCCTCCTGTTTCCAGGTTGGGTGACTTACCTTAGTCATTTTCCAAAAATGGATTGTAACTCATTTATATTGTAATGCCAGTAGGAACAGAGTTATCTGTTTAACTGGCAAGGTACCCCGTCCCCTTTCTACCAAAATAAACCTCTAGCAGAAGACTTGATGGAGCGGACATCAAGGCTTATGGTGAACAGCAGCAGATCAAAATGATGTAAAATTTATTTTATTTTTTTGATCAGTTAAATCTAAGTCATTCCGTAAAAGTTTTAAAAAATCCACTGGACTTGGACTTTCTTATTTTTATTTTTACAGAATGACTATGACCTGGATGACTGAGAATCTTCATCAGCTTAAATTGAAGTCAAATCTACATAGAAATTTAGTGATGGTGAAGTTTCAAACAAACCCCTGACTTACTGACCTGCCTCCTACCTTCCTGTAGTCTATTTTGAAACCATCTGTTTAGTTAAAGGCACACGGTGGACTTTATGACATTAAGAGTTGACGCATATGTAAGTTGATGCATTTTACAGCGCTTGACACTATTAATGCTAAGACTGGGGCTCCCCTTTTGAAATACCGCCTGTGTAAGTTGGGAGAAGATGCACCGTCGTTGGCCGGGTCATGTGACCTGGAAGAACTTATCACTTAACGGCCACAGGCTCTTAAATCTTCATGGAGTTAAAGCTTTTTCTCTACTAATTTACACCTGTGAGCTGAGAAAAGAAAAAGTTAAACATTCTGAGGAGGCTAAAAAGAGAAAATGGGAAAGGGATCGTGCACAAGGGAAAAACAAGAGTCGATCACGGAAAGTTTATTCGTTGGGGCAGGCTGAAAAAAGAAGCCGGATGTAAAACTGATTCTCTTTTCTTTGTAAGTTAACACTTTGCTCTTGGTATTCAGTCATATATCTTTATTATTATTTTCCATGTTTAGTAGAAGCAAAATACAGATGGTTACAGATCTAGCTCCCCTAGTGGCCAAAAGTTATACTGGTTGCCTTTAAAGTCGATTGTTGGTCTGTTTACTACTGCACTATTAACTTGTCAGTTCTTTAATACTGCTGGTCTTCCTCTAAGAGTTGTTTAACTCGTGTTTTCTAGCTGCTGGTGTGGATGACAGACCAGCTGATTTGGACCCTGAAGCTTACACAATAACTGCTTGTTGGTTAAGCATTGATGAGCTAATGTTTTTCTGTTGGATTATCAGTGTGCAGGGATAGTGAACTGAATACATTTCTGGTGGTGAAATTGACTCGGTGTATGATCACAAAAGCAGAATAAATCGGTGGGAAGATCAGACAACAAACTGAGATTTTAATAATGATGTTTATTTTACTCTGCTTTAACAGAGCTGTTAAAGAACCGAATCTGGAAGCAGAGAAAAACACTTATGATCATTCAAAGCTCTTTTTAAATGCTTAATTCACCCTGATACATGAACCTTATATCTAAGCCAGACAAAGCGTTAATATGCTTTATATTTGGATTCAATGCTCCAAGAGTGTTGATTAAAAAAAAAAAAACGGATCAAATTAGCTGTAATTTCAAGGTAATGATCGGGTCTCTCATTTTTATAAGCAGTAATGGATGATATTTGATCCTTTCAGAACAGTATCACCCATCTCTCTCATCTTATTCTCTGGCTGATAATAAGATACCATCTGTTGTGGATTTAGCTGAAACATCCAATCTTGTTGAAAAAGACGACTGTAGATTCGATTTTCTTATATATATATAACTTTAATTCTGAACTGCGGCAACTTCCAGCATTTACATAGAGCTACATCTTCTAGAAAATCACTGACTTCTTCGCTGGTCAGGAATCACAAACTAAAACAACCATGGCTGACATATGGCCCCTACGCCATCTAGTGGAGAAACACTTAAATTACCAAACATTACAATCTTAACCCAAATTGTATTTAGTTTTCATTCTATTTAGTAAACATATAAACAATATGACTTAACCATATTATAACAATATTCAACATCCTCCCCCCAAGAAGACAGTTCAATTGTTAACTTCAAAAGGATATAATAGCTGAACTGGTCTTCTTAACATCGTCCCTGTTGGGGTGCGCACCGCGCAGGATCTGACCAGCCCATCTCTTCCTGGGAACACTTCGGTGATAAGTCCTATTTTCCAGGTTAGACGTGGCATTTTGTCATCTCCAATGAGAACCAAGTCTCCAGTTTTAAGCGACGTGGGATTTTGGGTCTTGCAAGTGTGAGCCGATCTGAGATCCAACAAATACTCCCTCCTCCACT